>NC_133584.1:24760709-25363395 GCF_964106895.1 Numenius arquata
ATTCCTTCTTTTAATGCAGAGTTCACTAGAGTTTCAGAGGTGTTTTGGGAACTCCCAGGATATAGACCAGGTACCTGAGCACCCTTAATAAAACCCCACTTACTGCTTTGAATGGAGAGAGCACTCACCACTTTAAAGAACTGGAGTGTAAATAATCTCATACAAGTAAAAATGTCTGGAAAAAATGTAGGAAGAAATATCAGACCCACATGAACTGTCAGGTAAGTGTTCCTTCCAAAAGCAAAGTACTAAAACAGTGTTCAGATATTCCAGTCAAATGTGAGGGATGTGAACTTAGCAACAAGTCCTGGAGCAATATTTTGCTTCACTTACAATATTTCATTGTTCAAAGTAAGTTGGAGCGTTTGGTGGCAAGATATTGTAAAATCTTACGTTTGCAGCAAATGCACAGGATGCACAATAAAGTTGCAGGTAAAGGGAGGGATATTTAAGAGAGAACAATGTTACATATTCCGGCTTCTACGCAATGAAAAGGATACAGACCAATGGTACTCTTGGATGGACAATGTACGTGCATGGTACATATACCTATATGTGCATAATGAGTGTGTATACGCACCCAAAAGGTGGGTTTGTGCAAACTTGTTAAGTTCAAGAATAGGAAAGAAATCTGAAGCAGGTACCATTTAAAACTGAGTAGCAGATTAATAAAAGTTTCAGTACATATATGATTTATTATGTAACTAAGATACATGCATTTATATGCTGTTTAACATATTTTGTTAACTATTTTTCATATATGTCATATCTGATGTACATATGCTTTATGTATTATATTTTAGTTACCATATTCTACATTACATATTAAAGTCACTTGGATTCTATGTTATGTTTCATCTCTAATCAACATCACTAGTGTTTTACATGACATTAATGAGTTGCTATTTTTAGCACTGCAAATTCGTTATTCAGCAAAAACCCCTCCTACTGCTTACGAATAATTTTTTTTAAAATCCCTAGCCTATATCTGAGGCTTAAAGAAGCAAAATTCACTATTTGTCTAATTCTTCTCCTCTGTGTAGGAGAACCTGTCTTATCAGTTAATCAGCATTGGAAGAATCAGAATACTGAGATCAAAATACTATCAACTGTAATCTTATCCTGAGGAAGTTGGTAGATTAACAAGTGTATGTCATTTGGAAAGTGGATTAGTTTCTAAACATAGGCACTTACTGCTTTGAGAAGTGCCATGTTTAAGAACAAGGGAAGTTCTGGCCTCTCTGACAAATTAGTCCTGATCTAACTATTTAACAAAAGCTCATCCTTACCTTTTACAATATGTAATAAATTAGATGGTTGACTCCTTGAAGAAAGTGCTAATTTCCAGGCACATCTTAAAGTGTCCCTTCTTTGTAAGTCTTAATTGCCTGAAAAAATAAAGAAAATAAATTAAGAGTTAAATCTGGCATAAGAGAACAGACTAGAGTCTGAAGCTTAACGCTAACTAATTATATATGCACATTATATTTGCTTTGTCTTTCTATCTGTGGGAAATAATTTAAGTAAAAGAATATTTACAAATACTTCAAAACTTCAGCAAGATAAAGTTGCATCATTTTTTAAGTTAAAAAACCACACTTCTCAATTTAGTTTTCTGTAGCCATGTTTAAATATATCTACACAGCTCTCATAGCTTTATAAATACTTTAACACAATGCAATAAGAGCTAGCAGAAAAGTTCCTTCAATTGTTACCACAAAGGGACTACCTAAAAGAAAATTGTTACGCTACTATAAAACTATTGTTAATCCATATTCTGCCATAGTTTCAGACTCATTTACATTCAGACATACAGTGCAAGTGAGACTGGAACTTCTATAGCATTATATTTTCTAACCTGAGAACTCCAAACTGACTCTGCGTGGTGCTGATCACCACAGTATTTCCACTTGAAAGTCAATGAGTACTCAGGATATTAAGCAGGTCCCTGAATAGTAACCTTAGTCTTATATTGAGTATTTAAATGGATTCAGTCATAGGCATCTGTCACTCAATTACAAGGGCTTTTTAAAGCAACAATTTGCTTAATGTTAATGTAATTGTACCCCTGCAGTAATGCGCTTAAGAAGAAAATTGCAGAAAGGGAAGGAAGAAGGCCAACTTTTCCACAATGCAACACCAATATGCTGAGAGCTGGTACAACCTGAAATGTAATAATAATCACTAAAATGGAAGAAAGCACTAAACCACACATTCCTATCAGTGGGCCTTTGGCAGGAGCCAACAACCCTCATCACCTTGAAAAACAAGGAAGGTAATGACGGGTGTGATAACATAAAGGAGAGGGCCACAATTCAGTTAACAATGTATTGTGTGGCCAGCAGGAGGAGGGCAGTGATTGTCCCCCACCTTGAGTACTGTGTCCAGTTTCGGGCCCCTCGTGACAGGAAAGACATTGAGGTGCTGGAGCGGGTCCAGAGAAGGGCAAGGAAGCTGGTGAGGGGTCTGGAGAACAAGTCTCATGAAGAGCAGCTGAGGGAGCTGGGGTTGTTCAGTCTGGAGAAAAGGAAGCTGAGGAGAGACAATACCCCTCTCTACAACTACCTGATAGGAAGTTGTAGCGAGGTGGGGGGTCGGTCTCTTCTCCCAAGTAACAGGCAATAGGACAAGAGCTTTAGACTGGATATTAGGAAAAATTTCTTCACAGAAAGGTTTGTCAAGCATTGGATCAGACTGCCCAGGGAAGTGGTTGAGTCACCACCCCTGAGGTATTCATAAGACAGGTAGATGTGGTGCTGAGGGACATGGTTTAGTGGTGGTTTTAGCAGTGTTAGGTTAATGGTTGGAGTCAACGGTCTTGAAGGTCCCTTCCAACCTAGATGATTCTATGATTCTGTGACTAAGAAGGAGCACCTTTCTTAATGCTCTGTGGAACAAAGAAAGGCACATTGCTGTGATAACAGAAATAAGCAGCAGACCAGGAAATGAGAACCAGGGATGTGCCAACCACCCACCAAGCTCCTACTTACTTTCTGTGTGACTGCAGGCATTAATGGCAGAGGGGCACCGGCAAACCTGGCCAAGGGGCTGAGCAGGACCTAAGTGCGGATGTGCTCACCCTACGGCTGCAGACTCCCGGGGGAGCACTGCAGTAGCTCAGCCCATGAGGGACCCCCTTATCTCACTCCCACCAGGCAGGCGGGCTGCTGGGGAGAATTCCCCCTTCCCGCCCCACCGCCCCCGCCCCGCCGGAGGGAGGCGAGCGCAGGCCTATGGCGGCAGCGCCTCCTCAGCGCCCCCGGCGGCGGGGCTCCAGGTCTGGCCCGATGCGGGGCTGTTGTGAGAGGAAAGCCGGCGAGCCCCGCGGCGGCTCGGGTGAAAGCGGGACCGCCTCCCCTTGCCTGGAGAGGGCTGTGAGAGGGCCTGGGGGCGCAGACCTGTTTTTCCCGCCCGGCCCTCGATCGAGGGCGCAACCACGAGATGGCGGCGCTGGCAGCAGCTGAGGGGTCTGGCCTCCCGCCTGGCTGAGGAGAGGCTGGGTCCGGGCCAGCGCAGCCCGGCAGACGTGGCATTGGAGGGAGAGGAGCAGGCGTTTCCCCGGGCAGTTCACCTCACAGACCCCTCCGGAGGCTGGGCAGGGAGCCATGGGGACAGCGGAAGGGGATTGTTCTGGAAGGCCCCCTGAGGGGCAGAACGCCGGGTGGGGCACCATGGAGAAGGCAGAGGGGGATTGTTCTGGAAGGCCCTGAGGGGCACAGTGCTGAGCTGGGGTAAGGCTCTCGGGGTGCAGGTGGCATCTGTGGGGGCACGACTTTTCAGTGAGCCTTTGGGGGCCTGCTGGCAAACTTCAGGGCCTTGCTGTGGGGTGCCCAGGATTGGGGGGTAGCTGGGGAGACCCTGGGCTAAAATGGGGTGAGGCTCTCTCAGACAGCACCTCAGCATCCCGTGTGAAAACCTACTCGCTTTTCCCCTCTCTCCTGGGGTACATAGCAAAGGCTGTCTAAAACAGAGAACAAAACATGTATTTACCGCCACTCCTCCTCACTAAATCCCAGGGCACTTCTAAAAAGCCTGGAGCAAGGATGAATGCTCGAGCAGGTGGCCAGAGGTCTCCCAGAGAACAGTAATGCTCACACGGGGTGTTTACATCCTGCTACAAACTGGAACAGTCCCTTCCATGCCAAACCGCAAGCTGCTGGTGGAAACCTGAGCTGAACTTCCTGGATGGTCAGAGGAGCCTGGTTAACTTTCAGCACAGCCAGTTTTCATTTTCACACCTCCCTAAACTGGCTGGGACAAGAACCAGATGTATGAGACTACAGTGAGCTCCTATTCTTGGGAGATTGCTCACCCGATCCCAAGCAACATGTATCAGAAAGTACGCTAAAAGAAGGTTGCTTCCTCTCAGAAGATTTCCTGGTTTGGGGTTGGTTTTTTTTTTTTTTGAGGCTTGTGTGGTTCATAGAAATGCCACATTTTTGGCCATCTACATTCGGCCAAACCAAAGTCCTGAATCCTTTCACAGATAGGCATTCATGTCCGAAAGCCTTGTATTTTTCATGTGATCCAGTCTCTTCCCTTAATGTGAGGCAAAATGCTGCTTCAATGTGTGCAAAGGCTGCGTATTCCCCAGAACATGGTGTGGAGAGATCTGGCCACCCTGGCTTTTCTCTTACTGATATCAGTGACATATCTGCAGGCACACTGGCTTAATTAATTAATTAATTCCAAGGCTCCGCAGTGTTTTTTGTACAGCCTAAGCTGATGTCCATAGCTTTACTGCTATTGGCATGCAAGCTAGTTAACTAGCAGTAGCTTGGGTGTGTTTGCATGGGCTGTAGTCACACCTTCAGTTCCAGTGCAGACATCTGTCTGCTGTTCATATCCCAGTGGAGGTTTTCATGGATGGCTTTCCAGCAATGACTAGCTCATGCAAGAGATGGCTCTAAACGCTGCAGTGCATTTGTGAATAAGTAGGAAGCCTTAGCAAAGCTCAGAGCAGTATGCTGAGAAATAGTCCAGCCAGATGGAAATAGTCCATCAAATACCACAAGAAACCCAGTTGCTTACAGCGCATCCCTCCATCGCTGTGCAGATTAGGGAGGCTTTTCTGTCTTCTTAGATACTGAGTAAATCGCTAAGCACTAATGCAGGAGTCCCTTAGGTTCGAAACAATCAGAAGTATCATGTGTCCCGGCCTATTTTGGGGGATTGCTGAGACAGTTGAAGAATTCTGCTCAGGGCCCCGTAGCTCGTTTTAGAATTTCTGGTAGCAAAGACACTTTGTAGGGCTAGAAGCACCAGAGTTATGAGTAAGACAAATGCAACAAAGCAAAACTCTGATCTTTTAGCAAAAGGCAGTGAGGAGGGCAGGGAAAACGGTAGCTTTCCAGTAGGTCAGCTCCGTGCTGTTTCCTTAAGGAAATGGGAGAGGGGACTAGGGCAAGACTGGAGGATGGCAGGTCCTGGAATCTCAAGAGAGTCATGAGATAGTACTCCCAAGCTGCAGAAATACTGTAAGGAGCACGGAGGACCAGTGCTCTTCACTCATGATAAAATCTTGTATCTCCAAACAATGTTATCTGTCTTAATAGTCCCCTGATGCCTCCACAAGCAAGCAGCTGCATGGTCCCAGTTGCTGACTGGGGTTAAACTATGACACATAGTCAAGCAATTTATGAGGACCTGGGGCTGTCATTTTAAATATCTTTCTAACCATCACAGTGTTGGAGGAAATCTTGGGAGCAAATATAAAATGCTCTGAAATACGGATTCAAGAAACTCGCTTCTGGCAATGGGACGGGAAGTGTTACTCCCACAATTCTGAAGCTCAGCTTGTGGTCACTGGGTACTTGGGACTGGTCACTGACTTTGAACAGGAAAGGGCAATACTCTGATGACTAGTAAAGAAGCAAAGTCTCCATAAGGAAGAGGCAGATTCATGTTCTGTCTCAGGTCCTGAGCTGTCTCATCCTGTAAGGATTTATTCTAGTCTTTCCCCTGTACCTATACCATAACAATGAAAGCAAGAGGTTCTTCCAGTTAAAAAAAAATTGCAAACAAGTAGAAAAATCCCCATTGTACTAATGATAGAATAACTTGCAGTGGCAGGATTTAAACAGAGTTGGGGTTTTTTTTTGCAAACATTCTAGGTATCACTAATAACAGCACCAGCTTAAAAGTGTCTGATTGCTACTGCTGTTGCTAGAGAGAAGTCTGATAAAAGGAGTAATCAATCGTGATAGGACTGAAATGGGCTATAGCCCATTTGAAGTTTTTATTTATATAGATTCTAAACAGTTTATAGGAGTTTAAAATGCTGTTTATTGCCTTTCAGCAAGCCTTTTGACTGCGCATTGGTAGAACCTGTGATCACCAATTACTCACCTAAAACCTGGTATATCAGCATATACATATGGTAAGTAGGGTAAATATATACACACACACACGCACTCTCTCTATCTATGTAAAAATATAGAGAGTATATACACGTAAACTCAAATTGTACTCTATATGCAACTAGATATTTACTATAAACCATTCTGAACTGGAGCTTTAATACAATACACACCCACAAGATACCCATTTAAGCTATCTGGGCCCGCTGGGGGAGCTGCTCACGGGGTTGAGCAGTCTTCTGGGTAAAGTCAAAGTTAACTGCATTCCTGGGGCCCTAAGATAATTTTAATTAAGTAAAATTGCTGTAGCCTTTGAAGGTGGGAAGTGTAGTGTCAATGCTGAGTGTTCTCTTCCTCACTTCATAAAGGTATCACTGTAGAATCTGACAAGCAAAGCATAAGATTTAAACAACTTCAATTCACTCATTGTGTGACATCCGTTTATCTCATCACCTAGCTTAAGAAGTCATCCCAGTACTATTACCAGTTTGTCCTTTATAACTGGAACAGCTTTTCAACTACATTACGTCACATTACTTTGTGTCTGCAAACTCTGTTACCCCGCATTTCAATTTATTGGCTCTCAGCAGCTTGTCCTTCTAAAATCTCATTCCTCTGATATTTCTTGGCTTCCTCTATGCAGCCTCTAGTTACTTTGTAATACAGGTTTGTGACAATTTTGATGTCAAACATGTTTGATCTCTTCAATACCTCAGACTAGCTACTAAATGTTACAGTAATACTGAATGTGTTAACAGTTTAGGGACAGATTGCCCAAGAATTGTGGCAAAAAATCTCTGGCTTGAGGTTTATCAAAGTTACTTTATGAGCCCAGTTTGCAGAAAGCCTTCTTATAATATGCTTAGAAACACACAGAAAAATGAGGTGGAGGTGAGGATAATAGAAATAAAAACTGTGAAGTGGTTTGGGTTTGTTTTTGTTGGGGTTTTTTTGTGGGAGGGTTTGTTGATTGTTTTTAAGTCTTGGGTTGGGGAAGTGTAGTCCTATCTAGAGCTCTTGTAAGCAGCTGTTCTTCAAGCTGGACAGAACTGAGTAGGGAACCAGGAATGACCTGCCAGGAACTTACACGCACTCCTCTGGAACCTAACATCATGCTTCTGCTATGAGTCATTTTTAGTTTAAAATAGCAAAACAAAAAACCTGGACCCACTCTTCTACAGTACACTTTGTGCTGAAGAAGCTGGGGGGGGGCTGCATGGTAATCATATCTGACAAGGAAAGCTGTGTCCAGTATGAGTCAATAGTCCAACACAAAACAAAAACTGGGCTTGTGACGACAGCCTGTGGAGGAAAAAATACCTATAACAACAGGGCACTAAAAATAATTCTTCATAATTGCATTGATTTCTCATCAAGTTATAACAAAAAGTTACTAGTTGGGAAATTTTTTTATCTTAAGACTTTTAAGCCATTTCAGATGCCAGACTTTATGAAGACAAGCAAAACCAGTATCTGGGCAGTGTGTGTAGACTGCTTTTTAATTCACTTTCTACAAGTCATTCTGATTTTGTTTCATGTTGGAAATTCCTGAAAAGGTGCTGTAAGTGACCAAGCTGAACTGCTCAGGGATAGAAAATGGGACTAGAGAAGTGATATTATCACTGAGGCAACAGGAAATTATTATGAGGAATAAAGGGACTCTATGCTTTTAAAAGGATGAGGAAAATTTCGAAGGAATTCAGGACTTTAAATAATTTAAAGACTTTAGGTAGTTTTCAGTTTGTAGCGTGCATATTCAAGAGAACCATAGTACTCTAATGTTGCTTTGTAAATTCCAAAATAGGCACTCCTACAATTTAGTCATAAAAGCTCTCTCCCTGGAAAAGTGAGAGAAGACATCTAATCAGATATGAGGGAACACAGAAATATACCTTTACCTGCACAAAGATTTTAGAGTTGAAGATTAAGCGTGTACAGTATGATAGTGCAGGGCTAGATTCTTTTGATGTAAATCCCAAGGCATCTGCTTAGCACTTATTTGGGCAAGCTGAAAGTGACCATATGAACTATAGCAAAGTGTAAGAACTCCACATAAAGGAGCTTTAAGGCTTGGTCCAAACCTCTATGACTTATTTTCCTAAAATTGCAAAGATCTGCTATCATGGCTTCTGCTGATGATAGAAATGCTGGGAATGTCAGCTATCCAAAGGGTGTGAGTGGATCTTATTTTAACTATCATTTCATTTGTACTTACCAGGGCCAGAAAATAGCTTAGGCAGTCTTGTCTTTCTTGGTTTATATATCATTATTTACATCATAAATGGCAAGGATTAGAGAAGAAATATTAGGGGGTAAAAACATCTCACATAACTCCTCAGTGGTCAGAGTCAAAGAATTGGGAGGCAAAAGAAAGATGAAAATAGTATGACTTTGTCCATATGTGACAATGGCCAATTCTGGGCCAGGCTAAGAGAATATACCTTAGTAATATATATAGTTTTCATCTGCATCCACTTTTATAATTTTAAGCTCAGCTGAAAGCATCCTACAAGTTTATAAGCTCGCTCAACTATTTGCTTCTTGACCTTTTTTGGTTTGGCTTCCCCTTCCCTATCATCTTCTACAATGTGTTCTTTAGGAGTGTTTAAAATTGGCAGCAATGGTGATACAGTGTTTGGCATGGCCACAATTGCTTTCAAACAAAGACAACAGGCTACTCACCTCTAGGGACAAAGGAGCAGGCAAGAGCTGTGAAGCTTTCTTCCACATGAACTAGTTTGTGCTCATGGTGAGGTGTGTTAGCTTGCTCCTGGGTAGAGGAGACTACCACACAAAGACTATGGTAGCTGCCTGCCAACATTTAAAGCTCCATTAGCAGTACCCTAATCAGCTTCAGGTGGGAAAAGGGTAGGGACTGCTGCTGAAGATTGTTCAAAAGCTGTGTTATATCAGGGTAAGCATCATATGGGGATTGCAGGCACACGTTGCTGGCAGCGGAGGGATATGGCTAGGAGGAGTGAACCCTGGGATGCTATCCAGCTCCTTTGCAATTGCTAGAACCAGCTTGCCTTCAACATCTGTACTCAGGATTGCCTGCAGGAATAGAAATGATGTTCTGCATTATTACAGCAAACTATCACAGGAAGGTTTGGCTCTGTAATTCATTGACTTTGCTCTTTCTCAAATTTGTGTGAATGTGAAAAGAGAGGGAAATAGTGGCAGCTGTACCCATCAGAGGAACCAGGTGAGCCAGACACCTTGCAATATATATCGGACAAAAGAAATGTGTTAAGTTTTCTGTGTTGCATTTGCTGTTTCTTATGGACAGGCTGTGTACGGGTGTGTAGCAGCTTTGTTTTTATCTTTTATATGCTGAAACACCCATTCTAAAAATGCAATATATAACTCACAGGTAGTCCTATGAAAATCATTGAGATTTTCATCTCAATGACCAGATTGAGGTCAACGTGGTATTTAATGTGATTAAAATTCATAAAATTGGTTGTTAAGTATTTAATGAATAACTGCCATGTCTGATGCTTAAGAGTGGTTCAAGGTGATGGAATCCTTGGGTCTTAGGTTCCCCCATATGTTAAAAAGGGCAATGTTTCAAGATACCGGAGCTCTTGATTAGTTTTTCATCAAATCACAGCAATCTCTTGAATATCCTCTCTGTAAGGGAGGAAATTCTTTGAAGAAAGCATAACTTTCTGCATGAAGTTACCGGTAAAGTTAATCCTTTTGATTAAAATTAATGTATTGTAGTTCTTGGTGCTGTTGAATTCTCATAACTGATACAATTAAACCTAAACCTTTAGGTCTTTCCTAACTGTCACTAAGAGTAGGCTAAATGTCTTTGAAATTGTTCTTAATGTACAAATTTGAGCTGTCACAAGGCACAGATGAGCTGCTTAATGTTTAGCTAAAAATTACTTAATTAATCTCTTGCATATTTTCTTCATATTTTGGCCTGTGGAAGGGCTATTTGTTATTTCAGAATGTCTTGGCTCTAGTCCATCTGCAAGACCTCATTTATTCTTTTGAAATTTGTAGCCTTCACAAGCTTGGCATCTGTGATATCACAGACAATGAAGTACTGTGGCTAGGAGTCTCTGGAATTAAAACCCCTCCTCCATAAGAACATTATTTTTTTTTTTTACAGAATTGGGATTTGTTCTGAGGAAGCACAGTTGGCAAAAAAACAAAAAAAGAAGTTTTCAAATATAACAGATTTTTCATCTTTTTCCCCCCCCTCCAAAAGAACAAGGGAGTGCTGATGCTGGGGACTTGCTCTTTAAATAAATGGAATCTTTCTCTTCTCTCTTGGCAACGGGAGGAGTATTCTTGTGCTGTATGACAAGGCTGGCTGGTGCTATATTTATCTTGTAGCTGTACACACATTTGCAAGAGGTCGTTCAATAAGAGAAAGGCAAAGAGCCAATGTAGTTTAACGAAAGTTTGTTCTACCATAGTCTTAACTTTTTGGGTTGGCTTAAAGACAAGGCTACATACTTCTGGAGGAAGTATTTCTGATATGAAATAAAAACTTTCCTGAGTTGTCTCTGGAAAGATCAGGGCTTTGTGGAGAAGGGGCGGGGGGGGGAAACGTTTTTAAAATGGACTTGAATAGATGTTTGGGTGCATCAGCAGAAGAGGAAAAAGGAGGACAAGAGGGTGGGGAACGTGATATTAATAGTGCTGGCAGTAGTGTTGCCCATGAAGAGCTGGATCTGGTACAAATGTGCCTTACCTGTTTGCCTGAAAGATATATGAAAGCAAAATTAATTCTGACAGCATACCTGACATGCTGGCTGTTGCTGAACCTCTGCAAGGTAAGAAATTTTAGTACAAATATATGAGATTTTTAGTTAATTTCCTATGTGCTTAGAAGACAAATGGGTCAAAGTCTCTGCTGAAGCATTTGATAATTTGTTAATATGTACAATACAATTATCTTCATGGTTTATTACTAAAAGGACCATTGTATATATTGACACTGTACCCAGAAACAGGTGATCCAACAAGGGAAAAATTTTAGGGGCTACTAATTGAGTACTATACAAAGCAATACACTAGTACACTAGTAATTTCTAGTCAGTTTATCTCTATATACTGTTACATAGTTGCAAGAGATTTGAGATTATTTTAGGGTAATTTCTAGGTGAAATTTCTTGTAGTGCTCTTCATTGATTTACAGTCATCTCTTGTGTTGAATGAGCAGCAGAATGTATTTTAGTCCTGAAAATGTGGACATTATATAAGTAAAGAATTAGAGGTTTGGAACACTGTCAAATATAATGGGGAATCAGTTTTGAGGCTGTGGTGGGACTTAACTTTAGATGTGAGCTGGGCACAACTAATTAAAATACTTTTGCGTGGTGTGTTACTGGATAGGGATTAAACAAGGCAATGGACCAGGTATAAATGCTGTAGTTCATTCCATTTCACCTTGCAGAAAGGTGCTTTAATATTCAGATCCAAATAAGGAAACATTCAGTCCTACAAAAGTGCTAGGTTTAAGGTTTTAGATTCAAGCAGAGCAGCAGTAAGACACTTGATCTTAAAGTGGTAGTGTCTTTATGCATATCAGTGCTATATTAGTAAATTTAGAATTGCAGTATGTCTTCCTTTGCCTCTATATTATTACATGCGAGTCTTACTTCTGTAGGCGTTTGGTTGATGGGCAGATCACCAGATAGATCAAAACAAATGTTGAAGCAACATTTGCTGGCTTTTTTTTCCCCTGAAGTATGTGACAGATAGGAAATACATGATGATGATGATGGGGTGGAGACCACAGGTGTGGGCCCAGGTGGTGCCTCAGAGCAACAAACCCTATCCTACAGGCACCTCTTCATGTGTGGTAGTTTTGTGGCAGTACCTACATCATTTTTTGCCAGTGTAGCGATGCAAAACTATAACATAAAAATGTAACCTGAACAGTACTAACAGTTTTATCTGTTAGGTTGCTAGATAGTTTTGTTTCCATGTATATTTCATATTTGTTGTGCCTTTGCTTTTGTCCGTGGGTAGTTTTTTATCATGTGGTGCCAATTCTTTGCATTAGGTGGCAGATACAGACACTTTCTTTCATATGACTTTTCCTTGTAATCTTTCTGCTTGCTTACTGCAGGGAATGTTTTTTATCAGGTTGACTGAAAGGGGTAGGAATCTATACAGCTACGAGGGGGGAGTAAATAGTGCTAGGGCAGATGTTGGAGCCATCATGTGAGGCAGACTGCTGGGGCAATGCACACTTCTTGATGGTTTTGCAGAATGCTGATCCAGGGTGGGGAAGGTTGCACCTTCTCTGCTTTCTAATTGGTTTGATTGTTTTTGTTGTGTTTTGACCTGTTTGCAACCATTGAATTTGTAAGTTTTAAGAGCTATACATTACAGAATGAGCCAGAGCAAGCAAATATACACCTAGTAGTTGGTCTGGGTATATGCAACAACTTCAATATGTTGAACTCACTGCCAATGTATAGGTTTTTTTGGGCTGCATTAATCGTGATGGGTGCAGGAAACATTGACTGGCATCCACACAATGGTCTTGTGCACACGTGTTATCCTTCAGGATAAATGGTTGTTTCTAAACCCTGTGAGTGCAAACAAAATGTTTGGGGTTGGACAGTTATAAAGAAGCTATGGCTGGATGTGAGGAAGAACATGAAATGTCATTACCATGCAGGGAAGTGGGAACTGACAGTGTGTAACAGAGAGACCTAATGTTCTCTCCAGTCATTCTCCAAGTAAGCCCATACCTATACACAGTTCTGCATGTGGACCAAACCATAAATTACACGGTATCGTTCAATACTTTGTTCGGATGCATATGTCTGAAGTATGCTACGGTTGCTGCATTTCTGCATGGATATTATTTCTCAAGTGACAGGAAGGGTTATTAAAATACATAAGCTTGGAAAGGTGCTTTTGTCTGTGATTATCTCCTTTTATATAGCCTTATATTTGCACAGTGCATGTAAGTCCTTCGAGTCAGGAAGGTACAAGTCATACTGTGTGAAAGCAGAGTGAAGAGAGGTAATGTAGTTTCTGTTAAAATCAGAGATTTCTTCAGAAAGCTCTCTGACAGCCTTACAATGCCCTGGCTAAGCTGAGGGGATAACTAAACCGCTTTATTATAGCAACATGTAATAATTTATTAATGCTTCTTTCTTGCTGAGTTTTCTTAAAGACTATTTGGATTTGAGACCCCATTTTCTTATTTCCTGACACTCTTCCATGACTTCAGTCTGTTCCAAATCCTAATCCATTCAAAAAGTGCTAATTTTTTTTTCTTCTTCCCCCTCATAAGAACAAAAGCACACAGTGTTGCTTTTTCTCAGGTTCTGCAGCTTGGCAGCACCCAGCAAGCCTGCCCTACTGGGAGGGGAAGGAAGGCCAGCAGCATTGAGTGCTGCTGTCTCACAGAGGCATCCTTTGTGACACCCTGTGTACATCCCCTGTATGTCCAAAATTACTCTAGTTCTTGGCTACAGATAGGGCTGCAGGTGCTTATGGCTTTGAAAATATCAGGAGCTCCCTATAACTTGTTATCAGGGAAATAGAGTTACATGGAGAGAGCCACATGACCCACCCATTCTTCTGCAGGCTACCATCTGGAAAACTTCTGGCTTGTGTGTCCTCAAAGTAGGCTTCAGCTTTTAGGGGTCACCACAATTTGTGAGGACAAGAGAAAAGACTTTGAATCTTTCTAAAAGTTCCACATGCCACAAAGGTTATCCTTTCAGCCAGTTCTCTTTTTGAGGCCCCATTTATGAATACCGTACAGTTGCAAAGAAAGGACGGTTAACAGATGTCTGTGAACAAGTTAAGCTTTTTGCTTCTGTACAAAGATGCATTTGGCTAAACATTATAGATTGTCTGTGGATGGAGCTTTTCTAATCTTCCATATATTATCAAAGGTAGTTGTTTTCAAGCTGTTTCATGAAATGATGAGATTCTCTTGGGCTAACAGGTTTTGCACCCAGTAGCCCTTGCTCATAAGGTCCCTTCCTTCTATCATTCTATTAAAAGTTTTAAGCACCAGAAAGCTGGCTCTGGAAAACCCAGTTTGAGGTTCCTGTCACTTTTTTTAGTTTGTTCCCAACATAACTTACTATGGTCACAGAAAGATTTTTGGCAGAGGAGGGAACTGAACCTTGATATGCAGAGTGTGAGACGGGCTTAACCAGTGGACCATCCTTCCTGTCCTATCCTGCTAGGTGGCAGTTGGATCAAAAAATGAAAATACTGCAGTGGGAGCTGGCTGGCTCCCTTCACAGTTGTTTTCCAGCTACCTTAACATAAGTGTCTGTTGGAAATTACAAGATTTTTTTTATTTTTTTTTTAAAGTTATTTGATATACTTACATGATCTTGCTGTGTCTACAACTCCTCCCTAGTAACTTTTGAATCCTCTGGCCAATCTCAGCAAAATATCAGTGAGGCAGAAGTTAGAGAGTTCACATCAGGGAGGCAGAAGTAGGTAGTCAGGGAGTGGAAGCAGAGACATAGCTAATGGCCCTCCTGAGGGAAAGGCTGCTGCATAAATTTATCCCTTATTAAACATCAGAAACCACACTGGAGAACTGCAGATCTGTAGGAATCATTACTATGTTGGTTCAGCTGCTTGCAGAAATACATGTTTTTTCAGTAAAATGTTTTTTATTTGGCTGTTAATGGAACTCCACTGACGCTTACTGTTAGCCTTCAGTCCTCAGAGTAAAAGCCAAGATTCTGAAGAAATGCAACTTGAGACAGCTAAGAGGGATGTTTTTCAGGAAGCCCTAAACATTCCCTCCCTCCTCCCCTTGGAACGCTGACTTTTCAAGCTGTCTCAGATGTGTCAGCCAGAATACTCAATCTCCTTTCACTTATTTGGTCAAAACTGATGATATTTTGTTTAGGGTCAAGCTGCTAGGGTGAACAGTCTGGTTAGATACACTCTTAACCCCTAAAACATCATAAGCTGTTCTATGGGGCTTATTTTGTTGAGGGGAAATATTTCTGATTCAGTTTTCCTTTAATTTATGCCCAAATTTTCTGGATTCATTTGAGTGAGAAGTATTAAAGCCACCTATTTTATACTGGAATAGTACTTACAGTGCTGAGTAGGAGCAAGTGTTGTAGAGAGACAAAGCAATGGAAATGGAAAACAGTGGAGGGAAAACGGGAATGTATTGGACCTGACAGCAAGCTTGATTCAGATTGGTTTTGCATTCTGGGCAGAGATTCAGTTCTTCATGGGCAGTGTAAATCATTCAGCATGTGCTGGGGAGTTTGACTTCTGCCTTTCTCCACTCCAAAAAAGCCAAGAATTGAAATTTTTCCAGTACCTTTAGTATTCATCAAGCCATCTCCTGGATCCAGCTCTGAGCTACAGCCAGTGCGTTCAGAGTGCAGGCTGTGAAAGACTGATAGGCAGAACAATTCTGAAACATTCCTTATAAAGCCTGGGGAATGATCGCTGGAAAAGCCAGCCACACTCCTTTTTTACAACCTCATTCTCTTAAAATTACTGCACCTTAATTTGTGCGGGGGAATGTATGTTTGTGTTCAGTAGCTGCTTTTCTGTGAAACTGTCTTTCTCAGCCATCACAGTTCTCAAAAACTCTATCAATCAAAGCTGTATTGTTTCCTTTATGTTATTAATTTAAGACCGTTTCCTGCAATGAACCTGCAGACTTCTGCAGAACTGGAGCTCATGAATCAGGGCAAAACTTTGTTCCTGAATCGTGACTTTATGATTAGGTTAAAAAAAAATATTTACTGAAATCCTGCGTGACTAGTAGAGCACACAGGGTGGATTAAGAAGCTGTGGATAGATGACTGAGAACAAATTACTTCTTGTGGACACTGCAATATTTGATGCTCTTCCTAGAAAGTTTCTCATTATCACAGACATCTAAGAAGGTGCTGTATTTTTTTCTCCTCCTGGTATTTTCTGTTGGAAGAAAAGCAGAGCTGGTGTTGGACAGAAATAAAACCTCTCACTTCAAGTATGGTGCTCCAGGTGTCATTATTTACAAAACTGGATGAAAATTGGCAAATACTGAAGAATTTGTGGTGTAACATCTGCAAAATAAAAGCAACCCTTGAATAAGACGTTGCCAGATAGCACAATACATAAATAACCACAAAAATGCTTGGGCAGGGTAGTTTTAAAAGTCAGCCAAATCACTTTGCCATAAAGGAACAAGGAGCAAAATAAAATTGGAACTTCCAAATATAAACAAATGCATTCGTTCTACACACTTGACTCTGATTCATTTGGAAACTTGCACTTGCACTGAGGAAGAGTGTGTTTCCATGTGAAAAACTATTCTTTATAAAGCTATCAACTTTCAATCATAGTACCCCAATTCCTATGAAAGTGATGTAGAATAATATTGATAATTAAAAACAAAACAAAAACAAACAAAAAAAAACCAGGAAAGCAAGCTATCCCTTTGCTTTGAGTTTTAATAGATGTATTGCATTTTTTCCTTAGTCAAAAGCAGGTTTTGTTCTTTAACTCAGTGTTGCTTTTGGATATAATCAGTGGATTTAGTTGTAGATTAGAGAAAATAGTGTAATTTTGACTATGGTCATTGTAAGTGGACTGTCATTTTAATTCTAGAAAAAGAAAATGGTAGGAGAAACCTTGGTGGCTCACCTTTTGTGTCCTTATGTAATAGATGAGATTGTAGTGTTGGCGTTTAGAGAACTTCCAGGCAATAGAGGAATCAAGAGAGAGTTATTTACTGTAGTTCAGATGCAAGCTCTGAGCGCAGCCACAAGCTCACAGGCAGATTTTCAAGAAATGCCTGTCCAGGTTTACCACTGCAAATTCTCCTGTCCCTGCTCTGCCAGCATCCGAATACCGCTTCTGCCACAGGAGCAGCACACAGGATGGGAATCTGCTGCCCTGAAGCACTGTTTTTAATGTCCAGATGTGTTAACATAAACTGAAGTCAGCATTGCTGGTTTCTTTAGCCATTCCAGCTGACTCTCCACATTAATAAAAGACAGACAAGATCAGTATTACATCCACTTGAATTTTACAGGTGATATGAATCTATCCCTTGGACATCATCTGGAAAACTGGGCGAGTAAGTTGTACCACAAAGTTAGTTACTAAAATCTTATATACTTATTAGTAATGCACTGTGGTGGCATTGTATGAACAAAAAATTGACAGCATAAAAGGTATAGCTTGCTTTATAGCTCCTTCTGTATTTTCTTCACCTTTTCCTGGTAATTATGTTTGATGTTATTCCCCAGAAAGCAATATACATGCCCTGTATTAATTACATGAGAGAGAATGTCATAGTCTTTGCTATACTTTTTGTCTGTGTGTTTCTGCAGAACTAAACTGAAAAGAACTGGGGGGGGGGGGGGGGGGGGGCGGGATGTAAAAATCTCCTAGTATTTGGAAACATTTTTTAAATATTTCACTGCTGCCAAAGCAGACAGATAGCTTTTGTGTTCAGACAGAAAGTTATAGGGTGGGGCAGGCAGAAGGGATTAATGCTGTTTCCATATGAATAAGTGTGTGTGTGTGTGGGGGGGGTTAGTATTATTTGCTATAATCCTATTAGCAAAATGGACAACCCTAGTACAGTTGGGTAGCCTGTCTCTCCCTGCTGAAAAAGAGACCAGGCCCTTAAGGTGTGGTGAGAAGCGCGTGGGTGATAAACTAGAATATGGAAGAAATATTAACATCAATGCTCAGGAGAAAATAGCTTTCATAATGTTGGCAGTTTTGAAATTGGAATTTTTTTCCCTTAAAGTCCCATCTCCTTGAGGCAAGTGACTGAATGAGGTCTGATTTTGGGGAAGGAAAACAAAAGAAGTTTTCAGGTGCTTTAACTGCAGAGGAAAACTGAAATATCAGTTTGCAATGGAAGGTTCTCAAACAGTGAATCTTTTGTCCTTGGAAATGTCAATCATCTTGCAAGTGTTTTAGCGCTTGGATCAACTTGTAAAAGATGCTGATTATAATAGCTGCTGGATTGACTTTTGTTCTTTGCTTAGTCCAAACAAAAACTCTAAATGGCATGACTATAGCAGTGTTCATCTGAAAAGTACAGGCTTTCATTTCACATCCCACATAAATAACCAGCCAGGATGCCCAGCAGAGAGTGCAGGAGGACTGACATCAGCAAAATGCATTGGAAGCAGGAGAAAGCCTCCAAAAAAAAAAACCAACGCCAAACAAAAAACAACCAAACAAAAAACAAACTTGCATTTAATCTTCTGGAAGCAGGCAAAGGCTCCCAGAGCAAATCTGCACACAAGACATCCTGGGAACTTTAGTGGTCATAAATGGTGGAATATTTCACATTGTCCAGAAAACCTGAGTTTGCCACTGTCTTGAGGAGAAGACAAATGCCTGTTGAATTTTTGCAGTTCCTTGCAGCACATTAGTGCACTTTAGAAAGTGTCTTAGCTTGAGTAGCTCTTTGTTAGAGAGGTGAGGATGGCAATACATGGTAGCAATGATAAAAAAAAAAAAAAAAATTATCTCAGTGTGATCTGTTGGTATTTCTAATCTTACTGAAACTAGTGCTCTGCAAACATATTTGTATGCAGTGGGATGCACAATGAAACAAGTCAAGGTGTGGACATGTCTGAAAACATCATCTCTCTCCCGCTGGCCCCAGTTAATTTTCACTTCCATGGAAGTGCCATGTTTCAGAGCACAGTTCCACAAACAGCGCAGAAACAGGCATGGATGTTGGTCAACTGGAATTTCCTTATGCTGTCATTGCCACAAGAGCATGGGACTATACTCTGCCACATTCTCATTAGCTGTCAGAAAGTCTTTATGAGAAAACCAAACCTACCTAAGCAAGGTCAGGGGCTGTGTTGTAAAATATACACCAAATACAAAAAGATTTGGGGAACATTCTGTTAGATTGTCAAAGAGAAATCATTGTTTCAGTGGATCAAAGGAGAAACCTCAGCGACTGATGGTTATTTACGTGTTGTGTTTGATCCTGCTATTGCTTTGCTCTTCCCTTGAGCAACAGCAGGAGTGGATTATCATCAGATGAAAAAGAAAAGGTTAGAGACAGGAACTATTTTTACTTGCCAGTTCTTCAGGTTAAGTGCAAAACTCAAGAAGAGGCTGTGCAATGGCTTATAGAAATAAAAGTGTGCAGAATCAAAAATGTGTTTTTCAGGACTCTGATAACTTCACTTGTTTTCAGATATGCAATCCTTGGTGATGTGAAATGGTTTAGAAGTTGTTAATAATGGTTTGTTGTTTGTTTTTTTTTGTTTTTTTTTTTTTCATTTTCAGAGTATCAGAGTGAGGTTTGTGTAAGCTATTTTTTGAAATGGTTTAATACTGCCACTACAAAAATGGTAATTTGCAGAAAATAGGGCGTTACATAAAAAAAGGAGCTGACAATTAGAAGAGGTTAAAAATGAGCATGGAGAAAAGTAGGTAGTGTTGGAGGCTATTCTAGGACAAGTTTCAGTAAGCTTCATTGTTCAGGGATAAACTGATTTTGTTTTAAATTGAATCCTATTTATTTAAACAGTTCAAGCTTCAAGAGTTGAACAGATGGTTCACTCTCCCTTCTTGTCATCTTTACAAACTGCTCTGCAGTTTATCTGAAAGCCCCCCAGGCCTGCAGTGCCTGTTCTAAAACAGAGGTTTTAAGTGGGTGTGTTAAAAATGGATAGTAAAACTGAGAAGCATGGACTCATCCAAAAAAAAAAAAAAACAGTGGGGCACTTGCTACTGGGAAGATTCAAAGCTGCCATAACTTATGGTGAATAGCAAAAGGCTATATATATAGCAGAGTAATAAATAAAGGCACATAATGGAATCCGTGAATCTAAAATTGGAGTTACTACTGCTGACAGGACCATGATCACTTTTTAAAGTTCTTCTATATGATTTTATGACTTTCACTGAATTTTCACTGAATTTCACTGAATTTTTAGAGTTGGAAGGGACCATAAAGATCATCTAGTCCAACTCCCCTGCTGAAGCAGGACTTTCCTTAAAAAAAAGTAAAAGTAAAAAGTAACTTTAAAAAGTAACTTTTCATTTGGCCTTGGAAAAGCTTTAGGAATGTGTTGTTATCAATACTTAAGTAATATTTTTGGTATGGAGGGATTTTACTCCGGTGAGTGAGAGAGTTATGTGTAGCCTTAAGTGTTTCTGTAGCTGGGGATCTTCTTCCTCATCTTAAAGATCATAGTTTGTGTGAAGCTGATGAGGTGGGAGAAGTCCTTAAACATACAGAGAAGGAAATCTGGGAAAGTGTGTATGAGGAATGGAGTTTAGGATCATTGTGTGAAATACGCCACCAATTATTTTTTTATAAGACATCAATATCGGAGATGGACAAAATGTCTTAAGGCAGAACCTTCAACTTGAAAGTTTTATTTTACTTTTTCATTTCCAATGCAAAGTTCAGGGCAAGTTGAGTGAAGTTTGTGAACCCTCCAGCAACAGTTGGCTAAGTTTCAAGGAAGCCTGAAACGGAATATGGTTTGGGTGCAAATCAGGATGGGTTTGATCCCAAGCCACTTGAAACACAGCACTTAGGGCTGCATGAGCTTTGTATTTCAGCCTTCGTTGCAGACCAGACCTAGACTTGCACAGAGTGAAGCTTTTGCTTAAAGCCCTGTGAATGGAGCCTGCTGTTCTTTTCACTGATTCAGTACTTGCAGAGTACATCTACTGTGGCATCTTAGTAGTGCACAGAGATGGTGAGCATTTACGCATGTCTTGGATGGATGATTTAGGTTCCAGTTCAGATGGAAGGTTGTTATAGACACATCCATGTGTGTCTATACATTCAGAGTTGATGAGGCAACATATGGGTCTCATCCAGTCTTCCACAGGTAGTTTTGTTCAGAACAAACTCACTGCTGGGCCGACACTAAGGCTCGGGAGAAAGCCAAACAAATTCCAAGGGGTGCACGTTGGCACTCTTCCTAAGCATTACTTCTGGTTTAATTAGTCCAAAGGAATTTTTTAAAAAAATAATCCTTAAAGACTTTTTGACCTCTAGGAGCAGATTCCTTCACATAAGTCTGCAAGGTTTCTCAGTTCTGTTCTGTGTAGTGCAAGGTCTGGGGAAAATTTCTTGCAGAAGCCACATGTTGGTCCCTGCAGCTCCCATGGATTTCTTTGTGCCAGTAGTCACAATATGACTACCTGCCACAATGGCAAGGACAAACCTTAGATAATGCAAAATGAGCAAATGATGGTCCTTTCTTTGCAAAAGACTTTTGACGTCTGTGGAGTTGAATGGCTAGGTATTTATTTATTGTTATTATTAAATTATTGTTATAAATGCTGGGAGGACTTTTACATAAGCTGTTGTTGTGGAGTGACTATATTTTGCTGCAAAGTAGTATTGTTATTATTTTACTACATTGGGTATCCTTTCCTCTTCATTACACTGAATTGCACATTTTGAAACTCCAGCTGAGAAAGTCTCAAACTTTTCTGAATTTTTGTGGAATAACTATGCATTGGCTGGGAGTTTTCTGACATGGTAATGTCTGTTCATGTCCTTTCCTGGCTTTTTCTTTCTCTCTGTGAAGAGCAAGTTAATGAGTAAGATGACTGGGAAATAAATACAAACACCTTTTAAATAATAATATTAGGAGTAATTCCATGGCTCATATAGCAAGGTTTTAAAGGGTTGCCATGTAATCACTTCCTTCAGAGCCAGCTCCTGTTAGAGATTTCCTGGGATATGCTCTGTATGTAAGACACTAAACACTGGGGCCCAGGTAAGGTGGAGTTTTTGGCTCTTTTTAGTGAGAAATGGGTAGGTTACTTTTCCTGTCACTCTGACACAGTCATGACTACCTGCTCCCCAGTTCCTCATGTCCGTTATCACTGGAGCAGTGACTTAGGCAACTTGTGCATGTCCTGTCCTTTCTAGAGGAAGGAGCTACTGTTTAGCTGTAATTACTCATCTGTAAACACTTTTCAAGTAACACAAGCCTGACAGTTTTTACCTTTATGTAGCAAGTGTTCAGAAAAGAACTGTCTGAACTTTTCCTTTTATGGTCTCTAAGCAGAGGAGTAATTGACAATAGTAGGGGAAAACTTGGGATATGGAGTAATTTTTTTTAAGAAGTGGGATTTCAAAGTTTATAAATCTTTCAGTTTGCTGTTAAACTATCCAAATGCTGCCTTGATATATGCACTTTGAAACTGTTTTGTTCCATAGTCCACTGTGAAATCTAGCATTTAAAACAAGTTGACGTTGTTGAGTGCGGTTTTTAGTGTATTTTGATATATGTCACATTCTATTATCTCTTTTCACTTCCAAAGAATTAATTCTGTTAAAACCCAAACAAACCTAAGCTTCTGATTTTGCAGCAGAATAAGTTATGTGTGCATTCAGTGATACAAGGTAGAATTTGTCACACAAAACTCTGTCTGTCCACCATCCCTTGTGTTCACCCTTGCTTCTTACCTCTGTCTGTGCTCCTCTTCCCAGACCAGTCTCAGCTTCCAGCCCTCAAATGCCACCCTCTGCTGCCCATCTGGGTGTTGGTTATCTAAGGATTATTTTTTTCAAGTTCTTTTCAAATACAAATACCTCTAAACAGGGCATGGATTATACACGTTCAGATGGCAGATTTTGCACCTCTGAAAGCGAAGCTGTCGGCAGAAGCATTACATTCCTGCTGGACTTTATTACATCCAGGACAGTGTTACTGGAAGCAGTAAATGCTTGTAAGATAAACAGAATTTCTTCTTGGAGGCAAAATGACTTGTACCATACGCTGGCAACCACTCTAAACTAATCTGCTAAGCAATAAAGAGTTTAGGACTTATGATCTGACACCAGAATTTTCTAATGCTCCCAAGTAAGGGAGTTACACCTGACTTACATCACCGTGAAGGCAGAGCACGGTTGGGGCATTTATATAAAGTTAGCCTCAGAGAGCTTCCAAACAGAACTTTTTGTTTTACAAAAATTCTTCTGAGTCCCCATCCAGACTGAGGTTTTCATGCGGTAGCACCCTATAAACATTATTACTGTTTTAGAAGGCTTGTAATCTTAAAGAGAAAGGGCAAGTGGAAGGATTAAAGGACTCAAACTATCTGGGATACTGCTTGGCAGGCATTTTACTAGTGTCTTTTTTTTTTTTTTTGCAGTGTGTGTATGTAAAGCCTCCTCTCCTCCCTCTTATGCTAAGCTCCTTCTAAGTAACTGTTAGAATTTCCTTTTCTGTTTTAACTGTTAGCTTTTCCCTCTCTTCCTTTAACCCACCCTCTCAGAAAGAGTCCTGAATACATAAAAAGCTTTTGCAATGTGCCCTGAAGCATGTATACTGATGAAGCACATACAATGTAATTACGGATAGCACAATGCAACATCATGAAGTGCCTTTGTTTATCATGAGAGTATAATGAACGGATTCACTGAGGAAATGCACAAGCAGATGCTTTTGGCTGGCTCCTGTTGTTCTCTTTTTGGCAAAGACAGAGGGACGAATCTACCCTGGGACAGCCCCACTGAAGTCATATGGGTTACACCAGGCAGCAACTGAAACTTTTTTCTTTTCTTCTTCTTTTTTTTTTAAAGAGCACAGTTTCCAGATCTCTTTCCCCTGACTGTCACAATTTCTCTTTCCACAGAAAGCCTATGAGAAAAGACTCTCTGCTTCTAAAAAGGTAGGATAACCTTTTAGTCACTAATAGCTAATTTCCTCAGCAGTTTAAGCTCTGTGTGTGTCTACCAATGTGTGTAATCATAAAATTAATATCTAACTACTTATAGAAAAAATAAAGATACTAAAATCCTAACGTCGTACTTATGGAATGGGGCAGTAGGAATAGAGGGTGCTGTGGGAGGGCTGGAGTACTGACACGCAGCTGTGCTGCTTCAAGTGCGTGACATATGCTTGGAGCTGGCCTGGGTGTCAGCATACGGTATCACCTTGAGATGTATAACCATACCCCGTGTGTACTGAGGGGTAGTGTTGGACAAAGCTTCTGAGGGCAGATGGCTGTGAAAGCACCCCATTTCACATGTCTCTGAAATCTTAGGGAAGAGGAACCTGCAGCAACTCGTAGCATCATGCATATTTGTAAGTGATGATCTTTAAAACAAGTTATTAGGGCAAACTTGGGATTGCACTTCACTGCATGGTATAATAACAAAAGTTAGCAGGACTGCTGATGCTTTGTGCTTGCTAGTGCTGTGGCCATACTTTTGGGGATTTTTCCTCTACTGAGGGCCTGAATGGTGCCTCTCATACAAAACCTGCCATTTACAATTTGCCTTTTGCTGAGGCCTCCTTTGTGTTCACACAAGGCAGCTGGCAGGAGTGCTGACCTCCCTGGAGCAGAGACTTGCCAATGCTAGCTAATCAATATTCAGTAGAGTCGACTGCTCATTAGGAAGCCATTGATTATCTCTGCAAGGTTACTCCCCCTGGGTGTGTCATTTTTCAGTCTCTTCGCTTTACCACCCCTCCACCCCCACACATCCTGGGCTCTCAAGAGGACAGAGTACTGGGATAGAAATGAGGTTCCCTTTCAGGATCTGGATGGTTTGTTGTCAGATGTCAAAATAGGCTTTGGAAAGAAGGTAATTTCCTCACTGCCTGATTTTTGTTTATACCAGGTTCATACTTTTAATTTCTGGATATTGCAAGCTGTGGCATTTGAAGTGTTTGTTGTATTTGACTTAGCCAGCTTGCATTAGTTATACTGGGCACTGGTCTCCTATAAAAAACGCGCATCTTTTACGCAGCTGTAGCTGACCAGTCTGACTTCTTGCACAGAAGAGGAGAGCCCGGGTTTCATATTCCATGCTATTCACAAGCAAATGGACAGAGAGGCCCATCGAGAAATAAAAACGTGGTGCAAGCCCTCATCTGTTGGATTGCTCTGCTCAGAATATACCCACATACAGTACACAGTCAGTTCTCTAACACAAGAGGGAAGGCCAGTGAGGTTTGTATGGGATACTAACTGCCCATTACTCTGAAGCTAGTCTGGCAAAAATCATAACAAAGTCTGTCCTTTTAAATGTGAATTTTCCTCTTAGGGGTGTATACAGTCATCAACACAGCAGCAGAGAACTGTGAGATAAATGTGGAGGTCTAAACACTCAAATTTATTAGGAGTGATAGAGTAGATGCCAGATACATAGGCTGATGCAAGATACATAGGCTGATACAAAAGACTTACTAAAGCAATTGTTTTGGTTAGTTTGATTTGGTTACTTTGACTGTAAATACAGCATTAACAATCACAGCAGAGATTACAGGTCAAAAAGGCAAGGTCTGAGGTCTCAAAGGAGGGAAGCAGGCAGCTGGAGCTAAGAGACAGCTGGGTAAAAGAAAGGTGGTTGGCAGAGAATACAATACTTACCTCCATTAAACTACTCGGTTCAACTTAGTACCCTCTCCAAAGAGCAGGAACTGCACCGTGCTGTGACCATCTACCTCATGGAGTGACTCCATAATTGAACTTGCAGTTGATGGGTAGTAATTCGATGTCCAACTTCCTGTTGATATTAAGGGGATTGAAAGTCAATAGCTCTCAAGCTTTATCCTGCTTGTCTCTTCTCGGCTTGGATTTAAGGCATCACTAAATTCAAGCTAGATGCTTCTGTCTGAATGGGAGTAGAGTCAACAATGCAAATCAAAGCACAGCGGGAGTTAGTAACTCAGTGAAGGTGAGCATCTTTTCTTTTCCTGCCCTTAGCACTGAAGGAGGAGCTGTTGCTGCATGGAGAGCAGAGCTGCTGTCTGCTTCTGATTTTATATAAAGTGCTTTATTACTGGGGAATGGAAAGCCAGAGAACTCAATGCCATGAGACTCCTGTAGTGGCTGGCAGTATTCAGTGTTGATGGAACAAAACATAGAATCATATAATGGTTAGAGTTGGAAGGGACCCTGAAGATCACCTAGTTCCAACCTCAGTGCCATGGGGACAGACACCTTCCACTAGAGCAGGTTGCTCAAAGCCCCAACCAGCCTGGCCTTGAACACCTCCAGGGATGGGGCATTTACAACTTCTCTGGGCAGCCTGTGCCAGTGTCTCACCACCCTTACAGTAAAGAATTTCTTCCTAATATCGGATCTAAATCTCCCTTCTTTAAGTTTAAAACCATTACCCCTTCTCCTGTCACTACAGACCATACCTGGTTAGAACCTTGCATTGGTGCATCTTGGTACATCTCACAGAGTGGTCTGTGGTTTGTCAAGGTGCTGATGATTTAGCCCATGTCTCCAAGGGCTAGTTCAGCACCCAGCTCTGTGACCATTGCCGGGATTTGATCTTGTACAGTCATTAGCACATACCAGAGACATGATGACAGGGATGTGAAAAATGGCAAGCTGGCATTAGCTGGGGTTTGTTTAGCCAAAGGGGTTTCCTGTCAGCTCCTTGTCTTCCTGATTGAGGCATGTGACACAATGGATCTGTCTGACTGCCAGAGAAAGTTTAGTGAAGCGTAAATCAGGAGCTAAAGTAAAAGTGGACAACGGAGGGACAGTTCCTCAGCTGGCCAGCTGGCAGAGAGGGAACTATCCCTGGCATGGGAGAAGAGTGTCTCCACATGCCATCCTGTTTGTCAGGAAGTACTTCCTTTCTGGTGTCAGTTGTCAGCCCGCTGGCATTGATTCATGTTTTGGCTATTTTCTGCAAAAAAGGCTGTGTTGCTACTCGAGGGAGAGGGTCGCTGAAATATAGTTTTGTAGTAAGCTCAGAACAGATGTCGTTTACATCCAGTTTGGCTTTTCAGCTGTCTCTAACACACCTGAGATGTATTTAAAGAATGAGATGAAAGACTAATGTTATGCCTTGGTCAGAGAATATTGTCAGTGTATTGCAAAGGAAATCTTACAGCATACTGTATTAGACATATCCTCTATTAGACAGAACTCTTCCTGTTCCATTCGTATTGACATTACCGTGTAGTAATCGTTGCAGTCCTAGAGGGAAATACTGAATTGAATACATTTCTAGCTATTGCAGCAGATGGAGTAAAGTAAGTTAATATGTTGGGATCCAACAGCTCACATCAAACGCCAGCAAATTGATCTGATGCAGCACAAACATGTCCTCTGTATTTCCTTCTCTTAGTGTTGGTATCACTTGTGCTTTGGGATGTAGTAAGTTCTTAGGGAAGCAGAGTCCTCTCAGGGGTGCAGTGACAGCCAGTGGGTTTAACAGCAGTGACCTCTTGGTGAAACACTGCATAAAAAAACCTCCAAGGCGATGTAAAATGCCTCTGAAGCCATCGTAGGTGTTTGACAAGTGAAATTTAACCACGCAGTATATTCACATTTTTCCTTTTGTATTTTCATTATGCAGATTATGCCTTCTAGCTGCACAATGACAATTAAAGTAATAGAAAAGAAAGATCTCATATAAATAATGATGTCCTGAATATATATTGTGTTGAATATGAGAAGCCTGCATTTGTTTTGATTCAGAAGACGAACGGTTACAGGTTGTTAGTGCGGTACAGGTTGTTACTGCGGATGTAATACAGCCTGGGAAAGAACAAAAGCTCGGAGCCCCAGCATTCCAAGATAAAGAAATGGCCTTGTGTATAAGATAGCGGGAGCAGCTGCATGCTAAGGAGGTGCTGAGGAGGAACCTAACTGTCTGGGAAAGGTGTCCATCTGGTCAGGACAGGGGAGGAGATTTTTGATAATGAGTTCTTAGAAATAATTAGAATAGTAACGCCTTTAATTATAATAACCTGCCCACCTTAATGAATATGTATGCTTTTCACCATAAATGGACGCTTGCTTCGCAAACCGGTGTGCAAGTTTGGTGGAGAAATCCCCCTTGCACCCAGCGCTGCAATAAACATACCTGCTTTATAACTCTCTGCGAGTTGTAAGGTTTGTTTCCGCGCGTCAGTTTCAAGCATGTTTTTTAGTGGAGAAAGAGTATGTGTTTCTCTTGGCAGCAAACGTGGAAGGAGCTGCACTGAGATTAACTGTGTAAAGACTTTTTATACAGTCTCCTATGTCAGTGTGGTCCACGCAGTCAAAATAACTGTAGGACTGGCCTCCACAAGTGGCGGGTGCAGAGGATGAGCTCTCTTATCTGCAGTGTAACAAATGAGTTATCCTTTGGAATTCATAAGTATAGAACAAAATTTTGAAAGATCAAGAAGGCTTTTGGTGAGAATGTTATTTTTACATTTTTGAAAATCCCTCCCTTAAGGACCACGGATGTGAAGTAATGGCTGACACTTTGGGCTATGCAGATTCTTGGAGCAAATGTGGGTCCTGTGGGTAACAGAACAGACTTTAAGTCTGTTCTAATAAGTTCTAATAAGTTCTAATAAGTCTAACTTATTAGTTAGACCCACACCAAAGTGGCCTGAACCGGCGAGTCTGCTCATATTGGAGATAGCTATGCTCACTGAACCCTTATGGACCTCATTTTATTAGGGGACTCCATAAAAACCCCTCAATATACTACTGTCTGGAAGTAATAGAACTCCAGCATCCAGAGTTGTCTGGGAGGCAATGCAGACTTTAGTAGCAGGTGTGCCAGTTCAGACACTGCTCTGTACTTACTTTCTGGCCAGTCATTTGAAAGATATTTTCAGTAATCCTTGTCCCCAGGCAGCGGGCTGTGAGAACTGTTTGTGCAAAAGTCAGCATTTCACATCACAAATGAAATATATTTCTATTAGATAGAATTGGGCTCTTACCCTGCAGCATCAAATACTGTCTTCTGGGTTTTTTTTTTTTTGTCTTTGATGAAATACCAGTAAAAAGGCCTGCTAAGTAATCAGTCTTGTGTGTTTGTTACCTGAATTATGGCTACAAAGGTGCTATACATCTCTATTGCCTTCCACATGTTGGAGTTGTGCCAAGTACTTTCTCCTGAACTGATGAAGCGTAGTGTCGGTTATTCTCTTGTTTGCTGTCAGTGCAAGCTCCGAAAGCAAAAATAGAATCTGGATTCATTTGCCTGCAGTTAGAACTTACTTTCATTCTGGTACTTCAAAGGCTGTTGTAGGAAGAGTACGTTGGTGATACATGTTTGTTAGTACATGACAGCTGAAATTGTTGCATGCTGCAATTATATTTCTCAGGTGCTTGCTCTGAAGTCTGGAGGATGAGTTTGTGTCATTGGCCAAGCTTAAGTTAAACACAGAATTGTTATGTAATAAGTTCACCATTAGCTTTCTGATAACTTGTATTAACTTTTAACATAAAGAAACATTTAGAAGATTACTATATCCTTTGCAAAGAAAGCAAAGAGAATGCTAAAAAAGAATTAGTTACTTTGCAAATGCTAAAGAACAAAACCCAAAAGAGCTTGGAGGAGGAGACCTTTCAGGAGAGCACATAATTTACAGAGAGTCAGGACAGCATTATCTTTTCCTTTAAATATGCCTGTACTTTTTTTTTTTTGGTATGGAACTTATCACCATGGTGTTTCAGTGCCTTCTCCATGAATTCAGACTTCCAGTACTTTTTGTGATGTAGCAAAAGGAGACTGAGGGTTAGATACAGTGAATTATTTGCTCAGGGTCATTCAGAAAGTCTGAGGCAGAGCAAGGAACTGAATGCAGATAACCTAATACTCATATATGTCTATCCTTCTTTATTTTAGGAATTAATGGATCCCAAAGATTGAAAGCAACCCACAATATTATTTACTATAACTATTTTCAGTTTAGATTGACTTGAACCCAGGCTTTTCCTTGGCATCTCTTCAAAGTGGTAGATATAAGGCAGATGTATCTAACAGTAAGCCCCTGTTTACAGCATAACATTTGGGTTGCATCACTGTAGCCTCTTTTTTTGTTATAACTCTCTCTGTGCAGTGTCTTCTTTGCCTGCCTGGTGCAGAGCATCACTTCCTATAGAAACTGGCATGTAAACCCCTGGGCTCACAGTCAGTAAGGACAAGGAGTTGGCCTGGGGAGAGCATAAAGGTACTTCTTTTTCATATTGCTGCTCTGGCTTTCTTCAGTCGTTTGTGAGATGTTCCCTCTTGTTGCAGGTTATGCAAACAGTAACTCCTCCTCAGGGTGAACCTGGCCTATCTCCTTTTCACTCAGCAGGGGGGTAAAGTGCATTTCGGTATCTCCATTTTACATTAGTGTTGACATCTCCATTTGTGGCTGTGCTAGGCACTATAGAAAGAGCACTGGGATGCTCATAACGATACTTCCTTTGTGGTAGATGCCTGCTTCTGGTGGTAGCTTTCTCATTCTCTGGAGTTTGGAGCAAGACTTGGTTGTATGGAGGCCCAACTTGTTCATCTTTCTATCTCAGTGTCCCTCAGTGAGGGCAAAGTTTATGGCTTAATGACGTCCCTCCTCCTCTCAGGAGGTCCAAACTTGGAAGTCCAAAGTCTTTTATTTCTTGTTGCCTGAACTCAGTTCCTGTCTTTTTTCAGGTGACAAAGTGAACAGGTCCTTGGGGAAGTTGTGCTCCCATCAGGTGCTTTACCTGATCCAGTATGATTTCAAATCAGAATTTGTCCACTAGCTTTGGATTTAGGCGACAGAGTCTGTTGCAAGTCAGGCTGCTGAGGAGTATGACTGCCCTGTACATGTATCCTACAATTTCTACCTGTTGCCTCAGTGATGCAAGATTACCAGCTTCAGTCTCCCTTTAAAATAAAACTAAAATTGGTCTGTGGTTTACATTCAGGGAAGTGGAAACAATAAGGAATGGAATATTGGAAATTTCTTGTTTAGGTGAAATTGAGGAATAATTTCATACCCACTCTTAGTTCTCACTGGGGACCCTTAGAGCAGATTCAGGATCATAATTAAGATGCATGTTCTGCAGGATGTATTGCTTTTTAAGTCAAATACATGAAGCTATTCAATTGTTATTTGTTTTCTTGGAGAAACATTTTGTGAGACTTTGGACTGTACGCAGCATGTATGTGAAAGTATGTGAGGTACTTCAAATTATAAGGTATATCTCCCCCCAGGCTGGGGGATGAAAGGATTGGGAGCAGCCCTGTTGAGGAGGACTAGCGGGTCCTGGTGGATGAAAAGGTGGACATGAGCTGACAATGTGCGCTTGCAGCCCAGAAGGGCAACTGTATCCTGGGCTGCATCAAAAGCAGTGCGGCCAGCAGGTCGAGGAAAGTGATTCTGTCCCTCTACCCTGCTCTGGTTAGACCCCACCTGGAGTACTGTGTCCAGCTCTGGAGTCCTCAACACAGGAAGGACATGGGCCTGTTGGAGCAGGTCCAGAGGAAGGCCACAAAAATGGTCAGAGGGCTGGAACACCCCTGCTGTGAGGACAGGCTGAGAGAGTTGGGGTTGTTCAGCCTGGAGAAGATAAGGCTCCAGGGAGACCTTATTGTGGCCTTTTGGTATTCAAAGGGGACTTATAAGAAAGACGGGGACAAACATTTTAGCAGGGTCTGTTGTGACAGGACCAGGGGTAATGGCTTTAAATTAAAAGAGGGCAGATTTAGACTAGTTATAATGAAGAAATTTTTCACAATGAGGGTGGTGAAGCACTGGCACAGGTTGTCCAGAGAGGTGGTAGATGCCCCATCCCTGGAAACGTTCAAGGTCAGGTTGGACGGGGCTCTGAGGAACCTAATTAAGTTGGAGATGTCCCTGCTCGTTTCAGGGGGGAGTTGGACTAGATGGCCTTTAAAGGTCCCTTCCAGCCCAAACTATTCTGTGATTCTATGATCCTATAATAAGGAAAAACTGAGCTCAGACCTTGGAAGGTGAAGTGCTAAAACATACATCTTATATGATATTTGCTTGTTTGTAGCAAGTATGCTGCAGCTAGTGTCTGTGCATTTATTCACACTGTTCATGTTGTAAAGAGAATAGGGAATCTGCTTTCCAAACACAGATTTACTGAACGCTTCTGATGTAGTGTACAGCATGAGATATATCAGGAAATCAGGTTTAATCATCACTATCCAGATGAAAACATTTTGAAGAGTAGAAATGAATTCAGAAGTTCTAGATCTATTTCATTGTAGAAAGATTTCATTAGAACAAGTGATATCACCACTTTGCAGTATTGACCTGGAAGATTCTGCTGCAATAAACCTGTATCTGGTGAGCACGCTCATATTTTTTATACCTTGTTTATGTTTATTTGTTACATGCTGGTGTCTACAGCATATCTGCGTAACAGGTAAATTCAGAGTGTGGTATTGCAACAGACGCTGCAGCAAATATATGAAGGTGTATAAAGTAAACTCCCTCAATGATTTGAAAAAGAGCATCCCTAAGAATCCAGTGCTCTCTCCCTCCAACACCTAGTTTAAGGTATTATGTACTTGAAACGGCTGTTGTCCAGCCTTTCTAACTCACATACTAAGCACAACACACACACACTTCATAGATCTCTATACACCACTTCCTGCTCTTTCAAACTTCCCAATGATTGCTTGACACTCACTAAAAGTGTTTCTGTTTGGAGTTTAGTAGGATTTTTTTCCATGTGGGGTTGGAATACATTTTATCAAATTCTGCATCCCTGGAGGCCATGGATGTGTTTCTGTCCGTATGTGTATACCGGGCCATGGAAGCTGCTGCCGTCACATCTGTGAAAGGAGTGGGTTGTTGGCAGTCCTAACTGTCCCAAAATGGGCAGTGAGGAAATGCGGTTGTACCCAGTATCAGAGTGAACACTCTAACTCCTGAAATGGCAAAGGACCATGTTTTACAGTCCTGAAGGACTTGAAGAATCATAGAATCATGGAATGGTTAGAGTTGGAAGGGACCTTAAAGATCATTGAGTTCCAACCCCCCTGCCATGGGCAGGGACACCTCCCACTAGACCAGGTTGCTTAAAGCCCCATCCAGCCTGGCCTTGAACACCTCCAGGGATGGGGCATCCACAGCTTCTCTGGGCAGCCTGTGCCAGTGTCTCACCACTCACAGGAAAGAATTTCTTTCTAGTATTTAATGTAAATCTCTCCTCTTCCAACTTAAAACCATTACCCCTCGTCCTATCGCTACACTTCCTGACAGAGTCCCTCTCCAGCTTTCCTGTGGGCTGCCTTCAGATACTGGAAGGCTGCTATAAGGTCTCCCCGGAGCCTTCTCTTCTCCAGGCTGAACAACCCCAACTCTCTCAGCCTGTCCTCACAGCAGAGGTGCTCCAGCCTCTGATCATCTTCGTGGCCCTCCGCTGGACCTGCTCCAACAGGCCCATGTCCTTCCTATGTTGAGGACTCCAAAGCTGGACACAGTACTCCAGGTGGGGTCTCACGAGAGAAGACTACTCACTTTTTAGTAAGTTTTTAGCCTAATTTAGTAAGTTTTTAGCCTAATTCCTGAGGGAATGAGGCAATTGAGAGACTTATGTCTGTTTGTCTCCCTGCATGTAACTTTTGCAACAACTGACAATTTTTAACAATACTTAAAAGAGAAGTATCAAAGCTTCCTGCAAGTTTCATGAGCACTGGCAGCTGAGTAAAAGAGGAACATTCAAAAAGTGCTCTTACATTAGAAGAATTCCCTCAGTGTGTTTTTATTGACAAGCCCCATCTGGCTAGTCTGCATTTCTGTATTAACAGGGCAATGTGTAAGGAGTAAGGGTGGGAACAGAGCTGATGTGGTGAGTAGAGGGTCTATTAGGGGACAAAAATCTGTAGGAAACCAGGCTTCAACAGTTCTGCCTCTTGGGGAACAAGCTGCTGTTTAGCACAGAGATGCTGCATGGATGCAAAACCTCAGTTACACTTTAGCTTTTGTCTTTTAGTAGCAGAGTATAATGTGTAAGGACTCTTTCAACATTTGGACAATGGAGCTGAACAAAAAAGAGACCATTATATGCAATATCTGTCAAGACTGGAGAATGGTCTGTGCTAGCCTGCCAAATGCAAATGAGGCTTATTCATTCATTTAGTCCAAAAGAGAAAATGATATAATTTATTTGGTTCAATTAGTTTATTGTGACAAATAAACAAGAAGGAGAGGACCCCAAAATGGCAAATGTTCAACTTCACTGAGCTTTAAAGGCTGCAGAAACCATACTGCTCTGATGGTAAGCCTTATTTTACATTCTTTGCCCAGATATAGGCCCTAGATCTTCAAAGTGACTTATATGCCTTTTTTTTTTTTTCCCTAAGTAGAGAATCTTGTAGAAGAATTGAGACCCAAGTCTCACTTACTTGCCTTGAACTTTTAAGGCAAGGGTCCACTCATCTTGGTTGGACTGTGGGTTGTTCTGAACCAGCCTGAGCTACCCGATTTAATCTCTGCTGTATTAAGTTTAGTCAAAGCACTAACTCAATTTTGTGCGTCTCTGTCATGAAGTAGAGACATTCCAGATATTTGTTTACAAACTGATGGTCTGTGCCAATGGGTGGGAGCGAAGGGATGTTGGGGCTGTGGAACTGAAATGTGCTGGCTGGTGTCTAGTGTACAAGTCCCAGGCACTTTGTGGAAAGAGGACACAAGGAAGACATTCAGCTGCTTCTCTGTACTTCAGCTGAGGTTGTGAGACTCACCTGGGGTATTGATAGAGCTCTGGGAAAAAGATGGGCAGGCTAGAGGGGAAGCAGGCATGACTTTGGTGGTGGTAAGGTCAACCCTAACTGTCAGTGGTAGACATGATGTGAAACAGTTGGAGCCCTCTGGTTGAGCACCTCAAAAGCGGCAGGTTGGATGCTATTGTGGAGCACTCTTGTGGCTGTTCTCTGTTGGCAAGAGATGGCAGTCCCTTCTTCCTGTGGGGATAAAGCAGCAAGCTGAAAATGACTGTGCCTGTAGACCCATGGGCATGCTAGGAAATACTCAGCAAGATGATGGGTCAGACTCAGGCTAGAAGTCAACAGACTACTACTACAAGAGTAAACTGTCACATGAGTGACCTTCCCTCACAAGCTGGAGCTTTCTTGGCAAAGTAACTGTGATTCCTGGCAAAGCCTCATGTCACCACCAGCACCGTGTTATGGTTGGTGTCTCAGCACAAAAACCTCTTGTGCATCATAGTATTATGTCCAGTTTTGGGCACCTCAATACAAGAGAGATATCGAGATGCTGGAGCGAGTGCAGAGGAGGGCAACGGAGCTGGTGAAGGGCCTGGAGAGTAAATCTTACGAAGAGTGATTGAAGGAGCTGGGACTGTTTAGTTTGAGGAAGAGGAGGCTGAGGGGAGACCTCATCACTCTCTACAACTACTTGAAAGGACATTGTAGAGAGGTTGGTGCTGGTCTCTTCTCACAGGTAGTTAGCGATAGAATGAGAGGGAATGGCTTCAAGCTCTAACAGGGTAGGTTTAGACTGGGCATTAGGAAGAAATTCTTCACAGAAAGAGTGGTCAGACACTGGAATAGGCTGCCCAGGGAGGTGGTTGAATCACCATCCCTGAATGTGTTAAAGAGTCGTTTAGATGTGGTGTTGGGGGCTATGGTGTAGGGGAGAATTTCGTAGAGTAGGGTAGATGGTTGGACTCGATGATCCCAAGGGTCTTTTCCAACCTGAATGATTCTATGATTCTATATAGAGGTTGCAGACCTTCATTACCTAAAGCTTCAAGCAGATCTCATTGTTAGCCTTTCATGGCAAGTCTTAGTTACTTAGTTTAGAAAAAATAAATAATGAGATGATTTGCAACCTTTGTCTCCCAGGAATGTTTTTTTAGAAAGGTAAAGGCCTATGTCGGTTGAAATAGGGTCATTCCCAGAGCCTGGTTTGTAGGGACTCTTAATGTTTGGTTCATCTTTCTCTCCCCCCTTAGGCAACACAGGCAGGTTACTGCCTTTCCCCCAGCCCCAGCTCAGTCCAAAAATGAATTTGCTCAGCTGTATTTGAAGAAAATGGGAAGGGTGAAGCGGTGTCGGGAGAGGGCTCCCCCGGACCGGGGCTGGCGCGGGGGCAGCTTGCCCTCTGGTGGCTGCTGGCACCGAGGCGGCTGGCTGTGGAGGGAACTGCTTCGGCCAGTGACTTTCTGAGCTGAATTCATGATCTGGCCGATCCTGCTGAAATATAAACTGATTAAACCTGAATGGGTGTTGACATAAAAGCTCCTTCTTTAAAATGACTGACAGAGGAAGTGGAGTTGTCTATCTACAAACCAACATAAGCAGTAGCATAATTGTCCTTGAACTTGAACCATCAGGTGTCAGCCTAGTTCTGTCTCAATGGTTTTCAGAGCTGGGTTACACTAGTTATCTTCCTCCCTACAAGCTCTCTTTCTTTGCTCCACTGGATGTGCGAGACTGAGGGATGGGTGCTCCCAGTGAAGTCCACAGTCCTTTCATATTCCATCGGAGAGAAAAAATAAAGGGATCAGTGGATAACTCAGGAATAGCCTGAGTAGCTTTCTTTTACAAGAAGGTACAACCCACACATGCTCTCCTCCTGCTTGCAGGGAAGGTGAACATGGGTGGCATGGTCCTTCCCAGAGCTCCACTGTGCACTGAGGGTTTTATATACTTTGTGCTTTCATACCCAAACCTGTCCACCCTACAGCTTCTCCAACCTTGTGAACTGCTCCTTCAGCCACCCTGAATTTGTTTTGCCATGTCCTTCTGTCAAAAAGAAAAGGTGTTTCCATAACCCTTATATTTCATGTTTTGATGTTAACCCTGACATTCTTTACCCAAATCCAAATAATATGTGTTGCCTTTACAATTCTAAAGGAAAAATACTTACCTTGGATCATAAATGCTTAAATTGCATCTGATTAAACAAAGCCTTCTTAAAATAGACCCCAAAAGGAAAAGATCCAATTGTTGGCCTATTAAATACCAAAATAAAACAAACCCCTGAGGAAATGAATGGGTAGCAGTCAATGGTGTTACAGTTGCTTAGGGACTGATAGTAAGAAAAGTGGCATGTGTCCAGAAGAGGCCCACAGCAAAGAGAGGAAACCTCTGTCTCACATGGAGAGTGGGATAAGGCAGTGCAGAGACTGATTTATATTTGCAAGTGAAATTTAAGAGACAAATGTGTGTATATTTTGTAGTTTGGAGACTATTCATGAAATAATATGAAAGAAAGTGAAGAAGAAAGTAACGATGATGACAAGAAACAACTCAAAACACTGCTGTATTTTTTATTAGCTGCCTGAAGACTGCAGGTCTTTGTGTTTCAATGCATGAGCTACTGTTTGGCAGGTTTCCTGAACCACTTTGTCTATTCACTTCTTGCTAATGTGAAAATGCCCAGACTCCCTGGAAAGGCGGCTTTGTTGGAAACTTTTCATTATCAAGGATTAGCTGTTTGGTAAACCTGTGTCCCCTTTAACAGTCTGACGGGAAGTGCCGGCTAATGAAGGGCTCATTGTGGTGGTGCTGTGAGTGTGGGACTCGAGTCCATTTTATTGCTCAGATTGCAATTCAGGCTTCTTTCTGCTTCCGAGGACTGAAGGGAAACTGAATCATGCCCTTTGGTTCTGCTGGAAACGTGTGGTGAAAAATATGCTTTTCCTTTGCTGTACTCTTGCCATGTTTGTGGTCTAAAGGCTTTATGTAGCAGGGAATTTTGTTGATATGTCATAGAATTATGTCTGTAGATTTCAAAAGTGTTGTGTGAATGCCTGGGGACAGCTTACTTGAAACATTTCCATGTAATACCAATATGAAAAACTGAAATAATACAAACCATCAAGTGCCTTTATCACTTCAGAGTGTAGCTGTAAAGCTCTTGAAAGAACTGAATCTGAACATCCTCATCCCACCTCTAGTGAGATAGAAGGTGTGGCAGACAAATACAGGATTTACTTCTTCACTTACAAGCTTCCATATGTGTCCCTTCTCTGTAAAAAGTATTCCAGTGCAACTTAAATCATGAAGAAATACTGCTGAAAATCATCATTAGAGTCTGTGATGTCAAACAGGATTCTTTTATCTCTACAATAAATCTCTCCCATTGAAACTCCCACTCACAACCCCAGGGATGCTCAGTGCCTCCAAATGCAGGGGAAGGAAGAAAGGCTGCCCTGTCAAACCATTGGGAAAGAAAACAAAGCCCTACCCACACCCCCATCCAGGCTTCATGTGTTTGGGGAGGGGTGTGTGGAAGCACTCAGGGAACTGTTAAAGATTCAGAGAGCGTTAAGCACCAGTGCTTTTGGGTGGAGGGGCCGGCAGGTCAGTGTGAAGCTGCTCGTATTAAATTCAGAGGAGGACTCAAGCACGTGGTTTGAATTTTGTTCTCTCCCTCCATTAGAGCTAATTAGGCCAAGTAAGAGTGTCCCTACTGATCCCAAATGCATGTGTGACACAAGCAGCTCCTTCCAAAGGGAATTGGCTCTGGACAGTGTTATAGGCTCTCTCTGGGCAGGAGGGGCAATCCGGTAGCCCAGAGCTCTGTGTGTGTGTGTGTGACTGGGGGAGTCAAGGAAGAGACTATGTTTTAATGAAGAGTTTTGAACTCATTATCTGGCCTGTATTCAAAGACTGCAAAAACACTAATCAGGCACATAAATGCGTGTGGTGGGAAGTGGCTGGAGAGTGGCCAAGAATACAGAGGTTACTGCAACCCACATCTTGCAGTCCTTCTCCCTCCCCCAAGTGCTGCCTGACCCTCTCAGCTTTCTGTGGTTCTGGCTGTCTGGTTGTATGGGGTGTGGGAACACATGGGGACCGTGTCACTTTTTTACTTGTGATCCTACAATAGTTTTTCACCATAGGCTTTTTATGTCTAGGTGCCAAAGTGGCTTCATACTATTCATAAATGGAGGAGACACAGCACTGCTTTTATATCTTTTTGGTGTAGATATCTAAGTGGGCATAGGACACCAGTTCCCAGAACAGTTTAGGGCTTTGTGGTGGTGCAGGGAGACATGGCACCACCAGGATGCAGGGCAGGCGCTTCGGTGCCTGGTGATACCAGTGCAAACCAGGCCCTCCCTCTCCAAAACTAAACGCTCACCTTCCTTTTTATTCTGGCAGTTCTTCTGTCCCCCAGTAAGCACGTACAACATAACTCCCTATTTCTAGGGTGCACCTAAGGTGGAAGACACACCGTATTCCTCCAACAGCCTCTGGCTTGGCTAAGCAGGTGGAAGACTGGATGATGGATTATGGTGACAGGCACAAATCTCGTTCCCTGGGTAAAACACTGGCTCAAGCCTCTTTCCCTGCTGCTGCAACACCAAGTGTGGCCCCTGGGGCCACAGGCACCAAAACCTGGTCAGGATCTCAGCCCCAGCAATTTCTCTAGGAGCACAGCACCTCTGGCACTATGGTGGGACACTGAGGTGACAGCTCCCCACTGAGCACCTGAGACCATTCCCATGCCCAGAGGCTTATGGTGCTCTCCCATCAACAGCAGTTAGATAACCAAGGCTGGAGCCACGCTCTGAGACAGGCCAACAGAAAGTGACACATTTTTTTCCTCTCTGCTTTGCAGCAGCAGAAACAGGGCACCTAATTCCCACCAGCCTCTGAGGTGTTTACCAGAGGGGGAGCTTGTGGGGTGTGGGCCTCCAGGGAGGTGGAGAAGCAGGACTGACCCTGCCAAGGTGCTGCTCTGGGAGGGTGCTGGTTCCAGTGGGACGTGATGCTGTGCAGTCTGCTCCAGTCAGACCTGCTTGGAGCAGGGGGCTGGACTCAAGGATCCCTTCCCACCACAGTCAATCTCTGATTCCTCCTGCCATGTCAAGTGCCATTTGAGCTGTCCCCTTGCTGCTCGGTCTTTTCCTCTGTCTTTCTTGGCCTTGCTCTTAATTTTTAGTTTATTTTTTTTGGTTTTCTCTCTCCTGTTTCTAACGGAGTGAAAATTTGTAGAACCATAAAATGCGGAGACGGAAAAAGACCTATTGCCCCATCCAGCCCAGCACCTCTGCTAGCACCAGGCCGTTCCCTTCAAATATCCCGGGTGACTAGTCTAAACCAAGCATGAACCAGTCCAGCAATGGTGATTCCAGGACTTTCCGGAGAAGATTATTCCATGGTCTAATTGACCTTATAACTAGGAAATTTTTCCTGATGTCTTGCCTCAGTTGTTTCTGTCTTTCCTGGCTTAACTCAGAAGTGACCAATCCATAACCAAAGCCTGACTTTCCAGTGAAGTGAAGCAGAAATGTGGAAGCCACCTCTGGGTCTCACCTGGCCTGTGCACAGCACCAGGGTTTTCCTGCCTGGGATTCTTCTGCAGAACCCTCTTCCACCAGAGGGCTGCTGGTAAAAGGAGTGTGATGGGTTTGCCTGGCTCAAGATGAGACAGGAGCTAATTTGATGTTAATTATTATGGTTGTAATTTCCTCCCTAACCAGATGCAATCCCCTTCAGCCATCTTCAATGGTGTTACGCTTAGGGAATGCTTCCCACAATAAAAGCAAAGGCAGTGGTTTTTCCCAATTGCCCACAAGATCCATCCTCAGCCTTAATCTGAGCTAGACACAATACAATTAGTTATTTGTGTTCCTGAATTAGCAAAAGACTAAGCTTTAAAAATCCAATAATGCGTCAGAAAGATGTATTTGCAATCAGTTTATCCCCAAGCTCCATTTGTTGCAGATCTGGCATGCTTTCTGCAGTCTAAGGTGGGAAGAGCAGAGGAAGCTGGCAGCTATTTACAGCGAGCTCAGCGCTGCATCTCCACCCTTTATGAGTGTTATGAAGCCACTTTGGCGTCTAGACATAAAAAGCCCATGTTGAAAAACTTTGCAGGATCACAAGTGAAAATAAGCGACAGCTGCTTCCTGGTGTAGTGGTACATGAAGAATATAGGGAATGAAGAAAAACTACTTGTGCTAAGTATACTTATTTTGCATTTCCTTGTGATAAAGGAGGAGTGCAGTAGGAAATCAGCTACCAGGCTTGGGCTCCATCTGTGCTAGCTTATTCCACACTCCCTCTGGTCCTGATGGTTGCTTTTACCGTTACAAGTTTTAGATCGTTACTGAAGACACATGAGAGTTTCAGTGTTTGTCAAATAGAGACAGGTAGCAGCTCTGACCACCTGACTAAGCTCAGTCTAATGTATTTCTTGCTTTTCATCTTTTCTCTTTCACACTTCCTTTTACTTACTTTCCTTTTTATGTGTACTGTTACTTTCTCTGGGGAGACAGATGTGCTCCTATCTCACATTGAGGCTGAATTCAGCTGAAGTCAGTGAGGTCTTTACTGCACTAACAGCAATTCTACCTGTGGACATTAATGGAACTTCAGAGAAATGGAGCTTGATGATGCTTGCAACTGAAATATTATTTTAAGGTTTTCATGTTTGATATTATAAATAATCGTATTGCATAAACACAGCAAGTGAGACATCTCCACAGTACAAGCCTTGAGGATGGGAACACAAATGCATGACCTCCACCCTCTTCAGATGCTCACAGAAGTCATTTTTCATGATAGGCCAGACACTGAGACTTTCTTCTTTGGCCAGATGATAACGAAACTCCACCCACTGTATTCATCTCCCACAAAGATAGCAAAACCTTACATATGAGCAGTTCTCTCCCTCCAGAGATGTCACTCATGTCAAACCTGAATGTTTGTCATTATTTCCAAAGGTTTCATTAAGAGTTTGCATTGAACTGAGAGGAGGTATGTACTCTTAGAACTGAAGGCATTATGCCGCTTGTTGCCGCCTGTTCAGGTTTTGACTGCAAACTTCACATTTACATACCGGTGGCCCTTCTTGGTTTGTGTGTGGCTGGTGTCGGATGATGAGGACAAACATGGAAGACAGTGGGCAGCAACATGACTACAGGTTGACGAGAGATGGGATATGAGAAGAGTGGAGGCATGAGAAGATAAGGACCAGTTAACCTCTAAGGCATGCAGCATTAGTGAGGAAGTGTGAACTGCCAGAGCTATAAACAGCAGAAGTGTCTCTCCTCCTGAAAATTCATAGTGGTACCCGAATGCGAGCACAGCTTATGTGGTGTCTGGCTGCTGGCAAGGGGGCACGGGCTGTGCTCTTCCTCCCCATCAGTGGCTGCTCACGTCTCCATAGCACGCAAGGCTATGGAGACGTTTTGGTGCCTAATGCAGTTGCTTCTTCCCTCTTCTTTGTACCCTGAACAATGATGATAAACCCAAGTATTAAGTGAGTTATTGTCCATTCCTGTGTTGAGTGAAGCATGAAACTTGTGAAAAACCCTTTATGTTATGTAATTAAAGACTGTACTCGAATACATAAGGGAACTGCTTTAGTGTCACACAAGTAATCTTAATTCTGGTGATTCTTAATGTTTGAGAGTGTGATTTTGCAACCAGAGTGATCCAGAGTGATGTTTCTTTAACCCTGTTTTATATGCATAGTTTTGACTTAACTCAAGAAAGCTTTTTTTTTTTTTTTTTTCTCCTGTGGGCAGGTGAACTGAAAGCAATATAGTACTGCGGTCTCCTTGTTCCCTAAAGGTCAAATTGATTTATTTTTTTTTTATTTCCTTCCGATATCTCTGCATAGGAGTGCCAAGGAAGTGCTGTAAGGAGGACCGCTGGGGAAACAGAAGACAGTACTTCTGAGAAGAGGCAGCTCCACATCCAGGTGGGGAGTTGGGAACATGTTTTCATTCATGGTGTAGTGAGAAGGGCTCCTTGTGTCTGCAGGAACTAATTATCTGTGTTTTACCAGTTTAGAACAAATTTAGGCTTCTTTAAGTGGGAGTATTTGAACATCACAAGAAAACATGCAGAAAAATCTATTTCAACATGGCCCATAGCAAGTGCCAGCTTGTTGTCCTTACAGCTGTCTTTAAAGAAATTTCAGGAACATCCTTTAATGGAAAGCAAATTTTGTAGCATAATCATTCTACCAAGCTCTGACAATAACAAATATACATATAACATACATATATATATAACAAATATACTAGGCAGGTGATGGTGGTTTCACTTTCTATACAGTAGCTCAGTAGAAAACTCAGTCAGGGCCCAGGACACTTACCTTTCATTTCTTTCCTCTATGGGAGGGTTAAAACCTATGTTTTTTACTCTTTGGAAGAGTTTTTGTCTCCCTTATAGCTTAACCATGTGTTTTGCGGTAAGATTGTTCTTGTGCCTTCCCATTGAAACATTTCTACTCTCCATGGTATAATAAAGGATCAGCTGAAATGAGAAAGATCAAAAGACAGCATTACTTTTTACTTGTTAGGACTGTGGAGGTGGAAGGGAGGTGCAACAGCTACGATACGGCTTGTCTCTCCTCTGTCTTTTCTCATAATTGCTCTTCTTAAAAGCTTGGTCTAGTGTCTCCTATTTTGCTTCTTCTCTGTTTCTTGTTTATTACATCTCCATTCTTCCCAAAGTCATAAAGTACCTCAGTTTCCATACGTGTATCTTTCCTACTTCCTCTAATCTGGCTTTTGTCTGTCTGCTGCCAAAGTGTGGCATATAAGCTGGAGCCAAGCTTCCTAGCTATAAAAGAGACGTATAAGCACATCTTCTGTATTCTTCTTCTAATTCAAAATAAATGAACTTTACAGAAAACAAAATGGCATTGAAAGTGGGGATGCAAGTGGGAACTTAAAAGCATCTGGCCAGTGAAGCTCCTTTCTGCCAGGTTCCCTTCCTTCCCAAGCCCACCCATGGAGGAGTTCACACATCAGTTGTTGCAACAGTTTCCTCTACAGCTGAAACTGACATATATAAAACTGACATGTATAGGGCAAATTGCTCTGTTTAGGGGAAATTGCACTGTTTAGGGAGGAGCAAGTCAAAGGACTGTATCTGTACTTGTGTGTGGTTCTGTATGGGAGTCTTGAGGGGAGGCTTAAGTTGAGAAGCAGCCCAATTTAGAACACAAGTAAAAATGAAAAATAAACCTATTCACTTAATTCTAAGTACGGTTAAGAGGAAAAGTTGTTGGCACTGCTGTCAGTGGCCTGTTTGCTGGCTTATGTCCTTTTCTAGCAAGCACCAATTTAAAGTGATTAATATGCAGTCTCTTCATTTGAGTGAAATTTTAACAGCATGCAATTTTCTCTGTCAGTTTAATATATGTGAAATATTCTGCCAAATTCTGGAATTTCGTGCTGCAGACGCATAAATATATCGCCTTCCCTGTGTTCTCCTGACAAGAACAAGAACATCAGACAACACCCTGTACATACTTACCTTTGAAAAGGCAAAATGGTAAAACTGGTTTCATAGAGTTCCTGTCTGAGAGAATACTATTCTTCAAACATCCTGGATATTAAAAGTTTCTGCTTGCTCCCTGGGAAATTAAGTAGTAAAACAAGCTTTTGTGTATGTGAAACTAGTTATAGAAGGCTTCCAGCTGAAAGTGAGTTGCCTACTTATAAAAAGTCTTAAAAGTGTGGGGGTTTTCCCATAATGAAGCAATTTCTGTTTGCTTTTAACATGGCAGCTGCTCATCCTTTCCTGTTGGAGAGGTAGAGCAAGTGTTTGGGAAGATGAGGGCTCCAGTGTTTCAGAAGCTGAACAGCTTCAGCTCCCTTCCTTTACCTGATCAGGAAGGTGCTGACTTAGAAGCAAGTTCAAACCTTGCAAACAGCATCGAGAATCCCTTGAGCTCAAAAGAAATGTTTGAAAATTCTGACATCTCAAGAGTGAAGTTAAGAGATTGTTCCTGGTGAGAGCTGCACATCATATTTAAATTCCTAAACATTTTAGGAGTCCTGAGCCCTGTTTGAAAATAGGAATCCTGAAAGCGAACTGTGAAATGACAGTTGAGATGATCAACCAACCGCTTGTTATAGATTAAAGAGCCTGTCTTTAGTACTCCTGTTTGAAAATTTTGGCTGGTATTTACAGTCTCTACAGATTCCTCTCCTTGCAAAAAGAGACTGTGTATTAATTCAAACCCACCATGGATATTTATGGTTTACCAAAGCTAGAATCCATATGGAAACTATGCTTTCATTTATATTTAGGACTCCCTAAGCAAGAAAATTTTCCTGGGATAATGCTGATTATCAGTAGAACAAGTGCTATTACTTAAGATAAGGCTTGCATGGAGTTAAAATGGAAACAAATGAGTTTTGTGTGTGGTTTGAACTACTCGTAGGAGAATAAAAAGACTTGTAAAAAGCTGTGTTGTGGTTGCTGACGTAAGAATGATTAGGGTATAAAAATGTGTAATACAGATAACTTTACTGCTCCTCTAATGTTTCCTTCATTAGAAAATAGGTGTACTGACTTAGTTGCTTAGAGATATCATCTAAGTGGAGATGTAGTTGCTTGAAGATTTAAAAAAAAATAGCAGATTTGGAGCAAGGAGAGAGTTGTCCACAGCTAAAATGGGTTTGTTTACTTGAGGAAGGGGTCCTAGCATTAGGCAATTGGAAGATACTGGGTTTAATGAGACCATTAGAGGACACAGATGTTTTTCTAGGTGAATGTACAGCCTTGGTCAAATTGCAAATCGGAATCAGTTTTGCAAGTTTGAAATGGGAGTATCTAGAATTCATTTCGTCTTGAATAACTTAGGTCAAATATATGAAAGCCTTTATTTTCTACTGTACAGTAGTTCAGCACAGTGGTTGGTAGAAGAGTTTTAAATATTATTATTATTTTAATGGCTGGCATCGTGTTATCAAGACATGAAGCAGCACGCTACTTTCCTGATGTATCAACACTGTCCTAGGAAGTGTAAACTAAAGTGAACTTCTATTTGTAGAAAAGATTTTTGGGGTGAGATTTTCCTAAAAGACAGTACATAGCTTAGGTGAGAAAATAGCAAGAAAATACTGTTAGTATTAATTTGCATTGAAGGAAAGATGGCAAATGGGAAATACGGTGAAAAGGAAGTTGGCTTCTTTCCCTGATGCTGTACGGCTTCCACTGTCCTGGAGCTGTGCAACTGGTTTTGTGTGCATGGAGCAGATGGGATATGACAGGCTTAATCTTGTTTTTCTTGATGTTGGTGAGTCACCTGAGCTTTAGTACGTGTGATTTGAAGCCCAGTGATTAAACAGCAGGGACTGAAAGGGCATAAGGAATGACATACCCTGTAAATCAGTGAGTGCTGTTTCTAGCCTGGTTTGGTATATAGCTGAGAACCTGAGAAAACCAGGTCTCCTAATTTGATATCTTTCTGCAAGCACACGAGTGTTTCCTTAGAACCCTTTTTAGCCTGTATCTTACTTGTAGGAAAGAACTGGTTTTGTGGCGAGCCAAAAGGAGCACCTGGCAGGCTATTAAACTAGTAGCTAACCCTTAATGACTCAGAAGAAAGCTTCGTGTCCTGCCCTGATTTACTGCTAAATCATAGACAATCAAGCTGGCTTTCAGTCCAATTACTAATACCAGGCGTACACAAACAACGTAAAAATTGGGATGCAGTGACATCTTTCCAGTTTGAAACATTTTCATTTCTTGCCTTAGCTGCACCTTTTGAGGCAGCGTTCTCCCTTATCTCCATCTTTCTTGCTTTTACTGCTGATTGGAAAGTGATTTTTGCAAGTTACTTTTGCAAGATAGGCATCCCAGTGGAGTGGACAGGAGCAGAAGTAATGATCAAAGAAGGCTTAGTGCATACAGATGGGTGTGTGCAAGCTTGAACCTGCCAGTACATAGCACTGCGTCAGTGCATAGGCAAATGCAAGCCAAAATATTCACATTGTCTTAAACACACACTGTGTAAAATTTGGCCCATTACTGTAAAAACATTTTTAAACTATTCCTCGTGGGGTAACGTGGTTGAATTTCTTTTCCTTCTGCCTTGACTTCTCAAAGGGATCTAAAACATTCAATAACGGTGTTTGGCAAAAATAAAATACAACAGATCTTTTACACTTGGCTCATTTTAGAACATAGATTTGCCAGATCTTCAGCTTTTTTTCTAACAAAGTGCTGCTGTTCAGGGTGTTTAGCCAGAGAGTCTCATCACGCATTTTTTTACTGGCACTGGTGTCTGGGTTCTTGGGCTGTGCAGCAAAATAGCCTGGCGAATGTGAGTTCATTCCAGTGTATAATGCTCTGCGGCTCTAACTTTCCCCATTGCTTAGATCATCCAGATCCAATTTTCCTCTCTGGAGATGTCTAACTATTTTACTTTTATCTCACTGTCAGCTTTTCTCACATTTTCCATTTCTTGTCATGGAAAGTTGCTATGAGAAGGTCTCAGAATCACCTGGGCAGAAGTTGGCAACTGTTATGTGTCTGTTCCTTCCATAGGGGTAGCTGTCACACAGCAACAACTCTCAGCCTTTTGATTTGTACGTGCCCTGGCTTTTCTTAAGCCACCTTGAAAACTAGAGCCGTGTAGAACCACATCGATATCCCCGAGCTGTGCCTTTTGCAGGGATCATTCAAAGGGCCTGTATGCATTGCAGCTACAACAGAGATTGGCTCTATATGGTAGCTTTATCCTGCCTGGATTAAATAATAGCCATGAAAGTGCAGCTGTCTGATATCATCCTGAGTTTCCCAGTGGACTTGTACAGGTTGTGCTGAAGTGCATGTAGTCTCATCTTTATTATTATTGCAACATCAGTATAGCCTCATAAAAAGGGCTACTCTACTGGCATACAAAGCAGGGCACTATTATAAAGGCTGAGTAGAGGCCTGAGTATTTGATTTGGTATCTTTTTAACAGATCTGCGCAGTTTTTCTAAGATTCATCTAATGTGAATGTGTCCCAGAGAGGAAATAGAGGAAGAGTAAAATTCCTGGTGGACTGAAAGATTAGCAGCATTTATGTAAGTTAGTCTCTTTCCATTCCACACATGCATTGCTTATTAATACTCCAAGTGCAACATGGACTTCTGCAGTCCCCGGCCTTATTACTGCAGTGGATGCACAAATACTTTAGGGCACAGCAAACTAAAAATCAGCAGTTGAGATGATACACATCCAATACCAGTTACGTCCCCCATTAAGAAATACATTACAAGTCTTGTGGTACTGGTCAGTGGCTAAGGTTGAATTCTTAGGTATTAATTTTAATAGATACCAGCTGCAGAGTCAATACGTGCACAGTTAATCCTTGGAACACGTATTAAATATATGACAGTGACTTGGAACAGCTCAAAGATAAATAGCATGAGGTTTTGGTGCTTGAGCCAGAGATCCCACCAGACAGGCTAGTGCAGTGTCAGTTCTGCAGCTATCAATGCAATTTTTCAGCTTAATCCACTAACAGAGTTTTATTTTCGTTTCATAAATTTATTAATTTAATCTTGAATACAGAACTGAGGAAATGACGGCTACAGGAGCAAGCTAGGCTGGTAGTCTGTGAACTTCACCCTCCCTGCTTGTTGCATGCAGCTTCTGTTGTTCCAGTTGTAATCTTCCTTTCTCCTGTCTCAGTCATTTGCACGGAGCAGGGTGCATTACAGTTCTGTGACATGAACTAAGGAGGGTTGCTTGAGGCTGTTCTTCTGCCTGATGAGTTCAGGGTTCCAAAATACTCGAGTTAATGTGATTTGGGGGGCTTTTGACACCTGCCCACGGAGGTGTTGCTATTTGCCATCTGTACTGTAAGTCAAATACCAGGTCATGGCTTGCATTAACAACTGGTAAGTTGCGGAAGGAGTTAATGCTAGTAACTATGTGTCTTTAACTCTTGCCAAGTGCCATGCGAGGAAAGAGATGCATACTTTCTTATTTTAATCTGATAGTTTCTCACCTTTATTGGCCCGTTTCTGTCTGGGGCGTTTCCAGGAAAAAAGCTATTGGTAGAGGCTGAGCAACACCTGGGTTTTCCAGTGGTGGGTAAGCCAACCAACAAATATGCAGCTAAGAGGTGGGGTGTGCCCAGTTCTCAAACATCGAGCTAGTTCTGTGCTAGGGTGGAAACTAGAAGCAGGGGACTTGAACACATATCACTTGGATTCTCTGTCAGTAGAACAAACTGTTGAGTTCTCTCTTATAAAACAAACTGATTGCAAGACAAGACTTTGAAGATATTTGTGAAAAAATTACTTACTCAAAAGAGGTAAATCTAACATGGAAAAGTGAAAATCAGAAAACCTAGAAAATCATACAGATGATACAATACTGCAGGGAAAATACATGCAAGAGGGCAGACACAGTGAATGGATGTTGAAGATAGATAGGATAGGAAATGTATGCCGTGATTTCATGGAGGAAGGAGTGCTGCCAGATCAACAAGGCAGGAAGGAGCAAAACAAGCTGGTCATCATTCTGTGTTAAAAATGCAGAGGAATATTGTTTCTTATGCCTGTATACACAACACTTTGGACTATGTGCTTACATGCTCAAAGGCTTTTAATATTTTCCACTGTGAAGTGTAGCGATATATGACAATAATGGCTTACTTTGTCTATGGCTATACAATCTATTGTGTAGCTATTGTCTATTTATGCACAATCTAATTACTTGTGCTACAAGTGAAAGCCTACTCTTGCTAACAACACCTTGATTGAAAACATGTTGGTAAACAAGAACAGCGTTTATATGTTAATCAAAGGAATAATTGTACCAAGAGTACAAGTACTTTGGTTTTTTCTCAGTTTTGAAGTAGTTCTTGACTGAAGAACTGGCCTCATCTCAAATAACTAACCTCATGATGTCACCTGCTTGGGAAGAAAGCTCTAGACTTTCTCGCTCCCCAGTGATCAGCTCTGGGATCTCATCAGAGAGGGAGACAGCAGTTTGTGGGAATTTCTCTGTCCTGTGTGCACTATCTGTTCCTGGAACGGTTTCCAAAGAGCTTTTCCTACAGACAAACCTCTCCATAAAGCACCCGGCCTGTGCCACACACATTAAACTTTCTGCATTAGAAATCTGAATGTCATGAGCCCTTGAAATAGTATCATTGTCCTAACCAGAACCTATCACCTAATAAAGGGTATTGTCTTATTCCTTGTTTTATCGGATCTCACCAGAGGCCTGTTTTGATCAGTTCCGGTAGTGAGGCCCTCAAAGTGGGACAAGGACTCACACCTGAAAGCAATCTTTTAATAACCTTGATACTGGCTGTTTTAATTTTCAGTCTTCCATCAGATTGATAATACCTAGTATTGGTTTATGTCTCTCTCTGTCCATGCACCTAATGGCTTGATGTTGTAGCATTAGCACTTCTTCTGGTACCACAGCATCTCACCTTACTGTAGGTGCCGGCACTTTCTGTGTATCTGGGGCAGATGCAAAGACGTGAAAATGGATTTTATGTCCAGTGTAGGGTACATTGAGAGTGATGGCTTGGATTCCCATTTGCACCACAGCAAACCACGCAGAGGAGGTTTTAACAGCAGACTTGAATCTGAGATAATGGTTATAACTTTGAGACAGTTGTCATGAGCTTCTGAATAACTTTAAGAATAAAAATAGCGGAACTCTACTTCATTACACCCTGTCATTTTCATCGTCTGCATGTGATAGCACCCCTCTGCTATCTACGCGGCCCAGAGATTGTGGAGAATAATAGGTGGAGAAGCCAGTCACGCTGCTTCTATCTAGCTTACTACCAGCAGGACTTCTATCCAGGCACAGGAAAAAAATCACAGAAGCCCACTTCTGCACTGCATTCAAGTTTCCATCTATTTGAGCTGTACTGAGCGTATTTGAAAGCAGAGTTCTAGTTTGGGACCTCAGTACTCCCACTTTGGACTTTCTTTGGACCCAGTAAATTCTTTCTAGAAATTCTGTTTGGAATTCATTTCACTGGCTTTATTAGGGTCAAAAGCTACTAATATCAAGTTGGTCTTTAGCTCTTTACTGCAAGGGATTTTTAAATGAACATGAATAAACTATTTTCTAAACCCATAGCAAGAGCTCCCTATTGGATTACATTATCAGGCATCTAATTCTGTGTTACCTGTGCCTCTAGTTTAGAAGAGAACTTAGGAGATCTAACCAGCTCTGGATAAACCTTGCAAGATTCATAGCAAGGCTGCTGTGTCTCACAGTCTGGGCTCATTCTTGAATGGAGGGGTCAAACTGGGGAATAGTACCTTCATCTGCCTGTGGGTAGGCGGCTGAGCATGTGGTGACAGAGTGACATTTCTTCTCCTTGTGGCAGCACCAGCAGCTCCCCATAAATGCTTTGGCAGAGATCAGTGCTGGTGCCATTACTGACCACGTTCCTCTCAGGGTTCGATCCATGGCTTTTGCTGCTCAGATTTTCTTTATTATTTTTCTTTAGAAGCTCATAATTAAAACCTGCTCTTAAACTATCCTGTCATGTAAAACAGAGCCTGAGCAGTTCTAGCTTAGCTTCTCTATGCCGATGTCCAGCAGTAATGGGATTTTGTTGGGCAACAGTGGCCGGTGTTGGTGCACAGAGATTTCTGACTTAGCAGCTAAAATGTTTACCCAGCTGAGAGCTGAGGCTCTTGTAAAGCACAGAAATACCTATCTCGGCTCCCCAAGGTGCAGTTTCCCATTATAAGCCCAGAATCTCTTACCTTCTGTGAAGACAGAAAACTTAAATGCTTTGATTACAGGAGGGAAATTCAGAAGGATTTGAAGAGTACTTGAACCAACATGTTAGGCTGCATCAAGAGGTATATTTTAATGATAATGGTAATCAAATGAACTGCCTAAGGGCAAATAAGCAATTACACCAGAGATGAAAGTGTCTGACATGATCATTCAGAAATTAGAATACCTGTTTGGTCACTTAAGTCATCTTGCTCAGGCAGTTGGTGGTGGCTGCCTGCAGCATGTCCCTTACTGCCCAGGTCAGAGTGACAGCTTAGTCTTCATTCTTCAAAATATGAGAGTCTGGGGATATAAATTCAGGTTCCACTAAGCCATATTCAATGTCTTTTTTAATATAGGGTGGTTACGTCTTTACTGACATGAAAACAATGAAATCTCTAGGCTTTGTACTCTAAGGGGAAGACAACATAGGGCAAAATTGTTGTTCCTTGGTGGAATCTTACAGAAGCATATGATGCTCTCAGAAGAGGCAAACAGGTAGGTCCAGTCCCCATCCCCACTTTAACCTGTGCTCTATGCACACAAGACTTCACATGTTTTACCTTTGCAGCCATAAAGCTGGAATGACGTCAACATATTTTCTGACGTTTAGTTGGTTTGGAAGCCAACATGGTAGAGTCCACAAAACACCCAACTAGGTTAAACTAACCCAAGTGAATGGTACATGAAGTAGTCAGATAGTGGAAATCATGAGAAGAAAAACCTCCCACTAGTACAGCAGTGGAGTTTCAGTGCCACTTGTCTGCCTTTAGAGAATCCTAGTCTCGGTGCTCTGCAAGATTTTGGTACCTAACTTTTGGTAACCTAACTTTTGGTACCTAGACAGATGTTTTTAATTCAGGCACCCCATAGTGCTTCATCTGCTGAAGGCAGCATCAGTGTAAAGCATGATTTTTCACTGTGGTGGCAAAAGGCAAAATGGATTTTTGTTCTATGAGTCAATGACAGTTTTCGGCTGCTGTTCTTTAAAAAGCAGAAAAGGCATGTTGATTCAGATAGAGCATCAGTAAGAAAAATGTCAGCAGTGGCACCTGAACATTAGGAGCTCTATGCCTGTACCAAAGAGAATAACTCTTCATTGACCAAATGAAACCTTGGAGTCATACACTTGCAAAAAAGATCACCACAGTTTTGCAAGTGAAGTTTATGTTAAGTGATAAACTCCTCACTCTGAAAACAGACTTGGAAGCAGTGAGCTCCTGAGAACCCATTGTTTGCTTTTAAGGGGAGGGGGTAAAACTGTGAAAGGTAAGCTGTGAAAAAACCAGTCTATTGGCAGTAGGCTGATGTTCTAGAAAATGCAAAATTTTGGGCATCAGAAAGCTTTGTATAGATTTACAAATCAAAGTTACTGTCAGGGACTTCTTCATTAAACATAGAACAAAGGAGGAAGGGAGATCTTTTAGGTATTAGCACATCATAACACCAGTTAATTTGGGCTGCAGATTCTCTTTAATGCAGTTGGGTCTGTTTGTGTTAAGAGAGCACCCGTGGGGTGGGTTGAGGTTGGGTTGCCAGATGCCCACCCAGCCGCTCTCTCACCCCCTCCTCAACAGGACAGGGGGAGAAAATAAGATGAAAAAACTCACGGGTGGAGATAAAGACACTTACCAATTACTGTCATGGGCATAACGGACTCAACTTTAGGAAAATTAATTTAATCTCTTGCCAGTTAAAATAGATGGATGGTGAGAAACAAAGACAAAAGCTGAAACACCTTCCCTCTTTTCCACCCCTCCTCTTTTCCCCCCCAGGGTTGAAGTTCACTCCTTCATTCCTGACTCCTCCATGTCTCCCCTGACTGGTGGAATGGGATTGGGAATGGGGGATTGCTGTCGGCCTGTAACAGTCCCTCTCTGCTGTTCCTTCCTCCTCACACTCTTCCTCCCTGCTCCAGTGTGGGTCCTTCCCACAGGATGTCGTTCCTTCAGGACAAAGGCTCATCACAGGCTCCTCGGGGGCCTCAGCACGGGCTCCTCGGGGGCCCATCTCCTGGTCCTCACAGCTTGTCCCTCACCCCTGGTGCCGGGCGGCTCTGTCACAGGGGCCCCGCCCGCTCCTCTGAGGGGCCGGGCTGGGCCCCGCCCCAGGGCGGTTGGAACCAGCCAGAACCGGCTGGAACCGGCTGTGTCTGGTGTGGGGCAGCCCCGGCTCTCCTCACAGAGACCCCAGCGCCTGCGCACCCCATATGACCTGTGTTTTTCAGGAATGTGAAAGGACGTATGTAGCTCTATAATGATATGTTAAGTTGAAAGTTCACAGCTGACTGATTTCTAGAAAGTTTCTTGCCATTTTTCTGAAGTTTTGGGCAGCAGAGGGCCAGTAAGAGTAGTGTTTTCTTTAAGGAATTGCAGGACTAAGGGAATACTGTGCAATTTGGATGTGCGATGCGGTGAAGTAAACCAGTCCAAGAAATGTACTGGTCTGAGGGAAAGATCTCAGCTGATTTTTAAAGGAATGTCCTTATTTCCAGCCCACGAACAGGTATAGCGTGGAAGAGTAGAGTGAGTGATGGGCGATTGAGCTTTAACCTTAATTTCAGAAAATACAAGCAACTGAAAGAGGAGACAAGTTCTTGGGGCCCTGGCCAGTGGCAATGACCTGCTTCTGGCATATTGTTTGACACATGGGCAGTTCTGTAGAAACCAGATAAAAATCAGGCAGCGAAAGATCTGGCTTTTCACGCGCATATGTTGATTCTTACTAAAACCCCTCTATTTCCTATGTGAATAAAGCTTGACTTTCCTTTTCATTTGTGAAAAATAGATGCCAAGGACTTGCCTGCAGAGCTGGACTTGTCTTAGTGGGCATTTCCTTCTGCTGAAAGAGCCTGACGTCAGGGCTCGGGCAAAGGATGCTCCGGCTGAACCTTGCGAGAGTGGCCCGGGGAGTCAGCACCAGGAGGGGCCTGCAGCAAACAGAAGTTCTGCCTGCCATTTCTTTAGTAAGCAGGGTGTACAAGAACGGCAGTAATGTCAGAGCAAATCATTGAGAAGTAATCCTTCAAAATAATTTAAACTTGAGAATTAACAAATAAAAGCATTGGAAACTCATGAGCCAGGCCCTTTTCCCACCAAGGAGATTTTATTTTAAAACTAACATTGGATTTTTAATTGTTTTGAGACCTTTTAGAATTTTTATCTGTGGTTTTCCTCCAAATTGTGGGCCAAAAGTTTACTAAAAAAGATTGCTGTATGTAGGTACTACTGACATACTGACATAGCCTTTTGGAACTAAGATTTAAGGGAAAACACTTTTTATCCATGAATCCATAAAGAGATGGCAGGACTGAACTTTACTGAAGCAGGATTGTCATTTGGCAAATCAAACCACAGGCTATATTGCATTTGCTCCTTATGTTGCAATTTAGAAATTATTGGCTTGGTTTCTAGCAAGTTAGGTGTGCCCTTCCTGATGACTGTCTATACTTAACTGACGCAGTTCCCACAATGGCAGAAAATTTGTGTACCTGGTCAAATTTGATTTATGCATAAATGTCTTGTTTACATGTACTACCAAAACAATAATATTCCTATTTGAAATAGACTAACAAGAAGAATGGCTGCTGGCAGCTGTAGAGGGGTTTGCAGTAATGCAAATCCAAGGCACATTGGGGATGTGCTTACAGGGGGGGATGGTGACACAGAGGTCCCCCTGAGCAAGTCAAAGAGTGTTTCCTGTTCAAGCTGGTGTTAGTTTTGGGCAATTTCTGGGGCATCAGCCGTGGTGGGGAATTGTGTCCCTCCTCCCCTGCCCCTTGCTGGGCTGGGGGCACTGCACATCTCTGTTTTTCTCCCCTGTGGCCAGCAGCGTGGAGCATCAGAATCTGCTCTGGAGCATCTCCCTAAAACACCTCTTCCTGGTCTAAAGATTTTAATAGCAGGTGGTTTGAAGGGTTCAAATATAAGCCATACTTAGATTAAAAAATAAACAAAAGCATGCAGTGTCAGGCTGTGCCTGACAGTTGCTGTAATGCAGAGTGATCCCTCTCTGAGAACTTGCTTGCACCTGTAGTTGTCTTTAATTCTAAGAGCGCTATGAGCAGACTACATGTAACTTTCAGTCCTGGCCACTAAATGTTGTTAGATTCTTTACTGTCAAGTAAGTTGTATCTCTGTGTTGCTAAAGCACAGATAATCTTTAAGGGACTTTAATGTTAAGTGAGAAAAAAATAAGAAACTCAAATTGCATTTACTCTTCTGCACTTCAAAAGACTTGTTCTGCAATTTTTCCTTACCTTTAAAGATAGTAACTAGAAAGCTCATAGTGTGGGAGTCTTTGCTTTTAAAAGCTGCAGCAAGCGTAATACTCACTGATTGAACTTGCAGTTGGCAAAGGCAAAAGCTGGGGGGGATGTAAGCGAACATGTGCTGTCCTTTGTAGTTCCAGTTCTTTTAGAAGCACTCACAAATAGCTTTAGTTTCTTTAGCAAATACAATGGCATCATTCTGGGCATGCCTAGTAGAAGTGTTCTGGGGCTAGTAAACTGTGAACAAACCTGTTTGCATTGCTGTACTGTACAGCGCAGCACAGATAAGCCCTAATTGTTATGCAACTCCTTAGCATAAGCTCCTGGCATGGCTCATATGCTTCCCTTGTACTAAGACCGTCCAAAATAGCAACAAGAAAGCATGTAACTAAAGACACAGCAGGAGTGTAGGAATTCACCCAGGCCTTGGATGTTCTAAAGATTGAACAATTCCTCATTTTAAACCTTCCAAAATGCTAAGCATAATGTATTTTCTTCGGAGCTTCTTCAAGGTAAGCAATTTCAAACTTTTCCTGAGTGTGGGAGTTTGGTTGGTTTAGTTTTCTTTTGACAAGAGAGAGACTTAGATTTGAATTCTTTGTACAGGAACATAGAAAGTAGTTTTCTTGAGAACTGATGCCCAGTAAGTGTGCTCACCAGGTTTGCAATTTGCTTTGCTATGTTAACATTTGATTTGTAGAAAGTGGTTATTTTCTGCTACAATAAAAAGGAAGCACTTGTTGTGGATTTACATTGAGAGATCCTTATAAGATGAAAACCATAAAATTGATGGTGTAAGCCACATCCATCAACAGAGAGTTGTTAGCAGTGAAAGATGCATTTTATGAGGCAAAAATAAATTACAACTCTTTTTTTATTATGTTTTCCTGAAATGTTTGTTGTATTTTAAACATGGCAAACTGAGAAATTGAACGCTACCATTATTGAAAATGCTTTAGATACATTTATTGGCAACATTTTATAATTTATTTTGTAAGTTTATATTTCATATTATTAAAACAACCAGACTGAAAATCTAATCTTTACTGATGGGTGTGTAACTCTCTGGGGACAGTTTAATTTTCTGTGAATCTAATAAATTCTGCAGTTTTATGACTGAGGTCCTGCTGCTGTCTGCTGTGGGACTGAAGTAGCTGTTTGAGATCCGAGTCCCAGCTGTGGCTTTCACCCAGCTCAGAGTTACAGCACGGTGGTGTTGCAACCGGAGCGTGCGCTGCGGTTTCGTTTGAAGCGTTCACTGTGAAATGCAGAGATGGTTTGGAGAATTATGGGTCAAAGGAAATGAAAGTTTAATCGGGTTAGCGAATATTGGATTATTCTGTGATCTGAAATGTTAGAATTTGAGGCGCAATGGAGAATTACACTAACTTAGAAGAAAAATACTTAAGCAATAGAATAACTGTAATCAGCTGAATTCCAGCTTGCCATTATGTTGTCAGTTACACATTTTCGTGCCAAACTACTTCTTGGTAAAGTATGCTGCAGGATTGCAGCCGTAGTGTAAGGTCAGCAGTAAGTCTCAACCCGGAGTTGCTCTGTGGAGACCAACTGCTATTTGAAAGAAATGTGAGAAAAGGTTTAATTTTGGTCCTAAAGCATGTAGCTACAATTAGCACCTGCAGCCACCTGATGGTTCATAGAAAACCAGCAGCAGCATTTCACTTAGAAGTAGGAGGTGGGCCTCATTTTTGGCAGCCTTCCTTAGGGAGATTGTGTGGGGTTGGTCTTAAAAATTGCCTGCATTTGTGTTGAAAATACCTACTTAGCTTCTTCTGAATTACTTTGTTACTCTAAACACAGCATTCTTTGGGAGGTAGAAGCGAGGGACAGGAAAAATAAACTCAGGTTTTACTCCATTACTGGGATACGGCTATTGACTTATCATACTTACATTGCTGTTTTATCACATGACAAGCCTTGACTTTGAAAAATTTTAGTGTAAAACATGCTGCTAAAGTGTATGTAAATATTTTACTTTATGGTGGGAGAGCATATACTTCCCAAGTACTTAAATGAGTAATTTTTTTACATAAGGTTCAGACATCTACAATAGCGTTAAGACACTAGTTTTTGAGAAAAACAGGACTGAGTAAAACTGGTAGCTGTCATCTGTGTTGTGGTGATTAATGGATTCATTCTGAAGATGGTCATTTTCATTTGTAACAGCTTTGTGCCATCTCTGTTGGTTTCAGTTTGAGAGACTGGCATGGGTCAGCTTATGTCTATGAGTTCCATTTTGCATTCATTGACTTAACAGTTAGCTAAGTCGGTTAGACTTTGTCTGAAATGGAGGTAAAATTAAGAGTATCTTAATTACAGTTTCCTTATTGTTTTCTGTGAGGTTTTCTTGAAATAGAAAACTCTCAATTAAAACTTGTCCAAAACACTGTATATCTAGAGCTGTATTTTACAGGTTCTTGTGATTCGGGTCATGCTAGAATAGTCCAAATAGCTTGAAATGCAGTCTGAGGTCTTAGCCATGTTTCTCAATAGGATTTTAGCTCCTAAGATCCCCATATCCACTGCTGGGAGCTTTAAAAGTATCACCCTCACCTGACTGGAAAGAAAAAGTAGTCTGGGCTAAACAGCTAATAAACTTGCCCTTGGCTTTGGGACAAATGCTAACCCTACGGGAGAGTCACTGTGGTGGCTCTTGTCCTCCTCTGGACGTTGCATGGACTGCCACTGCTGACGGGAAGAGAGGAGGAAGAAGGAATAGCATAAACCTGGCCCTGCATCTCTAGGAGGGAGCTAGAGCTGGGTGTGGGGCTGTGGGGCAGGGTTGGCAGGGAAGAGCTTGGGACCCCCCACCTGCTCTCTTTTGGCTTTCTTAGCACGGAACTCTGAGTTTACGATGCATAACTGTGTGACAGTGTCACGGTTCAAAGTAGTCACAAAATTGCATGCACATCTGATCTTGTTATATCTTGGCCAATCAATTTTTATCTCCCATAAGAATCCATTAAAGGCTTAATATGTTTATCTTTGGTTCTGCCAAGAGAAATGGAAAGAGATACTGAGGTTGTTATAGATACACAACTGCATCGGTTTTAGCTGCTGATTTTTCTCAATAATTTAAATAATTGTCTAATTAAAAATAAATTAGATTATTCTATATGTCTGTTCGCTTGACTTGGTGTGATAATAATTGGTTTTCACAGAAAATGTGCAGAAATCAGTGTAGCTCCTTATTAAATGAAAAATCATATAAATGGCTCAGATGAGCCATAATTGGTTAGCTTTTGAGAAGTGCAACAGCGAAGCTTGTGGAAGCATATTATTGTTTTCTTTAACTTCAAAACCAGAAAATGCTGATTAACAGTGCTGTCTTTTATAATGATGGCCACAATAAGAACCATGTTTTCACTTACGGCATGGAGCATTTCAAAACAAGCAGCCTGTTGCAGTCATTTTCAATTCCCGTCTAATACCACTGGTACAGAAGTAAACAAGGCACGGATGCAGATTTGCCACTAATACCTTTAATGCCTCTAAAATAGTACACCTATTGTTCTCGCTGAACCAAAGCTCCAGGCCACTAATACCAGCTAAACAATTCCTGGCCACTTTAAAATACCAGTGTATGCCTGAGCAGCGATTGCTGCAGTCACCAGTTGCAGGCAGGACTTTTGGGAGCCCTGTTGCTGCTGTCATAGTTGCACTGTGTTGCACAGCTGTAGAACATCCTAAATTCCTGTCAGATTCAGTGTTCCAAGTGTCGTACATTTCTCTCTCTCACTGGCCACATCTTTTTATTTAATTCTGCTCAGAAATCTTTGTCATCTGCTTGGTTAGTTTTTGCAGCCCATCCAGCTTTGGATTTGAACCTGACTTGGCTGGTTTTCTCTTTGAGCAATACACCAAGCTTACATTTACCTGAGTCGGACCAAAGAATTTGTTCACAATATATGTGTTTCACTGAAGGATTTTTGTTCTGTTTTAATAAATCAAACACCACATTTGTAGTAGTTCTAGGTCTTGCATCTGTTTCACTGGATAGTCACCTATCCCAAAACGTCAGGTCCCCCCCTGAACTTTGTAGTTTAGTTCCATTTTTGTGACCCCTCAGTCTTTTAGCTGGGAAAATCTTTGTTAGTCTCAGTCTTGGCACTTCTAAGACACCTGTGAAATGAGCACTAAAATAATGTCTGGTTATTCTGCTCTGAGGGTCAGCTCCTTTTTCTCTTGTAGTGAAACTATAGCACAGATTTCTAAACAAAGTTGTGATTTCGGGTGGACCTGTGGCAGACATTTAGGTAGAGGCAGGGACCCTGCTGAGTGGACATTCCCTTGGAAAGTCAGAATGTTGTCTCATTGAAAATATGCCTTGTTGTCTGCAGAAGGGTTGGTTCTGTTGTGTGCGGCTGTAACATTGCTGTTGCATAAGGCCATGTCTTGAATGTACAATATTTGGCTGAATAATGACTGTGGATATTGCAGGTTTTGCCTAAAACTAAGGAATGACTGTAACGTGCAGCTGTTCTTAAAATGTGTTTATCAGTTGTTCATCATCTAATCTAGATGATGTGGTGTACTGATGTGGTGTACTAATGTGGTCTTTAGGCATGCTCAACTGTCAGGCAAGCAGATACGTGCAGGTATCTTAACAGTGTATTGACCTTTGGCACCTAAGAGTGTGTGGCATCTCAGGTTTAAATCTTCTAGATATCAAGGTCATCCTCTACAGTGGGATTTCTGTGCGTTGGTGCTGCAGCTTTCAAAATAGCAACAAAAAGTATAAAGAACAGTCAAACAGAACATTTCAGTGTTGGGTGGGAACAGCTTTCTTGCAAAACTGGCTGAAGAGGACTCTCAGTGTTTAGCTAATGAACTTCTTCTAGCATAAATTAAACCAAGCCAATATTGAGCTTGAGCTAAAATGACAATCCTACAATGTTGGCTTAGATCTTATAGTAATGCCTATAGCAACTCATGCTACCTGAGTAACAACTCTGCAAGTAATACCTGAATACACACCTCTTCATTAAAAACTTAAAGAGGGCTGCTAATGTCTCATTTAATAAGCAAAACAACAAATTTGTATGATTGCACATACGGTTGTAAGAACCCCTGGGTTATATATACATGTAGAATGGTTATTGTAGTCAATGCTGTGAATATTTTTTCTTGCAAAAATATATTAAAAAAATTACTCGAGTTTTTAAATAGCTTTAAAAACACAACTATCTTAGGAGCATAAATTCACATATGAAACGTCTCTGTGAAGGTTTTGCTTTCAGGGGAACTGAAGTACCTGTAGGCGAATACTTTTCAACTGGGCTAATTACAAACTCTTTAATTTTGTCCATAGAAAGTAGAATGGTTTGACTGTAGTGTGTTTTTCTCAGTTTTCCAGTACAACAGCCAGAGTTAAATTTTCTAGTAGTAGCTTTGGTACTAAGGAGCAATGGAAATTCATATATTTTATTCCTGCAATGGCTTCCATCTAAAAAACCCATTGTTTCCTGATACTGAATTAGGCAGCAGAGTGTATGGAAAATCATCAGGATTGGGAATTTCTTATCCCAGACAGTTATCTTGTACCATCTTAAACCAAAAATGCTGCATAGGGCATGGCAATGGGTGGTCTTCATGGAGAAAAAAATGCTACAATATGGAAAAGAGCATGATACCAGATGAGAGTATAGGAGCTACCCATTTGTGTATCAAAAGCAAATAAATTGGTGAGATTAAACTAAAAGCTAGTTCACATACCAGAAGATTAAAGAATTAGCCTGAAAACACTATTAACTGAAAAATGGAATGAGGTTTGGATAATTCATAGCTATTGTGTCAGTGAAGTTATGCTGGTAAGGAAACAAAGTGTCAAATGAACTCTCACTGTTTTTAAGGAGGGAGTACATTTTGCCTGGAAGAGGCTTAAGGAGATATAAAGGGAAAGGTAGAACTGCTTAGTATGCGAAGTATCTGAATAATTGAAAGACAGAGTCTCTGAAGCGTTAATGAGTCTTTGACAGTAATGGAAACTGGAATTAATGGCAGCCAGGTAATTCCTGATTAACCTGCCTGTATGTATGTAAATTTAAAGGAGTGATGTGTGCACGCACACACACGCACACACTCTCAATTTAAAATACTGCTGCGGGAGTTAAGTTGCCTTCCTCTTCAATACAAGAGTGCTATTACCAGTCTAGGAGGGTGGAAGCAAATTCTGCATCCAGATCATTAACAATTGTGATTAATACTTATTTCAGAATATAGTAATGCCTGTAACTTTTCAGGCAGGACAGACTGATCCATGACTGACTTTGCAGAGGATGTCCACTAAAATACAAGTGTAACAACAGGTACAATTATAATGCATCCCTTGACAGGAATTAACAAATATATCCATCTGCTCAGACCTTTTCTTGAGAGGAGGTACTAAGCGAGATTACATTTGATGGAATCACTTTGACTTCTTGGCCACTAGGACTATTTACAAATTGCATCTAAATATGTGACAACATAAATTTTTCGTAGGCTCTAGATGTTCCAATAAAAGTAGTATCTTATGTCTTAGAAAAGAAAACTTGGCCCATTAAGAGAATACATGTGAAAAGTGACACCCAAGTGTGACGAGTGGTTTGCTTACAGGTAAAAGCGTGGGAAAAGTCCTGAAGGTCTTGGTCAGCTTTTGTGTAATCAAAGGTTATGTTAGGTTGAGATCAAGGTTTCCTGCAAAGTGGCCATTGGTACCAAATCACCAGAATTGTGACGTTGTTGGCTGTGCTCCAAAGAATTCAAACTGCGTGGGAGTCATGATTTTCTTTTGCTTTCAGAGGTGGAATCCTGCACAGCTGGAATAGGCCTTGCTGCTGAGAAACTTCCAGTAACATTATTGAGGTCATACAGATGGGTATATAATTACTTAGATAAGTAAAGTTTCAATTAACATGATTGCAATCTAGTAGCACTTAAACAGTGTTCCTTAAGAAAAGGATTTCACCCTGTACACAACCTATAAATGAAGAATGGAAATCTGTATGATTAAACCGCACCACAAAGTTAAAAATTACCAGGACCTATACATAGCCTTAGGTTCAACTTTTGGCCCCACAAGAATTACTGCCTGAATAAAAATCCCAGGAGACAAGACAAGAATTTGCATCAGATTAATTATCAATGACAATGTTTTTGTGGTTTTATGCAAAATGCAAGAAGAAGATTAAAATAATGAACATTTCCTTGCAACACGCAAGTACTCCTTGTATAGGACAGCCTTGTTCCAGGCACCTCAACCAACTGGGGCTGGAGCCTATGGAGGCATTTTAAGCAATTAGATGAAATGCTTCACAGTGAAGCAGCATCTTTCTGATCACACACATAAAAATAAAGGTGAAATACTGTTTTGCTCTTCAGAGGACAGGTCTTGCCAAGGTTAAAGGTGGAAATTCAGGCAACATTTGCTCCAGCAGTGGGTGACGACTCCTCCTTCTGATTATAACACTTCTCTGTCTCAAACTCCCTCTGCTGAGCCAATTTTCTACAATGACGGTAAATCGGTGGGGGCTAATGAGTAATCTCTTACTCTTGGAAATCTCCCATGGTAGGCTTGACAGACATTGACTCACTGCCCGCACGTGGCAAGCCAAGGACAGCATTTAAATTTGAGTGAAATTCTACCTGATCATATATGTGACCTTTCTGAAAAAAAACCAAGACAAATACTCTTCCTCTTCTCATAGGCATCTCTGCTTCTCTAATACTAAAAAATTCTTCTTTTAAAAACAGTACTGTGGTCGTGGAGGGCTTTGGATAAGTCTAGTTTGCAGAGCCCGGCTCTCTCTACTGGCTAAAATTTAACATTTTCAATAGACAACTTTCTGATCAGGCTTACAATATGACCTTTCCAGTTTTAAGTACAACTTCAACAAATCTGTTTATAGCAGGTGAGCATCAAGCCCTGTGTATTCTTTGTGCTTATTAGAGAGGTCAAGTATAATATTTTAAGAAGCAAAGTTGTATGAAGAATTCAAAGTTTTAATAAACTTAAATAATGGATAAGACATGTTCTTTCATCAGGCACAAAGTTCTGGAGTACTCATGGTTACTACAGAGTATCAGCTGGTATTGGATACCATGTCGCTATTAATTATAACTTTTTTTTGTATCGCACAAAGGTTGTCTGTAGTGCATGCTGGTAGGTGATTGCAGTTCCTCTAACTGTGCATGAAGGTAACATGTAAGTTCATTCCATTCTATAAACAACATGTAAACCCTCCCTAGCAACGCTAATACATTTTTGTTATTCTATATTTCAGTTAAACAAGTGCCATAATTCCCTGACAATTGAATCTTAACATCAGATGGTAAAAAGATTCATTCCAGCTTCAGGAGACTGTTTCGAAACAGGTGGCTCTAAATACTTGTCACCAATTACAATGAAGACAATTATTTCTTCAGAGAGGATGTCTATTCAGAAGTTGCAGATCATGCAGTAACACCTCAGCTAGCTTGCTTGCTGACAGGGAAGTAACATGGGACAACATGGGGACTGATGTCACAGCAAAATCTGTTTCAGTGTCTGGGTAAACAAGCCAACCGTGAGCTCACATGGAGCTGCTGCTGCCATGCCTGTGCTCTCACCCTGCTGCCACCACCTGGTTTGGCTCCTGTCTGCAACTGCTGCAACAAAAGTTGGTCTGAATTTTGAAATTAACAACTGTCAGTTCAGCTGTAGGGGTGTTTATTTTATTTTATTTTATTTTATTTTATTTTATTTTATTTTATTTCATTTCATTTTGGAACAGCCAGCTGTTTTATTTGAGGAGACACACAAATCCTACCTTATTCTGATTTTGACCATCTTCAGAAGAATCAAACTATTTGATTACCCTTCATTTATTTATAAAATGAAATAGTTTTCTAATCCAGAATAAAACATTTAATGATCCCATAAGTAATGTTATGTGCTTCCTGAATGAAAATGGAAATCACCTGTAAAATTCTCTTTAAAAATTCATAGCAAAGTTAGCCATTCTGCACTGCAGTATACATATAATAATATACGTGTATATGTAATATACATAGTGCACATCCTACATTGCTGTAATCCAGCATTTCAACAAAAGAAAGTTTCAAGGACAAATTATATCTGTAAGTGGGAAAGCCTGAGATGTGGTGTTGCGGTACCAGAACAGAGCGGTGTTACTGTAGAGATGGGCAGTTATGGTCATAGTGTACTCCCCAGGTTGGTTTTGGGTTTTTTTGTTTCTGAATTCACTCCCAGTATAACATAACTGGTATCACCATGTTAGAAGAATCAAGCAGAAAATTTTTGTGCCTCTCCCTCTTCTTCTCCTTTTGCTTACCCCCTAAATGCAACAAGAAATAGCCAAGCCGGCCCCACGTAGAACTAAGATTATCTGCTTCCTCAGCTCTTTTTTATCTTGCTGGCAAGAGCTCAGCTCTGCCCATTGCATTCTGCCGGCTCGGCAGGTTCAGCTGGACACTGTGGTCTCTGTGCTGTCGCTCTGTTTTGTTCAGCTTTATTCTGCTGATGAGGTGTTGAGTCTCAGTGCTGGGCGAGATCACTCCTGTGTATCTTTTTTCTCTTGGGTGTGAAGTTTAAACTCCCGGAAAAGTATGCTCTACACAGTTCTGAAAAGAGGAAAAGAAGCCAAAGTCAGCTTGAATAACGTACTCCCAGAAGTCCTTTTTTCTGTGAAGAAATAATTTAAGACTCTTGCTAAGATCCTTGGCCTTCTACCATCACACCTGGCCTCTCTCTGTTACGTGCATCGTCCAGCAGGTGGTAAGAGCATGGGCCTTCACACCCTGTGTTTGGGGTGCTGTTTCATACTTGCTATTGCTGGTTTGATATTTTCAGTTGTTCATTCAGGCACCCTTAGGTAATATCAATGTCTTTGCCAGAAAGCCTGAAGGAACTAGAATAATTGTTATTTGCAATATCTTAGACTTTTTCTAATTAATTTATTTTTCTTTTAGAAGCCCTGTGGCATTTATTTCTCTGCAGGACTTTGAAATAGACCTTTTGCCTTGCTTACTCTTGGTTTACCCAAATCATGAAGAAGGCATTTACTAAAAGCAATTTGTATGTGATCTTGGTGTACCATTCATAGCCTTCCCAAGGCTGAGAGTTTCCATGACAACTAATTAATAAAGATTAGCTTTTCTTGTGGAGCATAAGAACATCTTGTTTTGTGATGGAGATAGTCTCTCGATCTAGTTTTGGAGCCTGGGTCTCGTCAAAGAGATGCCATAGGCAATCTGTTCTGATTTATAGCCAGACTTGGAAGACCTTTAGGGGTGAAATCTTTTTGATGATAGCTTTTATTTTCTCAGTTATTACATTTGTCCACTTGCTACTCATTTGTTTATCTGTCCTTAGTAGGAGGGAGTTTCTAAGCAACTTTTGGTTTCAAGGACGTAGGAAGAAACCAGACTCCTTAACTTTTGCTAACTTTAAAATTAGCTGAAGAACAATCTAGGTCTACAGACAGATAAATTGTGTTAAAGGTATTTAGGTGAAATGCTTGATGTTATATTGCTAATAATATAAGAGGTATCATAGCAGAATATAACATAGCTCATATGTTTTCTTAACATTAATATTATATATCATACCTCTTATATTATTAAGAGGTATCACTGGAACTTCCAAAACGAGCTGGATTTTGCCTGCCAGATTACTTTCTGTACTAAGAAGCAAATATTTTATTTCATACTTAACCTTTTCTCAATGGTGAAGTTGCTAACAATGCTGGTTTTTTTCTGTGCATGGGAAAAGGGAAGACAGTGTCAAAGATCCCTTATTCTGAAGGACTTTTAGTATCAGCACTTGGGCAACATCTGTTGTATGTTTCAAACACACTTGGGTGGTACTTGATGGGACCCTATTTGTTTTTGTGTAAGGGCAAGCCAGGGACAACCTGATATTTACATTTGATTTTACTAGGATATCTGGCCAACCGAAAACTTGTTTTGTGTGATAAAACAAAGAGTTTTAGAAGCGAAGGGTTTTGGATTAAATCAAAGATGGTGGCTTTCCATAACCTGCGAATATAAGCTTTACATCCATGCATTTCTTGTCTTTCTGTACCAAAAACCAGAAAAAATAAGAATGCTAGTCTATGCTAAATTTTGGGTTTGATCTCCCTTTCTATCTGTGCCTTACCTTTTTGAGTGGGTGAAGTACTGCTTGGCAGTTCTTGAGGTTACGGCAGTCCCATGTTAAGCTATGAGAAAATTCTCCCCGTAATAACAACGTAGAGCTGTGTAAGAGTGGTAGTGCTTTAGTGACTACTCAGGAATTGCATTACAGCAAAATGCTTTGTTTTACCTTGACTTTTTACCTTCTTATTCTGCAAAGGATTTTTGCAAGTGAAATCCTTTTTACTGCTGACTTTTCATTACAGACCTGTTGGTCTGGGCACATCTTTCAGCTAGCTATCAGGTACCAGGTGCTTTCTGATGTGCTGTCAATAGATTGAGCTCCATTTTGTCTATTATAAAACCTGTGACAAAAAGCTCGTCTTAAAAGATCTGAAAAAATATCTCTTGAATAGATTTATTTTACCCTTCCTTTAGTACAGCAGGTTCTCTCACTAGCCTTGCATGCAATAAGCAAGACTTGACTAACAAAACAATTTTCTACAAGGTCTCTCTGTAGCCATTCAGTGCTGCATCCCATTTGCATGAACTGTGCCAAGTGCTTTTGGTGCCCTGGGAATGAGGACCATGCTCTTGAAAGCTGAGACATAAGCCAAGACCACCCACATTTAGGAGGAAACGTGCATTTGCAAACTGCAAATTAACTGGTGCAACTTATAGCGTCACGGCCGTGTACACTGGGCAGAATGGTGATAATGTGGAAGCTGGCATGAAAGGCAATAAGGAATCCAACTGTCAGAAATCCGTGGAGAACCCTGTCATTAGCTGTAGCACAAAGGTCTGACTCCTCCCAAATTCTCAGCATCTGTTTTTCGGTATATCAAATTTAGTCACTTCTTTGCATCAGTATTTCGAGTCAACCAGAGAGCAACTGAGGAATAGCCTGAGTTGCCTTTCTGCAGTTGTGCACAGCTGGATTGTGCCCTAAAGGGCCAGGAGTGCAGAAGCTCCCCTCCAGGAACTGTTGTAGCCCTGGGCTTTATTCCCTATGCCAGCCACAGAGAGGGGGCTGATGCTAGCGGGTTGTCTCTGGGCCAGCACGGAGCGTGCCGAGAGGAAGAGCAGGGCTAATTTACACCCAAACCTGTACCAACCCCAGGGCAGGGCAACAGCAAAGGCTTTTTCACTTCCCAGCTGCAACGTGGATGAGCTGTGGTCCAGGCTGTCTCATTCCTTGTGCTCTTGTTGCCTGAGCAATATCTCTGCAATCCCTAACTAGCATGCTAAATATGTACATGTCTTGCCAGGAGAATTAGATGTCAGTGTAGAATACAATTATCCTAGAGAGAATTTAACCCCTCATTGATCTTAAACCACGCTTGTGGAACTCTGCTGCAGTTAGTGGCGTATGGGTCTATGTCAATGAATCGTGTTTCTTCTGGGTTTATGGCACTGGGTCTAAACTGATACTTTGTAAGGTATCACTTGAAGAGATAGTTCGGTTTTTGCTTCATGATACGTGTGGCTGTCATCCTTTGGTTCCTCCCTCTCGTATTTTCTCTTTCTATTTTGACACATCTTTGCTGTTTTAAGAACAAACTTTCCACATGTTTTTAACTCCACGAGTTTGATGTTTCAAAGGAAATGACTGTGTGAGCTGGAATCTCTGTGCAAATGCAGAGATTAATGCAAGTGCAGCTGACTTACCAAGAAAGAAAGACATGCAGAAAATGTTTTTGTTGACAAGATTATTTTCACTACTGGACTGTAGAGAACAACCCCAGTATTTTGTACTGAAAATTTTACAGGGTTAAAAGTTCTTTTCCTCATTTTGTAGATCAGTGAGAACACTTATTCTGTCTTCTCTTATGATGGGAGATACATAACTCCCTCACCTTTAAGAATTTTTAGCCCGTTGGAATGTGTCTTGCTTCTTTTTACAGGGGTCTTTTTACAATCAGATCAGTTTCCCAAACAAAAGTAAAGACACTGATTTGGGCATGAGGGGCTAATGCTGGGTTGAAATAAATAAACCGTTTGTAGGCACAAGTCACTTCCTAGAGAAAAGAATATGCTAGTATGAAATTTTTATTTCAAAATATATAGCCAAATAGCCAAAATGTATTAAGAACAAAAAATTTCTCCTGCTGACATATTTAGGAAATTTACATATAGTTTTCAAAAGATAATATTTTCAGCAATGGGGGCTTAATAGGCTTCATTTCTATGCTCAGTTCATTCTCAGCTTGAATTTATGAACAGTCTACAAGTTATTTAAACATCAAAAACTATGGCATTAACCACGACACAAGAGAAAATACAAAAAATGCTGAACGTTCAGTATCAGCACAAACTATTGTCATGTGTACGTGTTGCACCTCAGATACTATCTCACCCTTCAGAATAACTCGTGCTAGAAAACAAGTCCTCAGGTAACCTGAATCCTCAGGTGACACCCTCCTCCCCGGAGGACAGGGAGGACAGGGAGGCAGAGCCCTTTGGCAGTAGGCGGTGGTATTGCTGGGCACAGGGAGCAACTGAGGCCTGAGAGCAGAGAATACAGGGATCTGGAGCAGGGGCTACTGGGCAAAAGGTCTTTGGAATAAATCCTCCTCTTATTATCCACACTGGCACAGCACTGCTGAATCGAAATCTAAATCTATATTTTTATCGCTGTTTACATATGTATTTATCATCTTTAAAATGACAAGACATTTGGAGGTTTTCACAGGTAGTATGTGTGGAAAAGTTTGACATAAACAACATTTCTATGCCTCGCTGTTTTTTTCTGGAAGAAGCCTTTAATTGTGGAAGTAGAATAACCTTTGCTCTCTGAGAACAGTATTCATCCTATTCCAGTCATTCTCATAAATGAGGCTTTCAAGAAAGAAGAAATACGACTTCTACTTCTGAATCAATAGGGACCTTTTTTGCCCCCAAAGTAAGGGGAACTGAACACAAGGCTGTATTCTTGTAAGCGGGATACTATTAAACCCCACTGAAGCAAGAATTCAGCCTTTGAAAGAAGTCAACTTTTTCAGATCTAGCTCTTAGTCACTCTCAGTCTTTGATACAGAGATATAACATTATTTTAAAATTATTCCGAAATGTTTAGGGCTTGTCGTACAACTTACACATTGTACAACGTGTACTTTGTAAATTTAAGCTGATGCCAGGGGAGTTATTTTTACCATGCACTTAGAGAACAAGTCCCCAGACTTGTTCCTGGAAAGGAAAAATTCAAAACTGTAATAATCTATGCAAAGAATTTGAAAATTGCATTTAACTGTTTAAAATTAGACAGAACTGTGTGTTTCCCTGTGCTGGGTGATGTGTGTATGTTGTACCCCTTTGTTATCAGTTTTATTGGTGTCTGTCTTTCCCTGAGGCAAAAGTCGCTCTGATACAGAAAGTAAACTGTGATGTTGGTACTTTGCCCCTTTGGGATTTTCAGTTTATGCTTGCAAACATGAACTGAATAAGTTTACCCTCCTTGAACAGCTCTGTCTCCTTGGCAACCCCAAAGGGAGAAAAGATGTTGGGAATGCCTTTACAAACAGAGAGCTGCTCTAGCTCTGCCCGTACTCCTGCCAGTGAAGACTTTGGAGTGAGTCTGCCCTCTCTGCTCTTGCTGAATCACGGCACAGACCTTGATGCTTCAGCCAGCTTTTTCAGGCACAGATAGAAACCACTGTGCCAGTTTTGACTCTTGATGATTACTGAAATGATTCTAAATAGTATAAATGTGAAATAACCTCTCACATTTGGAGCAGCAGGGAACACTACATCTAGTTGTTGTCTCTGGAGAATATGAAGAAGGCTCTGCCTACTGATGTTTCATAAACTGGATGTTTCAAAAGCAGATCATGCTCTTCAGGTGCCTGGTTCATAGATCTCCCTTCTCTTCTCGCTGTATAGCCAAACACAGATTTACATCAAAGACATCTTTTGCATGCTGCTTGTTATCAAGCCTATCCCTGTAGGAGATGCCAGTAAAGGGTTTCATCTATGTGAAGTCCCTGTGGCTTAAAACATAGCAGCGCTGTTAAAAGGATTCTGCTTGAAATGCAATAGTTGCATTTGTTTTATGTCTAGATCATTGCCCAAAGGGAGAAGCTCCAATATGCTGTCAGTGTCTTTTCTTCTCTTGAAAAAAATGTGTTGGGTTCCTTCTCTGACTTTCTGAGCCTCAGTTGCTTCTTCCAAGAACAGTGTATTAAATTGACGGTTCCTAATCCAAATAATTTAGAGACAGGTCCTTAGAGGACATGGTGCACATGTGCTGGAGTTTGATGTGTCAATTTGGATGTCTTGATTATGCTTTTCAGAGTTGTACAGACAACCTTGTTCTCAGTTTTCTGGATCTCTGAGCTGGAAGCATGTGACCCATTTCCATCAGAGAGTTTTCACAGCCATGTTACTGTAAAGCTGAGTCTGAACTAGTCTGTCCTGACTTGTAACATAGATGAACGATGCGCAACTATTGGCACCCACCCATACGGATATGAACAAACTTTCCTACAAAGTTTGGTACCAGAAATGTAAGCTAAGTAACAGGAAGCGCTGATAAGGCTTGTAATTGAAATCCCTTTTCCCTCCACTTTGAAGTTGAAGACAACAGGGGAATAATGTGATGTTTGGATTTTCATTTTTGGATTACTCCTTGAACCATTTGGATTTTACAGTCAAACACAAGACAGTAGCAGCCTGGCTGCCAGATGGGGACCTTCAGTAGGAGGTTGTATCCCACGTAGGAGTGTATCAGCTGGCTGTGTCCTTTGGACAGAATTGTTGGGTTTTATCCTTTTGCCATCATCTTTCTTGCTCTATTCTTGTTGTCAGGGATATTGTGGAGGTCTTTTAGCACAGGATATGGGAGCTTCACCACAAGGTGTTCTCAGTGTGGGCCCTGCAGTTTTGGACAGATCTGTATGTCTATTCTGGGTGGTTTGTGAAGTGGGGCGGGGGTAGGAGGTGGTGAGGATGGAAGAGTGGGTCCATGACTGAGTATAATGGGGTTTTAGCTGGTGATTAATTGATTGGTCACAACAAAATTTAGCAATTTCAGTATTGGCATAGTGGTAAATATTGGATGGGGAATGATTCTTGATGTTGCTCTGAAGAACTGCTACCATGACTCTTTGATTGCAGGGGCATATTGGTATATTAAACTTGCAGAGGTATATTAGAGTCATCTGCAGACTGCAACAGTTGAAATGCAATGGCCCCTGCTTGGAAAATGAGCAGAATGCCACTGAAACAGTACCACAGATGTATTCAGGAAAACAGAAGTGTTTATATGGTTGTGAGAGTTTCTGACCTTTTGAGAAAGGACAGGCCGGAGTCCAAGTGTATGGGGTGTTTTTGTTTAGCCTATTCTTTTAAAAACACAATAGAGAAGAGAGGCAGATACTGTCTTTTTCCTTTAGTAAATATGGTAAAAACAGATACAGCAGGACGAGTGCAATAATAACATGCTGGCATAGCTGTACTTCTAGGTCTCATTTCTGCATAGCAAAGCCACCAGCTGACAAACTTCATGGACATGCCCATTCCTGCCAGTCAATGCAGTAGGCAGAAATCCTGCCCGGAATCCTTGTGGAACAGTGTCCTACATGGCAGCTCTCCAGACATGGTTAATCAAATAGCTAATTATCACCATGATGTTGATCAAGCAGCTGATGAAAAAGAGAATAGGCTTTTTTGGAGCAATAGGCTAAGACTGGGGTTGGTCTCAGAGCTTAGAGAAGCTGTGAAAAAGGAAAAAAGAGAATAGTTTGGAGGTGATCCAGGGGAGCAGCGAGAGACAGGAAGCATCGGCTTTAGCTGCTGTGGGTTGAATTCAGTGGAAGAGATACTGTTACAGTGCCTCCTTTGTGAAGGAAGTAGCAGTGGTTTTAGAAGTGTGTGTGAGCCCATTTCTGAGAAAAGGGCTTGAGTGTTTGAACTTTTGATTACCTGTGCAAGAAGAACGATGACTGACAAAAAATGATGGAGTGGCAGAAGTGATGCTGAGCTGGCTTTGGCTGCAGAGTTGTTCCTTGGGTTTTAATGGAGCCCTGCATGCTTGGGTTGTGGTGGAGCCCAGCCACTGAGCGTGTGTTTTGCCTTGGAGCTCCTAACACCCTCAGGATACCCGAGGAAGTGTTTCTGTTACTTTATGATTTACTCCTGCCACCCACAGCCACACAGCTGGTACAATGGACCTAGTGCAAGAGAAGAACAAGGCTGCATTTACCCATGAATACATTTTTGGTTTGGATTTTTCTCTAATAATAGGGAAAGATATTCCTTTTGCTTATAAAGGTCTGGAAACTAAGGACTATGTGGACTCTTCTTACTTAGGAGACCACAAAAGAACTAAATCTGTCAGAGAAATTGAGGAAGTGTTTTCTGGAGTACTGTTGTGTAATCTTGCATGGTTTTACATGTTGTATTTTGATTTACACTGTGCTTTAGAGGATTATTACCCTGTGTTGAATTTCAGCTTCATATCCAGTGCACTTCACCTGGAGTTGAGTGTTTGAGCAAGGGAAATTCTGCCAAACCACTTGTGACTTGCACAGATCCAGTCCAAAGCTGTTTCTCTCCTGCCAAACCCCATCCTATGCCTTCTAATATGTCAGGAAACCTGATCTTTTTACTTTTACTGTGAGCCAAGGTTCAGAGGGAGAGTTACTCTTTTTCATTAAAACAGCTGGTGTATTTGGGGAGAAAAATAATAGATACTCAAGCCCCCTGTCAGCTCTGACTGAGGACGTGTGGCTGCCTGCCTTCTTTTGGCATCTGTCTGTTCCCCAAGATGTGGGCAACAATATGTGTTGGGATTTGAGAGCAGTGGGACTCTGAGGATATGCCTCTGCCCTGAAAGGGAAGCTGTGCAGCAGCTGTTCTGGGCAAGGTGGCTTCTGAAGCTGTACATGCTCATCACCCCTGCTAGGAGACAGGTCTAATGTGGTGTAGCTTGCAGCTAATACACTTCTTGGGGACTGAGTTAGTATCTGTTACAGAGCTTTTCCATACGTCCACATGCTTTTCTCCGACAGACAAGCAAAGAGTCAGTTGTACTCAGCTGTGCAGTGTTGAAGGAAAACAAGGAGCCACCAACGTCAAACCCCTGATGAGCCCCAGTCATTTAACACCAGAAACAGAATTGGACTCCTTAGTATTGCTCTTCATGATGCAGACAATGCTTACTCTGCCGTCATCAGTTTGGCAATCTTTCTGGACAGACAGTGTTAGTAAAGGAAAGATTATCAGATTCGCTGGAGGTACTCTCAAATAACAGAGACTGTCAGGTGTAAAGGTCAGGCTTGGGCTGAGCTGTGCACATTTCATATTAAATGTTGGCTTGCTTTTCCTCTTTTGCTGTAGAGCTCAGGTGGGGATGAGGAAGTCTCTCAGGAGGGAATTGCAGCATGCATGATGTATCCCTGAAAGTTTCTCCAAAGATTTAGATTCTGCTCCTATAAATTCCAAATGTATATCCAGATGCTGGGAATTGCTTATCCAAGCAGTCTGAACCTCTTATGTCTAAATTGTTGGGCTGGAGTCCTTGCAAAATTGTTGAACATAGGAGTGAGATTCCTGGTATGTCTTTGGCTAGCTATAGCAAAGAAGGGAGCCATGTATCTCTGGAAACTGTGCTCAGTACATACTTCTCTGGTTTCCTTCAGATCATCTGGGAATGGAGTTAAGGAGTTTTGAAAACATTATGAATGTAGATGCTTTAAAATTGGGGGGGAGGGAGATATTTTTTTTTCTCTGTGCTATGCAGTTACACAGTTCTAGGACAAGTAAGTATAATTTTACCATGTCAGAATAATCCAATTCTCAACTTCTGCTTGTTGAAATCAGCTACAAGAACCATGAGGGAGTGCAGATGAAAGAATAATTTCCTGAACAGGAGAGTGTTATGGCCGGGCTCCACCTGCTGCTGACTGGGACTCCCTGCACTGGGCTGCCAGCCACAGCCATTGGCAGAGCCTGTGCAGAACCACCAGCGGTCAGTCATCACACCCTTGTTTGCATCTGCTCTCTTGTGCAAAAATTAAAAATAATGACAGAAAGGAAAATTGTGTCCTTCCTATCCCCAAGCTGTAAATTTATCTTGTTTTAGGGTTCTCTCTTGTTGGTTGATGTAAATGTGCGGCAGTTTCTATAGATCAGTTGTGACCAGTATGTATTAGTAAGATTTGTACGTAGACAGTACCTGCTCCTGAAAACTGAGCTTTGGTTGGTAACCTCAGTCATTTGAATTAAATCTCTGGGGTTTCTCCCACTGAGCATGGAAAGATTAGCAAAGATGACTTCTATATATTTTGCAGCATGAATCAGTGCCTTTCATTAGTGATGTTAAATAACTTTGGTCTTAATACTGCTGTATTTAAATACATGTTTTCTTCAGAAGTGCTCATAGTATACTTGGTGCTGTGTAAGAAATGTGGCAAAGGAGGAAAACAAGGAAAAATTCATAATTCTTGTGCTAGCATGATTTTGCCAAAAAGGAAAACTGTCCTTAAATATTCCTTAGTACTACCACATTGAATACATTCCTAGGGAACTTGGTGAGCTGACATTTCCTGCTTGCCTTACAGTTCAGGCTTTGTGCCTCCTCACATGCAACGGAGTTTCCATTTTGTTTTCTTATCAATTCTTTCTTTTTCTCCTGTCTCTGAATAGGGTGTCAGGACTCCGGCTGGATTATGAGAGTCTGGAGGCTGTGTAAACTAGATTGATGTGTTGAGTAACAAATGCTCTTTCAGACCACCAAGTGGCAGCATAAGCAGTTTAGTTCTCCCCCTCCCTCATTCAGTTTTCTTTATTAAGCTATATTTTGCTTTTAATCATAAGCAGAGCACTTAATGGTAGCAAACTGTGCTGTATATACCACAGTCAGGTGCTGGCTGGACTGCCCACATACTGCTCAGGACTGAAATATTTTCAAAGCACCCACACTTGTTCTTCCAGTTCTAGGACTTGTTTGGGCAGAAATTTCTACTTCAGTGCAGTTCTGCATTGCTTTTTTGATGGCTACTAGTGAACAGGATGAAATGTCCACACTTACTTTTCTTAGTGATGGACTTGGGCTTTGAATCCTGACACATTAAACTCTGAACTACAGAACATCCTCGAATACTGTTTTCAAAGAGTATTGTTTTCCCTGACCCTCCCAAAACAGAGTAAGTAGGAGAAGTCTAAACCAGGAAAGGCCGGACATGTCTATCAATGGAGTTAACTTATGATCCTTAAGTAGAGTGAGTCTTTTCCCTGACCTTTTTCCCTGCTCTTTTCTACCAAGCAAATAACACATTTCAATGCACATTCTGATGTTGAGAATTAGGATTTGAGGGATATAATGGGGAACCATAAATGTTCTTGTTCTCTTATTGCTGTCTGCTCCCTTTCCCTTTTTCTGTTTTCTGCTTTGTGAAGTATCACTGGCTTGTTCCTGGTTAAAGGACTTTTCCTCTGTCATTTGTGCTGTCACAGTGCTTTCCAGAGCCCATCTCTGCAGTGGCCAGGTCTCGGGATGAGTGAGTGGTTCTCAGTGTGAAGCTGATCACTCCCACCCTTAAGCTTTAGTCTTTATTCTGTGTTGAGAATTTTCCTTCCTCTCTTTTCTCATTTGATGGTTCAGCATATCCTCTTTAGACCTGCTCATTATCTCCTTAAGTCTTTCTGCGTTGAGACAGATAATCTTATCCCTCGTCCCCCTTCCCAAGTGCAAAGGGGACTCTGGCCGCAGCCTGAACATCATAGTACCCTGCTAGGAATGGTGGTGCAGCTGATCAAACAATTGCACAGCAAGAGGAATTCTGTTTTCTTTCCTCCTGCACTCATTTTACATTTCCATTTCTCAACTTTGACCAGTACTGTTCATTTTATACTCTCCAGCCTGATCAAATATTTCAAATTCAAGTGGCTTGACAATTTGTTTTTCTTCCCTGAATATATGACTGTCAGCAATTCATTATTATTATTTTTAAACAAACCATAGTTGGGGCTGAGCTGCTTTTTGTCCTTTTGACCAGCAAAGCTGTATTTTCTATTAATTTTGAGCCCTTGCCGGTGTAATTCTGTCACCTAAGGAAACCTAACTTTCAGAAGCCTGGCTTTGCACAAAGAAGTTATGCAAACAGGAGCTTTGCAAAAAAACATGTTGGGAGGTTATTAACTGCAGAAGTGATGAGCTATTGTTGTATTGGCGTATAATGTCAAACCTCTGAGGTTTCCAGAGAACTAGACAAATGTCTTTGGGTACATACTTTCACCTCAGCTCAAAAGTAAAACCCTGATTGCAGCGCCTTAGAGGGAGCTGAACATCTCACAGGGGCTGGAGGATGAAAGTTGAAGGATGGCTTCCAGGTATCAGGCAGCTCTGCTTTGCTTTTGTTCCATTTCTAGTTCTAGTTCTGAACACAAAGGTGGCCAAAAGAAAAGAATAACAAACACAGTAGTCCTCTTAAATGTGGAGAGGATGGTGCCCTTCTTTTCATTACCTTTGAGAACTTGCAAAAGCCCCATTTGGAGACAAGCTTTCCATGGAAGCTGCTATTTTAAATAAAGCAGATTACTCTTCTGTTCCTTAATGATGTGTATTTGTATAAAGCGTGGGTAAATCAAACTGTGCCTGAATATTAGCCTCACTTGTTGAGTTGGATTAGTGTAGATCGGGTCTGTGGGTACAGTTCTCCAGGGCAGTGAATAGTTCCTGGGCTGGCCTCATTCCTTAGTGATGGGGAGTGGGAAGATCCCATGCGCAGTCGCTAAGGGTGTCAGCACACTGACAGGCCCCGCAGTACAAACTAGGGGTGATTTCAGAGCATGTCACCTCCTTCACGGTGCCAAGTGATGAGTCTGTGTCTAAGCAGTTTCCTCTGATTCATCGCTGCTTTTTGTTATAGGCTAAAGATAGTCCTTCATATAGAAAGCTCAATTTGAAGAGTAAAAAGTTGTTTTCTTGTCTCTCTGGTTGCTTTTGAGCTGCTACCATTCACGTTCTAGCAATCTTCACTAGCTGGCAGTTTCTCTCCTATACCTGCCCTTATCACTTTCCCTCTTGCCTTTTCTGAAGGGTTCACTTGTGAAGGGACTCCCTTTATTTCCTTATGCTGAGTACATAGTACTGCTCACTAAAAAACCGCACCCAATGAATCTTGTATGATGTTTAAGATTACTATGGGGCAACCCCCCTGCATGTAAACATGAGGTACGTATGGAGGATTTTCTCTTTTAGCATGAAATCTTCCATTAATCACAACTCCTCCTATGATGAATCCCTGGTTCAGAGGCTCTGTAGTTTTTAACTGAGATTGCATGCTGAAACTCCTGCAGGGCACTTCCCGTGATTCAGGGCTAACTTGCATGAGTGATTTAGAGGCAGAGACTTTGGGGAAAGAGTTTCTGGGCGCCATGCATTTGTGTGTTGTTTGTAAAAAATGGGTGGGTTTGCATATACAATGTGGATAAAACTGCTTAAAGGCAATGGGCAGGGCACACTGCAGCTTTAGATGTTCAGAGTTTCAGAGAAGCTGTGGTAATTTGTAGCAGCCAAAAATATAGCCTAGTGTGCCTTTATTTGAAGCTGTGGCAGCAAGAATGTAGAGGCACTTTTAAGAGTAGTATTTGCCAGACAGATGGGCTGCAAGTCTTCCACATTTGTGCTAAGGATCAGATTTTGTATCTGACATTTCTTGAAAAGTATTTCTGTCTGAATATTTCTGTCTCTTAATACTATGTCTGAAGGTCCTTAAAAAAACAGTGTCCGTAAGGGTAGGTCACTATTCTAGTAGAAGAGAAAGCAAGATGTAATAAATGGAGTCCCTGGTCATTGTTCAGTGATGCTATCAAAATAGGAAGCTGCATTCTGCATCACAGACTGCATCCTGAAAAGGCTGAAATACAGGGACTTTACACAAAAAATCCAAGGAGCATGAACAGTGTCTCATCAAGCATCCTTTGAAAAGGAAAAAATATTTCTGTTTCCTTTTATTTTGGACAGGGATTTAAATGTTAGCGTCCACCTTGGGATGAAATGCTCTTGAGAGAGATTGAGGAGTGCAATGCCAAAAAGTTAATATTCCTACAAACTAATTCCTAAGTAAATATATACATTGATTTAAGTAAATTTATACAAGTGTATATGTCTAAATGTATGGTGTGACATGATTTAGAAAGTTCATGTTGTATTTGGTTAGTGTTGCGGATTCAGTATAGTAACTTATGTTGGATTATTATACAAGGGTTCCCTAAATTAGACATGCCTCCCTCAATGAGCCATCCTGATTAATTATTATGAGGGCAGTAATTGATTTGGCAATGTTCCCTGTTATTGCTGAGTAGTATCCAAATTTCTCCTGTGTTTGCATTGTTGTGGCTTAAAGTTTGTATGCCACAGCTAGATGCCAAGTCAGCACATGTTTTCAGTCTATCTTTATAATGTGGTGCCAGGCCTTTTTTTCTTTTATAGGAGACAAAAGAAATAATAGTTACACAGTTACTCATAGGGGTGGGAAGTTTTTCCCAGTCTTGATTCTCAAAGGCTTTTTCCCAAGAAGTCACAGCTTAAAGCTCAGTGCTGTCTTGCAATAGTTACTTTGGTGGAGCTTTCAAGACTGCTTGAGAAAGTTAACTTCCTTCAGCTCACACGGTGTGAGGGTCCAATGCTCCCCTCTTCCTGAACCATGCCCCCCCAGCATTCAGGCACTTACCAGTGGGTCCACTAAAGTTTTCTGCAAAGCACAATCTTGTTTTTAGGCTTCTTAATATTCTGGAAATAGAGGTGTTCTTGAAGCCTTTCTAGTCTTGCCCCAGCCAGAGAAGTTAACCAGCTCCTCATGTGTGGTTGTTGAAAGAGTGGTCCTTGCTCCCTGAGCTCGTCACTATTGCACAATGGTATTGTTTGTCATGAAGATGGAAAAGGAAGGTATTGGTCTCTAATCACTGCAGAGACACAAATCCCCATGGACACATTAGTCATCAGCTTTTTCCAAGCCTGATGATTGCCTTTGGCGTCCAACTTTGGCTGTATTGGGAATAAAAGGAATGTACTTGGATTTGGTGCGCTACAGGAAATGGTTTCATCTCTCCAGCTGTTGGCTTGTTGCACAGTTAAGATTTTTTCTCAAATGAAAAGAATAAACCCATACATTTCAGTTATGTGAAACTTCTGATACTAGAGCTTTGAAGTGAAATGCTGCAGGATACTTTCCACATGTCTTGTCATCTTCTGGGAGCTCTAGCAAGAATGTTATAGCCAAGGTCTTGTTGAAAAATCCAACATCTGTGGAAATTAACACTTTCAAGCTTTCAGTTTTATCTTAATTCCCCATACTTGTTTTACACCACAACAGATAAAGTTGACAGCACAAATTCTGCACCTATATCTTAGACTTCAGGTGGGAGCTAAATGTACACTTGATCACACTGACACCAGAACTGGTCCTACAGTAGTGGTCAGGTGCATTACTATTGGTATTGACCTTGATAATATTGATATTAATCTTGATAGGAATGTCATATTATTTTTGAGTTTAACTGCTGTCTCTCACACTGTAACCTGGAGAGTATCACGTAGCTATCTACATTCCCCTCTCCCTTTTCTCTTTTCCTCCTTTTCTCTTTTTTTTTCCTTTTTCTCTTTTTTCTTCTTTCTTTTTCTCTTTTCACACTGCAGTTTTTTTCCTGGGAAAATCTGAAAGAAATTGTTGGACTGTAGAGTGTGAAAGCAATATTGGTTTCTCTGTCTCTGCTTTTCTATGATGGGATACCGTTTAAGGCTGAAAAATGAAGCTCTTCTGTCTTTATTTTACCTCATGAAAAAGACTTCAAATTTACACCCAAACAATTGTTATTCATCAAAATGCCAGCACAAGCACATCTTACATGTTTCCCTCTGTAAGCAGCTTTCAGCATTTGAATGTTAAAACGTTTTCCCAGTTTTATCACAGCTGCTGTGAGGGTGACACTGCCATTACTTCATGGGCAGATTTTTTCTCAGCTTTTCAACGCTTGAAGTGATAGGGGAGAACCAAGTAGATACATACAGTGAAAAAAAAAAGTAAGGATATCCAGCAAATTCTGGGAGCACATCTAGCCATGTCTAAGTCTTTTTAAAAAACTATTCTGTCTCTTTTATCCTGTTATATCAAATGACAGTGAATACCAGTGGATTCACACTCACCCTGTGTTTGTGTTACAGATAGGAGCATTATGGCATAAGATGTAGCAAGCCAAGGTAATGCTGGAAATCTGGCCAAGTCCAACTGAATTTGCGTTCTTTAAATTGTCTTGGGTCCCAGAGGAGAAGTTAAATGAGAACATTGTTGATCTCAACTTGGTACACAGAGTTGAGTGAAGCAGACAGAGCATTCTGCTTTGGAAAGAAGCCATATATTCCAGTGACTAATGAAAACAAAAGAGGGCAGGGGTAAAAGTGGCAATTAGGACATGGGAAAACGTGTATCTCATTTCAGAGTGCAAGGCTTCACTTGTACCTAGTTCAGTGCTGCAAACTTGGTGCAAATTCCACTGTATGGTAGCAAATCTGAACATTTGCCTCACCTGAAGTTAAGTGATCCTAACACTGCATGTGTTTCAATTGGAAATCTCCATAAAATTGTGCAAAGTTCACTGGTAAAAAGAGGCCTCAAGCAGTCACCAAATGATTCTTTTTTCATTTTAAATAAGTAAAAGAAGGGGCTTCTCCCAACCCAGGAGGTCTTTCAGCTATCCCTGGTACTGCTGATTCACACTTTTTGTAAGTACTCACTTCAGAAACTGTGATGTGCCTGATGAGTAATGAACAGGATTTTCTAAAAGCTTCTAGGTAAGACGATTGGAAGCACAGTCTGCCTGCCTCATTAGAGAGCCTTTCTAGCAAGCGGCGTGTTTATTGTGATAGCTCAATGAAACGTAGCTGGTGAAAATAGTACTGTTTTGCTAGGGCAGTCGTTTGCATCAAGTTTGCCATAATGTCTCTCTCTCTGAGGTGTTTAATGATCACTTGGCACACTGGCTCCAGCAGCCACTGAAGAAGAACTGGAACAATGATCTTCTTTATCTACAGAGGTAGGTAGGAATTGGATTAATACAACTCTTCCACAGCAGCAGTTACTGGCATGGGCTCTTATGCTCCCTGGCCCTGATCTGTTAGTTGCTTACTCCTATTAAGGGACAAGAGAAAGGCAGATTCTATGTGAAGCATTGTTCCTGCCACCTTTGTTTGATGCAGTGATGCCATACTGAGTAACTTAAGTGGATAAGCCATTTAACAGATGCAGGTCTTCATGGCATTGTAACACTCCTGGGAGCCAGCCCCATATATTTATAGTCTTGAAACTGATGGAATCCATGCAATTGGAAAGTAGTTGATACAGGTTTTCAGTTCAGACTATTGAACTGATATGGTCATGTAGCAGCTCCTGGATTGATAGTAATGCAGGAATTTCTGGACTGTAACCAACAGAACTGACCTCCTCTTACTCTGTCCCACTCTGTCTGTGTGGGAATTGTTGTGTCCGGGAGGTTTAGGTCATTCATATTGAATGCTTTGACATCATATGTGAAAAGCTTTGTGGGACTGCAAAAATGCATCATACTGTGGTGTCATATTCTTCTTAGTGTTACTGCTCCTCTAGTGAATATCACAATCGTCCTGTCTGCCCTATAAGCCCTAGAGTTCATAGTGTTGCTAAGATGCACAATTTATGGTTTTAAATCAGAAATATATATATACTGCTCTCTATATGTACCTGTCAGTACTTCCCTCTTTAGGCCAGTGCTTTCAGTGGGAGCTGAACATTGCCCCTAGTGAGCTGTAGTCACCAGTACAAGGGATTTGTGAAACAAAAACTGGAGACAGTCTCTGTGAGCTTGGCAGGTACTATTGCAGCTCCCAGTGTTTACTGAGATCCAGGTACAATGCCAGCCTTCTCCAAATCCACTCTTGTTAATTTTATACAAACCTAAATTTATTTTTAATCTTATTATCTTTATTTTATACACCAATATTGACGTGATTCAGCAGTGGAAGTTTTAATAGTATGTTTCCCTGTACTGCAGAAATTGCTATGTGCAGTTTTCCTCCCTTTCCTAATGTTGATGCTCAGTGAGGTATGTGATAAGAAAAAGTCTTTTTCAGTTGATCCTATAGGACCTGTTTCAATGCTGTAGGGCGTTAGCAACATCATCTTTCTTCACTTGAATGCACGGTGTATGTGCTAAAAGGGCAAATCAAGCTGCTTTGTGATATCTCGCTTTCCATATACCACTCTGAAAGGCAAAGTTTAGGCTTTCTGGCCAAGCTAGACAATTCTCATTGAGGGAAACCTGTGAAGAAATACTTGAAGCACCTGGTTCCTTTTATCTACTGAATACTTGCAGATACTAATTTCCTGCTCCATAGGCCTCCAGATGTCTTCCTTTTCTGTTTCATCCAGACATCCCCTCCTTTCTTCAGAGTCTCATGGTTGTTTTCCAGGGAGACAGGCATCTCAGCTCTAGTAGAGACAGTGCTGTGGCAGAGGCAGACTCCCTGCTCCAGTGTGTTCTTTCTGAGCCTGGACACATTTTTGCCATGTGAAATTAAGGAATGAAACATAAATGTTTTGGAGACCTCTCATGTAAATACTCCTCCTAAACTTGCAGATACTTCCATGCTAAAAGGCAAATCTGGGAAAAGGGAGCAGTTTTTTGTTTTATAATGTCTTTAAATTCTACTCTGGATTAGAAGTACATTGCTGAGCTCAGCAGTCATAAACTTAGTCTATGCTGTGAGCAGAGGAATTATATACTTCAGAGATCTTTTTTGGGTCAATTTACTACTTAAAATGAGGAAAACCTTGATATTAGTCTGTAGATACTGTATAATTTTTTCACCATAGAGATTGCAGTGCTTCTCAGAGAATTACCTACTTTGGAAGGACAGATCTGCTGGCTGAGAACCTTGAATGAGCATCTCTGAAAACTCACAGCACTGTTTCTGAAGGCTTAAATCTGGAGCAGGGGAATATTTGTAATAAGTTTGGTATGGCATCCAAGAGAAGCCTTGTGCATTTTTCTGCATTCCACGAATAGAAGGGAGATGTTTGTCAAGCTTTGAAAGTAATCAATACAGAAACAAACTTCTGGCTGTACAGAACTTGTTGCTTGATACTCACAGGGTGTAACTGGCTCAAAGTTGCACTGATAGAAAAAGTTTGTTTAATTGTAGATCCTGGTATAAAGTGATACAACAGTCTGCCCAGCTCTCTGCCATCTGGAACATTCCTGGAAGCCACAATAAGCTGCAGGGTGGTAATTCTTTCAGCTAATGTCCAACAGAGGGAGAATTTGGCCTCCCAGCAAATAAGACTCTTAATTATTACTGTCTGAGATTTCTCTGTTGCTGTTACAAGTCACATGAAATCCTGACACTATTTACAGTGATGATCTTTTAATGCCTGAGCAAGGATACATAACATTAAGAGTGTTGGCTGGGGATGGATCGTAGAGGCAATGATCTTGCGAATAACTACTCATGCACTGTGCCCTGGAAGAGAAACTGACAGGAGGGCATGATCTTGTTCTCCATTCCTGTGAAACATACATGAGTGCTCGCTAGATGTGATGGCATTTGGCACTGAATCCATCTTCCCTGAGGGTACCCAACACTGAGTGCAGAGGTGGAGAGACATTTCTTTTAAAATAACAGGCTTAGCTGATGTGAAACCCAGATACTGGCTTCTATAATTATCAAGTAGTTAACGCAGCAAGCTAAGATGGGCAATGCCTCAGAAACTTTGGTGCCTCACAGAATGCTATGGGGTTGGAAGGGACCTCTGGAGATCATCTAGTCCAACCCCCCTGCCAAAGCAGGTCCACCCAGAGCAGGTTTCACAGGAACGTGTCCAGGTGGGTTTTGAACATCTCCAGAGAAGGAGACTCCACCACCTCTAAGGGCAGCCTGTTCCAGGGCTCTGCCACCCTCAAGTGAAAAAGTTCCTCCTCATGTTTAGATGGAACTTCTTATGTTCAAGTTTGTGCCCGTTTCCTCTTGTCCTATCCCTGGGAATCACTGAAAAAAGGCTGGCCCATCCTCTTGACACCCACCCTTTAAGTATTTATAGGTGTTGATCAGATCCCCCCTCAGTCTTCTCTTCTCTAGACTAAAAAGACCCAAGTCCCTCACCCTTTCCTCATAAGAGAGATGCCTCAGTGCTGTCCTGCAGAAAACAAACAGCCAGGAGATGTGGTCAGGATTATTTCAGCAGTGTATTGCAAAGCAATTGAGATTCAAATGTCCTTCAATAGTTGTCAGAGTGAAGAGCATGCTCCAAAGCCAACCCACTTGAAGGAAAGATTTCTATAGCACTGAGGGTGCATAATGTACCTGGGAGCACTGGGGCAGAACTGGGGAAATGCTGCTCACACTTAGACCAGCCTGTGGAAATGTGCAGTTTACAACCACAGGGACTGAGGATACAATCTCTGACAGACTCCAAATGGCATTTAAATCCACCTCTCAAAATGAATTTGCTGAAATGGGGAAGGCAGGTGAAATAAAGAGGATGATGAAAGAGGAGAGGTGACATGAATTTAAAAAGAAGTGCAGATTTATAAGTGAAATTTGCAGTGATAAACATACTCGTGAAAATTCCCATGTCCACTAAGTCCTGTAGATGTACAATCTTGTATGTGGTTTTCAGCCAATAGGACATCCAGAGATAATCTATATAACTTGCCCTTGCCCGATCGTGTTATACTACTGAGCCTTGTTTAATATGGTCAGACACCATAAAACTTGAAGAAAAGGTTTTGTTCTTCAATTTTCTGTTGCAAACTTATAAAATACTAGCAGCTTATTTCCAGGGAGGGCAAAGAAACAGCAGTGTTCTTGGTTTTAATCAGTGACAGCAAGTATTAGAAGTAATGCACTTTTGTGTGTTTCTGGTATTTCCAGTTCAAGAGTGATGTTTCCTGGTAGGTGAGCAAGCGTGCAGTCACTCCTCCGAGCAGGAGCACAGGCAGGCTCTGAGGAGAGGGTGGGCAATGACAGAGGAAATGTTTCTTGTGCAAGGCAGCTGTAATTAGTGTTGAAAACTCATGTTCGGTCAGCCCAATGCTGAGCAAAGTAATAGTTACAGAAAGAAAGAACTGGACTAAAACATCATGTTTGCCATTCAAGCTGGTTTTTTGTCTTCTTTGCAATATAATAGGGTTGTTTATTTTCCCAAGTCAGCAGAGTTTGGAGTGTGATGGAAATCAGGAACATCTGATCTGCCTGCTCCGGTTTGTCTTGTCATATCATGGTTTGTAGATGAGAAGTTTCAGAATGGTATTTGTGCATCATTTTAAATCTTACCCAAGGTTTTTTGAATATTTCTTGTCCCACTGGGGTTCTTATCATGATAGGGCATGATGTGGTTTAGTCGTGTCTTAGCAGTGAAGCCACAGTAAATGGAAGCTTAGGGTGTAGCCAGCTCTTTATACTTTGTCTGTGTTGTACTGTTAATGAGTAGAGCCCAGATAAGTGTCCTGAACGCTAACGCCAATTCTCTTGACTCACAGTGTTGCTCCTAACACTGAAGAGTTGTTGGCAGTGTTACGCCTGTGTGAATTGTGGGGAGTGTTATCACTTGTATCAATAGGATTAACAGTTTCCTATGTAAGTGGCATCCTGCCCACACAAGTGAACACCGAGCACACCCAGGGCTTTCCTTTCTGTCGACACTGGATGGCATGGAGCAGAACCTGCAGTCAGTGACTATGCCTTGTTGATTAATCTTGCCTACCTCACAGGCATAACTCCTAGAAGGATGGTTTTCTGAAGGAGCTCTCTGTAGTTTGGCTGAATGTATATTCTTTCCCTTTCTCCTCTTTCCCTGTAAATCACCAAGGCAGTTGCTGTTTTGGAGCTCATACAAGTGTCTCTGTCACTGAACTCCTGTCTCTAAACAAGCCACGGGCGCATGTGCATGTTTGTTTCTCCTAAGTTAGATAGCAGGTGGGGTGCTCTGCTTTTCCTGGGCAAATAACCTGACATTCCTGCGGACTTTGAATGCAGAACTCTCAGAAAAATAATTAACACCTTGAAAAGGAGTAAACTTCCTAACACCTAAGTAATAATGAAATGTTCTATTAGGCATTTTGGGTGGCTTCATGAGAAAATATGAACCCCTTATAGCTAATCCACATAAATGCTCTAACTTTGAAATGTTTCATAATTAAAGCCACGAAACAAACAAAATCATTGGCTGTTTAAATGCAGGGTGTCTGAGTACAGTCGAAGGGTGTGTCTGGCCTGACAGGTCAGTTAATCTGTCCACTCCCAGTTGTCCCAACAGCTGCCTGCTATGACCATTCTGTTTCTGAGCAGGTATTCTGGTGCTCCTCTGTCAGGTGATGGGCTGATGGCTCCTGGGAAAGTGGGTGACTGGGAGCAAACCTACTGCAAGAGCAGCTTCTTCAGCACTGAGGAAAGACAATGGATGGAGATGGTCAGATTAATGAGTCAAATGACTCATTCCTGGCATAATCTCTTGAAGGGTCACTTAGACATAGTTGAGGAGCACAACACACTCTGTGTGCGTGGGACAGTCTTTCTGGACATGCCCAGTATATCCAGTTATTTTTAGTCATATTAGACCCGGGTCAGGTGGCATCTGTTTGACCCACTACATTGTAGAGGGTAAGAGCTCTTGTTTTGAAGAGCCGGTGCAGTTCTAATTTAAATACACGAGGTCACTCTGTAGTGCATTCGCTCTTAACCCAACCTGATTGCTTTATTGACTTTCCATAGTACACAGCAAAAGGCTTTGAATGCTGATTTTTATAGGGAAGTTTTCCAAAGGAGGCATCAAGATTCGGGTCTCTATGTTTAAAAATTCATCTTGAAATTTCTTGAAGGAGGTAGCTTTTTGGCATCATCCTATTTGAACTTGTTTCCTTCTTTGTGAAGTGAGAAGATAAGAATGGCCACAGTGGCCAGATGGATCTGTAGTCTGTTCTGTTTAGCTCAATATCTTGTCTCTGCAAGCGATCAAAATAAGATATCCAGGAAAAAGTATAAAAATCTAGCAAACATATAGTGAGACTTCTCCTGAGCATTCTGTCAGCTGCCAACTATTTGTAGCTCAGGCTCTTCTGCAGTTGGAGAAGTCTTTTAAATAGGGTTGTTGTTAAATATAGGGCTGGTTATCAAGAGCTGGGGTGGCAATAGCTTTTGACTGTCTTTTGGCTAGTATGTTCACTTCCAGAAGTAGAGCTGCAGTGGAGCTATAGTGTTAATGAGCTGCTGAAGAAAGGGGCATGGGATACTGAAGCCCTAACTCCTTATCTTGGCTTTGTCTCATTAATTGTGAAGAGCAAATCACAGTGTCTCTGAGCTCCCTTTCTCTACGTGATAAGGGGAGTACTGACCTAGTGATGACATGAAGCATGGTGTGAAGATGCGTGATATGTTGAAGGATGTCTCATTGGTCCAGAAAGAGATTTGTAACAGTGGGATTCAGAGTTCGTTCCCTCTGCTTCCCTTCTGCACAATTATTCTTCTAGGTCTTTTAGGAAAGGAAACATTTCTTCATATTCCTCCAATGTGCATGAATAGCAGTTTCCACTTAAGGAAAATACTTTCAAAATTAGTTATGCTGCTGAAACTTCACAATCTATTAGCATTATCTGATATTACCAGTGTATTTCACTGATAGTTTTGTCCAGCTCTTATAAAGAGCTATTTTTAGAGAGTTATTTTAAGAGTTTTACTTCACAGGAATTCAGGCAAAAGGTTTTGCAATTTTTTTTATTCTTTTTTTGCCCATCCATGCACTGAATGAAGTGAATTGTTATTGGTTTTGTGTATGTTAACTACAGACCAACTCTTCCCATGTCTTTTTTGTTTGCTGGCTTTTGACAACATTCACGTTTTAATTAGAGCTCCATTAACTAAATGCAAGTAAGGAAGGAAACCACTGCACAGACTACTGGTGAATAATTTAAACCCATGTTAATAACTTAGACCCACATCCTGCCAGGTTAGTTCTAGCCTCAGTGGCCTTCCTGAACTGTTGTGCTACAGAAGAGTAGTCCCCCGTGTCTTTCCTCAATGTCTTCTGTGGCAGCACCCCTGCAAGAGAAAGGCAGGTTCAGTACTTAAGATGTGAGTTTTGCCTCCATGGAGCAGAGTTCTCCTCCCCTTCTCCAACCATTTTCTATGCTTTATCTCTGGTGACTACAACCTAAATGTAGACTGGAGACTCAGCAAAGCAGTTCAAGGCACTCTGGTATTTTAAATTTTGCATAGTTTTTCAGACCCCGTAAATGAATTGGTAGTCTTGTAAAAACAGTGGACACTAAGAATTTTGAGTGGCAGAAAAATGATGCCCATAGGGTAGAGTTTAGGGTTCTCTTATAAAAATAACAAAAATCTGTGTCCTTAATCTCTGTATAGTAAATCTTATTGCTAAAATGGGGCTGAGACGCTCCAGATTAGTTCTAACCTAAATCCTCCTTTATTAAAGTGTTGGGACAATACTTTTTAAACCTCTTAAAGTTCAAGTCTTTGAAAAATGCAAAAGCTATTGAGTAATTCAGCATTCCACCTCCACTCAAGCTTGTTGTGTGGCCAAGCCTTTAGTGAAACAGCGAGTATGTCCCTGTGAAAGAGAAATGGTAAAGCAGTGGGCAGGTATAGGTAAATTCATGAGCTTTTTCAGTGTTGTTCGGGAATATTTTTTTTTAGCCAAAGAAAGTGTTTTATGATACTGTTACTAAAAAATGGATCAGTACTCCTGAACTAATGGAGTTGGCTAGTTCATTGAGAGAGAGTACCTTGAAATGGTGATTATCTTGGCCTATATAGAGATTTGCTGCAGAGAACCCCTTAACCCTCCCTGATTACAGGATGGGATGCAGAGACCTGTCTGATCTCTTTAGCTACGATGCAAGAGACACCCACCAAAATATGGAAAAGGACTAAAAATTGTTTCTTAGTACCATACATATTCACAAACGTGCAGGGCAAGCAAGACATCTTCTCCTCGTTTTTCATTATCTTTCTTACAATGAACACTTTTGAGGTGCTGTGTTTCCAGTTGTACCTGCTATGTGATCACCGAAAAAAGCTGCAAAATGGAGGCAGACTCCAACCCTGAGAAGAAAGATTGCCCATACAAGGATCTTTGTACAGTTCTGCTTGCTCTTACATGCCTGTGGGACTGGTCTCTGTAAACTGCTAGGGAAATAGTGCCACTTTTGAATAGGTCAATAGGCACAGGAGGATGCCATTCTTAGGCATGATTGTTAGATGTCAAAAAATGAAGAGCTGACAGCCTGCATCTATGAAGGCAAACATAGGACAGCCTTGACTTTCAGCACCATCTCATTCTCATTGCCACTCTAGTCCTGCTCACTTTCTACGTATGCCTTGGTGCCACATGGGGATTGTTTTGCTGGTGAAGATTGTGCTGTTTATTATTGTGAGCAATGTGTGTAAAACCATTAAACCTGGATTTTGCATTTGATTCCCATCAGACATTTCACAAGCTTTAGTTTAGGGTCTTAGAGCATGCAACAAAAACTTCCTAGCAGGGGAGATGGTCTTTCCATCTCATCTTCTTGATCCTTCCCATTCTGTTTTCTCCTCTCATGCTCACTGGCCCCCACCCTCACTGCCTTCATGGGAGGAGCGCTGCATTTCCTGCCCAGCCAGACAACCTGGGCTGGAAGGCAGGAGTCTTTTGTGTGACAAGAATTTGCTACCTGTGACAAGAGGCAAAGCGTTTGTGATGTGTCTCTATGCTCTTGTTCAGAGCTAATGGGAATACTGGTGGACCTACGCAGCAGTGGCAGTGAAGACTGAGGAGTTCCAGTTGCATCTTGCTGCTGGTTTATATCCTACATGTTGCTGGAACTGTGAAATCTCTCAGGCCCCTGGTGTCAGTGGCTGATTGTGAGATTTGGCTGATACTGATGAGTGAAAGCCAAAGACTCCCTGAGGACTGTTCTCCAGTCTTTGGATGTGAAAGATCGGAGGATTTTTACAACCCTGGTTTCAGTTACCTCCTTTGAAGGAACAATGAAGAAGATTTCAGGGCACATTAAGCCCAGACAGAGCGTGGTATTACAGAGGTTCCAGTTCAAGCAGCGGGCACAACTGCCAGGTGAAACTTTTACAACCTTTGCTTTGGCACTACAAGAATTGGCATCAGTCTGTGCTTTTGGCTGTTGGCAAGAAAAGCTGATCCTGGATCAGCTAATTGACAAAGCAGCAGACTGGCGAATTCGGGAGAAGCTCTTGATGCAAGTTGATACCTTGACTCTGGCCCAGGCAGTGGAGCTGGGATCGCAGATGGAGAGAGTGATGCAGAAAACTTGCCCTGGGTTTATTTCAGTTCTGACACAGCAGTGGGAGAGCTGGAGCGGCAGCAGTAAAATCTGGAAGATAAGAAATGGTAATTGCTGTAATCAGTGGTACTGCTGGGGACAGAACAAATCCCCTGCCCTCACAACAAAGTATGACCAAGAGAGGCAAAATCAATTCACCCCATCTTGTCACAGCCGAGTGTCATCTGCGCCAGCTATGGGGAGGCAGCACTTGGGCTGGCAACTGAGATGTCCGGCCACTTCAAATACAAAACACCGGAGAGTCAGGAACTTCCAGGTAGGCTGTTGATTGCAAAGTGACTGGGAAAGAGTGACCGAAAACTAAACAAGGGCACCTGGGACCAGGCCATTCAAACTGTGGGTCTGTTGCTTATACACAATCCTAACTCTAGACTAAGTTGCAGTCCTCCAGGTTACACTGCAGTACTTGAACACTGAAATAAAAACCTTTCCTGTCTGGAATGAAGGTATTGGGTGCATGGTGTTATGTACTATGACTTTTGCTTTTTGTCTTTTGCAGGACTTAAATCTTCTGTGAAGGCTTTTGGTGAGGTCTTAAAAATTGTGAAAGCAGTATCTACACTGATTTTAGTGTATTGCCGTATTGTCTGGAGGCTTCTACTAAAAGACCTGGCAGACAAATAATGTTATTAATGGAGTTTTGAACTTGGTGCTAAAGGAGGCTGTCTACTGCCTGAGGAAAATCTTCTTAACCCTTTCTAACACATAGGAACAGAACTCATTTCTGTAAGAGCTAAGATTTGTGGAAACCCCCATAGTCATTGTGTTTGGAATATAATGGTTGTGTGATGAAGCATCAGATTTATAGAGATATCTGTAAATAAAGATCATAAATAATAACATATAAGGAGGGGACAGGCCAATGGGCATCATAGATTTGAGTCCATATCTGAAGTACCCCTGAAATAAGATCGAGTCATAAAATTTCTGCTGTAACATATCTCTGTCCACAGTAGTCTGCCCTATTTTAGTTTAAACTTCCTACTTCTATATAGTGGCAGAAGAAAGGAGGATGAGTTACTCTTATTTTTGTGTGTGTGTGTGTATTTTGGTTGGTTGGTTGATTTTATTTATTTCTTCTTCATTAAAAGACACATGATTTCAACAATATCTCGGATTCTGATAATCACCCTCTACTTGACTTCTCTCTGGCACATCAGTGGAACTAGCCATTTGTGTAAAATATTAACGGGGTTAATCAGGATAACAGGTTAATGGGTTAATAAGGATAAGGAAACTTGATGGAGCCAGATCCGAGAAAAAGACAATTGTTAGCAGAAATGATAGTAAAATAAGAGAACCCAAACCACCAAAGATCATCATTTCAAACAAGATGATCATCGTTGGGCCACACAGAAGCAAGCTGAAGTAGTCTCTCTCTAAAAGACTAAGAGGAAATAGGGTTTGAGAGTGGTTTTAAGACGTTTCTCCCTGTGCTGCTCGCTTTGTCCTTGCTGAATTCTGTGTAATGAGCTGAACAGTCAAGCTGCATCCCCTCTCACCTGCCCTGTCTCCCCTAAGGCAATTATTTGTGATTAGCTATCATAATGTAATTAAATGTTTAGGCTGTCCTGAACAATTGAATATGCCTGTTATTAGTGCTGTTCCTTGCAGGTAATGACAAAATTGTTGAGGTTAAAAATGTCTGTTGCTCTTTGCATATTCAGCATTGAAGCAAGTGAAAAGGCTGACTGAAGACAAATGAACTGTACTGAGAAGTACTCTGACCTGGAGCAGTGCCAGCAGGATCTTCAAAGACTTGAAAATGTGTGATTTTCATCTTCTTGTTTCCTTTTAAATGTCACTTGATCTTTGTGGTTAAGAGCAAAGTTGAGGTCTGTTTTGTTAACTAAATTTTATGGCTTTTTGGATATTCATGCAGGTTTGTGTGCCATTTTTCGTGAACTGACCTTAAGATGGTATCAAATGAGACACAACTTTTGGAAGGTTTTTTTTGACCTGATGATGGTTCTAAGTCAGTGCTGTGCCAAGCAAAATCACTCGGTAGGAGGCTTGAGTTACTGTATTCCTGATTCTACAGTGCTGAAAGATGGATTTCAGCTTAAAATGCACATCTCTGTTTGAACTGGTACACTTCCAAATCTTTCTGTGTATTCAAGTTAGCACTGACTAGGTGAGGAATTTGGTATGGATCGAGTGACTGGATCTTGCTCACCTCTGACTGTATTCCCTACCACATGGAGTAATTTGCTAATACCTAGGTAGATACACAGGGCAGTTTGGGAGCCTGGGAACAGTTGAGGAATGAATGACTTGATATAACCACACTCACTCCTGCCTCCTGCTCACAATCCTGCTGCCCTGAATTTTCTTCTGCAAGGCCTTTTCCTCCTTTCTGTGCATTGCCAAGTTGGAGGAACTGTGTGTGATGATTTATCACGACTCCTCTAGCTTTCTCCAACTCTCTCTCTAACCTTACAATACAAAAAGCCAGATCCTTCCCATTGAACTATTGAGTGACATGCTCTTGAAGTTAACACCAGTTTTGGGCAGCAGTTTCTGCTCCTTCTATTTTAAAAAAATAGATTACTGCTTCATTACTAAAGTTTAGGGAAGCCAAAATGGATGCTTCAGCTGCAATTCTAGAATCTCCCTTGATTTTTAAATAGGTATCACAGACCAAGGAGCAGATCCTCCATCTGAAGAACTAAATGGATATGATTTGTGATTCTAGTTAGGGATATATAATGCCCCCTGCCAGTGGAAGAATCTTCACCATACTGTCCATTTTCCCATGAGATAAAGGCACAACTCTGATTGTAGGGCAGATGTGCCTAGATGGATTGTACCAAAGGACCTAGATATGGATAACTTCTGTCCCTTTAGCTGTCTTCTTTATCATATTGCAGTTTTGAGGCTCTAAATAAAAATCTTAAATTATAAGGACTGGGTGGTATGTGCCAATTTGCAGTGTGAGGTCTTTTCTAGGCTAAGCAATGGGTCTGTTTCTTCCAGTCTTTTCTCATAGGTCATGCTTTCTAGACCTCTCATCTCTTCAGTGAACATTCTTGGGCCCTTTCTGAGCTCTGCACCTAATATGTGGTTGCCTGTGTTTGCAGAGAGCAACACAGGCTGCTTGTACATCTGGATTTCTACAGGAGTTCTTTGCTTATGGCTGCTTTTCTGTGTCTCCTCTGTTATAATGGTGTATCCCCTAGGGCCTCTGTATTGTAGCAAAATGACTGAATCAGCATCTACAAGTTAGTAATTACTGAAATAAAGGGCTACAAGGAGCCAAAAAAAGTCTTCTCATCTGTCCTTCCAGTGGAGATCAGCTCTACCTGTGTCATTCCTGTCAAATGTGTATCTAACCTGTACCTAAAGACAGAAAGTGATGGTGACTCCATGCTATCCCCTAGGCAATCTGTCCCAGCTTTTCATTATCTGTACTGTTGGTGGCTTATTGATTTTCTCTAACTTCAGTCTTCTCTGCTTCAATTTAAATCCCTTAAGTCTTGTTTTATCTGTCATACATTTGGAGAGAAGATTACTACCTTATATCAGTAGTTAAAGACTGCTTTCACATTATATTCTCTCTCTGAACTACACATTGTACTTTCAGTCTTGCCCTATAGCTTATTCATCTGAGATCATTCTTCTTGTTCTTCTGACTATTGCCACTTGCTCTGTGTATCTTGATGTAGGATACGCATCAGGCTTTCTTGAATGTTCCAGCTGAGGCCTTACCCGCGCTGAGACCGGGTTCCCTATGCCACTGTAACTACTGGGTCTATTGTTTTAGCCATGTGTACTGTTGGGAGTGTCAGGAAATCCCTGGAAGGCATTTACATGGCTGAGGCAGGAGTTTTGTGGCAAAACCACATTTGGTAGCTATACTAACTCACCCATGTAGTGAGTTAGTATATCTACTCTAGCTCAAATCAAGTGACATCAAATGAAATCATCACTGGAATGAAAGGTTCCTGAGAATAGGCAGGTTCTCGGAGAGAGAAGGGGGCATTTTGGTCACAGAGTCATACAGACCTTGTGGATCTTCAAATATAAGGCAGGGCTTATGTGACCTCAATTCATCTCATGAGTCAGATGTCATTCCCCTCTGCCTAGTCACTTAATCTTGTATTTACAGTGCAGCTCTGAGGTCAGGAGGTGTTACCATTGTTTTACAGAGGAGGAACATAGGTGAAATCAGGTATTCAAGGTCAAAAGAGAAGTAAGGCGTTAAGGTGGATGCTGAGTAACTGCACCAAAAAAAGGCCCACTTCCTAAGGCCCAGCAGCTGAATGGCTTGCACTCACATGTGATAACATGTAGTACACTTCAGCTTCAGTCCAGGTCTGAAACCCTGGCAGACACTCAACAAGAAAGGCTTGCTCCTCCTTGCAGCGTGCCATGTGGACAGAAAGGGTTTGAGATGGTTTAGGAGCAGTGGTCACACATGTTTCAGCTGCAGACCAGTCCTAGTGCTGATGCAGTTTTTGTGCCTATAGTGAAGGCGTTAAAATACCTGTAAATAGCCCTTCTACTTTCTGTTATGTGGGAAGAGAAGTGGACACAGTGAGCAAAAGCGGTCTTTGCAAATGGCACAACTTTATGCAACTAAATCCATGCTCTGCAACAGCGTTGCTGGCTCAGTTTTTCTTGAAAGATATTATTTTATACAAATTTGCATGTTACTTGATTTCTTCTTTTAAAAGTTCATTGAGAAGATTTCTCAGCACTGTGGAGAGAGAAGGAAAGGAGTCAGCAGATCATTGGCTCTGGAGCATCTCCTGTCACCCAGCTAGGCAAAGCTCAAATGAGGTGTGAGGATGCAAAGTTTTGCTGGATTCAATTCACTTCCTGAACTTGTGAGCAAGACCTAGCCTGACATGTCCCATGTCTGAAAATCAGCCTTCCCATGCTCCTCATTTTACTGCTGACTCCAGGTCTGACACAATCTGCTTGTAAAAGCTGCCTTTGGCTGCAGTGCCTGTCAACTGAGTTTCTGTTTGTGTAACATTAGCAAGAGGCCAGAGGCCAGGGTGTACCTTTCAGGGCACTGTGTAAGAAACAACTACTGAAGGTCAGTAGGGGCAGTTGGGGAGGGGGAGTCCTCGTGTATTTCATGCATGAAATCATATGAAGAGCGGTTGAAGGAGCTGGGACTGTTTAGTATGAGGAAGAGGAGGCTGAGGGGAGACATCATCACTCTCTACAACTACTTGAAAGGACACTGTAGAGAGGTTGGTGCTGGTCTCTTCGCACAGGTAACTAATGACAGAACGAGAGGGAATGGCTTCAAGCTCCAACAGGGTAGGTTTAGACTGAACATTAGGAAAGAATTTTTCACAGAAAGAGTGGTCGGGCATTGGAATAGGCTGCCCAGGGAGGTGGTTGAGTCACCATCCCTGGATGTGTTTAAGAGACGTTTAGATGTGGTGTTGGGGGATATGATATAGGGGAGAACTTTGTAGAGTAGGGTAGATGGTTGGACTCGATGATCGCAAGGGTCTCTTCCAACCTGGATGATTCTATGATTCTATATGGAGTGATATGGACCAGGAGTTAACCTGAAAATGAAGGGCAATGACAAGAAGAGGAGAAGGGCAATGACAAAGGCCAGGCTGACTTTGTTAGCAAAGCTCTTACTTAAAGCTATCAAGAACATGCAGTTAGTAATGGCAAGCAGACTGAGACATATAAAATAAAAATGCTTTTATTATTCACATCTCATGATAAGGGTGCCTGTTTAACTGACTGTCCCACAGAGCCCCATTAAACTCCCAATGATGCAAAATAAAGTACTATACTTTTCCTCCATATTTGTTCTTTCCTCCTACTTACTCTCTTCCCCTTGATGCCTGTCTCACTTCTGCCTTCTCCTTGAGGCCATTCCTTCTTAAAATGCAGTAAGAAAGAGTCTACAAATGTGTTAGGTGCATTTCTTTTCTGTCAGCCCTGTGAGTCCCCAGCTGAGGTATATACATACCTTTATACATCTCTTTCCTTACTGCCCTTGAGGTTTTCTCCTCTGTTTACATAGTAGTAAGGAGGAGACCTCAACCCTCAGAGAGACATTAGACGCAACAGAGAAATGGAAAGATAAAAATAATGAGCGGGGGCTGAGATGGTTGAATTCCTGGCTCCGCTACAGAAGCTCTCGTATGACTTGAGCGAGTCATTTACTCTGAATCTGTAAAATGAAGATAGGACTTCCTCCTTCTCCTTGTTTTCCTCCCTTTATCTTACATAATTAGACTATAAACACTATGGGGCAGACACTCTCACCGTGTTTTTCCAGCACTTAGTGCAATTAGGTCATGGGCTTTGCAGCATCTAGGAACTCAGCTGTATGATGTGCCAGAGGAAGGGTGTTTGGTGTAATAATATTGCAACAGGGCTGATATAAAGGAGCAGCGTGACCACAGAAATATCAGTTCAAAAGCAAACAACATAATCAAGAGGGAGATGCAGTGGCTGAGTGTATTGGGCAATTTGTGATGACGTTTCCAGCAATGGCAGGAGGAGGTCAAGCAAGGCAGGATTTTGTATCAGTCACTGCCTTGTGTCTCCCAGGCTTCATATAGGCCCTTTCCTTCAAAGGGCTCTTTTAATCAACAGAATTATAACTGTCTGCAGACTGATTTTCTTGATTAAACAAAGAAAGCCTATGGTTCTAAAAATGGGCTGAGTGATTAGATTATAAGACAAACAAGCCATATATCTCATGACTTTGCATTTGATTTCCAACTTCATTGCAGTCCCAGACTTGAACGCTGAATTGCTGATCACTGAACATCAGTGGATGTCTGGTGGCTACATGTGCACACATACACTTAGGATTTCTTGCACCACTCTTTGTCTTTAACGGAGTCTTTTTTCCAATAGCTTGCTTCTTCAGAGGAGTTTGCCCTGTCTTTATAGTACTTGCTGTCTTCCTACTCCTCCAATTCAGTGTTCCTTCTATAATTCCTCAATGGCGCTCAAGAAAACAGAATGGCTTCTGAAAAAAAGGATTGAGTTTAAAAAAGGTAAATATGTCTGTGCTAAAGTGTACTCACAAAAAAGTGATTGCAGAAAGTTTGTAGTGGAAGGACAAACTGCCACAGCACTCTCTGCCTGGTGTTCTAGAGCAGAAGTCTCCACTTCTTTCACCAGCAATCCTAAAGGTTCCCAAATTGTTCAAACATGTCCTTAAACACTCTGAATGGAAACTCACTGTGGGTGCTTTGTTTAGCAGGCAAAAATGATCTTTTATAGAGTTTACAAACTTCCACTGGTAGAAGGATGTTGGTACTTGAAGCCCCTCAGCTGCATAGCACAAGTGTTCAGCAGGGGTCCAGTCTTTGGAGGAGGATTCACATAGTTTCTGGATGGGATTTTTGGTCTGTGCAGAGCTATGTTGCTTCTGCCAAACAGCTTCAGTCTCGTGTAAGTGCATCTGCCTTAGAGAGAGAGCAATGGTAAAATTTAGACAGAGGTAGATGAACGTTTGCCTTCGTGACTCTGAGGCAAGAGCTTCCCTGTGGCCAATTTGAATTTCCATTTTAGCACAAAAAGTGTTTTCACTGAGGCTTAGTCTCCTGTTTCATGGGAGCAGTGATGTTACCTGATCATATCTTCACACTGTATCTTCAAAATGAATACAGTAATTTCTGATCTTTTTTTCTTCTGGGGCAGTCCTGAGCTTTTTCTGTTAAAAAAAATAGAGTAAAGGTGTGAGGGAGAGAGGAAGAGTATTGGCTTGGTGTTATAAGGCAAGCAAAATATATCCCTGTTTTCATGAAAGATAATTAGAAATCTAACACTGTAAACTTTCCATGTGTTGAAGGCAGAGGTATAATGAAGTGATATATTCCCTTTTAGATTTGCCAGCAGAGGGAGTATTGCAATGCAATCAATGCAAGATAGTTTCAAAGAGCAGGGAAGTTGCCCAAGTCTGAACTGTAGCTGTTCACATTCCAAATTTTAGTTGACATATTATGTTGTTGTGTTGACCAAAAAAATGGTCTTTTTATATTTAAAAACTATAACAGTATCAATTATTGATTACAGTTTAAACTTCACCTTTCAAGCGTAAACCTATATAGTTAGCACCTTGACTAAAATGTAGGATTTGTTTTGGTACAAATAAGCTGTCAGTTTTTCATGTACCTGTGAGAATGAATCTACAAATATTTTCATAATAGTTGTGTATGATCTTGCTGCATTGATAAAAAAGTATTTCTGATGCAAACTGCACTTTGTAAAACTTAATGGAAGAAATAAACCACGAATACAAGGTATGGGGAGCCATGAACTTTTCCGTTTTGTGCAATCATACTGTACAAATGACGTACCTTGCATATTTATCTTGTACTTCACACAGTAAATCTTTGTGCCTCTTCACTGCCTCACCTCTTCATCTGGTGGGCAGTCCTCTGGCTGGAGCTAAAGCAGTGCTGAGGAATTCGTTGGTGAGATGCTTGACCTGCAGCACAGTACGAGACTGGAATGCAGCTTGTATTTATTGAAGGGAGTATGTGTTTTCTGTGCAAGCTGAGTCTGACCAGGCACCTCATCGTAACCTCTAGATGGCACCCAGATTACGCATTGTCACTACAACTATTACACCTCGGCCAACATGTTTTATCTTGGCCAACATTTCTGCTAAGCTGTATGTGGTAGTAGGAGTGTTAATGTCAGAGGGAGATAATGTTTTTGGCTTTGGGCTATAAAAGTGTTTTCATGTCGGAATTGGCTTGTTGAAAGGAATCAGGGAAGCTGTGTGGAGTGCAGCAGGCCCCCTGCTTGTGGTGTTTTTCTGCCGATGCAGTCCTGCACTTAACCAAGCATCATGAGACAACAACATGGTGGAGGCCCAGATTTGCCTCTGGGGCCAGGTTATTGGCTGTAATGTCGAACACTGAATGCTGAACAGAAACGGAGCATGGTCCCTCAAGCTGACAGGAGGGGAAAACACACTGAGTTTTTGGCAGTTATGATGTTTAAGTATTTCACCGACTCTGTGCATTGTTTTGCCATCAGTTCCAACTCCTTCTCCCTCTTGCCTTCATCTGGCTCTACCACCTCAAGTGATGGTAGCCGCCAGAGCTTTATGGTAGCCGCCAGAGCTTTATGCAATTGCTCACGTAGTCCTGCTTATTTTAGATTTGCTTAACTATTTGGAGTTAATGCACTAAATCCAACTAGAGCAAGACACTTATGCAGAGGATGTCTGCATGTTGTTTCCTCATGCCACTAGTTAGTATAGTGCAAGTTCTCACAAATCAACAGAACTGGCTTTGAGATCTTTTTCAGCAAAAACTGAAAGCGCAAAAACAGCGCTGTTTGGGAACAATAAAAATCTCATCCATTCTCTTGTGGAAAATGGAGATTTGTTGTTCTAGTGACTTTATATATGAATAGTTCTGTATATAAAAATGTTGGGGCTTAAGGATGGAGTGCTCTGCAAATAGTGCTATTGCTGTGTATAGATGATTAATGAAACAACTGCTAAAGGACTTAGTGCCAAAGTAGTAACTTGGGATGCCTGTGCATATCTGCACTGACTGAAGCAAGGACCTCCTGGGGAAATTCTGCTTTTCTCATCCCTCTGTGAATTTTGTTTCCTCTTCTGCAGTTAAGATGCAAATGTTTGTGTCCTGCATCAAAAACTGAATACATTTTGCAAGTAAAACGTCATCATTCAATGGTTATAGAGCACTTCCCTCACTGCATGCGGAGGGTGTAATTTTTAGTGTCTTCCAAAGTTCCTGTTGAACTGACATTTGTGCACAGAGCAGAATCAGTCTGAAGGTTCAAAACCACTGCTGACAACAGCATCACTTCTCAGCAATCCTCATCAAGATGCAGTGCTGCATCTGCTCTTATTCATACTGTTTTGCTCTTTATAAACATCTGTAGCACCTATAATATCCACTGAAATGACAGACAATTCAGAAGAAGTGGTTTTCTGCTGAGTGGGAAACCAAAGTTTTGTCTGAAGTTAATGTATTTAAATCTACTTCTTACTCATTAATATTTTTACAAGGAAGTAGTAGAAAATGTAGGTTTTGCCAGTGTGCCCTTTTTTCCTTTTTCGTTCCCTTCTTTCCATTATTCATGATGACGGCAATTTAAGAAAAGGGCTTGGATAGTTGGGTTTGATCAAGAAGATAATTTGAGACCTTGGGGACATTATGTGGCTATCTTACACGATGTTTTCTTTATAGTTTCTAATCTGAATCTACTCAGTTCTCAAGCCCGTGATTGTCTGTGTTGGGAAGAAAGGGCCACACCAGGAACATGCCCATTGTAAACTTCCCCCCTTCTGCTCTGACTGAGTCCTTTAGACTCAATTTTTACAGCAAAAAAACCAGTAAAACACGAAGTATTCCCACAAATCCTAACAAAATGCACACACTACAGGTTGGGAGGGAATTAAACTACATATGGTAGGTGGTCAGAGCAAAGGCCTGGCCTCCTGGAGGCACCAAGAAATCAAAGACCCATAGAAGAAGGTGAAAATGACACCGTCTGCGTGTTGTTTGCCCTGTTAGGACTTCTTCCGTGGTCACCGTGGGAAGTTCAGTGAGCTCACGACTTTCAGGTTTACTAGAGGTCAGCTCTAAGCCTCCCTTGTCTGTTAGGCAGAGGGCTTTGATAGGAGAGAGAGCTCTATCCAGCTCTATCCAGAGATAGGAGGAGCTGAAGCTTCTATGTTCTCTCCCTCCTGAGGGGAACTCCATCCCAGGGTACATCTGGTAGAGTCAGCCCCACCAGGCCCATCCTGATGCCCACTCTTTCCCTAAGCAGCGCTGAGGGCACGTGTTCAGTCCTGGGCCCGGTCCTGGGCTGGTTGACATTAATTGGTGCTCTTCATACCTAGAATTTATTTCCTCATTTCCCACAAGATATGGCAGCAATTGTGGGCCCTCTGCTTCTGCTTTAATTACATGATTTTGTATGATATCCATTAAAAACAAATAATGAATTTGGGAGGGGTCACCGTACAAATATCCTGACATAGCTATTTTTGGAATGATAGATGGACTGTAAGGGATGTCTTTTTGTAATCTAATTCATAATTATCCTTGGGGACAGTTGGGCATCTTCATTACTTTGTTCCTGCTTGCCTGAACAGTTTTTATCTTAGTTTATTGCCATCTGTAAATTTGCGTTCAGAACACTGTTGAAGAGGCAGTGCTGTTACCGCTGAGCAGCTGCTGCTGTACTCACTGCTGTGTGAGCCAACTGCTCGCAGTTTATGCTGCTCGATCATTATGTGAAATGCTAGTCTGTGCTGCTTCAATGCTGGTCATTTCTGTCCTGGTGATAGCGGCATTTGACATTATTAAAGGGCCTCAATTATATGTATCACTGATTGCACGCAGTAAAGGACACGTTACTCTGCTGGTTACGTGACTCATATTGCCATTATAGTGCAATTTGGACAGGTTTAATGGTGTGAAAGTGATTTTTGGACTTGGTTTGAAGCACTGAATCCTCTCCCTCCTCCACTTAATTTGTATTTTCCTCCTTCTGTCAAGAGAAAATGCTAATCTTCTTATTGAGACTCCTTTTGGAACTAGTGCTTCCTTTTTCCGATTTACCCTCTATGTTTTGGAGTCTAGAATCAGAAACTCTGTGACATATCCTTTGATGTGATTTGGAATTTGGCTTCCCATATGAGGACAAGAGGAAATGGGCACAAACTTGAACATAAGAAGTTCTATCTAAACATGAGGAAGATCTTCTTCACTTTGAGGGTGGCAGAGCCTTGGAACAGGCTGCCCAGAGAGGTGGTGGAGTCTCTTTCTCTGGAGACATTCAAAACTCACCTGGACACGTTCCTGTGCAATCTTCTCTGAGTGGACCTGCTTTGGCAGGGGGTTGGACTAGATGATCTCCAGAGGTTCCTTCCAGCCCCGTATCATTCTGTGATTCTGTGACTCACACATCCTCTGTGACAAAGCACCCTGGTGAAGGGGACGTGCAACTCAGTCCGAGGGACTTTGTATTCTAGTTTAATGGTTGCCATTCACTTGTGGTTTTTTTGGTTTTGTTTTTTTTTTTAAAAATGTTTTTCATTGTTTATTATCTCAGTTTTCAGATTTTGAAATGTGCTGATCATTCTTGTGATGACTGTTATCAAAACCAGAAGGAGGCATCCCACATTAGGGTTAAAGGCTGCCATTTATATTTATATAGCTTCTCATTCTCGGTATTCATGGACTGAGCCTGGAATCAGCTAAATGTTTTGTTGGGTACATTTGTAGAACTTCTGAAAATAGCTGTACCTGAAGCTGACAAATGGCAAGTACCCGTTTTACCTCAGGAAAGCTTGCTGTGATTTCATTTTCTACTTTAAACTTGAGAAACATCCAGACTGCTTTCTGATGGTTAAAGAAAAGAAGACTGAAACTCTCCCAGGGTAGCTCTCTGGGACAAAGATATTTCCTAATATTAACAATGTGTTTTTGATCTTTCTGTGCTCAGCCACTGATTTGGATGTGCTCTAATAGCTAATGTATGTAGTGCTCCTGCTATAACCTTCTGGAAAATGAGATCAAACACTTCTTTCACCTTCAGTTCAAGCTTTGGTATAGGTAGTATCCAGTTATTCAAGTGCAAAACTTTTCTGCATATATTTATGTCACATTTCTGTAATTTGGACAGTAACAATTACTTCTCAGGTTTAGCACATAAACCTCCTCCTCAGATGAGAAGATGAATTCATTAGAGTTTTTAGATCTGCTGGCAAGGGATTGTTTCCATTTGCCTATTTGAATGTGAAATGTGTCTTGGTATTGGCCTGTGAAAGATAGTCAAATTTTGGCCTCTAATAATTACATATTAAAATGAAAAAAAAAAATTAAGAAACAAAAATTAAGAAATAAAAAACCCTCAGGTCCATCTATAAGTAAAATATCAATTATAACTTCCAAAAACTTCAGTGTGTATTAAATTAATTGTGTTCCTAAGTCCCTTTTCTAATAATAATTCATGCTGTCCTGCTGCTGTGGGAAATCCTTGCTAAATCATTCTTTTCTGTTTATTCATAGACCCCAGAGCCAGTTGAAAACTACATCAGTGAAGGAGAGTTTGAAGACGATCTGAGTTCTTCTACACCGAGCACAATAGAGCTGGAGATACGTGGATCCAGCCAAGAAACAGATGAAGATTATTTTGAGACCCTGTCACATCAGAGTGGATCTTTGTCAGATGTAAAAACTGAGCCTTATGAGAGTGCATCAGACACAGAATCTGTTTCCAGTGATGTAACTCGGGAAAATTGCTTGGATTCAAACTGCCTTTTTATTGAAAAAAAACCCTCGTGCTGTAGTCTTCCTAAAGCAAAGGCAGAAACAACCCTCCATCAGCTTAAGTGCTCAAGACAACCAGAATTTACCCAGCAGGTGCAGTTAGAGGTATCCACCAAAATAAAAGCAGCACCAAGAAAAACTGAATTTTGCCTACAGTCTGCAAAGTCAGAATGTGAAGAATTGGGTGATGAAGAGCTAACATTAACTAGTGGCATTTCCAACACAGAGAACCAAGTCAGCGAAGAGGGCACTGTATCACAGACAAATGGAAAGTTTGTAGCAGTATTGCAAAATAAAGCAGAGTTTGAAAATAGTAAAGTGCAGTCCTGTACCAACTCAGTACCTACAGAAGATGACATTACAAGAGAGGACCATCCTGCAGTATTAAGCATTGCTTGTTTCAAAGCAGACTCAGAAAGTTGTTTGATTTTTCCTGAGGTGCAGCAATTTTCCTTTCGGTCAGATGCAGCATCAAGCTGTAGTTTGCCTAATCTTCATTTTGAAACAAATGGACCTAACCATAGAAGTTACACTGAGACATCCAAGTATAAGTGTAAATTAGATTCTATGTCCAATATAAAATGCAGCAGGAGGAACTCAGTTGACAGTGAGGAAACTACAGGTAAAAGGATAAAACGTGGAAGTACAGAGACCATGTTGACAACAGATTCATTCTTTTACCAGAGTTGCTTCAAACCAAGATCTCAGCCACCATTCACAAGGTCAGAGATTACAGAAAGTAAAACATGGCACAGTGTACCTGAAAATATCAGTGCTCAAAGCAAGACTTCTGTGGGGAACTGTCTTCATCTGACAGACAAATTTAGATGGTCATGTTCCAGAATACATCTTCAAGGACTGGATTTTGAATACACTTGGAAAAACTTGGGAAGGGTACCCGTAAGCCCTGAAAAGGCAATAAAAATAGAGGGCGAATTTGGTGTAAAAAGATCTCTTCTTAATACTGACATAGACTCAAATGAGTGTCAGCTTTCTCAACCAGCAGGCTCTCCCCAGGGCATTGATTGTTTGCACTCTAAATCAGAGACATGTGGCCTTAGCCCAGAAGCAGTAGGTACATGTACTGATAGCTTATCTTCTACACAGACTGATGCTTCTGAGTGTAGTCCAAAACAAAAGGAGACTTCATCTGCCCTGGACTGTGGGCCAGTGATCATAAATGCTGAAGAACTTACAAAAAGTGACCAGTACAAAGCTGAAAGAGATCTGGAAGCAGACAGATTCCCTTGTGATCCTGATGTTGAATCTGGCATTGGTGATGCTGAGAACCTAGCAGCTTGTCATGTAGATTTTCCTGCTGTTGTAGAAAACAGAGATCGCGATTGTTCTGTAAACTGTGGTTCCACTGCTACAATACAGCAGAAAAGTTTGAAGGAGAATGGCCTTGAATCTGAACTGTCAAGTACGGAGATCGTGGTAGGGGAAAGACGGGTAGATGATTCTTCTAACCTTGACTTGGGTTGGAACGTCCTGGAAACCACATTGCAAGCAGGTGGCAGTAACACTGGGGCAGAGCAGAAAGAGTCAATGCAGCAAAATACAAGTTGCAAAACTGGTGCCTTAAGGAGGCATTCTGAGCTAGTAACAAATGAACAACCTACTCATGAAGGAGAGGATGAAGACAGTGTCTTTGCTGTTGAAATGACTCCTAGATCAGATTGTATAAGCCAGAGAAGGCATTTAATGACTCTACCAGAGTTAAAGCCTGCCCTAATTATAGTATCTGTAGAGCGGAAAGGATTGCAGTCCAAGACACTGAATGATAACCTTCCTACTGAAATGGTAACTGGAACATTGAGAAATGCAGTGAGCAAGGATTTGATGTCTCCTCGTACTGTCAGCAAAGCTCATGATGAGCCAGAGAGAGTTCTGAGTGAAAGCTGTAGCTGTGAAGAACAAATTCTGGCCACCCACCTCATTCCTGGTATTGCAGAGGTACTCCCTGGTAGGGATACAGCTGAAGAAAAAACAGAAATTTCACAAGAGGAAAGAGAGAAAACAGACGCAGTTTCATCCTTAGGATTCACCTGTTGTAATTCCACGGTTACAAGTGCAAATTCAGTGGAATTCAGGAGTGTCACTGTGCCACTGGGCAATGATATCCTTACTGCAGAAAGTCAGGCAGATCAATGTGAAGAAGCACTCTTAAAATCTCATAGCAGAAGTGGAGTTACGATCTCTGAAAAAGAGCCTTGCAGAACAAAGACCGGTTATGAATTAGAGACAGAACAGTTCAGAAAATCACCAGCTGGAAGAAGAGATGGCCAGGTGTCTGAGGAAGAGGAATTCAAAGCACATCAAGGCAAAGAGGAAGGCTTATGTATAACTAGTGCAGTAACACTGGAAGCGTGCAATGTAAGCAATTTGTGTCAGGGAGATGGTGCCGATGTGGACCTTCAAGGGGTTGTCATGATCTCTGAGCAAGCAGCGGGCAGGCAAGGAACCGAAGGCTGTGATGTTTCAAAGGAACATATAGGTATTTGTGAAGAGCCTTCTCCTAGTGAAGGAAAGGAGGGCTCTCTTGCAGAAGACACAGCAAGTCCTAGCAAAGACAGCGCACTGAATCTAGATGTGTCTGATGTCTTTAACTATGCTGTGAAAAGGGAGACCCCTAACGCTTGCATGCTGGGCCTAGATAATGTAAGTACCTGCAGCACAAACAGTGAGGAAATGGATGAGAACTCAGTCCACATCCTGGGAAGTAACAGCAATCTCTGTAAAGCTGTGCAAAAGCCAACAAAGAATGGGAATAGTGGGAAAGCTTCCAGGTTTTTAGTATTCTCGAAAATGACATCTTTCAGGAAAACTAAGCCTGCCACAGCAGAAAATCAGGGAAGTAGCAGCTTCTTTGGCAGCAAGGCGAAGCTGGAAGAACTGGATGCTGGGAAAGAGGATGAAGACACTGAAAGTTTACAGTCTTTCAAAAGTTGTTCATCTGGTTCAGCCTTCCACAGGAAGGAAAGCTATGCCTCTGAGTACTCTGATGATGATGATTTATTCTATGAGAGACCTGCAGGATTATTCAACAGAATGAGCCTGAGGAAGGCTTCTGGCTCTGGTCGGATACTGATGGAAGATGTAGATACAAACTCAACCTCTCCCACACTGGCTGCTGTCAAATATGCAGATCGACAAGTTTCAGGTTCATCTGAAAATAATGACAGTGAACCCGTGGAATACTCTGGGATTAGAAAATCGTTCCCTGAAAATGAATACAAAAGAAGCAAAAACCCCGAGGGTAAGAAGTTCAAGACAAGGTTGGCCTTGGCACACAAATCCCTCTCAAGCTTATTTGAATCCAAATCTCCAGAAAAGGAAAATACTGAGCAAAGCTCAAGAGTATCACTGAAAAACGAAAAGGAGAAAGCCAAACTTCGCCAGAGCGCCTGGAAAGCTTTTCTGAAAAGCAAGGAGGCAGATGGACTAAAAAGGCCTGTCTTAGCAAGTTTATCACCAACACAGGAGAGTCTTGATGCAACTAGAGGCCATATAATGAGAACAACGTCAGTAGACCGACAGGATAGTTCCAACGGACACACATTTTTTAAAACAGAAACAGCTAATGGCTCCTCAACAGACACCAACTATTTTGAGGCCTCTGTGGAGCCTGTTGATGTCTCTTCACCTGCAGGTGTGTGGAGAAAACGAATACAGTCCCATGACCTGGGCATCAGATACTCACAGAGTTCAGATTGTGACGAACAACAGGAGTCTCTGAGCAACAGTTTAAATACTTCTCTAGAGGAATACTGGATGAAATCTCCATTTAGCCCCACTGACTTGCAGTTGGCATTTAGTCAGTCAAGTCCATCATGTCCCCAGCTCTCAAATTCTGATGGTAAAGACATGCCGTGTAGGCCCATGAGCCCTAAACCGCAGAGTCCACGATCCACTTCTCAACACAAGAGCTTCCGTTATCCCGGAAGAATATGTGCCACTTCAATGATCTCTCTTGGGAACACCTCTGCAGTTGAAAGCAATTTGGAGGCTCCTGAGAGACCAAAGACACTGAAACCCAGAGGTAGTCTGTTACTTTCTGTACACTCGTTGGACAACGAATACCAGAGGGATGACAGCGGCATAAGCAGTCAGTCCCAGATCAGCTTAAACACAGCTTCTTCCATTAGTGACATGCTCCGAGATGAGGTGAGTTGTTGTCTGGGAATGATCAGGGGGTGGTTTTGTTTGCAGAGTCTTTTGTTTTAATGTGGTTTAGGAATCCCAGTGAAACTTTTTAATGGCTTAGTGAACACATTGGTTAGATGGTGCCTAAATATTTCTCTTTGTCTAAGACAGGTAGCACTATGTAATCTTTCTGTTTAAGACTCTATGAATTGAGCACTCTTTAAGGGAGGATTTACCACAAAAATCTAAAGGAATGGAGTCACCACAACAGTGCTAATGCCTAATATGTCTCAGACAGATTATAAAGATGCCACCCTGTGTTCAACTCCATTTTTTTAGCTGGGTCTTACCCCTCTTAAGGCAGAATTGAGCCTTGCAATTGCTGTATAGTAAATTAGTTTCTCAAGGTGAAAGGCAACACAGAAATCAATTCCCATTGCTAGCAGTCACTTTTTAAGAAGTAAAATCTTTTTCTTTAGGCAATGAGTAGCTGCCTTTCAAAGTACCGTGAGTCTTTCGCAGTCGCCTTAACTACCCTTTGATTACCACTAGGAGTCCTTTTCTCCCTTTTCTACAGCAAACAGAAAAACCCCATGGATTTAGGTTCTGCTTTTGATCTTACATTGTATTCTACCCCTGGTAACATGTTCATTTCCTTGTGATAGGCTGGATCTGACAGAAAAGGTTGCATCTTAAATAGGGATTTCTTGGTTGGCTGAGGCCTTTAAAAGCAGAGACTTCCTCTGTCAGTAGTCTTTTAATCCCAGAGAGGACTTCCCGAGTTGTAAGTGGCTGGAAGCTTAGGAATCTCTTCCAGTGGCTGAGCATTGCCAGAGTAACTGGGATTGATCTGTTAGCTGAGTTCCCAAAACCTGGCTTGATCATGCTACTTTTTCAGTATTGCTGCTGATGAGTTTTGACATTAAGAAATGGGCAAAAATTTTGTTGAGCAGATTTTCAAAAGTGGCACTTGAGAGAGGGTATGAGATTCTGCATACCCCAAACAGACATGTTTCAGAGAGTTCATGAATCTGGAACCGCTTGATCAGTTCTGCAGCTGAGGGCTGATTGTGTTCAACACAAATGAGCCCTCGCACAGCTTTTGCTGCTGCTGCTGCTGCCTTTTGTCTCTCACATCCCAGGTTATATTAAAGTTTTAAGTTACCTCTCCCTATTTTTTTTTATAGAAATTCCCTATTTTTTGTATAGAAACAAAGAAAGGTTGGTTGGAACAGACCTTGGGAGGTCATCTAATCCCACCTCCTTCCTCAGACAGGACTAGTGTCAACACCAGATAAACAAAACCATGACTTTGTCTAACCAAGCCTTGAAAACCTCCATTGCTGGAGATTTCAGCACCTTTCTGGGAAACATATTCCTGAGGAAATTTTTTTCCTAATGCCCAACCAGAACTTCACAAGCTACAATTTCTGGCCATTTTCTTGTGGCATTGTCTGGCCCTACTAAGAAGAGTTTGGATCCATCATCCATGTAACTACAAAATTGTTGCAGACTGCTCTTGTATTGTCTTTAGTGCCCTCTTATCAGCTTGAATGAACCCAATTCCCTCAACCTCTCCTCACATATTCCCAGTGAAAGTTTTTTGGTTGATTGGTTTGGTTTTTTTAGCTAATGCTGTCTGGAATCTAAAGAAGTGTGTGGGTGGCAGTTTGAGAAGTGAGGGCTGTAGTACTGGAATTGCTGTGGGCAGAAGGGGAAGAGAATTTGCTTTATTCCCTTCTGTCCTCTGCTTTACTTGAAAGTCTTTTGTTCTCATGGGCATCAACTTAACTTACAAACTTAATACTGGACACCACATTCCAGACAAAAGACAAGTGTCAAACCAGCCTAGGAAAATGCAAGATACTTGGACTATACACACTGTCAACAGATGAAGCCTCTCAGAGGATGAATAAAATCATTGACCTGTAAATGATAACCCAAAAGAGCATCTAGAAAAGAGTGGAGAGATGTGGCACCTGTAAAGCCTTGAATAGGCAAGCCCACATCCTTTAACATAATCAGTAGGAGCAAATAAATAATTACTTAAATCGATTGCTAGATTCAATAATTTAAAGAAAATTATGAAAAACTTAAATGGTATCTAAGCCATATAAAGACAGTTTAATTTTCCTGATTCTTCTGGAGGCTGCAGAACATGATATCTGAAATTGGATAAATGCAGCTGGAACCTGGAAATTAATGTAAATGTCCCAGCTTTCAGGACACAACATCTAATCTATTCAAGCGGATAGGGCTTTTATTTATTTCCGTTTTCATAACATTGTGAAATGAAGTAGAACTGCATTTTGTAAGTGAAGTAACCTGAAAATACAGCAGAGGCATTGGGCAATGTATATTTGCAGCATTAAGTCTTTCCAACGTAATTATCATCTAAACACTAAGGATGGTCTTCCTTATGTATGTTGCTAAGTAAAAAGGTGGTAACAGTGTTTTAACAATGGATTTGAAGACAAGTCCTTTTCTGTTCCACATCAGTAAAGACATTATTGCAAAACACATGCATAATTGTGAAGTTCCTTGAGCTGACTTCCCAGTGTGCCCTATGAGTATATATTCCCAAGCTCTCAGCCAGGTATTTTTCCAGTGGTATCGGCTTCATCTGTGTTATAGTGCTGTATCAAACTGCAGTGGATCGGCTTGCCCCTGATGCCTCTGGCTACCACACTGGTAAGTAACCCTTCTTAGCCTGATGGAACACAGACCAGCCCCTCTCTCGTTACCTGCTAATGGTTAACATTGTCCAAGTTATAATTGGGATGAAGATTTTATGCTGAAAACAGCAAGACAGAACAATTACCAATTTACCAATGTGTCAGGACCTTCATTACATATTTAATTAATCTATTTGTGGCATGATTTTACTTACATAATTGTGTTACCCAGCAGGCAAGAGCAAACTGTCCTAACACGTCCCATGTTTGGAATCTGTGCAAGTTCTCTTTCTTGCTTCTCTCCAATTTGATGGGGTCAGGCTCAGAATAGCAGCAGGATACACTTTCCTTTTTACATAGCATCTTGTAGATAAAGAGTGTTTCTAGACCGTGGCATCTCTTGCCAGTGGCAAAGAAGAATTGATATGGGGTTGTTGGTTAATTGAGAGTAGATAGGAAGTGCCTGCAGTGGTTTAAGGGTTGTTATATTTGGGTTCTCCAAATGAACTGTGAGAAACTGGAGAGATGCTATTGTCAGGACACAAGATTTTCTTAGCATGAAAAGAGACCCCTGAGATCATTCATTCCTCAATGTTGTTCTCCTCCACCTTAATATGATTCTAACACTGATGCTACCTGGAGTGGTAGGTAGGTGCCTCAGGGCACACGTAATTTCAAGTTGTTCTGGTATAAAAGCTGTAATTTTGTGCAACCATTCATTAAAAGCAAATGAGAGTGAAGTGCAAAGCTGTGCAATTTCTCGCTCTCGGCCCAACATCAAGCAAATAAAATGGATAGCACAAAGAGCACATCAGGAAGCACAAGGCTTAATATATCAGACCTGCAGGCATCTGGGAAGCCTTTTCACATTGTATAACTGAAATGCAGTTGGAAAAGCACAGACAGACAAGACTGGTTATTATTCTATTTTCAGAGACACTGTCTGTCTTTGTAAATAATAATATACAGACAGAGTGACCTAAATCCCAGTAGTAATGTTATTGTAATATGCCATCTAGAATGAGGGTGAAAAGGGCATTGTCCTGTGCAGAGGGAGTGTACGTTACACTCTCAAAGGGTGGCAGAGCTGCTGCTTCAGAGTGGAGTACCCGTAAACCTATGGAGAAGGCTGAGTGAGTAGATAGGCTCGTTTCGGCCAGTCAATACTCTTAGGAAAGCATTTTCTTCTGAATAGATCTGGGGCTAAATAACTGAGCTTTACCATCTTCTCTTCAACCTGATTTGAAGCAAACAAAATTTCCAGCCAACAAACACTATGTTGTCACCTGCTGTTTGTAAAACAGGAGTCTAAACAGCAATGTCAAACGCCACCTGAAAAGAGGCCAGATGAGAAATGGGTTCCCCATCGCAAAAGAAGGGCCCCCCAGGTTCCACCATCCCTACGCCCTATCTCCACCCTGGAGAGCAAAGCCTGGAGGCTTTCCTTCCTTGCTCCAGATGAAAAAGCCAAGGAGATTCCAGAGAGGAGGAGGAAGAGACCTAAACCCCTCTATAAGTGCTTCAGCTTCGATGATGTTTGGATGGAGAGGAACCAAAAAAGGAAGCTAGAGAAGGAGACACAGCCAGAGAGAGGGATTCAATTGCGGCACCTCCCAGAGGACCAGTTAAAAGTAAGAAACCATACACTGTCCTCCTCATTCTCTGGCACTGCCTTCCTCTCTGCTCCGGCTGCTTCTTTCTACTGTCATCATATTCTTGTCCTTGCACTTTGTCTGGTACCAGTTCTGTCTGCTTTTCTTTGGGCCTGGAAATCTGCAGAGACTGATTAAACACTAACCTGGTCCGTAAGTGATGATCTCTGAAGGTGGTAAGATTTTTAGTTGCTGTAAGTGAGCAGTTCCTGCCCTGTGCCATCTTGGACAATAGGATGCAAGAGCATCAGATTGCACTGTGAGATGAAAGATAGTGAGAGCAGGGAGCAAATCAAAATTGCCTTAAATCAATATAAATTAAGCTGATGAAATCTCATTCTGTGCCCCATGGCATTGCTGTATAACATTTTAAAAGGACTTCTAAATTAGATTTCCCCTGTATCTGAGGCCAACTCCACTCCTCCTATTGAGGCAAATTCCTGCTGTGAAGTGCTCGAGAGAACATTGGCATTGGAGTTTTAGCTGTTAGTATTCTCCTTTCCACTGGGGGAGACTTCTAGATCAGCTATGATTGCTTGTGGCAAACTTTGTGGCTGTTGTGACTCACACTGATGGCATCTGTTACTCTTGGATCCAGAGCTAAGGTCTGTTCCCTTCAGGGTGAGCCATCAATCTGTATCCAAGAGCCAAATTTAGTCTTCATACATAAAAAAAAGAACTTCTAAGGAAAAAGGACATGAGATAGAGGGACATTCCATGCAGAATCTGATGATAATATGGAGGAAGCTTCTGAGCAAGCTTGAAATCAAGTAGCAGATACTCAAAAGCTTTCCTCAGGGTTTTGCTTGGTCTGTTATCTGCATTTGTTTCTCTTTCTCTCTATTGTCCTGGTTGCCTGTTTCTGGTTGCTTTTGCATCAAAACGACAATGTTTGAGGGGACCTGAGGCCCCAGTCACCACTTCAGCATGTGCTTCAGCTTATGTGCACAAGTAGTTCTGTGGCTGGCGAGGGAGAAACACTCCCCCGACACAGCTCAGCTTGTCCACTATGGCTCGCTGGGAGTAAACCTGCTGCCTCGTACCTGTCTGAGAGAGCCTCCCATCAAAGCTGACGGACACTTGAGACAGAAATTCCAGGAACAGCGTTTCTGAAAAACTGCACACTGCTCTCCCCTCCTCAAGAAAAGGGGCTAAAAGTCTTCAAAACGTTGCCAGTTGATGCTTGGATGAGTGCTGGGTATGGCTCTGTGATGTGTTGCCTACTCTCAGTTCAGTGAGGATGCTTCCCTGGCCCAGCCCCACTACTGCCTATGTGTTGGAGACAATGAGCAATTCTCCTGAGGCACGTGTATGTTAAGTTTAAAAAAATTTAAAAAGCTAATTGTGTTACTTTTGTACCTTGTTCAGAGTTCTGAGTATATGGGCATGAAACAAGCTAGGGAAAATTAATCCCTGGTTTACATAGGCTCAGTGATAAACAGAAGCCAGTAAAACACGCTAACAATATTTCTTACAATTCCTCGACAGGTACGGATAGTGGTGGAAATCTAGCCTGTGCTGCAGGGTACATTGGCCAGCCCTGAGACAATCTAAGTCTAAGCTAAGAGGAGCGACTAGTTATCTCAATAGCTTCCCCTGGGGCCATCAGATTATGCAGCTTCAGTGCTGTCTGTTTTGCTGATTGACTGCACATTTTGATGCTGCTAGAAAAGAGTTTCTCCTTTAAGCAGTTCCACCCTTATTTTCCGATGCAAACTTACCCCTAATTGTCATCAGCTGTGTAATGATTTGCAGCTGCCCCATGCCCTCCCTTAACATCACCTGCGGGGGATGGGAGGGGTTATGGGCCTGAGTTAGTTTTCTGGTTCATTCTTCTTTTGGTCGTAGAGGTGAGTAGAAGATACACAGTAGTATGTAGGTAGATCTGGTTTTTTGCTGTTTCTGTTAATTTGTGTTGTGCAGGTAATTGATGCTTTTTGTCTCTGTGGGCAGGCTAGTGCTGCCCACATAGCACAACACTAAGTTTTATTGAGAGAACTGTTGGGATTCAAAGGCTATTTCCTGTATGCCCATATAGCTGCATTTCTTGGCCTGTACTTTTTATTTATTTATTTATATATTTATTTATAATAGTCATCACATGGTTTCTTTTTCCTATTGTGTTTTATTCTGTCTTTGCAATGCTCTATTCCTGTAATAATGCTGGCTTATTCATACTCCGAAGTGTGGTGGGAGTGCTGTCACAAGCTGCAGTTTTTGAGGGCAGTTCTAGAAGCACGCTAAATCCCTTTATTATAAGGAGAAATAAGTTATCACAAAAGAAGCTTTGTAATATGTTGAGTGTCTGTTGTGTTTCTGTGATTGGAACAAGGCAACTGTATGGGGCTTTGGAGATCTGAAATTGCAAGTCTAGTGTCTTCTGACACACGGGTGCCTTGGGATGTGTGGCTTCAGTTACGACAAATTGTATTGTGTTAGTCAAGATGAGGTCAGAGCACAAGGTGATGTAATGCCGCAATACTGTGGAAACAACTTCATAGGTCAGACCAGAGAGGAATTCTTGATTTTTCTAGTGCTGATTTCTGATACTACTCTATCATTGAGATCAACATACACAAATTAGTATTTGTGAAGAATTTTCAGGATTTTGAATTCTGAAAGCTGGCAATTGAGATTGAGGGAAATGGATGAACGGTCAAGAAACTACCTTTAAACTAAAAAAATAACCAATTGAAATACCAGTCCTAAACAATTCTATATACTGGTCTTTGTTTTGCTTAGGTCCAGTAAGCTGCTCATCTACTTTAAATGGGAACAGTTTGTGTAAATCCCTAGAGTCAGACTCAAAGCTTGACCCAGCTGTCCCTTGTAATGAAATGCCACCAGTAACAAGCTGAGCAGCTTCTGATCTTGTACCTTAAAGTGCTAACGTTTAAGTGGATATGGCAAGCTTTTGAACGTAGCACCCCCCAAAGTGGAAGAAAATAAACTCTCCTGGCTGTGGATGAATCTATTTTCTTTTGCTTGGCTGTAGACTTTGCCCTTCACATGGTGATGGGTTTCACAGTGTAGCCTGGGGTCCTCATACTTATTTTTAATGCAGTCTAAATTCCCTAGCTGGAGCAGAGACGATGCCTCAAACCACTGATACGGGTAATGCTGTAATGGCAATAGACTCTGTTTGGGGAATTGTTTTTGCAGAAATTGTTAGTGATGTCTGTGAACTGCCTGTCTGCTCCCATCCTGCTCCTTCCTATTTTGACAAAAAGTTAAAACCTGACTGTTAAGCTTGATGCCTCTCCAGTGCACAGTGATAGAAGCACAGACATGGCTTCTACATGCATTTGTTAGAGCACAGTTTTTGCACTGCCAAATTAGAGAGATTCCTAAAAGGCCCATCAGGGGACTATACCCAGAGGGGGTATAGTGCAGAAAAAGCTCTCCCTTTTATTTTGAAAGAGAAATGAGAAGCAGTGAAAAATAGATCTTTAGCTTATTGTCCTGAATATGACTCCTGGAGATCCAATTTTACCCAATCTGAAATAAGAGAAAATGAAGTTTTGCTGTGTGCTACCAGGGTTATGAGCACTGTGGGCACCTCAGATACACTTCAAGAGGGTAATGAACACACTTTAGAGAGGGGATTGAAGGAGATACACAACAGGGGGAGAGTTATCTGTCAAGGCACAGGCACACAACAGGGGTAAATGCCTCTCCCAGGGACTGAATTGCTGTGCATAGAAATAACACCCTTGAACCTATAGAAGGAAGTGTAGAAGACAGGGTCTTTACTATGTTCTGGTCCCTCATTTCTGCTCCCCTCTCTTGTAGGTTGGGGAAAACCCTGCCCACATATTACTAACATCTCTGAAAATGCTTTCTCTCCTGCCTTTGGGTTGTACAGGCCTGGCTTCCATGCTCTAAAAACCAAATTATGCCTGTACCTGAGATTTGCTCTGATGTCCTGGAGATTAGTAAGGATGAAGCCTGCAGTTTTCCTTGTAACAGCCCTGAGGCAACGTTCTACTTCCTAGTTTTAAACAGGACAATAATGCTTTCTGTCACCTTTCTTGTAAATAACCTAGACTTTACCCTTGGCATTTTCAGAGCTGTAGCTCAGTAAGTTGCCTGTTTTGCTTGATTTCATCGTCACTGGAAGAGCATGTGCTCCCACTGGGGTTTTACTGTAACTTTTCTAGACAAACAGGCACTGCTCAGGTTAATTTGAACAGGGTTCATGGCATCCCTCAGGAGATGGTGATTTGTGCCAAAGTATTGGCTGTGTTCTTTTTGTTTTAGGGAAGTCCAGGAAGAATAAAGTAAACCAGGCACAGAGCAGCAGCACTCTCGGCTGCTTGGGCAGTGTGTGACTATTCCATGGGCTTAGTTTGCCATTTAGTTTTGGAAGGATGTTTTGACTAATTGCCATCTTCTAAGGAAGAGGCTTCAATATCGAGGCTAGTCAGCAGCCTTTATGCTCATGGGACATAGTTTGTGCTGGTAGGGAGAAGGAAAGATCCTAGATACTGGATCTCACTGTCCCAAATTCTTGGTTCAGTGAAGGATGGATATGTTGGTCTCATTTCCTTATATCAAGCAGATATTATTTCAGGGTGGATGGCAGGAGACAGGAACCGTTGAAAGTTTCTTGGTGTGGGAAGACTGGCAGAAAATATTGGATTTGACACAGAAAAGGAGAACAACCTTGTTTATGTTTTGGATTTTGTTGATAGATTTCTAATTTCTTTTTAAAACTTCAAGTGAATGTCTGCATGAGAGAGTGGATTGGTCTGTGGGTGGATGGAGTATCTTATGACAGTGGTTTGTTTGATTGTGTGAGTTCTTAAATAAACAAAAAATGTATTTTTGTTTATTTAAGCCTGACTTACTGAGACATTAGAAGTTGTGAGCTGTGTGTATATATCTATATATTTTTCCCCTTAAACCAGCAAAAGTTATTAATTCAATGACATATGGCAATAGTATGGAGTTTTCAAAGTTTCATAAAGTTCTGTAAGTCTTGTAAATTCAATCAGCCAGGTAGAGAACAGAGTGAGGGAACCTTTAACTGGAGCAAAGAATGCTGTGTTATCCATGTCCTATATGGTTGGGGACTAGTAACAATAAATCTTTGAGGGGAAAAGCTTTATTTACAGGAATTATCAGTCATAAAGTTGTAGGAAACAGTTCTGTAGCTGAGGGGATGACATGCTTCCCCCTTCCACTAGATGCACTTCATAGGAATGAGTGGAACTTTAACTTTCTGTGAACGTAGGTATATGTGGCAGTATGTGAAGTATCAGCCCCGTACTCTGTTACCCATTTCTGTTCTTATTATCTTGCAGTTTTCCCTGCCTTCTCACCCTTTTCTAACCTCTCTAGCCAAAATCATCGGCATGTGTCTACTAACATACTGCTTACTTACGTGAGCAAGCATCAGAGGTGGAAAGAGGTACTCCGTGGTGAATGCTGTATTTTGTCCTCTAGGGCATCTAAGTTTAATATTTGTTGTCTCTATTTTCCCTCTCTTGTTGCAGGTTGGAATAAGTTCATCCATCACTTCTGCTGTTGCCTTTGACATCCTACCGCTGAAACTGCATCCATTTTCCCAGAGCACTCCGACAGGCTTAGACTGCGTGGGCTGGAAACGGCGCATCTCCTCTCCTGGTGTGTACCCTACTTTTAGTTGGATGTGAATTATGAGAGAATTAAGTTCTGGTTTATTGAATATGGAAACTATGTGATAAGTATTCTAACCTATTTATGTGGAATGCTCCATCTGTATCTGAGCAGAAATCTGCTTTAGAGTTAATTATTTCATGTGCCTTTCCTATTCTGGTTTGTTTTCTCCCTGAGCAAATAACCAGGTACTGCTTTAAGGCAGCAGTCAGCGTTTTAGTGAAGAAAAGCTCACTAATGGCATTGATAGTGTGCTTGATGTAGAAACACTGTGTTGTCTCATGAGAGCTCTGTCTCACCTAGGATGATGTCATACATACTGCACTCTTGAATTAGGTTTCTGCACATGAAACCGACTTTCTGTCTTGTGTTTGCTGGAGAGCACTACGGTAGGTATGGTGAGGTTCCTCTCAAGTTGCTAATTAGGCACTAAAACAACTAAATGAGCCTCTAGAGGTAGAAGTTTCCTGTACTTTAAATAAATCACCTTAAAGAACAAGTACGCTGTATTTTCATGAGGAATGTGCGTGAAATATCTTGTCTGCTTCATTTCCAATGACTGACACTTTCTCAGAATTAAAATGTAAGTCGCACAGATTATTAAACAGTGAGACGTATCTTTGCCAGGTTTTTAAATTCTCCATCTGACAGTGCCTGCCCAAACACTGCAGATATCTCTGTCGTAGCACTTTGGGGTGGGACAAGAAAAGCAGACTGCAACGGAGTTGTTTGGTGATTAGGAAGCTAGCCAGGAAAAGCCAACCACAGTTGGGTGCCAAGCTGCCGTTTCTGCCTCAGAAAGTCTCTTTGTACCATCGATTAAACACTGCTGGAATTACCTAATTAAGGGACCATAACATCGTGCTAATTACATCAGAGTTGAATGGTCATAATATTTTGTCAAGCAAAACTGGTTTGCTTTCTGACACTTTATACAACTCATGCATAGAGTCATGAGGTTTCATCTGGAAATAAGAAAACAAACTACTTATTATCATGGTGTCAAGAGCCCTGCCTCTGCTCTCTCAGCACTGAGGGCTTTGATCACTTGCTGTCACAAGCACCTGGTGTTGCTCTAATGCTTAGGACCAGCTCCCTGGCTAAATTTAAAAAGCTGCAGCTTTACTCCTAGGAAATCCCAGATGGAAACCCATCATTGTCAGGTTGTCTGCATCTGTGACGTTAGATGAAATCCCTAAGTGCCACTGTCATAGAAGTACATTCTGAGCCACAGCTGATACAAGTGTCATGACAGTTCCCAACTGGGACCTTAGCGAGTTAAAAATATATATATGAATTTTGGAAAATGAATAGGGGTAGTAAATGTAGATTGACCAGTTGGTAGTGCTGTAGGTGTTTATATGCTATCTAGAAATGGGGCATGAAACCTGAATCATCTACGACTCGCACAATGTCCCTGAGGTGGGTACAAGTGAACTTCATGCTATGACCTAAGCCCAGACCTCAAGAATTTCTGTGTAAATTTCACTGAATTTCACTGAATTTTTTAGAGTTGGAAGGGACCATAGAGATCACCTACTCCAACTCCCCTGCTGAAGCAGGATTGCCTAGAGCATGTTGGAGCATGTTACTCAGGACTGCATCCAGGCAGGTCTTGAAAATCTCCAGAGAAGGGGACTCCAAAACCTCCCTGGGCAGCTCGTTCCAGGGCTCTGTCACCCTCACCGTGAAGAATGTAGCAAAACAAATTAAGTGCAGCAGAACCCTTTATCCACCACTAAAAACATGCTGGTGGGGGAGAAAAACGATGAACAGAGGAAGCACTGTAATGCTTCTACAACAGCCATCTCTATTAGCTGCTGCTTGTGGGCTTTATGTGAAGCGTTTTGGTGGTGATGAGGATGTGCATGTGTCCTTTCTGTGAGAGGATGTGGCTGGGAAGAAAATTGGAAATTACTGAAGCAGTACTCTTAAATTGTTGGATCAATTTTAGGATTGGGAATGTCCTAGAGGCAGGAGTAGTGTAGCGGAATGCCCTGTTTGATTCTTGTACAGCTTTGTTGTGATACCTGTTGCTTTTGACAGAGCTATAGATCATTTAAAATAAATATAAAAGTAAATATTAATCAATTTAATCTAATTTTAAGGTTGCTAACTCTAAAGCTGCAACTACTTGTATTGATGATCCTTGCCTGTGTTTTAGTTATAAAAGACTCTGTCATGCACCTACCCATTACCTGGGACACAACCTGATTATTTCAGGTGAGGCTGCCTGTTCCCAACTAGAACAGACTACGAGTGCTGGGAGAAGAGCTTAATTATAGTGCTGTATCTGCTGTGCTCGTTAGCTTCCTCTGACCAGTCACTGGCACTAGAGCACTGACACATTGTTCTCTCTGCCTTTATTTCATGCTGGGAGAAATGAGGCAGGCTCAAACCTGTCATTTGGATATCTCAGCAGTTGGGATCAGGCATACTGTGGTGCTCTTGGTCACTGATCAAGTTTTGCAGACCGCCTTCCTGCCATCTCTTCTGTCCAGAGCAGCCACTTGAGAAAACTGTAAGGAACCAGTAGGTGGCTCTAACATCTGCAAAATAAAGAGCAGCTGAGATGGTGCTAATCTCTATACTCAGCAAAGATTGAATGAGTCTTGAGCTTCCTCCTGAGAAGTATGGAGATTGAACCCCCCCACTAACACGCACGTGTGCACACACACACTCACACACACGAGCTCCCGAGACGAGCAAAGTTAACTATCTTGTTCAAATATCAGGAATGTTTGAACATTTCGGAAGGACCTTATTGGCTGCATTGCGCACTTTGGCAGGTAGTATTGATGAATATCAAGTGTCTTTCCCCTTTAGTTGTCTGGTTATGCCTGTGTCTTTCTTTGTACCTTGCAGTATGTACCTGTTCCTTACTGCCTGGTTTACTGCAGTGTGCGAGTTGGCTGAGCTGAAGTGAAAGACCAGGGTAGGAAACAAGTCACTTCCCTAATGTGGATATGGGAATGATTTTCTGGTTTTGGAAAGCCTCTGAAGATCTTGAGAGAACATTTGACCCAGGAAAGGGGTGAGAGGGAAGGGCCCAAAACATACTGGAGAGAGCAGAGGTAGGCTTTGGGTTAAAACAGTGGACCGGTATGTTTGTCTTTAGGCTATCTTACTTATCCTCTCCTTCCCTACCTCTCTCCTGAGTCTGATATCTGTTTATTTGTAACTTGAACACATTGCCTAAAACTGGGGATGTGACTGGGAAGCTGCTTGATGGACAGTGGATGCAGAGAGATGAGTGGATGAGAATGTAGCCATGACGGGATGAAGCAAAGATGAGCAGTTCTGGGCATGGGGGCTAATAGCCCACAGACCTAGAGCAGAGGGAACTTTCTGGGGAGATACTGCAATCTCTGAGCTTTTCCTTAGGAACTTTTCAGCAGGAGGCAATCACAAGGTGACAAGTGACAGACAGACATAGGTAATTGTCTGAGAGTTGGAGGTGTAGTTCCTTGAAGTCCATGCTTGCTGCTTTCTGTGCTTCTCAGCTAGAGACTTTTCTCTTCTTGTCCCTCCCCTCATTTACTTTCTCCCAGATGTTTCACCCCATGCTACCTCTCAGATAATCTGTGAAACATTTGGATAGGGTCACACATATGAAGATAAACCTTCAGGGTTTGTCATATCCTCAGAGAGGAAGAAACTTGTAAATACTGTTATTACAAGATCAGATTTGTAGCTGTGCTATAACAGATCTTAAACTTGTATTATTTAAAAACATTATTTAAATGCAGACTGGATCTTTTTGGCAATTTTCCCTGTTTCTTGTGGGATTTAAACAGCCTAAGATCTTTAAATTTCCTGCTGTCAGATATCTACAAGAGATGCCCAGGAATTCCACCACAGTGCTGGTGTTGGTTGTGCCAACCAAAGAGGCATGAATTCATTCTGACTGACGTGTACTAATGATGAACATACTGGTGGCCTCGGAAATCTGGCATAAGCAATAAGAATAGGCAAGCCAAGTTCTCAAAGTCTGAATCTTTTGTGGATAGTCTGGAAAACAGTGACCATTTAGTGATACCGAGCTATCCTTTGGCCTCACTGGTGTAGCGGAAAGTATTTCTCAGAGGCAAAGGGACTGTTTGTTTACTCAACATCATGTGGCCAACTTTCATCTTCTTTTCCCAGCTATAGATGGGCTGTTAAGCTCACACTTGGCAACAGTTAATGTGAAGATGTTTGACAGCCACTGGAGAAATCTGTTCAAGAAGGAAAATATTAGCTTAATAACAGGACTTCATTATGTCTTATAAATATTTAGTAGTCCTGTAGTTCAGCAAAATAACAAGCCAATCTATTTATTCCATTTTTGTCATTTTAGTTCTTGAAGAGACACAGAAAAAGGTGGTATGCAAGTCCTCAGAAGTGTATCATTGTAGCTGCAGCATGAAATGTCCATGCCATCCTCATGGAAGTAACATTGGATTTAAGTGGCTAAAAAGCAATCATGTTGCCTATTGTATTTTTCACTTTGTCTCTGAATCGCAGAAAAATTAGACCCTCTATGTCAATCTTGATTCTTTTTAACTACAGCCACAAATATTTGCTCTCTGTGAGGTCTTTGATAACACACGCTCACTCAAAGGTTTTCATCCAACCTTAACATCTGGGCCAAGTGATGGCCAAGTTCCTGAAAATTTGTCTTAGCAGGCTGAGTGGGATTATATGTATTAGCTACTGAGGTGAAAGATTTAGCATACTAATAAAAGCTTTCCATGGGGCAAAGAGCGAAAAAGAAGATCTTAGCAAATCCTGAATGATTCTGGCAATCACTGTTCAAAGATACAAGACTAGAGGAGAACCCAATGGAGACTAAAATATCCAGCAGATATTAAGGATCAGGCTTCCTGAGGCTTGGGCTAGCTTGGCTACCTTGACCAGGCTGCACAGTGAGGTCCTCAATCTGTAGTTGGAGTCAGTTACTGCTACAGCAACTTTTGCTAACTTCTCTCTCTAGGGTCACAGAAGAAAATCTCTATGTAGATTTAACAAAAAAAAAAAAAAAAATTTGTAGTCAGGTGAAACCCCTCTGTGATGGGTTGCAGTTTTGAACTCTGATACAATATTGTGCTTTCCACAACCTGGCTTTGTAGTATTTTTTCTCTCTTTCTATTCTGTTAGAAAATGCCTATCCAGTACGTATGTATAATATTCATACCTCTGTAGCACCTTGAGCTGGGATTACAGCACTATTGTCTCTGGCACTGAATAAACATCTCTTGGTATTTGCCAAGAGCATTCAGTCCAGGGAGTGGGAGGGTTCGCAGAGGAACAGATGGAGTGATTTAAGCAGGTTCAGGGCAGAGATCTCCCAGGAAAGGGCAGTTGCTACAGAGCCTCTGCAAATAATGTTGGGTTTAGCAGCTCAGTCAAGGAGAGATACAGCTACGTGGAGTTTACTTACTTCTCATGTACCAGGCATGGATTTCTAGGAGCAGGGGTAGGATAATTAGGACTGAATTGTAGCGTCTCCTTAGCACCTTTCGTGTCTGAAGAGCTGCACTGTCCCTTCCCCTTCTCAACACCCTGTGCTCCACATCTGCAGAACAGCTTTATTGTTAATGCTTAACTTATCTTCTCCCCCACTATTATGATCAAGAACTGTTTCCCTCCATTTATACTTTAATGCAGGCAGTTCTAGGAGGCCCTGATCAATGCAGAAGAGTGGTTCTACTGCAGTCAAATTGAGAACACATTTCCATTTCTCTGTTGGGAGGCATTAGAGAAAAATATTTTGGTCTAAGTATCTACATTCAGAAGATAATTGAAGGAATTTTTTTTGTTATGGGCCACTGTAGAAATGTTAGTTTTGCTATTACTGCAGAGACCTTTCTTGTAAAGAATAGCCGGAGTATTTAAGGACTCAAAAGTTGGTTCAGCGTTGTTGGATGCCTTGTAGTAACCTGCAGTGATGGAGGGCAAAGCTTTTTCTCTTAGGAAATGGTAAAACAGAAGTCTTACTGAAATAACCCTGCTATTGCACAGATAGTGGGGCGAAGTCAAAGGGGTCTCTCTGTCAGAGCTGGCCATATAATAATGTGGCTTTATTTACTTTGTACAGAATTACCTCACACAGAAATAGTAAAACAAGCATTTTCAATTTTTGTGTGCCTAGTTTGGGTGCCTAGACACACATGTAGCTACTCTTAAATTATTTTGATAGTTTGAGAAATCTACCATCATAAGGCAGGTGTTTTAGCAGACGGGCAGTCCGGAAATGTCCTTTATCATAAAACCTCTGTGGTGTCTCGAAGCTGTTTGTAAACAGTACAGGTATTTTTGCATTCGTGGGAAACTAGTATTCTTTCAGATTTCTTTTTATAGGGGTGCACTGGATCACGTTAGGTAATGAGAATATAAAACTTTCTAATTAAAAGGCAGTTAGTGATGCTGTTTCACTTGGGACTGAGGTCTTTTACAAAGATCACACACTGAAATAGGGACCGCCCCAGGTTTACAGTCTGGGAGTGGATGCTAAATGATTTTTCAAAGCTCCCAGCTGCAGCCTCCCCATATCTCAATCTGTTTTTTTCTGGCTTTGATTTAATTTTGAATTCTTTTTCAGAGGACTTACAAAAATAGTTTTTTAATAGCAGCAGCCGCAGCCAGTTCTGAACATGATTAGTTTGTATGTTAAGTCCTTTCGGAGTTCTCAGGGGAAGCAGATAACACAAGGTCTCTCTCACTTGGGCATTTTTAAAATGCATGAAATTCTACTATTCCCACTTATTTATTTTTAATCTGACAGTTCAGCTAAATTAGGAGGAAAGATCTCTGTCCCACCCTTGCTTTTTTTAATGCCTTGAAATCAGCTTTAACAAAAATCAGCTGCTAGAAGCTGTGGCTGAGAGCAGCTGAGCTGCCACAGAGGGAGCCTCCTTAGTGGACCCCTATGATGTCAGGATGCATCGAGACAAGCGGAGAGGAGGATAGGAATCCAGCTCAGTCCTCAGACAGCGCTGCCAGGTACCACTGCCCTGGGAGCAGCCCCACACCGCTTTGCCCATTTCCTCCCCCAGCAGAGCAGAGCCCCTGGCTCTCCCTCTTACCTGTCTGCATGAGGACCCAGCAGTGCCCCAGTGAGTCCAGTGGGGCACACAGTGGAGAAAACTGCAGTAGCAGTGGAAGCTCTGGGCTCTCACCGGGTTCGGATTCGGACAGCAGTGGGGTAGTGTGTGGCGGTGGTGGGATGAGAGGTGTCCTGTCCAGATACTGGAGCTTGGAGAGTCTTCACTCTGCCACAGGTAAGGGACTCTTTTTTTTGTTTGTTTGTTTTTAAAAACTGCTCTGTGATATTGTACTGACCTTGAGAAACCAAGTCAAATGTTCTGGGGAAAGTATATTATTTGGAAACGCACTCTCTTAGTCATGAGAAATAACCAAAATACTCAGTGTTTGCTAGTTGTTTCCCCTGCAGGCTTACAGCTAAAACAAAACAACATATACCCTTAATATACTTAAGTCAGAAGGCAATAAATAGGTTCTTAATGGCTTTGGAAACAGTGCTTAGGCTTGTACCTGATTAAAGCTGTCCTTTCCTTTTGGAACAGCATTTCTTATTTGAGCTGAATTATATAGAGCCCAACATTAGAGCTGGCATTTCTCTGTGTAAATGCCGGTGTAGAGTGTTGCTGCCTTTAGAAAATGTCCAAGCGAGGTGCTGTGCAGCAGCTGAGGGTAGGCAGGTTTGCACTGCTGTGTACTGAGGGAGGGAAAGGCAGTTCCCTGAGCCATCTGCTCAAGTTCAGTTTCTGTCTTCCTGTCCTTCGTTTAATTCCTTTTTGAACCAGAGATTTTGGAGGCATGTTCATGTAGCCTGGATCTGTTCTGGCTCAGCCTGCCTGGATCTAGCATTCTGGTTTTTAATCACTGATGTGCCTATTTAGGGTTTGGATGTTTGAACTGCAAGCAAAGGGAAAAAGCTTTCTCCTTCCCAACTGATACTAGCAAAGGAGCCTGGCTATGATTTTAATGGCCAGTGATTGCTGAGCTGTTCAGTTTATTTCTTGACTGTTGCTGCTTAGAGATTTTTAGTAGAGCTGCCACAAATTAGTTCCTCTCTTAGATATTCAGACAAGTGCCTTCAAGGCCACCAGTGACTGCCATTTCCTTAGTAAAAATACTCAGTGCTACCAGCTAGAGGCAAAGCTTGGGAAGAATTTTAGGTGTAGTTCTATTTAATTTGCTTCTAGTCACATGTACTTTTAATTATTGAAAGGTCTTGTAATTCCATCTACTACTGTAGATTTGGGGCTGTTTAATAAAATATCCGTTGCTGCTCTGGAGTTCTCTGCTGAAGTGAGAGTAACTGCACTATCATATGAGGAAGGACGACGGCAGGGTGGGAGCCTATCTGACTTTCCAACCCACACCAGACCTTCTAGGTGGCCAAGAAACCCTGAACACCTGCAGTATCCTGAGAGTCCGGGGGCAGGAAAGAAGGCTCAGGGTGAGATCAGGCCACTGGTGCTCTGTTTTGGGGAAAGATCTGGGCTGCAAATGCAAGGGGATGCAATTCACCATCTCAGTAGCATCTGCTGGCTCATTTTCTCCTATAACTGGGAATGCAAATTCCCCAGCATAGCTCTGACGTGGCAAAAAGTAACCCTGGCACAGGAGGCTTTTTCAAACTGCTATTCAGAGTCGTGCATGGGGCAGTAGCGGTAGTTCGGTCCCCTCTGTCTTATAGGGTTTGCTGTCGGCTGTCCTCCACGGATGCATTCTTGGGCTTAATGAGGTCAGTTGATACAAATGATGTACAGTGGTATGAAAGAAGTAAGGTTGATAGCTTCAAAGTTAGCTTTTGCTAAGTCTTTTTTTCTAAATGCTCTTTCTTTTCTACAACAATCTTGTTCCAAAGGCTGTGAGACATGGCATGATTTTGTGGATGCTGCATGCATTTAGCAGGAAATGCAGAGATGAGAGGAAATAGAATAGAACAGAAAATGGTATGGAGACAGACTGAGGACAGGGAGAAGCCAAATTAAGTTTCATAATTACAGTATTGATATATCAATACAATAATAAAAGCAGATCACTGCACTTCAGGCTCCTTGCTGCCTCAAAATACTATGGCTGGTGTCTTCTCATGTGCAAAAGATGTCTGAGCAGTTTGCCTCTAACTGCTAACACAATTCAGGTCAGAATTAGGATTAAACCTGGAGAGCAACACATCTCCTCGAAGACTATATTTTGCTTTGATTCTGCTCTATCGGTGTTCTTTGGATTAAACTAAGGCAGCCGTTGTAGGAGAACTGCTCCTTGCCATCCAGACCAATTGGCTGTCAGAGGAGTGAGGCAGGATTTCTTTAAAGCACGTGCTAAATTACATTTTTTGAGTGGTAACATTTAATACACTACTTAATACAGCAGGAGCAATAGCACCTGGCAGTGCGTAAGAGCAGTGGCAACTATAATACATGGCAATGTCCTCACCTTGCAGGAGCAGGGAGTCTCCAGCATCTTGGTGTGTGTCATGACCATCGAGAAGTCAGGGGAAAAAAAAAATATAAACTGTGTGGTAACTCTGTGAACTGCCTGGTGGCTCATTAAAAAAAGGGCTGGAGAATGAGTCCGTCTCTCTCTCTGTTTTAAAGGGATTCTGCATTTCTAGCAATGGCCTCAAGGCTGGTTAGGTGGACTTGGTGAACAGGGTTTTGCTTTTCTTCTCCCAGTGTGCACATAAACTTGTCTGTAGGGATCTTACCGAATCTGTTACTGTCAAAGACTTCAGAGAAGATTAGAAAGAAGCCAGATTTAAGTGACTGAAAAGTGGAGGTGAAAGGGAGGTTGAGAGGTCTTCATTACTATTGGAATGCAGCTGTTTGAGTTTCTCTTTTACATAATTTAGATCTCAAGAGAGTGAAAAGGCAGGTACATATTTGTGTTTACACATGTATATATTTGACAATACATGATTTCAGAAATACAAATTGACATCCCCTATGTGGAAAAGACAGGTAGCATTTTCCCAGGTTTAGAAGGGGGAAAAGCTGTCTTCTGTTAATAATCTTCCTCCACAATCAGTAATGAAATATGATTCCTTTTGGTTTGGGGTTGACTTTCTTACAATACATTGATCAAGAGGGGAAGTTAAATGTGATACAAAATTGAAAGAGAAAAGACTCATTGTTACAGCATAAACTTCTGTGCAAATGCCATTTGAAAAAATTATGCAAAAAACATAGTTCAGACTTGTATGAAGTGAAAAATTCTACTGTTTTTTAATATCAATCCATGGCATTTTTGGTCTAAATGTCAATATACATTACACTACATGAGTGGGCCATTCTCCCTGAGGCTGAATGTAAACATGAAGAGGGAATGCTTTGCAGTTCTATTAGGCTCTCCGTTTGATACCAGAGGACTTCATAAGCATTAATAACCCGTACAGAGGGCCTGAAAGGCTTTCAAAGTTTGATTGAGGGTAGAAAAAGATGTACGTACAGTTTGATATTTGGCTAGTAGCCTTGCTATTTTTAAATACTTATGAGCAATTTCTGAATGTTTGGCCAGTGCAGTGCTCCAGTGAGAACATGACTGTGAGCTGGGGTTGCTCAAAAATTCTGAAAATCAGGCCTTAAGTATTTCAGCTGGACGAAAAGACATGAAGCATCCAAATTAAAGGTCAGTTGTGACAGTGCTACAGCAAGTGATTCAATGGCACTATGGGCACTCTAACCCTGGTTTCCTAGGCAAGACTTTGTATCCCAGGCTCATGCTGCCTATATCCCATTCATCACTGTTGTACAGCTCTACTGAAGAGTTTGTTTCCTTTAGAATATCTCCAAATTCAAGCTTGTGAGTAGGTCTCTTTGCTTTTCCAGGCTCCTTTGTTGCAGGTCCAATCCCGACCTCATTAATACTTCTGTTTATTCTTCTGCTTGTCCAAGTCGGGAAGGACTAGAAGAGCAAAGAAAAGTAGGGACAAAGGAGGAATCACAGCTTGGTGGACTAGGGGTTGCCATAGTTTCCCAAAGAGATTCTCTGTGTATTTGTGCATATGTAGCAATTTAATTGTACAGACTACACTTCACTGCGACTCTGCACAGCTTTGTGACTCCTGATATGCAGATATGTTCATCTGCTGCCTTGAGAATATGGCCTTTAAACAAACAAGAAAACATAGAATATGGGTGGAGAGTTAATTTTTTTTTTTTCCCCATTCAGAGCTTAAAAAAAAAGAAAGTAGGTTTTTTTAGGTTTTTTTCAAGTCATTCATTTCATTATTGTGGCTGGTGAGGGAGCCAGTAATAGAGCTGTGGCGAATGCTTTGCATCTTTCTCGTTTGGCAAGAGATTTTCTTTTGAGCTCTTTTTTTTCCCTTTTTCTTCCCCTAGCCCTGCCTTTTTGGTACTGATGTCTGCAGCTGTGTTCATGGACTGCAGAGCATAATTCCACTGACCCTTCTCTCTCGAGGGTCACATAGTCAGCAGGAGTTAAAGAGGTCACACAACGGGAGATTGATTTAAGGTTCAAAGTGTTTCAGAATGCTTCCAAAGGAGAGCTGGGGGGAAAAAGTTAGTGCCTCAAAGCACACACTACAGCATGTTGATGTTATGTTTCACACTTGACTTGGCAAATTGTGAGCTGGGATGGTTCAGCTGGATTCATTGATTGCATTGTAGCACGTGCTATGTGTTCCCCCCCTCCCCATATATTGCCTGTGTCACCTGCCAGAATAACTTCCACTCATCTTCTGAACAATTAATCGATGGATTTAAAAAAAAAATAAAAATAAAAAAGATCCAACAATCCATGCTAAATTAACTTTGATTTTTCTCCCTATGTGGATTCATCTGTAATGGCGACTGGTGCAGTCAGGGAAACCTATGGGAAATCCTGAACTTTTGAGGAAGAATTACAAGACTTAATGTTTTTTGGCTGAACTAATGAGCTGCACTAAAGCTTAAGTAAAGATTTCTTATTTGAAAATACATCTTCCAAATAATGTGTTGAATGTTGCTGAACTGTGACTTGGCATCATACTCAAATAGTAAAGCAACTACATTAATAGTGGTTGAGTTCATTTTAATGAATGCAACCTCAGTAAATGCTAGGTGTATCTAAATTTGGCCACCTAACACATTTAGTACACCTAAAGAAATATGTTTTCTGTGCAAAACTCCAGCATCGTGCTTTTCCATAAGAAGGAATAGAAAATAGTGTTAATGTGGGTAGAAAAGTCTAATCATGTTTATGTGCCTCTCTTTGCAGCAGAAACAGTTTTTTTAAGTTCAGCTATTCTGTAGTTCTAATTACATTTTAATTTATTGGAGGGGACAGTGTTAGTTGACTTTCCCTTGAGATTTTTTTGTTTTGTTTAAAAAGGAGTAAATACTTATTCTTATCATGTCCCCATGAGGCACAGATTGCCACCTGTGCCTACCAAGAGATAAACATTCCCATTTTTGCTCATGCTGGTTTTGCAGGGGGGAAAAAGGTACATCTTTGGGAAGCATTGCCTGTGACACCTCCCCAGGTGTACACCCTGTTCAGGTACACCATCTTCATTCTTTTCTTTCTCTGCTTTCAAAACATCTCCCATGAAGAACATTTAGGTTGTGATTACTATTCCCTTTGCTGAGGAATATGACACCTTCCAAGGCTTTATTTCCCCAAAGACTCGGTTACCTTTAAGGCAGCCTTTCAGACCAACACTCCTTTCAGGTATATCCATGCTTCAGCTACTGTTATTTTTCTAGATGGAAGTGAAACAACTTTAAGGCACCTGTTTTGGATACTACCAGCATCACAGCTCTTGCAGCAGGAAACTTGCATGGTCCAAGAGGGTAGATGGAAGGGGGAATGAGTTTGGTACCATGAACCATACCTGACCCTTCCTTTCTCTACCATTGGGTAGATATGCAAAGGCTTGAAATAACTGTTGAATGTGCCCGTTCATTTTGGTTATCTGGACTTGCTTCATTTAGGTTGAAAAAGTAGGTTATAACATGTGCTGGCCAATAGTGTATCTGCCCAGTGGTCATGAAGAATGTGTATAATTGTTGCCTATGCATGATGAAGCTTCACTATTAATGCATAGCAGTTAGTTAGGTTAAATAATATAGGTAACAATCATGCCTTTTCTTTGCCATGGGGATGTATCCTTTAACTTACAAAGCTCTTCTGTAACTAAAATTGTTCCCTATTAAGGTCTTGTTCTCCAATTCATCTGAAACATGAGAAGCATCTTTAAAGTATTAGAGAAATATAGCCCTCTTCTGAGGGTCAGTAATTATCTGTGGAGGTTTCTAATTTAATTAGAATCCCATCTCATCTCAAAATTCTTTGTAGTGTGAAGTTTGTTAAACCAACTAACTAGTTCGATAATTTGCTTAAAAGTGCTAGGGACAAGCTGGATGCTTTAGACTGACTGCACAGGATACTGTTCTTCTGAGCAAGCCCAAAGTCTGCAAGTGAGTGTGAGCTGTCCTCTTGAGTACTGGATGCCTTCAGTGGCTGTGCCATTCAGTGAAAGATGCTGTTGGAAGTGGTGTGTCTGCACATGAAAGCAAGACATTACCTTGGGTGTAAGCAGATAGGAACATAGTTAGCACCTGGTTAATTGTCTTGGATTGTATTTTATGAATATATAAATGTTGGCAGCTGTCACTACAAATATACCTCGGGGTGTATTTGCCTAAACAGGTATAGAGCTTTGCTGTTGTTATTCTCAATCCCTTCTAATCAAGAAGCAAGAGATGCCCTGGACTATGATGTTAGATTTCTGTATTCTGTGGCCTCCCAGCATGATGCAGGCTGGCAAGTGGTAGTCAAACAGGAAGCAATTCATGTGTCAAAGGCAACTGAGTATCTGATGAAATCCATAACAGTTGTTTTGAATTTCCTTCTTGTTCTTGGTCTGTTGAATTCCCTTTTTATGTCATGTTCGAGTGTGTGTATATATACAGTTGTTCACTGGCTAAGCTTAGAATATTCCACATGCTTATTATCAAAACTGTTTGTGAGGTTTCTCGAAAAAAACATTTCTAGTTTCGGGCTCTGAATTTGGTTATCTACTGATGGATAAAGATAAGGCTTCTTTCAAAACCATTCTTAAGGGATCTAATAAATGCCTATATAATGACTTGAAATCCATTTCAAATATACTCTTAAGATATTTGGTACTGTCTTGTACTGGAAGGTGAATTACATGTGAGTATTTTTAAAATAACTTGAAAAAGAAGTTTTTGTTTTGGGAACATTAGGAAAACGCAGAGCTTTGATTTTATTTTCTTTTTTTTTTTTAAATCAAAAACATTGTAACATCATTCTAATGTTTCATGTTGAGAATAAATAAAGATAAGACTGGTTATGTTTTCATAACAGCTGGCAGAGACGTATTTCTATGTGGGAGCGAAACAGCAAGAGTTTCCCTTTTGGCTAATGGAAATAGTTTCCATGAGGTAGTTTTGAATTAGCCTCATTTTTTATTGAAGTCTGTCATTAAAAAGGTAGTCAAAAAGAAGATGCGCTAGGAGGCCTGATACGAATGCCAGGTGATCTGTTTTAATGGATAGGGTTAAGCAATCTATGCTCTCCCTCCTCTGCCAATGAAATCCTTCCATGCCAGGTGTTTAAAAACTGAATTAAGATCACTACTCAAATGCACATGCAGAAAGACATACTTGGTGTTTCAAAACTGCCTCATTGATTCTTTTAAGAAGAAAAGGAAGACTGTAAACAGCACGTATGCACTAATTGGACATGGCTCCCTGTTCTTGGAGCTGTCATTGACGTTATTCCTTGCAGTGATCTTTAGAAAAGTAAAGGCATATACAAATCTGGAGGAGGAAAAGTTCTCTAATTAATTATTGAATAATAATAATAAAGTGCTCTGTGAAAACTGAAGGTTCAGGTGTGGCAATAAGGCACAGCATGCAGTGGGAATCAGTCTCCTCTGCTGAAAAGATGCAACCCAAGGGCTGCTGGAGCTTCTTCCGTTGTGTGAGTTCCATTGCTGTCTCTCTGGTAACGTACTATTCTGTTTGATTCTACTGTAGAGTCTGGGACACAGCGCAGCTCTAAGGCTTCATCACACAAGTCAGCAACTCTGTTCAGTGCTGTGTGTTGAAGTGGTCAATTCAGAGTTCATCTGAAAAATATATACACCTGCAGTGTTCAGACCTGACCTCGGCTTCAGCTGTGAAGTATCTGCAATTGGAAGATTACAGCAGGATGCTGAAGGCAGGATGGTGGTCCAAGAGTGAGGCGCTCTGAGCTCCAGGCCTGGCTTGTTTTGTAGTCCTACAAAAGGCAAAACTGCTCAAGTGGTTATTGTGCAGATTTAGTTGTATGGATATATTAAAAGTGTCTCAATTTCTGATGATACAGAGTGACCTGGAAAAGAAAATAATAGTATGAATTCTGGAGCTTTTGTTTGAAGCACTGAGGAGCTTCTCAGTTGGCTCAGCTCCTGCTTACTCGACTGGTGCTCTGGCAGGAGGACACTCTCCCTGAGCAGAGCTGCGTGTCAGCCTGAGGTCACTGGTGGTACATCCTGCTCAAGGCAAAAACCTACCCTGCATGCCTGAAAGAAGCTTTGACAATAAACCTTTTAAGAGAGTTTATTATGAAAACACAGTGTTACTAATACCCTGAAACAGTGGATTTGGATCAATTTGGAATGTGGCATTCTTATCAGCCTTAAAAGCCTGAATAAATTAAAAATACGCAGAAACCATCTGTACTGAAACTTGTTGATGGGATCTGTCAGCTTTCTTTAGAGAGAGCGAAATAATTTATTTTGGGCTATTTCTGGTCCCAATTCTGAGCTTCACCCCAATCTCTATATTGCTGTAAGTCTAGGGCCTGGCAGTCCTATTTCAAGCTGGCTTAATGTCAGTACTCTCCATAGGCTGAATTCTGGGGGTTTGCTCAAGCTTTCTCCTATGCGTCTACGGTCACAGTTGGTGGTATAATGCTCACCTGTGAGGCATTATAATGCTTCATGCTGCTTCTTCAGGCTCATGTGAGAGCATGCACTAGACAGCTGGGACTTCCACTTGGTCCCCAAGTAGCACTAAGCCACGGGAGGAAGTCTCCAAAGTGATTCTATGTAGGACAGCTTATGCATCTTTTAGGCATCCACTTGTGATGGTCTGCTCTAGATAATTCCTCTGATCTGGGAACTTAGCTTCCTGAAGAACAACAATATACTTCCAATGTTAAGATAAAGAAATGTCACAGCTTTTCAAGCCTGTGACTTGATACTTAGACAGAATTATTTAAAAACCCACTGAATTAATAATGGCTAATTCATTAGTTTTGACTCATCTAAATAATTCTTGATGTCTCTAGAATCATAAATGTAGATGAGTGTTAGCACTGCTGGGTCAATTCCTGAAAGACTCTTTGGCCAAATACAAGTGGGGTTTTTTTCTGAGTAAAGATGAGGACTGCAGCCTCGCATGCTGTCTTTCCTTTTCTCAGCTTTCATTTTTGAGAAGGGCATCTTGGTTGCAAGGATTTTTCCAGGCCTAATAAAAATAAAGGATGAGGACAACTTCTGGTTTTTTATGGAATATAGTGCCAATACAGGGAAGAGGAGAATCATTTTATCTACTTGTCAGAGGACTTGTCACCTATTCTTACACTACACACTTCTGTTAGGGCATTCACTGATGTGCAGTGGCACCAGTGCTTTAACTTTGCAGCTGACTGTGACCCAGTTCCTTTATCATACTGAGCAAAGAAGGGGCAGTTTAGTGAGTTCTCGGTGCTTGGAGGAAAATGAATCTTGGCTAAGTGCAGACTGTATGCAGATAGGGTTAGAAGTAGTATCTTCTACTACTTCCCAGCCTTTGAATATGACAAAGGTTTTTAATGGCACCTTGACTCGTGTGGTTCACTGCTGGCTGGAGTATTGATCCTCTTCTCTGATAAGGCAGCGGGGGGTGTGTGGAAGCTTCCCCCACACCACTGGACTTGGCAAGGAAGCTAACTTGTATGATTGATGCCAATTTTCTTTAATCATACTCTTGTTTCCAGACTCCTGGAGAACTGAAGCATCCTTTGCAGTGGGCTGCTTCTGAAAACTTTATCTACTGTAGAACATTCTAGTTTTGCTTCAGGGCTTCTAAATCAGGTATTCCTTCCACCCTGAATCTCAGAGTGGTTTAGGCACTTCTGGAGGCTGTCTAGTCCAAACCCCTGCTCAAAACAGGGTCACCTAGGGTGGATGGCCAGTCGAGGTTTTAACATCTCCAGGAATGGAGACTCCATAACATCTCTGGACAATCTGTTCCAGGCTGTGACCACCTTTACAGTAAAAGAAGTTTTATGTTTTAATAGAATTTACTGTATTTCAGTTTGTGTCCATTTTGTCTTGTCCTTTTATCAGCCACCACTAAGCAGAGTCTGGCTCTGTCTTCTGCACCCCCTCCCATCAGGTCTGTATACACATTGTTAAGACTATCCTGAGCCTTCTCTTCTCCAGGCTGAACAATCCCAGCTTGCTCAGCCTCTCCGTGTATGTCAGGTGCTCCAGTGCCTTAATCATGTCTGGCCTTTTGCTGGACCCACTCCAGTATATCCATATTTTCCTTGCAGTCTCATTTGCACTGGTTGTCGGCTGAGTCCTGGCTGAGTTTAATATGCTGGGTTTTTTTCAGTCCTGACCACCTTAATGATCATCCTTCTCCCTGTGGGTAGCAGAGCAACTGGTATCTATTCTAAATCACATCTAAAGCTTTATCTGGCAAGTGCTTTCTTTGGCAAAGGAAGTAGGTAGATGAAGTGTTCTGAACACAGAAGCAAATCTCTCCTGCTTTGGTCCTGAGGGCCAGGGTTCCCTGAGTGTTGGATCCCTGCGGGCCTCACAAGTTGCTTCCTATTGATCAGGTGAGCACATAGTTGGAGAGGAAGCTTTGTGGGGACAAGATAGGTTGGAGTTGCTTAATTGCAGCAGATCTTGTAGTTGATGCTTCATTGACGGCACATGCCTGTACGGACAGTGTTTGATGCCTAAAGCTCTGAAATAGCGTGATTTTTCTAGGCTATTAATTGCATGGTGTGGGGTATTTTGTTTGGTTGGTTGGGTTTTTTTTTTTGGTGGCCTCTTGCTGCACATTTCTGCACTTGCTAAGCATGCCCGTGGGAAGTGGGAGAATTAACATCTGATCAGTGCTGGCTTTACTTTTCTGAGAGTAACGTCTGATACTAGCTGTATCACAGCCTCAGGCATGTGCCAGGCCAGAAGTTGATGTGCATGTGAAAAGGATCTGGTTGCACAAATAGTTTATGCAAAGGTGAAGACTTGTCTGGAGTATCTCTAGAAAGCACTGAGGCTATGTGATCAAGCCTTGTATGTGGTTGCTGTACTATATATACACTGAGACTCATTCAGCCTCTCTATTTATAGCACGTAATACGTAACAAGTCATGGCACAGAAGGGCCCTACAATATTGGATGCAACAGCCTGCTGTTACACTGCTGCAGTACTGCTATTATCAATCCCAGAAACCTATGTGAGAGGCCAGCATGCTTGTTAGAATGGGTACTTGTGAGTAAACTCCATGGATAACCCAGTTTAAACACAGCATCCCTCAGTTGTGAACATCTTCCCTTGTTGCCCAGCCTGTGGTGCAGGTGTGTTGATCCAGCAATTGTTCTTACGCAATTTAAAGCATTACAGTTAAAACGGGGCTTTCTCCTCTAGTCACTACTCCAGACTACTTGCTTCTTGTCAAAGCACCTGAGGTGGCAAGACTTTGGGAGATTCTTGGGAGAGACTCTGGAAGTAGATAGGAATCGTGGGGGAAAAGAGGCTTTGGCAGTTACTAACTATGTGCTCTCTGTGGCGGGCAGGCACATGAGCTTCATTCCTGCTCTGTTTTCCTCTCTTACAAAGCCTAAATACAAGGGACAAGCTTGTGTGGGTTGCTAAGCTCTGTCTGTAAGGTAATCAAAAGAAAAACAGAGCTGGGCTGTAGACCAAAAACATTGTTTCGAGTACCCTACAAGGGCCACAGAAAGAGCTCTGAGTCTGCTGCAGGTTGGAATTTCCTGATTCCATGCATATCACTGATCCAGGATCTCAGAGCCACCTGACAGGGAGCATTTTAGAGGATTTTCAGAGTTTAACAGTAGCTATATGTACCCATTCACTGTTTTAAATGGATTGATGTTAAAAGCCCAAGCAGTTCACACGTTGTGTAGCTCTAGCTGTGCCGGCCTGATACTTGCTACTTAGGGACCTGCAGCACAGCAACAAGAGCAAGGCATTTATGCTTTGTCTTAAAACATGCAGTATATTATGCTAAGGCACCAGCTGGCAGTAATGTCCTGCACTGTAATGGGGTTTCTTCAATGGGCAATACTGTTTGCGGTACTCTGCAGGGAGCCTTACTGCTACGTGAACCTCACTTGGTGCTATGAGAAGGAGGAAAATGCAGGTGAGTCCTTCTGATGTGGCTGAAGTTGTCTGTTCTTCACTTCTGCCAGTCTTCTACGTTCAAAGCAGAGCTGGTGAAATGAAACAAGTGTATGAGCCTCAGCTCTTTCAAAATAAGGCTGGGAAACTAAATTTAAACTTTCCTTATCAGCAGTTAATGCTCAGGTGTTTGACTGGGTACTGGAGAACCTAGGGTGAAGGTAGGCGGCTGCTTCCTTCTGGTGATCAACAGCTGAGAGCACTAGTATCTCAAAGGGGCACCATTAATTCTTCTCTGAGTGTTTGCACGTGGCCGTAAGGAAGGGACTGTGTTTAAATGCAGTGCAGTGGAACACCCTCTAGTTATGTGTCTCTTTGTTCTCTGTTTGTTGGAGTCAAATATCTATATTGGGCACATCCTAGGCTGTTGTCATGGAAATGGTTGGATTGACACATCCATAGCAGAGCAGCTTTGTTCCGTACAGAAGGATCAGAAGGACGATGGGTGAGAAAGGAAGAGGCCTGTTCTCAGCATTCAGGCATTCATAATATTTGTTCTTCAGCTCCTTAGCTCCAGTTGGAAGGCATACAGCTGTTGGATTACTTGTTCTGTGGCAGTATTGAAAGAATTATGTAGAACAATACCCAACATTTGGACTTCAACACAGAGCATTACCGAACATCATGCAAGATAGGATCCCCAGTTACAATTGCTGCCTCCTACATAGCTAATGTGCGACTGATTAGCGCATTAAAGAGCAGGGACATCTCTGCTCAGTCCTCTTTACTCTGTATTTCTAGTTCCTGTGAGATCTTGCATATTCCTACAAAGAGAAAATGCACCTTCTGTTCTGAAAATGGTAGGAAAACCCATTTACCCTCTGCGCTCTCCTGTTGAACACTGTAGCTGGGAATGCAGGATTTGTAACCAGGTATTTCCTCATGAACACATGGAAAAGAGTAATATTGAAGAGTTAATGAAGGTGAACTTAGAGGGTAGAAGTTAGTAATTTTTTACAGATCTCATGCCTAGTGTGCTTTTTGCTGCTGCCAGGCCACCCTGCACTTCCTCCAAATAGGTCATCAGCTGTTAGAAGGGGAAGGGATAGAAGAATGAGTATTAGATCTGTTTGCCTCATGTTAGAGTATTTTCACAGCCTGTTGCTACAGGGAGGTTCTCAGCTTCGCGCCAAGAAGAGTCAGAAGATAAGAAACTTCAGAAGCAGTGAGGGAAGCTGCATCCTGCAACTCAAAACTGAGCTCTGCAGGGTTCTTTCCTCCAGTGCCTGGATCTGTGGGAGGAGTTCCTCCCCCTTCCTGTGCATCTTGAACATGGTGGGAGCATGTTTAAATGCTTTTAATCAGATATTTGCTGGTTGGTTTGTTTTTTTTTTAATCTGTTAAACATGCAAATAGAGGCTGGTACATGCTTAGTAAAAGCAATGCTGTTTCTAATGCAGTCTGGTTATGTATCTATCATGATCCAAAAAATCATCAAAGTCAGACTGCAGATAAAGGCAGCCTTTTCTGGTTCCATGTCAAAAATCTTCACTTGTCTTGATGGCTTCTGCAGATTGGACAGAGAGCAAGTAAAGGTAGTTCCTGTCCCTGCATGACACCTGTCCCATGCATTCCATGTCCCTCTGTAAGAAGGAAGGGCAGGACCTATATAGAGACCACCCCTGCTGTGCTCCCAACCACTTTCAAGTGCTTTAATGGATTTTGTCTCTTCAGGTTTTGAGAATATTTATTTGCTACTTAATTTTCCAGGTTCTGTCAGATATGAGCAATCCGTATTAGGGTGGTAAAAGGTATTTTTTTATATATGAGCTTCCCAAAACTAAATTTTCAAATTTTGCATTTCATATATGATTAAAAAAAAAAAAAGCTGTATTGTTTTGATGCAATAGTCTGTTTCCTGGTGCTTTTAGTCTGTGTGTGCATGAAGGGAACCAGATTGGAAGGATTTTCAGTTTGTGTAGAAATTTGCAAGATTAAGAACATCATTTCAAATTTTTAGCTGCTTATCTGTGCCAGCTGTTCTGCCTGAGAAAGCTTCTGCTTCCTTTAGGGTTCTGTGGCCCTAGCACAAACTGGTCGTCCTGTAAATTCTGGCAGATTAGGGTTACAGAACCCATACTATTGCTGCTGCTCAAAAAAGAAGCAACAGGAGCAACCTGGAACTTACTGTTTACCTTAAAGCCAAATATTGAAAAATATTTTGTAAACTTGGCCCTTAATTTTTAACTACTGGAGAGAGTCCAGCATAGGGCAACTAAGATGATTAAGGGATTAGAGCACCTCCCTTAGGAGGAAAGGCTCAAAGAGCTGGGGCTCTTTAGCCTTGAGAAGAGAAGGCTGAGGGGAGACCTTATCTATGTTTACAAGTACGTAAAGGGTGGGTTGAAGGATGATGGAGCCGGACTCTCTTCAGTGGTTTCCAGTGATAGAACGAGGGGCAACGGGCACAAGCTGGAACGTAGGAAGTTCCATTTAAATATGAGGAGAAACTTCTTTATGGTGAGGGTGCCAGAGCCCTGGAACAGCCTGCCCAGGGAGGTCGTGGAGTCCCTTTCTCTGGAGATCTTCAAGACCTGCCTGGATGCAGTCCTGAGTAACATGCTCTAACATGCTCTGGGCAATCCTGCTTCAGCAGGGGAGTTAGACTAGATGATCTCTAGAGGTCCCTTCCAACTCTGACAATTCCGTGATTCCGTAATTTTCATGACAAGTGAAATGAAAGGTGGTCAGTACTTATTATTAGATGCCATTATCTGTTTATTATTAGATACCACTTATTAAATAAAGTGCACCTTAATTTCTCCTCCTCTTTTCTAGGAAGATAGTTCTCTTGATTAGTGACAGCATATCTACATTGCTGCCCTGGGCACAGATGATGAGAGCCTTGGATGGCTTTTGTCTGCAGGATGTGGTTATGGTTGAATAATGGAATGAACAAAATATGAAGTATGATCAGAACAAGTTATCAGGCAGTTTTTCATGTTATAAATTGGGGAAGACATTTAGAACAAATATTGTCCTTTAAAAAGCCACTTTTACATACATTTTCTTGGAGCAAAGAGTCTTTTGCAGATATTCTGAACCTTATGAAGGAATCTTTCCAGATCAAGGAACCTCACCAGGGGAAGGAGGGCCAATTGGCTGTTTTCAGTTCAGCTCTCTGGTGAACTTTTTCTTTTTGTATCTCACAATGGAAATATAGAACACTTCTTTTTTTGATTGGGACCACCTCTGGGGCAAGTGTCAAGTGACTATTGTGAGCGTGCTCGCCATTTTGGTAGCAAAGTGGAAAAGGTAAAGAAATCACTAGGAACTTGGATATATGTTCTTTTGAGCTGTACATTGGCTTTGATAGAAAATGGAGGCAGTTTGCAAACTAGCCTTTTATAAAGATAGCAAAGGTATAGAACTGCTGTCCTTATCTGGCTTCTTTAAGTGGGAGTAGATAGAAATCTCTTCTGAGGCTGCAGTGGAAAATTTGATATGATGCAGAAGCAGAAAATGCCAAATGCACAAATGTCATCATCCCTACTGCAGGGTGCCAACTTGGCTTATACGGAAAGTCCAACTCTATTATTTAGCAGCATGAGGTATTTGACACACAAGCTACTGTGCCCGGCCAAAACCTGCTCAGTTACACATTGCAACTCTCGCCCTTTTCATGCAGACGGTGTTTTCACCCTGTTATCTCATGTATCTGTTTTGTGTGTGTTTGATGGTTGCAGTTATGGCAGGCAGCTTGAGTTGTTCAGAAACACTTTTAGCAGCCAGAATTCAAGGGTCGGGAGACCTATTCAGGAGGAGCAATATAAAGCTTTGTAATCAGATTCACGTAGGCAACTAGTTATGGTTAAAACACCCAAGTGTTTTACTGTCTTCTTTTGTCACCTCCCTGCCCCCTGGCTTCTGAGTAATTAATTGATATATGCTGTGGAGCCTGTGGCTTTTGTGACATCAGTGAGGAAATGGGGTTTGGTACTTCTGAGTAAGAAGTTAAATGTGCAGAAGATGGTAATAGAAATGCTGAATGTATTGATGTTTTCAGGTGGGTGACCTCTTGGCTGTCCTTAGCATTTTGTGAGTAACACATCCTGGATCTCTGTCAGTATCATGTTCTACCCTACACTGTCCATAGGGTCTACTTCTTTATTTGTGCTCCTGCCTTTTCTGCTTGCACAGTCACTCACCGGTCTGCCTGGTGTGGATTCACAGGTTCCTACAGTTACTGGGGATCCATCTTCAGTTCTTCTCAGACATGCTGATTTCCTCTTGCTATCATCTGCATGTGACCAGCTTCAGTCAGCTCTCTTCTCCTCCCAGACTTTCTCCGTTATCACTTTCCCTTTGCTGAACCAATGGGAGCACCAATCTCATGTGCTTCTAATACAACCTGTCATTTTGGTTTGATTAGTTAAGGGTACGTGGGAAGAAACCCTTGAATTTTACTTGGACTCCATGAAAGCTTTTGATATACATACCAATTCTCTCTGTTCTCCAGACACCTCTACCTCTGTTGAATGCACCTTAAATGCTTCATAGGTCATCCTGTAATAACTCTATGGCTCTGCTGCAGGAGTTGGATTCAGCTCGCCTTTCAACACTGTGCTACTGGCCTCTGCTGCTGTAAACAGCACTAGCTTGTATCCTCTGCTGTCACACGTGTAGCTTCTTCAGTTTCAGGTCTAGATAAACTATAAAGAGGGTAGAATTGAGGTTTTTCTGTCCAGAGGGCATCAGACCTTTGTCAGCACAGAGGTGCTACATGCTTGAATCCTTGTGTTTTACAGCTTTCGGAGTAACCTGTAACTATTGCTAGCTGACTTCAATTAGCTCAACATTTCCAAAAGTAAATCTTAGAAGTGTGCCTGGAATCAAAATTGAGGCTTTCCAGTGGGTCTTACTCTGTTTGGATTGCCATGAACTGAAATCGCCTCTTGCAAGAAAGAATAGTATGTGGGTGAGAAGATGCTATCTTAAGGAAAGAGAAAGTTTCCAAAACAGTTGCATAATATAAAGTGACATGGAAAATTAAAAGCTAATTTGCCTGAGAAGTTAGCTCTGACTCACTAAATCTAGCTCAACTCTTAAAGCTATCTACAATAGTGATTTTCACATCAGGTGTCTCATCTGCATTCTGAGATTCTCATGCTCTGGAAGGTGATTAGCTCTTCTTATGACTGATTAAATTAGTTTTCCTCCTTCGGCAGCTGAATACAGTTGTAGATAAGTAGCAATTGTGATACATACGGCATAAGTTGGGAGTGTCTCTTTTATCTGTATTCACTTTCTTCTCTATGCAATAATACTTTACATAAAACTATTCATGCTAGTTTTTGACATTCCACTTTGAATCCAATTTTAATGGCTTTGCCTTTATATAGGCTGAAAATCACATGACGTAAAATCCATTTAGTCGCTTGATGTATGGATCTCCTAGTGCTGGGCTTCAAGGAAATGCATTTGAAATTGGTGACTTGCTCTGTGAGCAAGTAATTAACATGAGGTATCAGAAAAATGATTTTGCTGAAGTGAAGACTTTCTGTGGCATCAACAGGAAATACCGATGGATTACAGTGGGCAACTTCTCACTGTTATTATAATGCAAATATGCAGGAGTTAATTGGTTGTGGGTAGAGGAAGCTCTTAGTAAGAATGTAGAAAAAGAAGCAAACATGCAGAAAAGTTGCAGGTAGAGCACTTAGCGCAAGAGAGAAAAGTATCCGCAATATTAATTAGACTGTGCCTGTAGCATAGTTTTGTTCTGCAGCCAATGATGAATTTTGTAATACATACGCTTGATGGCCAGTCAGCTCACTTGCAGTTAATGCTAATTTATGACTTAAAATAATCTTACCTCTGCTTTGTGACAGTTGTTGCTTGGGAGACTGGATAAAGTAAGGACAAAACAAGACAAGCATGAGATTTGTGTAATACAGCATGGGGTTTGTGACTAAGACTGGAATGTCTCTCCATCAGTGGACCTTTCTGGTGAATATCTCGTGCCTCGGTTAAGAGGGGATGTGCTCACTGTCAGGCTGGCATAGCTGGCTCTGTGCCTTCCTCTGGACTTGCGGGCAGAGGCATTTAACCTCTGGCATTGCTCATGCAGAGAGGAATTCAAGGAGTGGTCAATATCCATTTCCATTCCAGATACGTTTTCACATTTGATGAGGCAATAAATACAGAAGCCAGCATACAAAGCTGTAAGTTCCTAAGGAGGGCTGTGCTTTACTTATACTGATGCTATTTTTTTTATGTCAGGCAAAGACTGTAACTCACTTCTAAAATGAAGCATCTGTTTATGTGTGAAATTATTGGAGGTTTATTAGTGATAGCAGGAGATAGATTGATGCCCCAGCAATCCAGTTCTGCCCATGTATCTCATATTCCTGTGCTGGGCTTCCAAATTTGGTGCATTCTTACTCCAGCAGCAGCAGAGACAGTAAGGTAGTGAAAAGTATTGGCTTTCATTTTGGGGGTTTTCTGTGTCTGAAGTGAAGGCTTTTAATGTTGTGTTTAATGTAATTTCCTCAGTGTTTCCAATTAGCCCTTACAAATCAAGGAATTAGCTACCCATTAGCTTTTCTTGTTGTAACACTTGCCAGGGGAAGGACGTAGTTCAGCCCCTGGAGTGATGAGCCAGTGGATGGATGTCTCACGTGCACTTTAGCTAGATCACAAAGACCACCACTTACCATGGAAAATCTGCTGGTATTTCCTGGCAGCTGGCCATTCATGAGGACCTTGAGCTAGATAGCTTATAGACTCGGAGCATGGGAACTTGAGTGGAATTAAGTTGGATGATTCTGGGCCCTAATCCCTGTTTACCTTGGTGTTCTCATCTGTGGTTTAGCAGTATTAGTTACCGTACGTGCTAAGGCTGAGGTCTTGGTCATTAACGCTGAAAGAGATTGAAGGCACTATTATGTTCCATACATGGGCTTCCAGAAGTTGTTTGCTATCTGGAGGCCTATAACCAAAAGGCTTTAAGTGCTCTCAGTAGGGTGGTGGATCTCTGTGTTGGGTTCAGTCTGCGCTGGAAGGAGGTTGTGTCACTCTTGCTGGTTGTGCTGTGTTGTGCGACCTTGGTTGTTGAGACATGTAAACCCACCTAAATTTGTGTAACCTTTCCTGTGACACTTAGAATGAACAGAATTAGGACTGTAACTGCTTAGTGGAGCCCATGTTTGGAGTGAAATCTGTTTCATCTTTGACTAAGAATGTATGGAATGGTTGCCATCTGAGTATACTTGCTACATACGGACACCTTTTCTGGGAGACAAAGGAACACCTGTTTGTGTTCGCACTTGCTTTGTTTGATCTGATGGGCTGGCTGGGCTTAGCCCTGGGATGGGGGAGACACAGATAGACAGTCCCTGCAATGGGCACTCTGTCATTCTTAAATGGGCACCAGAACTTGTGTTGCAAAGGGGATTTTTGTATAACCAAACCCAACAGTCTTTAGTGCCTCTTTTTACAGATGCCAGCTGAACTCTTGAATAATTATGTGCAGTTTTGCTTTCAGAGGAGTAGGAATGTCTAATGATAATGACTCTTACCTGAGCAACTGAATTTGCATCTCTAAAAATCTTAGCTTGACACCTAAAATCGTATACAGAAAAGGGCTATCATTCCTAAACCCATAGCAGAGATAAAAGAAGCTGAAAGCATTAGCCTTCTAAGCCAGTGTGACAGCTTTTTTTCTATTTTAATAATGTTTACTTTAGAAACGAAGATGTACTTGCTTAGTTGGTTCATTTCTGAGATTAATTTATGTTCTGAGTTCAGCCACACTATTTTCCTTAGTGCTATGGAATTTTGTTATACTAACAATGAAAGAAAAATACAGAGGATTGATCTAGAGACAGGCATAATTTATTATGGAAGGAGGAAACCCAGTGGGATATCTTATCGCTCCAGTTTTCAGTAATAGAAGGAAACTATTCAGCTCTCTGTCCAGATGTTATGGCAGACAGAACTCCAGAACTTTGGCTGCAGCAGTTGCAGAAAACAGAGTTAATCACTTTGGCACCTGGGAAGCTAATTTACTACTTGGCTCTGAAAAATGAGGAGCCTGGGAATCTTTATGCAAACTATATTTGGGAAGAAATAACTATAACAAAGTATAAATTAATCAGCTAGCCCAAAGCTTGAACTAAATGAATAGTTTTGAGAAAATACTACAGACCAAATGCATTGTTCAAAGATTTTAGGAGGTGTATTATAAATCCAAGGCTCTTACTTCGAGGAAATTTTATTACTGTGTACAAAACCCATGTAGCCCAAGGTGACAAATACCACTTCAGCTTTCCCCACTCTGAAGAAACTGTTCAAAATGTAAGCAGTAAATTTTTTGTTATATATTGTTGTACTGTGACCTGCGAAGAGTAAGGGCACAAGAACATGAGAAGTTCAGGACCCAGTTTGTACACTGCAGGGGGAGTCGCTTTAAATTTAGAAATTGGACAAGCTGTGTAAACTACTTCTGCATTTTTGTTTTTTTTTGTTATTTGGTAGGTTTGCTTGGATCGCACAAAATTTTTTTCAAGTTCTGTCCTGCTCCCATCTGTTCTTGGCTCTGGTTGGCTTCACTGGGAGCAGTGAAATGTGCAGTTAGATTCCACTTGTGCAGAACACAGCATCACAGCAAGTGGAAGGTTAGCTTCAAACTCAAATGTCTTCCAATGAAAAGACAAGATTCTCCTGTTTGTATTTTACCTAAGAGTCAATCTTTATGCCTCAAACACCTCTTAGTGCCATGTTTCAGGATAGAGGACAACATCTTGCTGTCTTGGGTCAGTGACCACCTAGTTCTGAGTCCTGACAATGACAGCTAACTGGAAGAAGAAAGCACTACACTTGATTTTAGGTGAATATACTGTCTTAACTGATTGCATTTCACAGTCACAGAGCATAACTGTAAAACTTCTGATATATCAGGGCATTATAACATTATCACTGACTAAAATTAACACAAACCTGGCCTGAATTAAGATTGGGAGAATTCAGTGCTTGTGGTTTTACAGCAAGGTTTCAAATCGTGATTTAAAAAAAGATGTCTCCAATGTTTGAGGTGGCAGTAAAGATTTATAATGGGATCATTGGTTGAAGACACTTGTGGATTTCTTGTTGTGTAATTAAGTATTAATCAGCAAGATATCACCTTCCCATGGTTGTATTAGGCCTGTAAAAGTAACAGGAAGGGAGAATATTATCTTTTAATTAAAATTGATAGGTCTGATCAAGTGTGTTTACTGGACCTTTGACTAAGAGTGATTCCTGCTTTAAGATCATTCTTCCACCTGTAATTTAAAAATGCAACTCAAGGCTATAAATAATTGAGCTACGAGGATGCAACTCTTACAGGAAAAGCAAGAGCAGGGTTTTTTGTTCTCTGTGACTACTGTAGGGTCTCAGAGTTAGGTCTGGTACCATTTATGGAAGAGCTCAGTTGGGTCAGCTTTTCAGGTAGATAAGAAAGCTTTATTTAGCCATGTTATGCAGAGCATGTCACTGTCTCAGCCCTATCCTCAGGAGCAAGTGCCCACATCATGATAAACACAAATGGGGGTTTCTTATTGTCAGGTTCTGAAGTAGGCTCATAATGCATTCCAAGAGTTTCCTTCCTAAAGAGGACTAAAGAACTGTGAGCTCCTGTAGGCAGCTCAGACAGCCTCTGCCTTTCCTCCACCTGCTCTCCAAACAGATGATGAGCACTTTAAAGGGTTTGGCAGCCTACTAATGTTTCTCAAGTGCTTACTTCCCATGAGAGCTGAAGGTGGTATTTGGGGACATGCTCTTCCTAACCTTGAAATGAAGTGGAAGCAGGAACATGAACTAATTCCTTTAACTTTGTAGTGTTCTGTGTCACTTCCCTGTGTCCACAGCTTGGCAGCACCTTGTTGGCTCTGTTTCCTGTCTTGTCTTCGTCCTTTTCATCCATATTCACCCTCTTTTATGTTTAGGTATTTAGGTTTTGATTTCTGAAAGAGATGGAAAGGAATTTCTGAAGAAAGAGGTGGGCATGACCATTCTTTTAAGAAAGGTGAGAAGGAAAAAGTAAAGTATTGTGTAGCATTAGCGCTGAGAAGAACAGACTATTTAGTGGCACAGACTATTCATCGTTTTATTGTGAAGCAGAATAAAATTCCCGGTGGTCAGAGTTCAAACCCGGAGGAATTGGCTGTAGCAATGAGCAACAGCAGCCCTGCTAGGAAAGGTTTTTTTTTTTTTCCTTTTTCAGAGATTTTTCTACACGAATAAATTCAGTTTGCATAATGGAGTGAGGAATACCTCTTTTTTTAGCTGACCTCTTTTTGGCTTCTCAGCTTCTTTCAGTGTCTAATAGCCAGAGACAAGCTCTATCTCAAATTCCCACAGTTCTTTGCCCTGTTCATTCTCAGGCCACCTAGAAACCACTTGCTATTTCTGGATTAGTGCTGGGAAAAAGTTATCTGGGGAACCTGAGAGTAAGAGGGAGCATTTCAAATTAATCTCAGGATCACTGGAGCTGGATGATGGGATACACCTGTGTATGGTCTGAAACTACCAAAATCTGTTCCCATATCCCAGGTAATATGGAGAGAGGGAAAGCGGTATTGGGAATATAGCATAACCAAGATATTCTCAGATTTATGTCACTTCTGCAATTCTGGGGTAGAACCAGAATTTTTATTTAATATCTGTAGAAGCACTAGAATGTATGTTTCAGAAATAGAACAACCAGCCTTTGTAAATTGGATTCTGATCCCTGCACTAAATCCTGAAGCCTTCAGGAATCATACTCGATGTCTTTCAAAGAGGGAGAAGAAGATGATAGAGCTATGTTGTGATCCCTTCTCTAGTACTGTTCCTCCCTTCCCCAGCTTTGTTTATTGGTGAAGCAAAGAACAGGGAGCAGGGAGAATATGGTATTTGCAGCCATATCTTATTTTCTGAGCATTCTGTAAATGCTGAATTATGTTGCTTTGTGCCATCAGAACAACTGGCTTTTTTCCTACAGAAAGCTGTTTAGTTGATCGTGTTTGAGCCCATTTGCCAAGACCAATTCATCAGCACATTTAAGATGCGCTGAAGAAAAATACATTGTCTGATGAGCCTTTGCTTAGTAGGCATGTTATTTAATGGTGCCATTAAATCTGGGGAGCAGCCTTTTACTATAGTATTTTCCATGAGATTATAATTGACCTCTTGAGTCATTTATTACTTTAGTTTTTTTAGAATGTATGCCTTGGGTTCTTCTCTTTGACAGTTTCAATCTACAGTCTTTATCTGCAACCAGAATGTTTTCATCCTGTTCTGGGTGAATGGTTGTTCTTCTAGAGCGTTTCTTGAGAGAAAAGCATTTGAACCCAAGTTAAACACTGCATATCTAAACCCAGGCACCTTCTGTGCCTTCTGCTCCAAGCTGGTCAGCAAGCACAATGCAAATTCGTACTGCTGCTTAACATGTTTTCCTTCGGATTTACCAGATGAAGTGACTGTGTAAGGTACAGAATTAGATCTCAGATTTATATTGAGATTTTGAGGTATTTTTATTACTCTGGAAATTACACGTAGAATGTAGGTCATGATTTCACAGGGAAAAATGGGTCAAAAATCTTACTGAAACAGTGAGGGTCCCCTGATACTGTAGGTATGCAGAACTGATATATCCTGTGCACATTTAGTATATATGCTTATCATGGGATCTGCATCTCTCATCTGCAGAAAGTGTGAGTAGATCAGGGTTTATAATTGGAAGCCCAAACCCTGTGCTGTCCATATCCAACACACTTGGTGGCCTTAGGGGAAGTCTGTGATGCACAAGGAATGTGGGTTTGCCTGCCAAGTGTTATAAAATGCAGAGATGACAGCTCTGTTCCACAGAGCACAGTCTAGGAAGATGCACAGACATCTTTTACGTGATGCTGGTGTCCTCCTTTTGAGCAAAAAGACGACACAAACTAGGAAATCCAGTAGTAAAGGTGGCTGAAGGCTTTTATTGTCTTAAATGTGAAATTGTATCTTGCCTAAAGAAAAAAGGCAATTTTGGAGTGTTTCTGCAGTTTGTCTGGTGGTTTGTTTCTGTCTTGGTGACTGAGACTTTTTGCTAAATGGCCCTGTTGACTTTAATTTATCAAAAGCCTATTAACATGATGCATGAGTTTTATAGCTCCCATCCCTTACCTATGAGCGCTCTTACTGCTTTTAGTCAGAAGTAATGTGTGCTTCTGACCACAGATCTAGTCAAATTGATTAGGCTGTTAATCAGTGAAGTGTTTTGAGTTGCAATAATTTAAACTGGTTTCACAGACGTACTACTTCATCACCAAGTCTGGGTTGATTATCCATTAATATTGTAGCCTCTGGTAAAGCCAGGACAACATCCTTCCTTGCAAATTCTCTTACTAGAAAGAAAGCAAGGTTGATGCATCCAGTGGGTCGTCAGTGGTAAATAAAATAGTAAGAAGGGTCTCACAGAATAGAGATTCAGGTGGCTGTTGCAGGCTGCTGAAACCAGTGCTGACTTTCAGCTGAAACAGAGTTCTTAGAAATGCTGGGGCTAAAATCACGCTGGTTTGTCTTAGAAGAGAGGTTGCTGGGGAATAACTTCCAGGTCTGTCCAGATATTTGTGAACTTTGAGTACTGGATGTCTTAGTGACTACTGAAGGAGCACATACAGTTTTCCAGAGAGCCTATCCTGCAAAATCAAGCTTGGGTCTGCTATCCATCTTTTAGCAAGGTCATCCTTCTAGTGGTGTAAGCACTTCTGCTCATGGTTGTCACGAACACCGTGAGCAATTCCAGTTGGAGACTGGATTCTGAATTGGCAGATTAGTGCTACATTTGGTAAAGCGTGTGTGTGTGTAGACACATATCCTTCTCTCCATTCCCCACAGAATCAGCCTAAGCCAGTATGTGAAGTGTTTTTCCTGCACACATCACTAATAATGCAGGTCCAGAAGCTGACTGCAAATCCCTTGTTTGCCTGTCAGACGCTACAGGGAATTTGTGGAGTATGAGCTTCCTTTGGGACAGACCTTCAGGCTCAGCGTGCTAATTGGTACTGCAGAGAAGTCTGAGAGGAGCTGCTCAGGAGATTTTTGAACTAGGCTGGCTTTTTGTTTTGTTTCCCTGGAAAAGAACAGCTTTTCCATTTTGTAGTTGTGCAATGCTGTGACACTGTTAGCAATGATGCCTCTGCTCTACTTCAAACAAATCCACAGTTTTGAAAGTGGTGTCTGATCCACTGCATCACGTTATTAAGTCTGAAGGTGGGAATGGGAAATGTTCTATTATCTATGCAGGCTAAAAGATGGGAAAGGTCTCATGTCAAGACTGACTCTTGCTTTCTACTAGAGAACAGACCAATTTCACCAGCTCATTCCCCTACATTGGCCCTGATTCTGCAGTTTGCTGTGCTGACCTTAGTACAAAACTTAGTTTTGGGCTGCCTTTGAGGTTAAAAGTTAATTTAAACTTTTCAAGTAAGTATTCTTGTGGCTGCTCTCCCACACCTTTGCCTGCATCACAGCAACAGGCCTCTTCAGTAACAGGCGAAATTCTTCACTTTGGGAGTGAAATGGTATTCTAGGTTGATCCCTTTTGTCAGGTGATGCATGTGTGTGAATAACTGGCAATTAGAAGTTCTGCATCATTGCTTATGCTGACTTCATGACATTTCTTTGTGTCGCTCCAGCCATGTACAACCCAGAACCTCTTTGAAAGACTATACAACAGTTGATGGGGTGGAGGGGAGACATGTCCCTCTTCTGTTTCAGAATACCTCTGTGCTGATTGGTTTATTTTGGGGAACTGACAAGTCTCCTGACATAAATCTGAAAATGTGTCAACAGCCTTTCAGCCAAATTTGAGCACCTGTTGTCTTAAAAAAGATAGAAGAAAAAAAAAAAAAAGGCGGCATTAAAACAAGAGACAATGTCAAACTACAAAAAAATGTAAAGTCTTGCCTCATGAAAATAGCTATGAAGATCCGGTCTCTTAAGAGCTTTTTTGTTTGTGTCTATTGAAATTTTTTTCTTTTTTTTTTAAAAAAAGGTAACTTTATTTGAGGTATTAGTTGTGAGACAAATCATAATGTGAAGACAAGTCCTGTGCCAGACAGCTAAATTCAGGCTTTGCTCTTTTAACAAGTCACAGATACCTCACTCTGGAATTCATTCTCTGAAAAGCAAAGTTGGACACGGGCTGGCACTGGGCTGCTGAATTACATTTCTTCCTTGGCTAATCAAGGACCTTTATACTATATGAGTGAGTCAGACCTTGGTTTACTGTTTGGATACTGGCATACCTTTGCTTCCTGAATTATGGATCCAATCCAAAATCTGTTGCTTTCGGCAAGAATAGGATGGTACCCGACAGAGCATATCAGTGCAATAGCTAGTGGGGAGATAAATGCTCGTCATTTTGAAACGCTTGTGAATCGAACTTATTTCCTCTTCCCCTAGATGGTGGTATCCAAGATGTCCAGAGGGAACAATTCAGTAGTTCATCTGTAATTGTCATGAATGTTTCGTGAAAATAAGATGCCTAATTTGATAGCAGCTTGGCAAACAAACTGAAAGAGCAGGTTGGTCAGCAGGCAGAAATGAATATCAAATATTTTCCTCGCTGTCTCCCGTATTTTTGGAGACTGTTTGGAAGCCAGAAATGTTCATTGGAAACATTCATTAAAATGATCCCCAAAGTGGATTAGTCAGCTAGTTCTGGAAGAACACTGAAAATGCTTTTCTGTTGTGCTGTTGGCCTCCTTGCATCACTATTAATTATGAAACTTAGCTCTTTAGCAGACTGCTAATTAAATTGGGCTGCAGTGATATGGACAAGTATAGTACCTCTTTCTGGTCTCTGCCGGGATAGTCATATATCCTGAGGTTGTCCCGAGGACAAGCCAGCCAGGCGGCCAGTTTTTCTCTCTAGGGATGACGTGTCACATCTCATTTGACTACCTGTCTGTTACAGTGAATCTCTCCCTTCTTTTCTTTTAATTTTAGAATTGTTTATCTCATCCTTTTTTCAAGGCGAGAGTTCAGACCGACAGTGCCTTTTTGACTTGGTTTGAGGGCTCTTAATCAGTCAACTATGTGATTCGATTCTGTCCTAAAGGCGGTGTTGGCCATAGTGTGGAAACTGAAGGCAAGGACAAGAAGTTACTAGTAGTATCATCTCTATAATCATAAGTACTGTCCCAGTTCTAGAAATCTGCTGAACTCTGATGTTTTCCTCTTGTGAAACTTAGTTAAGCTACAAGTGCCTTACAAATAGTGTGTCACTCTCTCCAGACCCAGCCTGATTTCACTGACTTCACTGGGGAGAGGTGATGGTTTACTTTATTGTATCACCTGATTTGTTGTCTGCTCTTAGCTAAAGTAACATGATGATGGAGAGGAGTTTTATTCTGTAATTTCACTCTGTAATTTTTCTTGATGACAAAAGGATGCTGAAGATGGTGCCAGAATTGCAGTTTTATGTCTTCTCAGTGAAGTAAGCTACTAACTGCTGGCTGATGCATGGTGGGCTAGGACTATGGCTTGCATCCTCTTGTATGGCTCTTTGTAGCTGGGCATCTTTCAGTTGGGAAGTCCCTTCCATATTCCTTGCTGGCCTAGTGCTAGAAAGCTATAGCATGATATTTGTATACCACTGCTTTTTCAATTTATTCTCTGTATGAAAGAGGAATGTTTGAACCAGAAACAGATAACTCTTTCTCAAAGAGAGTAAGGCTTTTGTTGTATGATATGTGGCTGCTATACCCTTCTTCTGAGCACCAGTGGAAGGCTGTTCTGAAGAAGTGAGAAGACAAATGCAATGCCATAGTAAGCAATGAGTTAACTTTCATTTCCCACCTTCTGAGTTGAATTCCACAGCCCTGTTGAACAGAAAGTGCAACACCATTACATTTTTTGCTAGATATGCTGTTCAGATATTGATCAAAACCTGCCTTTGCATTCCACTTTACCTAAAGAGCTGATGCGTTATCTCTGAGAGAGTAATCTTTTCTACCAAAAAAAAAAAATATCCCTTAGCTTTTCATGTTGTCTTGTTTTGATTAAATATATTCTTCTTGGAAATTTAAAGCTCATCTACCAAGTCTTGTGGGTAGGATTTTACAGCTGAAGAATATCAGGGGCACTGTGTGCATATAACCTCCTCGTCCAAATTGCAATTTAAAGCAGATCACAGGGATTTGGGATTTGGTTAGTATAAAAGGATAGATTTGCGGCCTACTCTTTTATCACCCTTACATCTGCGTTATATTTACCATCAGTACATGAGAAGCATATCTATATATATAGAGAGAGAGATAATTGGGTTGCATTAAAAATTAAGAGTAAATTTAATTCCATCTTTTAGGTCCTAAATCCCTTATTTGGATTTTCTTGTAGTATTTTTCTTTAAACTTGGGAAAACATTGGGGTGTTCTGTTGAGTTTTCTTGTTTGGTTTGCAGTTTCTGACACGTATTCGTATATTTCCTTACCAGACTGAATATACAACTGAAATTATTATAAACAGCTAATCAAACACTGGAATTCTTCATAGTATAAAAAGCCATGGTCACAACACTGGTTTGTGCATTCCTGTTACAAGATTTTCCTGTGATATGAAAATGCCTACAATGGGCTATTGAAACTAGATGTAGTGTGAATTATAAATAGCATGAGTTAAAATCCCTGTTAAAAAAACAAAACAAAACAGAAAAGGCCTTAAAATACATAGCACAAGAAGTTGCATATTTGTGTTTAGAGAGATGCATACCTTCAATGAGTTTATTATGCTGAGATCACAAGGTTAGCCAGTGTTGTGCACACATGCATATATGAATAAAGAACAAGCTGACTGAAGAAAAATCAACATAGGATTTGTGATTCAATAAACTCAAAGTTGCCAGCCTAAAAACCAGTGAACTTGACTGCAAATCTGGGACAAAAAATTCCCTGCAAACAAGGGGGCTGATTAGTCAGGGCTATATAATACAGCTAAAGAAGTAATGTGTACTAATAGTTTTTCCAGGCAAGTTTCAAATCTTTTCAGGCAAAATTTTATTTTGTCTTCCAGTAACTCCTGTGGAGAATTCAGTAGATGCTCACTTTATTCAAATAGGGAAATCTCAGCTGCATTGAAAAATAGGTTAGTGTTTCCAATCCAGTCTTTATCATGAAGCTATCGTGGATGCTTTGTTCTGCAGAAGGGATTCTAGCCTCAAAGACCTCTTTACGTTTCCTGTACGTGAGAAGTTTTTGAAAAGCATCTTACCAGCCTTGTTCCATGTTGTGAGTCTGTTCACGAGCATAACAGGATGATCTTGGCAAATAGATAATGATTCTCTTGCAACAGGAGGGGAAGCAAGAAGCAGTTTCACAAGTCTAACTTAAAGATGCTCAGAGGGATTTTTCTTCTGGTACCAAAGCTGGGCTGTTTGTCATACGTATTGATGGGGCAGAAAGAAGATCTCTTCACTTACGTTTCCTAACAGTATCTGTGTAAGTTTGCAGGTTCAATTGCAACAGGGGAAATTCTGAATAGAAATTTAAGTTTTTTCACAGTTCTGTTATCTCTCTCACTCACTGCCTACTGCTTTCATACTAGTGGGGGGAGAAAGGTGACATTAGACTACAGACATGAAATCTGTAGCGGGCCCTTCTCCATGTGTCTGACTCTCCTGCTTACTTTTGTCCCCATGTTTGTTGTTGAAATGACAGAGTGGTATCTACCACCTACTGGCTGTGGCTGGCTGCTCTAAAATTCTGGGAATCATAGTTTATTTAACCTTGAGCATCTCCAAAGCTCAGTGCAATGCAGGTTTCCTATTCAAGGTAGCGCGGTGGATGGAAGGATAACACTGTGCTCTTGGCCAAATGATGCATAGTGAAACCCTTCAGTTCAGTGGCCCAAACCTAACCTTTGACTTTCTATTATATGTATATTGTCAGTTCCTTATCTGGTCTTTCTTTATATTTCTTCTTATAAGCTATCACCTTCTGCTGTGCACTTCTGAATTGGTTACTTCACATATATGTGAAGCTCCAGTCTTTAGCTGTGACTATGTTCTGTTTGTGTTGTACACTTTTTAAATACCATATTTGGACACTTCTCAGCCTCCACGTAGTACGTTGGGGTATTTGGTATGGACCTTGGTTAGCTCTTTGACAGACTACAGATGGTCTGTTCATCAGTCTCTTATCTAGCTGCTTATCAGTCATGCTCTCAAGCTCCAGTCCTTGTTTCGGTTGCGCAGCTGCAGTAATTAAGACTTTATTGTTTCTGTGCTTGCCTAGTGTTGCTTCAGCCCACAAGTGGGAGGCCTGCAGCAGCCCAAGTGTGCTTCTGTTTCCCAGTGCCTCCCACCCAGTCTGAAGAAGCAGCAAGCAAGGAAGTCATGTCTCTTCTGTAGTCTGGGAAAAGTCTCTTTTTCTGCTTTCTGCTCTGCTCACTAGGGTAAGCTCTGATCTTCAGCCAGGAGTCTTACAGCAAAACACCACCTACCAGAAAGAGGAGTCCTCAACCAGTAGTGTTCAGGGAGAGTTGGGAAAGCCACACATGAGGGACAAGGCAATGGGAGGAGGACAGAGAGAGATTAATAGAAGGTTGAAACTCTTTCCCCTCCTGCCCTCATCCTTAAAAGGTGGACATCATTGATTTCTTTGAAGGAAGCAAGAAAGAACTCCTGGGTTTGAATCAAACCAGAAAATGGCTGCGGCAAAACCATCTTGAACAAAAATTTTGTAGTGCAGGCAGTGCCTCACAGACTTGCATGAAAAGCTGAAAAATTCCAGTGTTATATCCCCTAGTCAGCCAGAAATATTGCACCCTGAGGCGTGTTAAAGGATAGAGCTGTACAAGCAAGAGTTATAGCCCTTCCTGTAACTTCTCCTTGGATGGGTGAAGAGGTCTGTGGAAAGGAAATTTGTTCAACTTAGACTAGAGAAATAAAATGACAAGGGGATCTTATTTCTTTCATCTTTATTAAATTCTAGAGTACATTTCCTTAGAAGACTTACGTGATTGTAACATTTTATTGATTTAGCATTGTATGCAAAGTAGTTAAAAATACTAGTTTTAAAGAAGCTGCATCCATACTCTGGCATATTGGAGTGTCCAGATTCCCTTACAGTTTCATGAACTTTTCCCGTACATTGTCCAATAACACTTGATTGATAAGGAATTTTATGTGCCTGTTGTTTGAAGGTGCCAAGACAGGGATTTGAATGGTTAATACGCATTCAGAAAGGTAGCCCAGGGTACAGCTGACACAGAGTGCTCGACAGAGCACTCGGACTCCCCTGCCTGTGCACTTGGCTCCCCTACACTTCTTCCTGTGCCTGTGGAGTTAGCATCCTGACAGGTACACGGAATGGTTTGTAACATGCAGCAGAGCAGAAACAGTCTCCATACAGGCAGTAGTGTTCAGCACAGATGTCTGATTTGGGTGCTTTATTTCTGAGGTGTTTTTTGTTTTGTTTGGCTTTTTTTTCAATGGTGACTGATCCTTAATTCGTCTTCATTAATTTATTTTAAAAAGAATGTACAGGAACATCAGGGACTTGATGAGTCACTGTTTTACAATCTCAAATAAGAATAGTCCCTTTTTTCTTGCAGCCAAGTCTGTTCTGGGATACCACTATAACTTATTTTCTAGCAGCATCCCTAAATCAACTAGATTGTCCTGCCCTCATCCCTACAGTACAGGAGGCTGTTCCATGACCTTACTGCTCGGAGAGTTACAAGCCTTCTGCAACTAAAATGTCTTCTCAGTCTTAAATTTCCTTGCAGCAAGTTTGTACACATTTGTCCTTGTGCCAGGGTTGTCCTTCCAGTTGAATAGCTTCTCCCTCCCCACTCTCAAGTTATGTAGGCATTTCTCTTCTGAGAAGCCCCTATTGCTCTGTTTGTCACAGGGGGCCTTCTTGGTGCCAGGAGAACTGGGCTTTGGCATTAAAGATTATTTCCTCAAACAAGGATACTTTGTGCTTTGTGAATTTTATGCCAGCAGTTGAAAGGAACCTTGGCTTCCTCTGACCCATGGGAGTTCTCCTCACTGAATATGTCCTTCTTAAATAAAAATCCCCCATGTGGGAATTTTCAGACTCCTGTTAACTTTTGTAGTCGTGTAGCCAAGAGAATCCTCAGGTAACCCACAAGCCCACAAGTTTCTGAGCAAAAAAGGCTCCAGTGCCAGGGATTTGGAGATCTCAAATAATAATTAAAGCTACCATCTTTTAGTGATCCTTTTGCATTGAAGAGACTCTTACCATTGCATTTGCACTGTAAGGGCAATTTTCTTCCAGAAACACCATGAACAAATAAGATGTTTGGGTTAAAGCATCTGGCAGCCTTTATCTTGCATGCTTTTCTGACAATTACAGCTAATGTCAAATTGAAGATTTGGAGCCCTGTATTAATAGGCCTATCTAATTCTTTACATTCCTTGAGATTTGTTTATGTCTATGGAGGCTAAACAGATTTGATTATGGAAGAGACTATATGTTAGCTTAAGCTGTGCAGAGAGAGGACTGAATTTCAGCCCTCCTGGCATGTCTTTGGTTACTTATGCTGAGATCAGCATGGGACTAACCTTGTCTAGGGAGTCAATTTAAAAAGAGTGAATCTTACTCAACATTCAGGATTATAGTTACTGTTCTGTCAGCCACCATGTTTAGGTGATTTTTTGATGGGATGCAATTTTTGCTTTGATTTCCGAAAAAGAATAGAATTCATTTGTGTATCATAGGTTAAGCAAGAAATCCCCATTAGCAATAATGGGAGGTTGGACTAATTGTTGACTGATGTGTTTGCATTCATATCCTATGCCAACCAGGTTACAGGGTCATAGATTCTGTGCATGGATTCCTCTCTGCTTGAGACACAAACTGTGACTTGCAGTTTACTAATCAACTTGAGTTTTTAGCCCTATTTCACATTCAGCTGAAATTTAAAGCAGGTCTTTTGCATCTGCCAAGATAACATGACATTAACTGTGGCATAACTGTGGCCCTATAATGTAATAGGGTTTGAGCTTTTTTGCTTTGGTTTTTCCTTATTGTGTGTAAGATATTGAAAGAGACCTCTCTCTCTGTTCTTACTCCCATGCTACTCCTAAGAGGAACGTTTTTATAGCCGGGATACTGAAAGTCTGAAGCAATGTTAGAAAAATAGAAAACACAAGCTGAGAATCATCTTCATATCAGTCTGGAGCTATCTGTCACTGCACGCTCTCAAACACTCTCTCTGTTTTTAAAGCTCTTTCCTGGACCCTTGTTTTGTAGGAGAGGTGCTCATCCTTTCAGTAGCAAAGACAAGGTGTTGCCTCCTAAGGTGTGCAATAAAGATATATATCCACAACAGGTATAAGATTTATGTTGTACATACAGCAAGGATTGCCACAGGAAAAATATTTTGTTAAATTGTCTTGGAAACTTCAGTTGTGAGCCCAAATCTTTGCACATCTAGAGCAAAGCAAGTTTAAGACTAGGCTTTTTAAGATTTCTTTTGTTTCTTTTGTTGCCCTCCCTTCCCAAAAAGCCATAGGTGAGCCTTGCAATCTGTTTTAAACTATTTCTTCTGGATGAGGATAATGAAGTCTTTTAAAGTAAAGCCTTCACACTTTTCTGTTATTCCCAACTTGAACATTTCCACAGTCTCTTGATGCATTTAGTATAAACCTATAAAAGGCTTCTTCAGAATTATTTTTTCTCTTTTATAATACGTTTTCCTGGTTTACCCAAAGTTGCCTAAATAGTAGGGAATGAGGACAGGATAAACCCAGGGGCACTGAAAGCATTTTGAGTTCCTTTCAGTTCCAACCCAAGCAAGATGTAGCTAAGCACAGGGCCACCAGGCCACAGAGTGCCATGTTGCAGTTTGTGTAAGTCTGATGCTTATTCAGCATCTGTGATGTGTCTAGAATGGAGGGATTTGAAAACTGGGAAGTATGAGATTCTAGCTTGGAGAGTGGGTTTTTTTTGTGGGTTTGGGTGGAGGGGGACTTACTGCTAGCATGAATCCATGAGAACAATAACATCCTGGCCTGCTGCTAGCGACACAGCATGCTTGTGTGTATTAGGAAGCTTGTGATGCACATCCCGAATGTGTCTGTTCCCAAGGAAAATCAAAGGAGTATCCTGGTATGAGTATGGATTGAAGGGATAATGTGCAGGCTGAATTACAGAGAGCTGATTCCATGGATATTTTGAAGCACAAAAGTGTGCGGTTCTGGCATCCTACCACTGGATTCTGGGTATTGTCTTTTCCCTGCTATTTTCTTTCTCCATTGTAATTACTGCTGGGTATGTGACCCAGCTTCCTGGCTTTGGTGTCATCCTTATTTTCTCTGCATATAGCGGGGTAGACAGGCATTCTGAGCGTCTGCTGCTGCCTAATGAGAAAGCAAAGTTGAGGAATGCACAGCAATGGAAGCACCACCAAATGCTGCAAACCCCAGATTTTGCTTCCTTTATTCAAAGCATAAGTTCAGGGGTTTGCTGCACTTTTTCCTTCAGGCAAACCACATATGTGGCCATTCCCCCATCTGGGCTTCCTTCTGCAGCTTGAAAAAGTGCAGCCAAAATAGAAAAATTTTAGTCCATTGTAAATACTGTATTGCAGTGGCAGTGGAGTCCTGCCAGTCCACAGCCTCCTTCCAGTCCATGCGGTACAAGCAGACTGTGGAGGCGATACTGCCATACGAGGGCAAATCTTCTCAAAATGGTTGGGCTGTATAGCATGACTGTGAGTCTTGCTGCTTGACCTGATCAGGTAACAAACAGATCAATAAAAATGTAATCCTTCTGGCCAGACTTCTTGCAAAGTTGCGTTTTCATTTAATCTATAGCAATAAAGTCAAGCCCTTGCTTAGGTATTTTTATTAGTATTTTTTACAAGTGGTAGAAAAGTAGCCTTAGGCAAGTCTATCCTATCTGCGTGTCTCAGGACATTATAATCTGAAAGGATGCTGTCATGGCTGATAGCAGTTGTATAAGATGATTACAAAAACAAGTGAGCTTTCAGGCCTATTTACAAAAGACATGATATAGAATAGAATAGACTATTTCAGTTGGAAGGGACCTACAATGATCATCTAGTCCAACTGCCCGACCAGTTCAGGGCTGACCAAGTTAAAGCATGTTGCTAAGGGCATTGTCGAAACGCCTTTTACACACTGACAGGCTTGGGGCATCAACTGCCTCTCTAGGAAGCCTGTTGTAGTGTTTTCTGAGTCTTTCTCCCAATGTTAAGAGCTCCAGGAGGTATTTTACTGGGGAATGCAGCAGGTATTGACAGAAATTAATATTTACTTCTGTCTGAGTGATTGCAGGTAGTGACACACATGAGTTAGTGGTGCAGGAAAAGCTACAAAAGTAAGAATGAGAAGATTTTGCTTCAATATCAGTACTGTTACCAGCAAATTGCTTTTTCCATCTCTGCTTTTTACTGTCAGCCTTGTCTCAGTCTGTCCCCTTTTGTACTGCCACCCACCAGAGGGTCTGTGTCCTTAAATGGCCTTAAGTGTTGTGATCCACTCTGAAGTCTCTTTGTGTGCTAATAACACAGGATCTATTCAAAGCTTTTTTTTTTTTTTTTAAAAGAAAAACTCCTGTTACGGTTTTGGAACATGCTCATACTGAGCACCTTGTGCAGCAAAAAGTCATTGTATTCTTGGAGTAAATAGGCAGCAAAATGGTTTCCAAGGGGAGATTATAGACCATGTCTAAGATGTGATTTCTGCGGAGCTCTGTTTTAATGACAACATATTGCTGTATATAAAACACTTAACATTAAGGTAAATTCATATTCTTTGGCACCGGCATCTGAGAGGTTATTGCACGTTCATTGTAACCAGGCAGGCACAACAACAATTTTATTTTGAGTTGGCCTGTAAGCAGCTTTGGGATTATATTGCAAAAGCTCTGCAGTGCCTGGATTTTATGCATTTGCACTAAACCCCAACAATTTCAGGAAGTGTCGGCATTCCTGTACTGCTGATCGCTTGTCTTTCTTCTCACTGAAGACTGCATGGAAAAGAGCAAGGCTGCAGTTATGGCTGAAATCACATCAACAAATAGAGGAATGTCTTCCTCAATTATTTTTAAAATTAGTCTGCAGCTTGAGGACCCTTTTCTGGCATGTATCTCCCAGTTCTTTCAAAACACTGCTTGCTTAAGCAAGATCAGAAAACTGTAAACTATAGCATCTTCCGAGCTTTAGTCCCCACATGCTGTGCTTGATTACAAGGCTATACTGAAAGCAGGAGTAAAGTTCAAGATATAGGGCAAATAAGAGGGCGGCTGAGGTCACGTTTCCAGGACCTGGGGCTGGGAGGCAGGCCGGATCCTGCTCTGAGTTGGGATCCGCTTACTCTGACTGCTGAGCTCTTGCTCACTTGTGACACGTCAATGCTTTACAAGGCACAACTGCAGAGAGGACTTATAGTATGATGAGCAAAGGATTCACGGTGTAGCCTGTGGCATTCAGTTTGGGTTTGTTGTTCTAGGCCCTGTTTTAGAAGAACTTTAAATGGAATTCAGTATTTCTTTTCTGGAAAGACCTGCGGATAGAAAGCTTGAAAGTTAGCTTCCGCCTGTCAAAACAGAGCACTGTTAAAGAATTCCAAGGTAGTTACGCCTGAGCAGATATGTCTGTGTGGGTTAGATCTCGGTAGCCAGGTTGTGACAGGGACAGTGATTAACAGTGTGGCAAATCAACCTGGCTGAAACAGTGAATTGATGTATCCGTGCTCCTTCTGGAGCTAGGTCATCGTGGGCTGACTTGGGAATTGATCCTTCCAGACTTGAATTAAAACTTTAAAATCACCTTGTGCTTCCTGGTGCACATGCTGTGAGTGTAAGCCAAGACACTCCCTTTAACTAATAGCTTCATTCCTCACCCCATCACAGCCTTGCTGTTCTGGTGGCCACAAGCTACTAGATGTGATACAACCCAAAAAACTATTGTGTTTGCTGCCCTGGTGCATTGCCCATCCTAGGATTGAGGAGAGGCAGTAACATTCTGGTGCGAGCCTACCCGAACTCTTAGCTGGTCCTAACTATCAGCATTAGTTAAGTGGCTTGTATCACAGAGTGGCTTCAGGCCCTTGGATTCCCTGGTCTCCACACCACAGCACAGGCATGGCGCTGCGTCAGAGCAAAATCAACAGGCAGATTTATTGAGAGAATGAAGTTCAAACTGCAACTTGGCCAGAGCAATTTCTTAATGGTGCTTGAAGTGAGGCTAGAAGTCATGCTCTAACTGCAAACTGCTGTTCTCGGGACAGTTGGCTAGTGAGCAGCCACGAGCTAATTGGAGCAAGACAGCCTTAGCCAGTGTTGTTTGCACAGGTGAGTATCACTCAGAGCAAATCTTGCTGGTCAAAATCTTTCAAAATCCAGTGAGAGCTGTAGGCTGAGAGAGTTGTTCTGCTCCCTCCGACTGAGCTGCTCCCTGTTCCCCTTGGCTGAGTGGGAGTATTCTGCTCAGCATGAATTCCTGCTCTAAGCATTCCTCCCTCCCCGCTGTGCTCCAGTGACGGCTTGACCTGCTGCGCTGCATCAGATTGTCCTAATCCCCTGCTTCCCATGTCCTCTTCTCTTTGGGGGCTGGGGGAGCCACATGTACCAAGCCCTTGGTGGGAGTGCAGCCCCGCTCAGGCCTGTGGAACGCTTGACCTCAGCCTCTGCTGCAGCAGGAACCAAGCAGCAGCATCTTAACCCAGTGCACTAGTGCTCCTACGGTGGCGTTTGACAGGGCCCATGTTTTATCTAGAGTGGGAACTTTAACCAACACAAATAATAATATTGGAAAAAATTTTGCTGGTGACCGACTGCAATTAAAAGCTAAATGTCATGCAGTAGCGTGGGCTGTTCTTTTCTAGTGAAAATATTACATGGTGATTTGGTGGTAGCAGTTAATTAGTTTGGGCAAATGATCTCTTGCTGTGGATGTTTATCAGTGCAATCACATTTATAGTCAAGCTAACTGGCTGGAAAAAAGGGAAGGGAATACTCTGTCTGCCCTTTTGCATTAGGGAGAGCAGATCATCAAGCGGTGTGACTCTTTGCAAGACAGGGACCTGGCTCTGTGCTTTTTTCCTCAGTTCTTTGCTAAAAAAAATGCTCAGCGGCAATAGTGTCTCCTGAAGGTCAGTGAGCTGCACACAACAAGAACTGACAGGTCTCTTTCCAGGATCTGGCTGAGCTGCAGTAAATGAGAGCAAACGAGAGCATCCACGTTCAGCGAGCTCTTGGAAGGAGTGTGTGGAAAGTTCAGGCCAAAGTGGATACCAAGGGCTGTGCTTCACGTGCTCAACACAGATCGAGAGAGGAACAGTGAATATGAGTACTCTCAAATTATAGAGCATGATTGCACTCAACACGTTGTGCTGGGTTTGTAGACCAGGTGTGTGACTGGCATGTTTCCCACGGAATAGTGCTGAACTTCCATGAAGAGAGCAATGCCTACTGGTGTTCCCAAACATAGTGCCTTTCATTTAACTAAATTTGAGTGAGGTAAATGTAATGGTAATGGTAAATATATTCTTGTTGACCAGTTTAGTCTAAAATGCACTACATTAATCTTCTATATAATTTAAAATAAAGCTGACTTGAACTCGTAACACTATAATTTGAATATGCTTAGCTTTAAGTATGAAACAGTGTGTAGGCTGACTTGTTAAGTGTGTGTGTTGTTTAAAGGAGATATATTGCATATTTTTGGGCACCACAGTAAGAATGCTGTGGGATGAGTTGGAGAGGATCCAGAAGAAAGTAACTAGAGTAATCTGGGGAACGTGATCTACAGGAGAAGTTTGGATTATTTTGGGGGTCTGCAGTAGAAAAGAATGGGGGAAGAAATCTTGAAACACCTGAAAAAGCTGTTGTGAAGGGAATAGCTTGTTTTCTTATTCATGGGGTGAGGAGAGTAGGGGGGCAAAGAGGACAGGAAAATCCATAGCAAAGAAGACTCAGATTGGATACTAGGAGAAACCCTGGGAAAAGAGTATCTGGAGAGACTGTAAAGTCTCAATCAGTGAAGGTCTTGAGAAGGAAGCTGGGGAAGACTTTCTCAAAAGCTGCTATGGCCATTGATTCAGCTTTGGAGCAGATGGCCTGGTAAGAAGATCACAAGGTTCCTTTCCAGTGTTGCCTTTTGTAGACAAGGTCAGAATGAACACTGGGCCACCACCTATGCTTTGAGGTGCAATTCAAGTAATTGGCTTCATTGATCTTTTTGTTTTATTACTGCACAGTAAATAACTTTGGTTCGATTTCAATATTCTTTACTCTGGAAAAAGTTGGATTAAATCCTTTCTGCACAGTTAGGAGCACAGCTATGGTTTCAAGACATTTCCTGCTACTTAGAAAGCATTTTATGTATATGTAAAGGATGAAGATGACTTTAAAGGCCCCCCCCCCTTTCCACTTTCAGTGACATGTTGCGTAGATGTTTGAGTTGTGACTAGTGCAGAACTCGGAAGGTATCTGGATGGACTCATAGATAATTCAAACTACCCGAGACACATAGGGAGGAAGTAGTAGATAAAGTTTGGGGTTCTAGGCAGCTTAATACCCGATCTTGGAGAACTTATCTATAGTGAGTCTCCATTCTGTTCCAAAAATTAACAAAACCCATCACTCGTGACTAATTTAGATATGATAGTATTTAAACTCTTTACTGACATCATCAGTTCCTGGTGTGTGTGAGACAGAATCCAGATGCCAAATGTTATCAGGGAATGTTTTCAGCAGCAAAACGTGCTCAGTAGTTAATGGTACACACAATTTTTGGTGGGTTGTCTTGCTCACTGACTGTCTTCCAGCAATGCTATGCTACATCTGCGTTTTCTTGCCTTCCTGACCCCATTCTTTCTCTAACATGGGTCATCAACTACTAAAAATGGTATTGTATGCCCACTGGGAGTGAGGGTTCCAGATTATGCTGTGATGCCTCAACAATCTCTATGTTGTTGAGTGTTATCTCTAAGTAGCTGTATTCAGCTGCAGACTTGGTCAGCTTACAGCAGGGAGATAACTGGGGAAGGATCGAACGAGATGTAAATCAGCTGCTGGACCAAGAGAAAATTGAAGCAGGCTCTCAACAGCTTTCTCATTAGAACCCACCATAAGCTGTTCATGGGGCCTGGGAATACAATTTACAAGTTGTTCTCTCAAGCCAAAATTTGCTTGTTGCTTCTCACTGGATAAATGCAGTCCATTAGTTGGAGACTGAAGGGGCTTGTTCCACTAATTGAGTTGTTTCAAACTAGTTTCTGGAACAAATTTTTGTGGTTTCATATGTTGTTCCTAAGGTCCAAATCCTCTCTTCTCACTACAGTGGAGATTGATAGGTTGAGTGGCAGCAAGAGGGAATCTGCCCTTTCTTCAGCATATTGATTGTGGCTATGGGGCTGGGTACTCCCCTTCCTGGGGTGAGGGTAGGAAAACAAGCAGAGTATCTTGCAGGCATCACCTTGTAAAAGCCTACAGATGATGCAAGGGTAAAGAGTATGTTGATTTAGCCAAAGATCCTTTCTTCCCTGTAGTGTTTACTCAGTGATTCTGAGAAGGAAAGCTGGTGGATTAGGAGGAATTCTAGAACATCCTGAGTTAACATATAGTATTTATACTTTTAGGGGTTGTTTTTTTCTTAGTAAATCGAATAAATGTGATAGGAAAATGAGGAGTGGCATACTTTCATAGGTTTATACTGTAGCTGCACTGCACTAATGATGTATTCAGAAAACATTCTGCCCTGCCCAGTATGTTGGGAGACAGATCCTTCCTCATCTGGGGAAAAAGAACTTTTGAATCATGGGGGTATTCTGGAGAGAGAATCCTGGGTGGAGAAGGGTATAGGCTAAGTACAAATTTTAAAGTTCTTTCCTTAAAAGCAGAAAAGAATTTTCTGTTTGTAGATGTGCCTTAGCGTGGGAAAGAAAAATGATGCAATTGTAGTGATTTGAAGTAAAACAGTACTGTAATGCTCAGGACATTCTGTTTGCTTGTCCTCCTGTTCAGCAGCATGCTTGATCTTGCTCTGCTTTTTCCACATCACACAGAGGAAAGTGAGAATTTACTTGAGTATGGGTAATAATAGGCTCACTCACTGATGTTGGAAGTATAAATTAATAATGGGGGGAAAAAGTTGTTTTGCATCACAGGTCCTTTTTTTGGGCAAGGTAGATGTGTTCGTGATATGATGCAGCCTGCGCCTTTCCTCCCCTATGCTTGCTAATGTGCAACCTGCTCTAGGGGGACCTGCTTTGGCAGGGGGTTGGACTAGATGATCTCCAGAGGTCCCTTCCAACCCCATATCATTCTGTGATTCTGTGTAATGTTAAATAAAGCTGCTGCTGTTTGCTTTCTAATGGAAGACTAGGTGGTTGGCTGTGAGTCCACTGAGCAGTCCTGCATGCTTATTTCTCCTGGTCCTAACTCCTGGCGTGATCTTGCCTTTATGGTGGCTTAGGGATAGTGTCTCCTCTGGACTCTCTTTGCATATTGGATAATTTTGGGCTTTGCTATATTCTCGACTGTGGAAATATCTGGAATTTGAATGTGAGAATTTTTTCTGCTTAAAACTCCTATTTCCAGGTAATTAACTCTGTGACCATGCTAAAGATGTTGCTTTTTGTGCCTAGGAAAATATTCACAGGGTGCTGAATTAGATGCAGTATTAAAAACAACAAAAAAAACCAAATAAAAAAACAAACCAACACAAAAAAACAAAAAACCCTCACACAGACCAAACTCGGCTCTCTATTGCTCATAAGAGTAACATCCTGATAACAAGCTTCTGTACCTCCTAAAAGGCTGGATTAATCTGGACTCGGCTAAAAAGGGAAGTATGATCCATGGCCATAGTATGAGTGCCAAATGTTCCTGGATTTCAGTTGTCAGTACCCAAACCCACTCCTAAGTGACAACTCATGCCTTTGGTAATCCCAAGCCCTGCAGAATGTAATGAGAAATGGTGGGTACAAGTGAAAAATTCATGTGCTGTGCCTACAATACTGCTTTCACCTCAGCCAGAATCTGGGAAAGCTAACATCAAAGGACACTGTTTTGTTGCTTTGGACTGGGAGTACTATTATAATACTTTTAGTAATCTCTAATAATACCTTGTTTAGTTGTGAATTCATCTTCTTTTTGTCCCTCCCATCTAGTTTCTCTTCACCGCTAAAAGAGAGATATATAGCTGGAGAGTTTTTTTTTCTTTCACCTCTGCGAGAGCTTTCTAACCTTTATGAGACTGGTGATGCCATGCTCTGTTGAAACAAGGCGAGCGCAGTTGTGCCTGGTTTGATTGTTTTGCTGTTGACATTTGTGAGATTATGCAACCAGGGATCTGTGCAGTTTGGTGAAGAGAATGAGCTCAAACCTTTAAGGTTACTGTGAGGTTAATAGTGAAAACTCATACAGCTTGGAAAATGTATCCTGTAATCGATTGGAGACAGTGGTGTGTACAGAGCAATTATTCCCAAGAACAACAATTTCCAGTTCAAACAAGCTCAGACCGTATTTACAGCGAAGGGATACTGGGGTCAAGGGGATTGTTTAAGTTCTGATACGCTTTGATGACATCAGCTACGTTTTCAGCAGGAAAGATAAGCAGACGCCAGGAACATAGTCTTGAAATGGTAGTTTCCTGCTTTCAGTAGAATTGCACCTGCTGAGTTCAGAAAGGGATTCAAGAGGAAAAAAAATATTCCATTTTTCAGAGCCTGTCCTTTGCACTTGTGTCTGAAAGGAAAGGAGGCAGACAGAAACGTTATTAATCAAGGTGAGAGGAAACGGGATTGTAAAGAGATTTATATACATCATCTGCATGTATAATGGCTCTGTCAGCTGCACAAAAGCCTCTCCAAAGGGGCTGCTGTCTAACATGGTGGGATTTAAAGCTCTACAAGGCTGAGGCAGGTGAAGGTGGGGAGGTTGCTACAGGGTGATGTGGGTCCCTATTGCCCTCATCCTTCAGTTATATTCTGATCACTGCAGAACTGTGAGAAAGAAGGGGGGAACAGAGGGTCAACACAGCTTATTGATATAAACAAAAAGGTAATTTGTAAAGATTTGTGGGTTTACTTTGGTCTAATTTGTGAGTAGAAGGGGCATACCTGAATGGCTAAAGAATATCCTCTTTGCATTCATCTGCTGTTGTCCTGTATAGGACTGCAGTTGCTAGCAGCGCTGGCTATCTCCAGCAAGAGTAAGGGATGAGGTCTGTTAATCATTCTGCTTTTCTAGGCTATCACAAAGGCGCTGCATTGCGGCATTGCCCCCTAAGTCAGGCTGATAACCATGTGCTGCAGTTTAGCCATACGCTCTGAATGCAGGATGCCAAATACCAAATGTACGTGCGTGGAACATCCGTCATTGCTGCACCCACACGGCCTTGTGGACTTAAAATGCATCCTAAATTTTTTCATGAATTTTACAGCATGGTAAACTTCCATGACCCCCAGTACATGCTATGTGCCTCACTCACTGATTTTAATCACTAGAATAATCCTCTTTTAAAGCTCCTTTAGAATATATCAGCAATATTCTCACTATTCTCTTCTGTCCCTGAACTCTGGATTTTACAGAAACTGAGAAGCAGTAGACCAGTATCTCCCATGATTGCTTTTGGGGAAAAAATCTGGAGGAGTTAAGTGAGGGGTTAAGGAGAGCCACTTCAGAGCTGCCATGGTGTGCATGGCAGTACACGGGCAATATGCGCCTCACCCTGCTGCTGTTTTCCTCCTGTTGGTCTCTCCACGTCACTCTTAACACACTCCCTATTTGTCAAATAAAACAAATTGTTTTGGTGCTGAGAGCATTGGTCCCTGTCAAAGCAAAGATAGATGGCTTCCTAGGCTGGACGAACATCTTCTGGGAATTTGTTTTAGAGGGGTTATTTTATTTTATTTTTTTGTATTGGAGGAAGAAATGTGTATCTTTTGACATTAGTCTCCTGGGGGACTCCTTCCTTTATTGATACTTCAGTGTTGTTCTTTGATGTAATAATCCTGCATTGCATAGTCTGTCACTCAGAAATGATGAAGTTGAACTTCTGGTGCAGGGAAATACCACCAAAGCTGAAAATAAAAATAATTATTTAAATCTACAAGATAGAGACAACAGCTATGCCTTAACTTAAAGGAAGATGCTACTGCACGGAACCATTCATGATGAATATGAAAATAAGCTGCTTGGTTTCGCAGAAATATAATCTAAACTGACAGATTTTGTGTCATCCAGGCAATGTCATCAGCCAACTTAAAATACATAGATATTTACAAGTAGCCCTTTCATTGCATTTTTTATATATATATGTATATATATACACACCTCAACCACATCCTGCTCTGTAGCAGCTTTCTCTTTGGAGAAGATAATCTGTCTGTAAATATGGGGAGCGATTGGTTTGTTTTTTTTTTTCCCTTGGAACTTCATTTGAAAATGGAATAAGGGTACTAAAACTACCAGCCTGTAAGATTTGAGCCTGGAGAATTTGTGTTGCTTTGTTCAAAAAATCAAATTTTCATATATATGAGAGTAAAGCTCATAGGAAAAAAAAAAAAAAAAAAAAAAGAAAAAAAGACTACAAAGAGAAATCAGCTTGGTTAAATTCTCAGGGAAAGGAGAAACTGGACACTTATATTCGTCATCCTAAGGGAATATGCATCAGGTGTAAGCCTTTGGAAAATAAGGTTAATTTAAATTTCACTTCTAAATTGCCATGGTGTTACTGGAAGAATCCCTTTTCCATTTGCCTTAGTTCTGAGGAACAGTGAGTTTTAGTCACTGTAGCACCAACTAATTGTGTAACTAGTAAACCATAGCACATCCTTCAGTGTAGTTGAGGCTAATGGTAGTTTTATACATTGAGCCCTTTACAAAGCTGGGTGGCACGGCCTTGGATTCCTTGTGTCTTTTCTCCTGCCCTCAGTTGGATACAGTGTAGCTGGAGGCATGTTTGGAAAACTAGAATGTATTTCTGGAATTTTGAGTCTGGAGTCTGTAACAGAGTCTGGAGCGAGTTATTTGTAATTTTTTACCTGCTTTGGAAATGCTAAGGGTTGGGAAATAGTAAATGTGCAGTTTCTGTTCAGAAATATGAAGCAATTTCCTACTCTTATTGGTGGCATATGGGATATAAATAAGAATCAATTAATAAATGGAAACAATAACAGCGGCACCGTGGACTTAAATTTTTAAATCTTAGCTAATCACAGGAAGGGTCAAATTTGACATATTTACCTTTAAGTGAAAGTATTATTGTTTGTTTTATAAGTTCAAATAATTGATAAAGAATTGCAGGTTTGCTGGCTAGTGCTGTGTACTAGAACATGTGAGCAGAGTTGCTCTGGAAGGTACTCTCCTTTTTTTAGCCTGTTTTTATTTTGCAAGTTACACCACTAATATCAATTTGCAAAGATTATTTTGACTGCTTCAGCTGTCTCTCTAGAATAATGTCTATTTTCTGCCATGTGCCTTAGGTAGAGCTGCATTTGACTGTACACTGTATGTACTGGTCAAAAGAAGGATAGTCTTGCTTCAGGTAGTGTGGCTTCTGAAGAGGCTTCATCTTCTCATACTTTTTTAGGAGACCGTGTTCAGTTTGGTCACTGCAAATCAGCAATGCTCTTCTATTGGTTAGTGTTGGAATCTCATTGCTGCCTGTGCTAATATGCTTTTGCCATTTAATTTTAACATCTCCGGCTGGGGATGGGTTCAACTTTTAAATCAGTCTCCAAAGCTTCCAAAATATTCTGTGTTGTATCCAATGATCTGTAAGTGGTAATGTGTCATTTTGAATTCATAGTTCAAAATGCACACTTAGCATCTCAGGCTCATGGTTTGCTGAAATGCTGATCTTACCAATTCTGCTATTCTTATTTCCATGTTGAAGCCCGCAGTAAACATCCTAAGTAATGACTTTAACTATTAAAGACACCCTGACTGGTGTGACCTTGCCAGAATGCTTTCCCCTTTTAAAGGGATGATTAATAATGGCTTTGAATTGAATACTTGATGTATTCCAAGAGGAATAATGTTTTGCTTGGAAGAGTTTTCTTGCTGTAGGGTGAAATTGCATCTGTCACATTCAGCTAAAATTTGGACTTGGAGCTGAATGTTGTGAAAGCGCTCTGAAATAAGGTACCTTCTCACACAAGTTTCCTAGGAAACTTAAAATTATTGAATGTGAAGTCTCTTTTTTTTTTCCCCTATGATACTTGACAATTAATTGAGATGCATCAATCTACAGATTCAGTGTCTCAAGCTTAGTTCTTTCAACTTGATTTGCAGTAATATATTGTATCTGCACCCTCAGATTCCCAGGGAGCAAATACTTTACAGTGGGTGACTTTGTTCCTACTACAATATGAACAGTATTCCATGTACAAGGTTGTAAGGCCTGTCCTTGAGTTCTTAAATATATTTTATAGGAAAATTGCTCTCCATGTACAGTTTGAAATTATTTTGATGCAGTCTTCCACTTTCATATATATCGTTGGTAGGGAAGTCTGGAGGCCCTAGGGAGAAGAGGTAGTGGGGTGTGGGGACTACTGGTAGAGCTGGTGTGAAGCACACTCCCAGCCGTGCAATGAGGGCAAGAGTCTGCACCGTCTATTTCATCCGGGTCACCTCTGTGCTCCAGCCTTCTTCTATCAGTTTGTAGAGCTGATCTTCAACGCAGATGACATATCAGTGCTGGATATTAAAACCAATCAAGCCTGGGTTGTGGCAGCGAAGTTTACACTTGCAGAACTGTAAATATGCAACATCTGAGTGAGTTTGAAATTTCCACCTTGTCTCTGTCCATGAGATTCCTCTAAACTGACCTAATGTGACACCCTCCTATTCTGCACCCATCTTCCAGTGGAGATGCTCTTATGTCTTTCTCTACTCAGAATATAAAGACTGGATTACACTTGGCCGTGTTCAGCATCTCTCCTGTAGCTTGCTCGGAGCTGACCTCCCAAATCTGTTCTGAGTAACATCAAAGAACATCCTAACTCAGAGCCTGACTTTATCTCCTCCATTTGTGTAGCGATTCAAACACATACGCTGTAAAGAGCCTGATCCCTTAGCTATCGTGGCAGTTGTAGTTAAATATTATTAATCCTTGATTTCCTGTTTTCTGTTTAGAAATATTTGGTAGCTTGATCTCGGGGATTTTCTTAGAACTCAGATTAAAATATAAATAGTGACAGAGGGATTTCCTGATTTCCTAAAGGTAAAGCAGTTTTACCAGTGTTTTTAATGAAAAGACTGTAGCCCAAGTATGAAACCAGAAGATCTGTTGTGTGTTACATGAAGACTTGGTCATTCAAAGTAATGTCAACAAAACAATCTTGCTGCCCCTTGAGACTTATACTTGATAATGCACAAGAGCAATTGAAAGTCTTCTCATGGCATTCATTTTTAATTACTTCTGTGGTACAAGGTCATAGATATAAGCCACTTGTCAGCCTGGATAGCTTCACAGAGATAAGGACTAGATTTATAGCATTATGTGGAATTCTGGGAAAAAACAAAGGTCACATTTTTCAAATTTAAGTGTTCAAAGTTGGCCTCTTAAATCTGTCTTTGGACACTTTTATAAACAGCCTGCTTTTCAGAAGTGCCAAGCAGTGGTTCTTTGTGCTGACTTTGCTGGAAACAGCACGGGCCCAGTGCATCCGTGTTATTCGTCGTGTGGGTCAGCGAGCTATAGGGTGCAGGCCTCCTTTTAGGGTCTGGTCTTAAATAGCTTTGTCTTAACCAAAGGTGCCTGCGTTGTGAAAGGTTTTAAATTATTATCAAGACAATTCTTCATTCTTAATCATTCAAGTTATAATGTGGATTACTCCATTATAAGAAAGACCCATGTCTTCTTTATTTTTCCTGCTCCAGGTTTGACTGTCATGAAAATAGTGTAAGGGAGTAGATATTTCCACTCAAAATTGGCATGACTGAGTGCAGCATTTTAAAGACTTTTGTGATATGAATTGTTTTACTTCCTAATGACAATTCTTCATAAAAATGACCTTAACCGTTCTTTACAGCGTGGTCTTTTCCAGGCCAGTAGTTAAAGTTTAGTGTAGAGTGGAATTTTCTTGTTTCTAGACTCTGACTTGAGACAGAAGAAAACTGTACACTTTTTGGAAACAAAATCTTTAGCAAAGACTTAGCTTCCAAGCTCTTGGTCTTCTGAGGGTGTACTTGGATGTGAAGACATAATAAAAGCACAGAATCTTTGGAAATATAAATCAACCGGAATTTCGTGCAGCATGTTTACATTCTTTCCTTTGTTTAATAAAGTAACAGGTACGAGAAAGGAGAAAGCCTATGGTAGCTTGGGTTTCTAACGCTCTCCTGTGAGTGCTCTTAGGAAGTTGTTTTAGAGGTGAAGCAAACATCACAGCTAAATCAATATAATTAAAACAGACAAGGGCAGCGTGAGATTTGGGAGATAACAGCACTTGCATTAAGAAAACTCCAATTAAGTCCCTGGAAAGTAGCTGCAGAGGTAGGAGGAATAACAATTCCTGAGAGAATAGCAAGGAACATTTTATATTCAAGGTCTTCGTTTGAGGACTAGTGATGATTAGAAGCATTGGTTATATCAGATTTGTTTGAGGCTTTTTTATTTGCTTTCTGGAGGAGAAAAAAAAAAAAAGATTAAAACACAGAGTTTCAGTATGTTTGAATATTGAGGGTTTCGGTTCAGATGAGCTCAGGTTCGGTAATGGCAGAGCAGTAAGGCTCAGCAGCGGTAAGACAGTGTGGCTCCTTTGTTTGCATGTTCCCACAGGCAAGTTTCATATATTTGTGCAAGCAAAAGATGAGAGAAGCCCAAAGGACCTTTAGGAGTGACGCCACATGTCACTGTGCACTGAAGTAGTGGTGGGTGTTGAGATCATATAGGGGAATCTCTGGGAATTATCTTAAGAAAATTATGTGACTTTTCTTGCCAGATTGCTGGTCTTCCAACTTGTGAGATGCACCTATAAGGTTTTGAAAAGCTGGAGCAGATGCTCTCCTAAAAATAAATTTTAAAAAAGCCTGAAGTTTTATTGACAAAGCCCTTTCAAATTCACATTTTTCAGACTTGTCAGCTGCACTAACACTCTTTGATGTTGCTTTTACCTCCTGTGTTTGCTGAAGTAGGTGTTGTCCACTGTAAACAACTATTGTTCTGATTTCCTGACTCATTTGCTTGAATTTCCTCAGTTGTTGTTACACTTCTGGGTAAGAATGGGTAGACATGGAGACACGGACATGGTATTTTCCTCTTTGCAGGTGAGCTGGAAGCTCATCCGAGGTTACTGCTGATATGAATTGACTCTGTGCTCTACTGGACAGCGTCAGAAAAGTTGTTTCCTAACCAGCAGCCTGTCAGAATTTTGGGAGGCAGTTGTCTGATGAAGGGGCAGCTTTGTTGTTGTTGTTTTTCCCTTCAAGGGAGGGGAGTTTGGCCTGGGTTTGATTTTTACTTCAAGGCATAGCAGGCACAGTGCTAAGCAGCAGAGTTAAATGGACAGGTAAAAATTCAGCATGAGTTTGGAACGTCAGTGTTTGTTACTTGTTAGAAATAAGAAACGCAACCATTTTAGTCTTCCACACAGGAAACTTTTGAAAAATTATGATGGACAGTTTCATCTATCCCCCCCAAACTCCTTTAAATAGCAGCTGCCTGTTGTTGGGGCAGTAAATGACATGTCAGATACTCCAACCAGTACATCCTACCGAGGAAATGGTAATGTGCCTGGATGCTACAAGGGATTTGTCTGCTACGATTTGATTGCTATGATTGATTTAATGTTTAGATTGTGAGAGGGCTTAAAGGACTAAACTAGAATTGGCCCCATCGTGTTCAACGTTGTCCAGACATAAAGTAAATACCATTTCCAAAGACACTGGTCTGAGAAATGAGGGCAAACAGGTCGGTATGTATGAGTAATCAGACCTGAGCAAATAAACAACAAATAGATAGAGTAGGAGGACATGCCTGCTTTTTCCAAGTCAGTAGCTGTGATGGGAACACATCCAGTGAATTAATAGTTTGTATGCAGTACAATAGAGGGGCTTTTCAACAAAGGATCAGGCTTCGGATTGAGAAAGCACGTTTATGTGATTTCCTATCTGGTTTTCCCATTGTTTCCACTCTTCTTCAAATCTAGTTAAGCTGCTCCCCCTCTTCTCTCCCACTCGTAACACCACTGAACAAGCCAGGAAGGGACTGGGGGCAGTTCTCTGCTGTGTGCCTGCCAAGGCAAAGCAGACCAAGCTACAAGCGCGTGGCAAGTGGGAACGTGGGAGTCAGAGCTGCAGAGCCATTCATAATCCACATCTCTCTTCCCCATAATTATCTCCACTACCCGAGAGAGCTGAGAACTCCCTTAAGCCTCCCTGCAAGTCATTTAGATTCTAATTGGGATTTAAAAACTCTTGAAACCTGAGTGGGTGGCTCAATGCATTATTGCTGATGAATGTTACCCTGGGTGATGTGCCCAGCAGACCCACAGAGGACCTACGCTCAGCTTTCCATTGAAGAACTGTCTCCTTGTTTTCAAGCGTGGATTTGCTCCTTGCCTCAGCTAATTATGAACTGGTTTCATTCATAACAGCAATTCCATTTGTGGCATTATACCAAAATGTTAATTTAATTTTATGTTGAATCCTTTCCCTTCTTAATCTTCCTTAAAAATGGAGGCGATGAAGCTTGCTTTCTTCACTTAAATATTTTCTGCCTCTCCTCCCTATTCTGTGTTGGCTTTTTTTCCTCAAAATTCACTGAACACAGTTTCATTGTCTGCTCAGTAATGTCATCATGAGGACTTCAGCTCTCTAAGGCTTGACTTTGCAGGCCCTGCATGTCTTTGGTTGGGTTTTTTTGGGGGGGTTGGGGTTTTTTTCCCCTCATGAAGCTCATACTAACTGGTCATTGTTCCCTTGATGCTAATTCCCTGCCAGACGTCCCTCTTCCTGTTAAACTGGCCCACAACCATAAGCAGAATGATGTGAGAGGGTCCATCAGCACAGTAAAGAGCTGGAGAATTGCACTGCTGGGGCAGAAGTGGGATGACATCACTCTGATGGATTTTACTGTGGCAGCTGCATAGGGACCTCTGTATATCAAGCATCTGATAAATGAAGCATAAAATTCAGAACAGGACTGATGGAGGCTGCAGCACTACTGTGGCAGCTATTTCTAAGGGAGAACGAGGGTTTAGCAACTCAAAATGGGTGAAGAGGAGGATGGAAGGGTTCTTTTCACCTGGGCAATGTAATCTGGGTTTGGTTTCCCCACCCCATGCACCCCTTTGGTTTGTTTATCATAAATCTCTTGAACTACTCCCTTCCCCAGCTGCAGTGCACTTTCCTGTAGGCACTGCACACAGCCACAGCAATCTCTGCTCACTGAGGCAGAGGGAATGATGTTGTTAGCTCTGAATTAATTTGCTCTGTGAGTGTAAATCAGGCTCCTACTGTTATTTTGGTGAATTATTTTAAATGTAAATGCTGCAGAGACAAATTAAATGTGTGGATGTGGTACTGAAAAAGCACTCCTGAAAGAGAGATACTTCAAATACAAAAAAGTTGTTCCCTTCATCATTAATAAACTATCCTTTTAATAAACTATGGATGGTCTTGGCTTTCAAAGCTGTCTGTAATCATCACAGATTCCTGTCCCAGCCTTACGCCTAAAAGCTGTAGGCTATGAGTCAAGTGAAAACAGATAACCGCGTTTTGGGGAAACTGCCTCTAGCCCATTTTCCTTCAGTCCTGGGTCATCGTTCAGGCTTCTGATCCAGGGACATGGCTGGAGCTCCTCGCCAACGGGAAGCTACTGGGGTTTATTCCAGCAGAGACATAAACCTATGTGACTTTGAGAGATCTCTGTTAGAGTCTCTGATAGATTTGGGGCTGCAGTGTCCAGCTGCTCTGAGGAAACTCTTCTAGAAATTTGTTCTGTGTTTCTCCAGTGGGATTTTTTTTTTTTCCTTTTTTTTTTTTTTTTTTGAGGGTGGTGGTAGGTGGGTTTTTTTGGTTGGTGGTTTTGGTTTTTTTTTTGGCCAACAACGACTTGTGTTCACTAATTCCTGGCACTTGGGATGTAGGAAGCAGGTCCGTCCTTTCCATCCTTTGACAGAGGAGAGGAGCTCAAACATGGCTGTCACCTCTACGAGGTGGCACTAGTCTTAACTGAAATCTGGACTATGGTTAATATTTGTTTTCAGTCTGTGAACTTCAGTAGATCATCTAATCCAGACTTCTTTTGGTTTGCCACCGGTTAGATGAACAACACAAGGTTTCTCTCCGTTTTCCCTCCTCGCCACCTTCTGTTGGTTATTAACATCGAGGCTCGGCATCAACCTTTTACATGCTCCCCTTCAGCAAGGTGGGGGCACAAGCGGAGCCCAGCCAGGACCCTTCCCTCTGCTGACTGCTTACGCCCGCATCCCAAAGCCTGTAGCAGGGTGAAAGGGTGAACCCATATACCTTCTTCCTCTGGACCATTTTGATCAAGCTTTATTTGATTTTTATAGAATCCTTCCCTTTTGTTTTTGTCCTTGAATGTAGCCTGCCTCAGTGCACTTGAACACAGACCACCTGTGCCAGTTGCTGTTTTCAGTGCCATTTTTTGTATGACTTTTGCTGCTTCATATCCTCAAAATATTTCTTCATGGAGTCAGACTCTTTACACCTTATTCTCTATTTAGATGCATAAAAAAGAGTTTGTGCGGCATTCTTTCATGAGCTACTATTGCTAGAATTATCCATCTGCTTTTGTACTTTAATCATAGTCCAAGCCCAAGGTCTGGATTTATAACAAAAATATAAAGCACAGTTTTAATACTTGCACAGAAGGTTGTAGTACTAAATGTTGGTGACAACCCCTCCCAGCATTCCTCTGTATGGGATTTGTTGCCATATTTAGTGAAAATTATCAGGACAGCCATATCAAATATGGAGAAATCTGGTTGAGCTGATTGGATGCTTGGCACTATTTTTTGACAGAACGTTGTTCTTTGCTGTTGCCTGGTTGCCAGGGACAGGTCAGTGGTTTCAGAGGGACACGGAGAGGCCAGCTGCGACCGTACCAGTGGATTTCAGTGTTAAATGGAGATGAGCATTTTGGAGGGAGGGAATGAGGCTTCTGAGTCAACTACCGTGCAGCTTAATAGCTGCCTGTCCGACTAGTACTGTGCTGTGGAGGAAGCTGACTGTTCCAGCAATCTCTGCTAACTTGTCTTTAAAGATTTTTGTATAGTGCTGGCTTCTTTTCTACTTGACCTAGTTTATGCTGTGCATGTTGAGTCACTACCTACGTTAAAAGCCTTCATTTTCCTACTTCCTTGATGGATTTCTAGTGCATTGGGTCACCATTCCAGACTACTGTTTTATTTATTTATTTGTAATCATGTCTCCCATGTAAGCTGCTTCAGAGCAAATTCTTAGTCTTCATTAGTTTTATTCTTCCCTGAAACATTACTTAGTTTGGGAAAACGTGTAATGGCTATCTTGGGCCATTCTTCCTCAAGGATTGAGAACTTTCATATGACTATGACTATGAACTACAGGTTTTTGGTGAAATATGTCTGTGAGAGCTTTTCTGCCAGGAAAACTAATCCAAAATGCAGTAGCAGATTTTGAGACTGCAGAAAAATTGATGAGCTTGGTAAGATCAGAGAAGAAAAACAGATCTCTGGTAAAAGCAAACACAGCTTTCAAGGCACTTAGCAGAGGTACAGAGCATTTTAAGTAATACAGATAAATATCTCCCTGGAGCTTTTGCTTTTTCATCTAAGCACAGATCAGAGAACAAATAGGAAAATGTGGGGAAAAAAACAAAGCTTTAAAGATGTCAATGAACATTTTTCAAGCTGAAAATTACTTTTAGCAGTGAAAATAACACAAGATGCATAAGGCAAAAGCAATGAAGCTGTGAATAAAATAAGGGAAAAGAATGAGATCAGAGGGATGCAAAGAAAGTTTTGAATTAAGTGACTACTAACTCCCCCCCATAAACGACTTATTTTTATTTGTTCTTGAAAAAAATTCTAATTTGTTTTTGTTGCTGTACTGATACACTGGAAGTTGTTAATTACTATCAGACAAATGTTTTTCAGACAGTGTATGAGCAAATGGTGGTACTTTAATGCTCTTAAAGAAAAATAACTAAGTACAAACCATGGTAATTCTGCATAAAATGATAATATCAGTGGCATTCCAGCTTGTTTTGAGTTTTATATTAATGGGCTAAGTCTTAGCCCCAGAACTGCTTGATATGCAATCTATACTACTGGCGTGTATTCGGTAGAGAACTTCTGTATAATGATATGATGTGTCAGAGCAAAGCTATGGGAATGTTTGATTTTTTTTTTTTTGAAATGTCACTTAAAATTGCGTGGTTGGGTAGTTACACGCTTCCACAGAAAATTCTGCTTTAATCATAAGCTCATAGGCACCTCCACGTCCTAAACTGCCATCGATACAGAGCGGAGCTCCAGGTTTAGGCAATGAATATATCTTTGCTATGTTGTGCGCATTTATTGAATTTCAAGCATAAACAATCAAGTATTTAGTTCAAAAATAGCTCATACTCCAGTCACTTTGATGTTAAGTTACCGCACTGAAGCGATAGCTGCTACACTGAATTTTCACCTCACCATGTTATTAGACATAATGAAGTGATGCGGCCTTTACAAATCATCACATATAGTGAAAGCATTGACAAGGATGAACTTTGCAGGTCTTGCTGTAACCTCTGACAGCACTTTATTTGGTATTACTGCGGAGCTTTGCTTTTAGGTTCTAATAAGCTAATGAACCCTTAGGCTCATTCAAGGCCAGGCTGGATGGGGCTTTGAGCAATCTGGTCTAATGTGGGGTGTCTCTGCCCATGCCAGGGGGTTTGGAACTTGATGATCTTTAAGGTCCCTTTCAACTTGAACCATTCTATGATTCTAGGCACTTCTTCTTGGCCCATTGACACAATTAAGTTCATAAGGTGCACTTACATTATGGAGTGAAATGAGGGCTCAAGAACAGGCTTATGTGTCCCCAGACTCTGACTGTCCAAGCTGTACAAGATCAAGCTCAAAGTGTGGTTTTTTTCACCTGTTCTGCAGAAACTTTGAGTGTGACATCATTTGTAACTTGGACAGCCAAGCCTGTCACCAGGAGTGCTGATAGCAATATCTGTTGATATTGAACATAAGAAGTTCCGTCTAAATATGAGGAGGAACTTCTTGACTTTGAGGGTGGCAGAGCCCTGGAACAGGCTGCCCGGAGAGGTGGTGGAGTCTCTTTCTCTGGAGACATTCAAAACCTGCCTGGACACGTTCCTGTGCAACCTGCGCTGGGTGGACCTGCTTTGCAAGGGGGGTTGGACTAGATGATCTCCAGAGGTCCCTTCCAACCCCAATCATTCTGTGATTCTATGATTCTGTGTTTTCACTTAATTCAATTCTACTACTGTAACTGTGTCGAGTCCGCTAACTAGTAATTTAGTTTATGTTGGCTCTTGTTCTCTGCATCATGTTAGTGTTAGGTACTTACTTCATGCATAGAAATCTTTGTGAAACCCACCTCTTTGTCATGGAAACTGTTGTCCTAGCAGTTGCTAATCCAGATGAGTATGTCAGCGAATGTTTTCTTTAATGATTGACATTTTTCACAGATCTTGAGAACAGAAAATTTATGCTCAGTAGCCTATACAGGTATGGGATAAATGAATGATTGGTCAACATGCCACTGAAGGTATTTGCTCATACCTTGAGGAGACCTTAGGAAAAGGTTCCTGCCTGTGAACCAGATGAAATGTCATTTTCTTCTGTGCAAGAAGCATATATGCCATATTTTTATTTCTCTCAGGCATAAGCTTGTATCTGAAGACTTCAGTGCTTGTTCTAGCTACAGACCTCTAACCTTCCATTCCTTCCTGTAGCTTATTCAGAACTGTGCTGAGCGGAATGGCCCTCCTGCGGTAATAATGGATACTTGTATAGCAAACACGTTTTTAGGCAACAAAAAGGGTTCTCAAATGAAATAAATGTGTGGATAAAGAGGAAGGTGAATGTTTTTCCCAAAGGCTGAGAGTTTCCTTTGTCTGATAGGATTTGGTAAATTGTTATCATCAATGCATGAATTGGCAGATATGAGCTTGTTACCTAGTCAAGTTTCCTGTCAACACAGCAACGTCGTAATGAAATCATGTTTGCATCATCTCTGCCCTGCACCTTTGTTCAAAGCCTGTTTTCTTATCCTTATTTGATCTTTTCTTGCAACATGCAGTAGATGTTGAATTTTTTTTAAAATCATACTTTCCAGTCTAGAAAAAGACACAATCATTTGCGGTAACAAAACATGAATGCAGAAAAATTCTCTGAAAGATGGGCGTGCACCAGGCTGGAATTGCCTGTCTAGTTTCCGTGTCTTTTTTTCCTGTATGCTGTGCTATAGTGCCCCTCACCCCAGCCAAGCTCATACAATTGATGCAGAACTGTTCTTTTTGTTGTTGCAGTGATCACCGATGGGGCACTGGATAAAACAGCTCTAACAGATGATGTGGGAAGTGAGGAGGACCTGTATGAGGACTTCCGGAGCTCCAATCACCGCTACGGCCACCCTGGAGGAGGCGGAGAGCAGCTTGCCATCAATGAGGTATTGCGCTGGTCGGTCTCTGACAGGAGGATAAGGATGGATGCTGGTTCTTGCTGTGAACCATAAGAGAGGTCAACAACCAAAGCAATAACAGCAAAGTGGATGGGGCTCCAAATGCCATTTACTGTGGGTACCACTTACAACTGGGTAATGACAGGGTCTGGGCCTTCCATCAGCGCCCTGTCTCTGACAGTAGAGGACAACGATGTAAGGTAGTGTGGAGCCGCAGGTCCTGAGCAGGTAACTCTCCTCTTCCGTGGTTTTAAATGGGAAGTTTAAAACCATTAACGTGCAGCCTGATCAGGGCTGGTGTGAGACTCGAAATGTGATGTACTGAGGGCATAAAGGAAATCTGGAGAAAAAAATCCCAACAACCCGGTAACCCGGTCTGCATACTTCTTTATTGGTAGATGAGAAGGGTGCAAAGTTTAATGTATGCTTGGTCTTCACTGCTTCTTCCTGTTCCCCAGTAAATTGACTCTAGGGACGTGAAAGACATGCCTTTTTAGTTGGTGCTTTTAGCTATTTTCTTTTATAGTGCTGACACTGATTAACTTGACATCAGCAATTTAAAAATGTACTGCTTAAACTGATGCGATGAACAACGTATTTAACAGGATTTAAGATGTTATTTTTCTGCAAAAATACAATGGCTTTGTCTAATGCATTAGAACTGGCATCCTGTTACACACAGAATGCGTTTTCGGTGGGGTTAACTAATAAGCTTTTTCACTGGAATAGTGGAGCATGCTCACCATGTGAATGATCTCTTGCACTCTTACGCCTTCTTTCTCTCTTCCCTATACTCGTTACCTTTACATGACCTCCACAAGATGAGAAGGCAAGGATAAAAGATGTATTATATTTTCTTGTGGCTAAGCTGTAACTGAAACTATGTTGACTGAGGCTCTGTGCCTCTGTTTGATACATACAGCAATAGAGCTTCTGGGGTCTGCAAAAGCTCCAGAAAGCTACACAGTGAGGATAACAGCTTTTCTTCAAAAACAACAGCAGCAAAAGCTCTTGTAGCAGTTTTCCTGCTTCTAGTGCTCAGAATCCCAGAGGCCCTGGGTGCCTGGGGTAGGGAGCAGACTTTGCTGTATTTTCTTCCTCTATTGCTTACATCCAGGTATTGTCAAACCACGGCCAGAGCTTTTTGATTTAACTTCAGCTGGTTTGGACTGTTGCCACTGGCAAGCAAGCATTAGTAGAACACCAGAAAATCTTGAGTTGCATTTTCCCACGTTTACCTGGTGTCTTTATGAGAGTCCCAGGCACCACAGGAGTCAGTCCCACAGTGTGCACTGAGAGTGTGGGAGGAGGATTCTGCTTCTCTCCCATTCAGGTGCTTGCCTTGGTAAGTGTTCTTAGTGTGTCACATCAAACAGAGCATTCTCTGGACTTTTGTTTCCCTTTTTTAAAGGAAAAGGCAAAATATTTTACTTTTTTAAGGGAAATCTTTACAACTCTTTAAAATCAGGAAAAAAATTAACTTGGCAGTGGTCTGTATATCCATCGTGCATGTTGTGGTTTTCTCTTTCAGATACTGTTCATTATTACTGAGAACAACTGTTTTTCTTTCTTTTCTTAAAAGTTCATTTTATTAGAGTAAGATTCCATCATTTAACTTCTAATCAGGAAAGCAAATGATGTGTCCAAAGCAGGTGTAATTTGTGTAGTCTTTGAAGTGTATGTGGGGTTTTGTTGGCCAGTTGACTGGAAGAAAAAAGATTATTTTTGGCTTGTTCCCTAGGAGCTTGCCTGTTCAGGGGCCAACATAATTGTCAGAACAGGCAGTACGTTATTTACTTTGTCAACTGGTTCCTACAGGTAATTAATCCATCACTTAGCTTCACTGAGCCTTAGCAAAGTGCTTTCCTTACACCATCACTGCCTGGAACAAAAGAGTACAGTAAAATACAAAATCTCTGAGGTGAAATACTAAATCTGTGAGGCAGGGATTTTACATGAACAGACATCTTAAGTGTTGGAATTGAAATATTTCAAATAGCTGGTAATCGGACAGGCTTCAGCTTCCCTGCTGGACCAAAAGCTGGATATTGCTTAGTCTTGAGTATTTTCTGCAGTAGTGCAAGGAGTGATGTAGGGTGAAGATATCAACGTCTACTCAGTCACGTTTTGTGAGTAGTCTTGTCTTTGTTTTACTGTATTCCAATTGCATTTTATTGGTCGTGGATAAGGAAACTATGGTAACCACATTATTCTTAGCCTTCTTGGAAGAAGCAGCTTTCAAATAAACAGAGAAGGTTGAAATACATTTTTAAAGCATTTGGCAGACCAAGTGTTGCATTAAAAAACAAAATACCCAGTCACTGAGTTTTAGCTCATTTTGGATCAAGAGAAAATGGTTATGGAATTGAAAAGAAACCTTTCATAAAACTAGAATAGTTTATTGGCAAGAAGTCGAGAGGGATAAAAGAAAGCTGGGAAGGTTGTATAGAGCCCACCTAAGAAGACCAGCATGAGAGTGCGTAAGAGCCAAGAAAAATCAATCAAAAAGTAATAATAAGGGTTTGGGATGAGAAAAGAGGCAGGGGAAGCAATTTTCTTGGGGCATCTGTTTGACATTCTCTCAAATGCATTCTTGATGCTCGTGAAAAGAGATTTTTCTGTTTAGATTGTACTTGGTGGAGTTTACTTTGTGTTTGTTCCAGCTAAAGACTCTATCCTCGTATCTTTTTGCTTCCACAGTATAAGGTAAAATGTGGGAAGGGAAAAATCTATACTGCAAATGCATTGCATCTCTGTCCTTCCAGTGAAGAAATATTATGTACAGGGCAGAGGTAGCTTCAAGCTTCATGAAGTGTATTATATTCAGACTGCAGTTGAGAACGTGAGGGATTAAGCATATAAAAAGCCTGCCTGCCCAGCTCTCAAGCGATCGTGGCGATAACGAGGAAAGCTATGCTGCTTATCAAGTAATTGGCCTGGGTGAGTAGGCTTAGGCTCTTTGCTGCAAAATATCTGATTTGTACAAAGGGTTCGTTCTGTCCTGTTGTGCCAAGGGTCCGTATGGCTCTGTGCTTTGGAAGAAATGCGATTGCAGTTCAGCGTGTGGAGTGTTTGGCCCCTTGCAGCCCTAGATGAGCAGTACCATCCCCGTCTTGTGAAAGCACTAAATGTTTGGAAAATAACAGCAAGACTCCCTGTTTTTTCCTTATCGCTTATGGCTCTATGTTTGATAAGTTTGGAATTTGGTATGTGAAGTCTTGTTCTTGGGGAAGTGCACGACTCGTTGGCTTCAGCAGGCCAGGATTTTATCTAAGACATGTAACACCATTGCCTTATGTTTTAAAGTGACTATATTGTAGTATGTTACAGATGTTTGTGCTAATCAGTGCTTGTTGACAAGATGCAATTAAGCTAATTGGTTCCAACCTATATGTTTCTGATTTAGCAAAGTAGTTCGTACAGAAAGATGTTCAGGAAGTGGCACAAACAGTACATCTGCCACGTACCAAGGGCAGCAGACACTGTAGAAGTCCTCTCTTTGAATTACTGAGCAGTGTACAACTGGGGCTGTTGAGTCTCTAAAGCATTACTTTTGTGCTAAACTCTTTGATCACTCACTGGGAAGTTGTTCTAGGCTTACCCAGTGCTCCTCCAAGCACAGCCAATTTTAAACAAGACAGACGTGTAAACTGTTGTTTGGGTATTTTAAAAAAAAAAACACAAACCAAGCAAAACCCAAACCTCATAAAATGTTAATGCAGATGAAATCAGAACAACGTATTTTAATTTGTTAAATGTGAACGGTATCCTTCGTAGCATTTTTCACATTATCTGTCTACATTCCAATTAATAGAAATCTCTTGTGTACTGTATGAGGACAAATTTCAAAAGACACAAAACATTTAAAATAGTGCTGCAAAATGTTATCATCCCCTTTTTTTAAAAGAGCACAGAATAGGTTGAAAAGGCAGTGGTCACAACAGATTTCCAGGCTGAAAACAGAATTATTGATCACATGGAAGCAATATGTAACATTCCTGTGTAATCTGGGAGAGAAGATTTATTACCGCTTTTATGTTTTAATGTTAGTATATTGCTCTCCCAACTGATACTAAAGCAAATAGAAACCAGTTAACAAATACCCCCCCCCCCTTTTTTTGTTTTGGGTTTTTTTTCTGGAGGGCTTAATTCCCACTTTTGTGCCTTGCGCATTTTCTGCAACCAAGATTGACAACTGTGGTCCAGAAGCAGCAATTATGATTTATTTGAAGAGTACTGTATAAAGCTCAGTGCTGCCAAGGACAAGAAATAAAGTTCCCCGATGGACATAAATCTTTACTGGATCCGAGTTTTTGGTCCCAAGTGCTTGCGTAACTTTGTATAGGGCTCAGATGTGAGCATTCAGAGTATGGAGTCGGAATTGTAATTTCTTTTACTGCCTGATGGATTTAGTTTTTACAGTTCTCAGGTCTGCAAACTTCTAAGGTCGTTTCAGAGGGCTTTTTGCAATGGATTTAAAGCAAATCAGTATATTCAAATACTCTATAGCAATTATGTCCCATCAAATATCAGGATCAGGAGCTAAATGGTCCCAGGGGTTGCCAGAGCCATATTTCTACTTTCTACCATGGGCAGCTGTGGCTGCTCTGAGCCGCTTTCTCATGCACTTGTCAGCTTTAGGGCTTGGTTGTCCCCTGTGCAAGGGATCCTCCCCCAGCAGGCTGAAGATGAAGAGAGGGTGATGGAAGCCAGCTCACTCAGCACTGTGGATTATCCTCACCTGAGGACAAGCTGTCTTGCAAGTAGATGTTGGGGTTTTTTGGAAAAGTGGGAGAAGTGGGATAAGCTTTCACATTTGCAGTCATGCAGTGAGCCCTTAGCAATCCAAATGCTTGTTCCCACACATACGTGTGAGGTGTGAGTATGTAGTTCCCATACCATGTATGTTCTGGTCTGTAGCATACACATAGACCAGCAGCGGTTCAATCCACACAGAAGCATTTCTATGAAATACATAGTTTTTTTGATAGACCCACGCTTTCCCTAATAACCCTATTGATCTGATACTCATTAGGAACAAACCAAAAAAAACCCACCAAGCTTAGCTTAGTTCTTGGGGCAAGAATAGCAAAGGGATGGGTCTGTCACAGTTTTAACTCCTAAACAAAACTGCTGAGGTGTTACAGTGGAAGGGGCCCAGCGTTATCCATAAGAGAATGATTGATTATGGGGGCGGTCTCCAAATGGACCTAACTTCTTCCAGGAGCCAAACTGAAGAAGCAGAACAAGACAGGTAGCCTCCGTCTTTCACCCCTTTGTGGGCACGGGTGTGTCCCTACACATATACCGACATGTTTAAAGAGGGGAAGGTACTGCCCAAGCTTTCATCTGTGGCTGTAAAACAGACCTAAATACGTCACTCAAAGGAAATAACTGGAGACAGTGTGATGGCTTTGGAGTTCTTACATCAGCCCTGCCAGCTGTTAAATTTTAAAGACTCTAACAGCTTCTGTTAACGCTTGTTAATGATAGCTTGTGGTATTAGGGGACTCTTAATAATGTCTGTTGTTTTCCGGCATTAAATGTGTTCCCAGTTACTGGGGTGTAGAGAGAGGCTTGGCTCCATGGTTTTCCCCTTGGAGGAAAAAATGATCCAACAGTGTTTTAACTCCTGAAGTTACTTGTGCCAAATCATCTCAAAGTCTGCCTGTATTTTATCCAGTGTATCCTCTGTCTGATGTTCCCCACCACTTAAAGAAAATATGGCATATCTGTTGATGCTAATCACAAGAGGTGGTTGTCTGTTTATGGTGAAGGCTGCAACCAACTTCCAATACTTTGGCATCCCGTTAAAAGAGCTGCTTTAATCCATACCAGTGGCATATCCTGTAGGGCTAAGGGTTACACTTGCAGAAGGTCTTGGCTTCCTGCCTGCCACTTCTAGCACGAGGGCCATCTACCATGGCGCCACAGAGATCTTCAAATCCTTGCTCTGCTGCACTTGAGTTAGTGTGGCAGGCAGGCGCTAACCCTCTGAGGTCCTGATGGTCCCTACCTGCTGAGGGTTCTCACATGCACCTAATCACAGGCTTTCTAATCTGCTATACTTCAACCAGTGTTGCCTGCAGGACCCAGTTGTGGTGTGCACGTGCTTGATCAGGCCCTGTGCAATAGCCAAGGATAACCTGTGGGCAGGTGAAGATGAGTGATTTCACCGTTCGTTCATGTGTAAAGTGGGAGCCTTTCTTTCAAACCTGCCCTCTGTCTGATACAGAGAAGGAACTTACCCCGTCTTTGACGTTTCTCACCAGCTATCCTTGGGACCTCCTTGTTTGGCTTTAGGGGATCCTTGGTTTGGTACCTAACTCTCCACTGCTGTTCTGTGGGAGGAAGAGCATCAGAAGCTCTGCAATATTTGCACCCCTTCTAAGATTTGCCTTCACAAGTGAAGCATGAATTAAACTGCAGTTATTCTTGCTTGAAATGGTAGCCTGACCATGTGCAAAGACAAGTCTGTTTTGCAGAATCTTGCTGTTACAATTCACTCTGTCAATGTCTTTATTTTAAAATTAGTTTTGGGGATGTCCATTCCCCAGTTTGCTAGTTAAAGAAGCGCCTGTTATAGATAACAGCGCAATAACAAAGTGGATATTGGAGTACAAAGATTTGCTGTGCGAAGCAGATAATGAAGGAATGTAACAGAGTAGGAATGTTGGGTAAAGGTTAGTGTAGAGGTTATTCCAGGTTTAAGTGTTTGCATAGAGGCAGAAGAGTGAATATATCTGGTTTTATAGCATATCTGGTTTTTATAGCTGGGTAGTGTAGAGGTTATTCCAGGCTTAAGTGTTTGCATAGAGACAGAGGAGTGAATACATCTGGTTTTATACCATACTTGTGCCTTAGGTTCCTCTCAGCATGATTTTGATATCAGAACATTTCTTGGATTCATTCTCCTTTCTCCAAATCCTGATTTAGAGCAGCTCCTCTCTGCAAAGTTTTCTTTTTTTCCTAATCCCCAGAAGACATTTCGACCCTGGTGGAAAAGTAAAATCCCTCCTGACTCTTCTGGCCCTTCAGAGAGCACTGTTAATCCCTCCAAAGATCTTCCCTGTTGGCTTCAGCCCTGTCTGTGACCAAGGCCTCTTGTCCTACACTCAGTAAACTGGGGGCAGAGTTAGCAGCAAGCTCAGCCGTGCTGTAATGCAGCGAAAGCATTGGCGTATTCCTTGCAGTTTTAGATTACCGCTCTGATAAAAGCAGCAAAACTGTGGGAGCTGTAGGGGGAAGAAAGATCAGCGAGAACAACCAAACTGCTGAAGTGCCAACTCTGCTTTTCCTCAGGCTCATGGAAAGACTCCCCCTCTCTCTGGGATGCTCAGGGCCAGCCCTCACTGGGTGCCCTTGGTGTGCCCTGGGAGAGCCATATGCCTGCTCCTCGCAGCAGAATGAGGAAATGTTACTTGCATTAACCCCATGACTCCTACTCTTGAACACACGTGCGCTCCATGGGCAGGCGAACAGAACGGCCTTTGTCCCCAGCAGTAGGGGACTGACTGGCACACCTCCATGTGGCACATACTTGTCAGGCAGATTTGCATGGAGTTGTGGAGTGTGATCAGGGCCTTGGAGGACAGGAGTAGAGCTGTGCAGCTCTGCAGCAGCTGAACCTCAAGTGCAGCTTCTTTCTTGAAGTTTTGGGTTGAGGGGTAGGTGCAGTTGTAGGGAACAGTGACCTAAAAAGGTGTTGATGGGGTTTGGTTTTTTCTTTTCCAGTCCTACTTCTAGCTGGTTTTACCTATAATCTTTAGAGAGGTTCCTGCTTCTGGCTATTCCACTGGCAAGTCTTCATGTCAATGGGTTTTATGAAAATAAAGCTATCCAATATGTACTGAAAGTCCTGTTTTTTCTCATTCCTCTGTCCCTAGTGGATGCTTTGCTAGTAAAGCAGATGGGCACCTTGTTCATTTACTGTTGGGGCTATCAGTTTCCCATCCTTGCTTTGCTGATCATCTTGAAAGCCACTTGCAAGGTTTGCTTCTGAGCTGCGTCTTAGATTGTTACTAATTTCTTGGTTGATGAGGCAGGCTCTTGGAGAACAGCCCATCAAGACTCATTCTTTGGAGCACGTTGTTCTGCTGCATTTTTTCTGGCCTGCTGGCTGAAACAGAGGTATCAGTAAAAGATGGCTTCAGAAGGCCACTTTGTCCTGTGAAATTTCTGTCCTGCTTTCCTGTTGTGTAGGAAATAAAAACGTCTAGCCTGTTTCGTTTACACAGCTTATGTATGGCTCTTACACTCCCATAGCTTTTCTCATTCTCACACTCCATGGAGCTTGTTGTTCTCCCCAGCCCTCCTATGGCTCCTTTAATTGTATTAGAAGACAATGAAGGAGGATTCTCAAATTGGCATTATTACATGCCAGCTTGGAAGAACTTTACAGAGCTGTTACTTGTAAGCAGTTTTCCTGTCTTCTACATCCGCAAGGCTGATGTGTTCTGTAAGAGGTGAGGAGGCTGAGCAGTCTGAAAAGTGTCATAACACTTCTCTGCAACCAAACACATTTTTTAAAGATGACAGCTAAGGGAACCCTGTACTCGTGTTTTATAATGTGTGGTCTCAACAGAATATGCCAGACAGCCCAAAACTACATGGCTTTCTTGAAAACTCCTGTTTAGTCAGAAATAAAGGAGTCTTATGGTCTAGAAACTACCAAAACAAAACGTGTTCCTGTTCCCTCCCCTCTCCAGCCACCTCTCTTAAAAACTCTTACAGGGATTATCTTTTAGTGTTTTTTCATCTCTATACGTTATGCATCTTCCTCTACCCCGTGTTAGTCAACACACTCATCACTTACCTTACACTGTTATTCATCCCCTTCTTCTCACCCACTTTGTCTATTGTCACTGCCTTCATTGCAGCTTCCTCTCACCTCCCCTGCTGCAGGTCCTGCAACTCTACCCGTGTCTGTTCTCTCACTCCTTTTCCTGAATTTTCTCAGAGTATTTCTGTGCCTCTGCTTCTCCCTTATTTCTCTGTTCCAACACACATAGTGCCCACATGAAGACCATTCCTTGTCTTTCCGTGCTATCCATGGCTGTCAAATTTTCAGCCCAAAAACAGGATAGCAAAAAAAAAAAAAAAAATTAGAAATAATTTCTAGGACCATAGAATCATAGAATTGTCTAGGTTGGAAGGGACCTTTAAGATCATCTAGTCCAACCATCAACCTAACTCTGATAAAAACCCATCACTAAACCATGTCACTAAGCACTATGTCAACCCATCTTTTAAATACCTGTAGGGATGGTGCCTCAACCACTTCCCTGGGCAGCCCATTCCAATGCTTCTGAACACCTCCTCCCTTGGTGGTGGTTGTTGTTGCTAGCCTGTCTATTCCTGTTCCTCACCTCTGTAACGAGAGTGTAATCTTCTATTCTGACCCCTTTCCAGCTATTGCATTCAAGCTGTTAATCTTGCCAGGTGTCTAAGATGCAGCATTTCCTTTCCTATCCAACCATCTTACTGTATATCCCATTCAGCCTGTCTTTATTTCAGAGCATCATTACTACAGCATCCTTGTGTTCTGTCTTGTATCCAATCTTATATTGAAAAGATCCCTTTTCCTAGGCTATTGCATGTGCCAACCTGTCTTTGCTTCTCTGTGCTTGTTCCTTGCTCCACCACATCTATTGTAAGATGCTTTGTTTTGTTTCCCAGGCCATTTCCATCTATATCCCTTGCCTGTCATCTGCCATATTGAGAGAGAATTTTCCACCTTCAGTCAAACCCAAATGTGTGCCCAGCACTAACCCAGCCCACCCTGGAAATGTGTCATCTTCTGTCTGTGTGTGATACTGGAAGCTCCCTTGCCTCAGCTCGCACAAACGCGTGGGATGTGTTGTGTCGGTACGTGGCTCGCAGCAGCAACACGGCTCCTCTGACACTGAAGCTCTAGGCCATGACAATAATTCCCAGATGCTTCAAACTTGTTAGTAGTGATTGTTACTGTTCTCGAAAATAAAACTTGATTTAGGAGAGCTTGGAAGATTTTCTATCTTTAGTAGACCCTGAAAGCAGAAGACTGGTTGCTAAGCAGTTTTTGTCTTTTTTTTTTTTTTTTTTTTTTTTTAAGTTATTGTCAGGGGTGGCATCTAAATGGCTGCTTTTCTTGCAATGTACCAACATGGCCATGCCTTAATCTATGCACTACACAAAAAAGTTTCAAGCCAATTTTCTTTCCATTGATAATTATCTCTTGAATCTCAATACTCAAGAAAGAGAACAGCTTGTAACATTTTGGCAGTATTGCATGAGTAAACTGTCCAGGGAAGTGCTGGCTGTTAAAGTTGTGTGGGCTTAAACCGTGCAGTACTAGCTAGAGAAACGTGCAGTGGGAGGAACTGTGCTCTAGTAACACAGTGTTACACACTAAAATTCAGAGCAAATTGTGGGCCTTTGACAGACTGTTTTCCATTTGAGAAACACATGATCATATGCTGTTTAAGAAGATGTAATTGTTCTGATGTTTTCTGGCCACGGCTCAGTAGTGAATGATATCCTTTTGGGAGGTGCTAGCTGCAGTTGTTACTGAGGGTTAATTCAATGCATAACAGGATTGATAGTTGCTTAGTTTGGGTGCTGGGGAAAGTGTGATAGTGGAATTTCTGGGAGTTAAAGAAAGTTGGTTTTCATGGATTGATTTGCAGGTAGCAATGCTTGCCCCTCTCGCAGTTTCGTTCTCAGTCTTTGTTTTCAGTTGCTGAACTGAATAATGAGTAGAAATTCATCCATCGAACCTCCACTCAGAGCCTGGATTCTATTTTGAAAGATGCATTTGAAATGGTTTGATCACCTTACTTAGTGTTCTTAGGTGGAAGAATTTTCCTCACCCAATCAAAAAAAAAAAAAGAAATTAATAGAAGCTTCTTCACCAAGAAGCTCTTCAACAAAAGGGCAGTAATACTTTGGTGATTTTTATGCCAAAGAAAGGTTAAAGGGGGGGAAAAAACCCAGTCATTTGGATCCAGGTGACACTTGTTACTTGTGCTGTTGAAGTCTTGAAGATTTCTGTGTGTGCTGAACGTGTTCTCTTCCTTTGTAGTTCTGCGTACACAGCATCCAAACAGCCAGTGATGCCAACCTTGTACTTGTAGCAAGCACATCCCTGTTTGTGCAAAGTCACATAGAGGAAGTCCTGGAAACGTGCTTTAGCATGGTGTCTAGCTTACTACTCGGAGCCTTGCTCTCTGAGTCTGCTCTCCTGTGAGAGGGTGAAGGTGCTGGCGGTGGGGCTGGTCCCTCTGCACAGCTGGGCCTTCTCTGGGGCACATGCTCTCTGCTTTCCCAGGGCACTGGATATAACTTCACTGCTCGCCTCCTTGGTTATTTATTTGCCCGTTCTACTGAAGTACCTGTGCTGCTAATTACAGTTATTAATTTTTCACATTTATGTACGTGTGCCTTTCAGTTCCCAGTTCAGCTGCTATAATATTGTAATGCTCTTTCCATTTGGGAGACAAGTGAGTTTGTCTCTACAGCTCCTGGCCTCCTAAAACTGACACCTAAAGCAGTCTTCAAAAGCTTAGGTGCCACTTGCTGCACATACAAGGAAGGTAATGAGTAAGGGCTGAACAATGATTAATATCATTTTGATGAAAAGCAAAGGGCTGTCTTACTCTTTCTGCTTTATCTAATATTAGACTGGGGGTTCTTGAGTAATTTGCTCTCTGAAAGCTTGGTCACTGACCAGCTTCTGTGGCTGCAGCATGGATTTGTGTGCGATCAGGCCCTCGAGGCCACTCCGCGCTCACCGCTTGCACAGTTTGAGTGGCAGCGGTATTCCCTTGGTGCAGTCCTGGCTGAGGATGGCTCTTAGAGGAAGGCTTGGAAGTAAATTATTACAATTGCAAATTAGATTCCAATGAAGATTGTGCGACACTTACATGAAATATACTCCCTCGGTGATAGTTACGCAAACTAAATCCCACTCTACTACAAGCCACAAGGTAAAACCTTCAGTTATTTCATCTCTGGCTGGTGCCACCTACCACAGAAGCATGTCTGATCAGTGAGGAATAAGAATGAGGCTTTATTTCTGTCATAGAAAAATGCCATGTGGTGTATAGCAGTGTGCGGCAGGAGCTGGAGGGCCCCCACCACCACCACAAGCACTTGGAGTTACCATGGAAGTCACTCCCCCCGTGCACAGACTCTGTGAAGGACTGTGTGAGGGGTTCACTGCGGGGGGGTGAAGACAAAAGCCAGGTCACAGCTAGAGTCACCCTGCAGTTTGTGTCCTTGTCGAGACCAGTTTTACTCACGCCCGCTTATTCACTGCAGGGTCGGAAGGGTGACTGCAACTTAATGTTAATTGTGTAATGCTCCAAGATGTACACAAGGTGAACATGTTAAATGTCCCCAGGCAATGTAGTGCAGGAGGGCACTTAGGTCTGTACATCAGAAAAGGAAAGGAACGTAGCTGTGGCTTAGGATGTTTCTTAGGGACAGCTCCAACAAAGTTAGGTGAAAATAAGCCCCCCATTACAATTATGCATCTTTTTTTTCCTGCATTTTCATCTTGGTATCAGTTTCCCCCCAACTTCTCCTTCCAGGTGGTCTCTGAGCACTGTCCAAGAAGTAAACTACTTTCCCCTTTAAGATGCCTTTATAGATATTCAGTCAAACTTTCTGTGCTTTCACCTTCAAATGCTCGAGCATGTTCATGAGTGGCAAAGATTTCAGAAGGCTACTGGAGAATTACAACATCACGGATTTTAGAAATTGCCTGGTATCCTGTGGCACCAACGGTGTAACCTCTGCCAGCCTGACTCACCAGTGTGTGTCTTGATGGCTCACTGGGGTTGATTTATTTTCTGTGTAACTAAGTGACTAGAGATGCTGGTAGTTGCTGTGCAGGTTTCAAAGAAGCATGTGGGATCATGATTCCCATTTGCCATGATTAGCTTCTCCTGAAGATCCACATCCCTCCCAAATACTGTTTGGTGGCTTATGCCCAAAGTCAATCAGTTCATGAAAAACTTTCAAAACCAGGCAAGATTTGCAGAATGCCTGGGAGTTGAACAGTGCAATAATGAGAGTCAGCTGTGGACTTGAAGTACTTTCACTAAATTGCAGCCTGCAAGCTTAGGGGTCTAAGTATTATGCTGTGATGCATATGGCGGGGAGAACTGGTTTTTTAAAACCATTTAGCGAATGCAGGCCAAAAACTCAAAAACACCCGGGAGCTCGGGCAGCCTGTGGATCCCAGTAGTTTGCTTCATATGTGAAGTTCTGCTTATCAGGTCTTGAAGCTTCACTGGGAGCACAAGCCCTCTTCCTACACGTTATTCCCCTTGTTCTATATTTAGACTAGAGACAAGGAGATGTGCAGGATCTTTATGTTCAGAAACCAGCAAACTGAAATAATTCTAGACTTGATTTTATAATGGCTGAAAAAGACAGATATCTTAAACACTACAGAAGCATAAGGAGACAGTGGAAGTTGTTTGACTGCTTGGCACTTTCTATATAAACCCCTGCTGAGGTTATCACAATTTGGGAAAAAATGAAATGGAAGAAAAGTACCCAGCCAGACCATAACTCTTAAACCTTTTTCCTTTTAAATCTCTCACCTGCTGTGTTCTAGGATACATACAGGAGCTTCAATAACACATACAGATCTTCAAGAAACATTATGGGCATTGATGTGCTAACACCTGAAAAAAGACAGCTTTTCTTATACACGTTCTCTCAATTGTGAGAGCAGCTGAGTGCGTTCTGCTCATACCCACATCAAGTGGCTGCTCATTGCCCTTCCCAGAGATGGATGCTACCATAAGGGTTTAGCAGTTAGTATGTTTAAGGGGGGAGCATGACTTCTGGTTACTGCTCCTAGGAGTGCGTCTGTGTGTGTGTGTATGTATATACACGCACATGTTGGGGTTTTGGATTTTTTTTTTTGGTTTTTCATGTTTGAAACTATTGGGTAAAGTGCAGAGTCATCCTCTTTGTACCCAGCCCCATGCACAAGCTACTGTATCATCTAGCCCTAGCTCCAGGGGCTGGATTGCTGGATTGGTATTTCTCAGTTTCACGAGGCAAGGCATTGTGGGGTGAGCCCATAAGAACTGGAAGATGTGGAATTACCTCCTGTCAATGAAGGTCCTGAATACTGGGTCCTCCTCTTCCTTTCCTGGGGAGTGCTATTACTGGCAGCTGCTGAGTAAAAGGTGGGCTCTGCTTTGTTGGCAAGAAGAAAGAAAAGGGCTGCAACTGTAGTCAAAGAGCCTGTCTGTGGTGGGTGCTCTGCAAGAACCATCCCTGACCTTTCCAAGGAGGAGTGTCTTTTCATCCTGATCCAGATCAGACACTGGTGGGAGCTGTGCTTAGGCTGGGGTATCTCAGAGTGTTCCCCAGGCAGCTTGACACCTGGTGAGCTTCACAGTCCTGCAGCAGAATGATGAGTTCGTAATAGCAGGTTTGGGGCTCTGCAGGGCTGACTAGAGGTTTTCTGGTTGCAGAGATTTGGGTTTTAAGTGCCTCAGTCCCACAGAGGCGTTGGCAGAGGTATCCAAGTCCTTTGGACATTCTGGCTCTGGGATCCTGCCTGGAAGCAGACAGCAGAGTCCAACAGGAGCCTCTTCTAGACCCGTAGTTAGAGGGTGGCATCTCCCCCATCCTCCTGGCAAACACGCAACAGCTTGTTGCCCACTCAGGTGTGTGGGAAGCCGTGTGTGTCCTGGCCGTGCCCTGGCTTTCCCCAGCCCCACCCGGAGCAGTGGGATTTGCCTCCTGGCAGGACTTGTCTCTATTGCTGGCACACTCTTAGTGCGGGTGGAAGGATTTAAAAAAGCAGCCGCCTAATCCACTCCTGACCCTCCTTAAAACCTCCCCTGCACACCGCCACGTCGGGCTGGGCTTGGCGCGTTGCTAAGGCCTGCATGTATCCTGGAGACGGCGCCCAGCAAATAGCTGAGCCGCTCTCTGGAAAGCCAATATCGCAGCCCGGATTGCAGTGCTCCGGCACGCTCGGGCTTTCTGCAAGAAGGAATTCAATGTCTTCCTTCTGCTAAAGCGATGGCGACGGTTCCTTCGGCAAAGAAGATGTGGAAACCCACGGATGTGCTGATAAGCATCCCCCTGAGATAAAGGGGTGGGGAGGGGGCGTTTTGGCACACGTGTTGTGCGGGACCAGCAATGGCTGTGTCAAATGATTTAGACTTCTGCTTTTGAGAGCTGCAACACAGCTTTTGTTCACAGCCCTCTGCCCCCCTCCGTGCCTCTGCTGTGGGCTGTACAGCAGTCACTTAACAAGCCTGCTGCTTTTCCTTTTTTTTTTTTTTTTTCCTCCTTTTTTTCCGGGGGCTGAAGCCATGGCAAAGGTCCCTGACCGAAGCAGGCACAAATGGAGTGTGCTTCACACTTTCCTCCGCTGCAACATGAACCCGGAGACCCAGCGGGTAGTGGTCTTTGTCATCCTGCTCTTCCTCATCATCGTCAACGTGGTGCTGATGTTTCTTTTGGCATTTCACTGAAGGAGGACTGCCGGTAGTGGTGTGGTGCATGGGGGTTTCCAGGACTGGGCGACAAATCAGCAGGTCAGCATGTCGTTGTCTGCCTCTGGTCTGCTTGTCTGCCGTTACGGTAACTGTGTGTCTCAGAGTATCCCTCCTTTGTTTTTTAATCATCACCTCCTTCCCCACCCTGCTCCCCTCACTCTCCTCCTGTCATCACCTGTGCCTTGCGGTTTGGATCACCGTTAAACCAGAGAAAGGGAAAGAGGTAACAGAGCCAACCTGCTTAATCGTAACTGCTCCCTGTGGCACTAATCAGCCTCGATTCCTACTGATGATGATACTGTGCCTATACATAGCACTGCTCAGCCCTGGAGAAGCCCAAAGTGCTGCTGCTTTGTTTGCAGAGGGGCAGTCATCCTATAACGAGCCCTTACACAAGGACCTGCTACATGTAAACACCTGCTGTAAGAAGCTGAACCCCGTGATGCCTCCGTGGCTCTGCCGTTATGAACACTGTGCTGTGCGGTGGCGTGAGTAATGCCCAATTAGCCAAAGTGATTGATCAGTAGAATGCATCAGGAATTCAGGCTGAATAAATGCTGCAGCAGCGTGGAAGAAGTGTTTTGTTGGCTTTTATCCTGTTTCCTATATTAAACCTCAGTGCTTATCTGCTACGTGTATTAAAATGGCGGGCAGAACCCCAGCACAGGACACGGCTTGCAGGCCACATGTTTCTCTTTGGCCAGTAGTAGCCACGCACAGCAGGGAAGCGACTCAAGAAGCACTCTTGTAGACCCGTTAGGAGGGAAGGGCAGCAAAGCAGCGCACTCACTCCAGACCTGTTCACCTTGATGATGTTTTATCAGCAGCCCTGTACATCGCAGCACTTCCAGATTTGGGCATTGACACCTCAATGGAACAACCCTCTACTTGATGGCATTGAAGGAGACCGATTCCTGGATGAAGACAGACTGGAAAGGAAGCCACACTGCACTGTTCTTAATGACACTGCTTGCATTTGTGCTGGAAACCGTGCAAAATATCCAGGCCCTTAAAATTCAGCAGGATCCTTCATTTTGTGTGTTAGGTAATCTGCAATTTAAGTGCAGCTTTCACGAGGGCAGTGCATTTGCTGGCACTAACGGTTGAAGTTACAGCAGTCCTTTTAGACCTGAACGTTTATAACTCCTGGAGTCTGATCTGATGTTGAGAAAGGTTGGATGGTGATGTTGTCTCTGTTATCATGAGTGATGTATTCTGTGCCAGTTATTTATGTGATTGTGTGTAATACATCAGTGTTGTACGAAACCACGTCACTTTAGCACACAAAGAAATTACATTTGCACTTGCTGAGCTCCTTTCTGAGTTACATCTGAGTATGGAACATCCTTGTCCCTGAGAGGAGAGTCTCCTGCAGTGCTGGGTGTGGGGCAGCAGCAGGCCCCAGCTCCCTGCACTCCTCTGAGCATCTTTTATGTACGTGAATGGTTTTGGATTATTAAAAATTTCAAACTAGGCTATTCACACTATTAGATAGGCATTGTGATAAACAGCCACTGGAACTACCCAATACATGTTGTTTTCTGAAATTACCATTTCAAAAAACCCCAAACCTCAGCACACAACTCTGGCTTTCAAACAAATCTGTTTTTTCTCCCCTCTAAACTTTACCTGTGATCTTTAGTTACAGCTGGCATCATAACTTCACGATGTAAGGTGGTAAAAAGATTGATTTTGGGAAAGGACAAGTGAAAGCTGTGAAAGCATAGCTCCATCTTCAAATGACAGATGAGGGACTGAAGTATGGCTTTGGGGTCATAGGTGTCAGTGACAGAAATCTTTTGGCAGCTGCTTGTGAGGGCAGCTCGTGCACGAGGTTTGAGCAGGCTCTGAAAGTGCTCAAGCGCTCAGAAGCTCTCACCCAGCACCTAGTGGGCGAGTGTTTTGCTCTCGACAGCAGTTGGAGCAGCAACAGGCCTCAGCATCATGGCAGCCCCTGCCATGTGTTTGAACTGTCAGTTATTGCTGTCTGGCCTGCTCTGTATCTTGAAATAGTGCGAAACACATCCGATATTAGATGAGAACTGTGGTTATTCACAATGCCTGCATGTACACGTGTAGCTCTGGAGAGTATCCCGTAGGTCGAGTCCATTCATAATCCGAATGTTTGGCTCAACACATAGAAGCCGTGTGGGGCAGTTGGTAAGCCAAGCACAAACATCTGCCAGCCAAGACTGATCCCAGATTCACAAAGGGACTCATGCTCTTGTTTTGCTCAGTGTCATGTCACTGAAATGCTCCTTGGGTGGCTTTTGTCACTGACCTGGAGACTGTAGCTCCCTGATATACTCTGCCTAGGAAGGTGCTTCAGGGAAGTTTTCCAGGAACTCATATTTGTTTGGAGTCCCAAAAATTGATTAGGTAGCTGGAGCTGGTCTTGTGGTGGTGAAGTAATTCACCCTCTGCTAGCTGCTGCTCGCTTGGTTTGGGGGCACCCTGTTCCCGCTGCTCACTAAAGGACCCTGCTGGGTTTGGAAGGGATCAGATACCAAACCTGGCGATGGCTCCCGGGGCAGGCACAGCCCTGCTTTGAGCAGGCGAGTGCTCCCCTACTGCTACAACCTCCTCCTTCCCATCTCTCTATGGCTTACTTCTACCACATCTACACCATACCTGGTATGGTGTCCTTATTTCCAAAAAGTTCCCTTTGCTCTGCCCAGCTACAGTGGCTGTGCCTATGGGAGCCAGAGCCATTTGCCTTTGTTCCTTTGACACCTCAAAGCTCATGCAGAAGCAGCCAGTGCATGCACCAGGAGGTGGAGGAGTGTCTTGCTAACAGCTGATCCAGCACCCCAAAATGCTCGCTGCTGATACTAGAGAGAAAATGTAAGTCTCAGGAATAACATGAGTTGGGGCGGTTAATGCCTCTGAGGTACAGAGTCGCCCCATTGCTTCCCGTAGGGTAGTTCTCCTCTCCGGGAGACATTGCAGTTGTTGACACTAAGGACCCAAGACTTCCCCAGCAGGAGAAGACCTGCCTGCTGCTAGAGAAATAGCAAAGAACTGTTTTCTTTAAGAGCTCTGGAGAGTCCCAGACAGTGAGGGACAACCTGGAAGAAAAGTACGTTATAGAAAAAGGTAATGTATCCCCTGATGAAATTGCCTCCGCCTTCCCTGTATGGGGCAATCTGCATTACCCCTGCATAGAGCACTTTGGCCAGATTATTGGTACCAGAATAGTTGCGAGCAAAAACAAGTAGAATTTTTCTTGCATTGAAAAATTCTGATAAGACAAATTGCAAGATTACAGTGTACTCATTGGAGATACGTGTTATAACACTGCCTGCCACAGGTGTTAACAGTGGTTGCTAAGAGCCTGGGAACACTTTTCCACTTAATATTTAATGTTAGGTGAATCTTAATTTTCTCTTTCCACTGCTTGTCTAGGTGTTTGATACCTGACTAATCCTGAAGTATCTGTGTCGAGTTTTGATGTGGGGAAGCCAGTGTTTTTTCTCCTTCCTCAGCTTCACCTACAGCCGTATCCATTCAGCTGGAAGCTGAGGTTGACATATAGGCGTTAATCAGTCTGATATTAGTTGTGACTCATTCAAGCCTGCCTCAGATCTTGGCTGAAAAGGCTATGATGGCCGATAAAGCCCAGGAAAAATAAAGCTGGTGAAGGATCCCTGAATCATGTGCAGGGGCTGTAGGTGGTGATAGGAGGACAGTGGGGAATGAGAGGCTTTTGGCATTTCAGTCAACAAAGCTGGCTTTTTTTCTTTGCTCTCAGTGTACTTATTTGACACGAGAGATGGGTGCTATGCAGGAAGGCTGTGATTGCCTTCCCTGCAGTCATCTGAATGTCAGGCTCTGCCCTGGCATTTGGGCTGTAGCCCCTGGGGGGGGGAAGCAGCACAGCCAGGAAAGGGGGAGCCAGGCAGTCGCTGCCCCTCTGCAAAGCTCTTGGGGTGCCTGGTGCCCGCTGTGCTCTCTGCTCCTGCTGCGGACCAGGTCATGTCAGCAGAGCCCTTTTGTGGCTGCTGGACTGCTCCTCTCCTTGGGGCGCAGAGTAGGAGTTGTGCCTCCACTCTTTCCCCGTGCTGCTGCTGCGGTGCCGGTGTGATCCAGCTGCGGGGCAGAACAGCGTGCAGGGATGGGGCAGGGGTACTGCTCCCCCGAGCCCTCCACAGGTAGTTTGTGTTGCTCCTGTGTGGGGCAAGTTCACCAGAACATTTAACAGACAAGAGCTTTGCCCTGTGATGGCTTTCTTTGAGCCTCTCAAGTGAAAAGAGCATCTATGAATGGGAGTGAGACCAAGGCATCGTTTCCAAAGGGAGATCTGGGCTTTAGATTGTATCTTTTCTTAATTTGTTCTCCCAAGCTAAACTCATTTCTGTGGTGATATGTGGTATCTGCTGTCTTTGTGATTTATTCTTGGAATCTAAGGCATGAGCTGGACAGATAAGAAACGCAGTAAGCATTTAGGATGATACCATCAACAATTACTTTTAATTAATGCTTCCAGTGTTTTGATTTAAAGAAAAAAAAAAAAGAACAACAAAAGAATTCCCATTATGCAGGTTAAAGAAAGATTTTAAGAGGGGGAGTGCTTGTTATTTATGCCGTGTCACTGGGCTTGTTAACTACAGAATGTGCTGGAAACTCTGGAATAAAATTATGTCTTATTTGACTCTTTGTATCTGTTCTTTGGCTGGCATTACCCCAGGCATGACCGTGGTTGTCACATATAGTGCACCCACTTTGGTCTGCGTTCGGCAGTGGTGGAAATGGGACTCGAAGCGGTAGCACGGACCTGCTGAAGGCCCACAATGGTGTTCTGCAAGTCTTCTGGGTTTGTAATTGATAGGAGCGATAGTCAGCTCAGCTATACTGGTAATGCTAAAAGAAAAATGTCTCCCCAAGTACCAAAAGGATGTCATTGAACCTTTCAGCAGAGGAGTCAGTCAGGCATGAAGGGCCACGGATAGGGAAATTTGGGAGTTTGCTCTCCCTTGCAGCTGATCTGGCCCCTCTGGAACAAGGGCCTGGTGCAGGGCTGTGGTCCCACACATCCCCCTTCTCCTTCCAGGGAGGGAGACCCTAGTGCAGTCCCTTCCAGCATGCTTTTCCTTCCAGACTGCGCCTCCAGAGAGCACCAGTTTCACATTGGGCGCCTGAATCTCTGCTGTCCCTTGGTGGCAGAGCAAGTAGAGCCTCCACCAGCTGGGGGAGCAGGGGCTGCCGTCACCCTCCTCTTTCCTTCCTGCAGCAGCTCCTACCCAGAGCAGGCTGCTGGGCAAAGCCAAGGTGACACAGGGCGTGGAGCAAACCACCGTAGCATCCACCACACTTAAAAATCTTGTGCTTGTTCGGTGTTGCATCCATTTAGGATATCAGTACAAGAATGGAATGAGTATGTTGTTTGAGGGTCTGTTTACAAAGGCCTGCAGTGACAGGACGAGGGGCAATGGTTTTAAGTTGGAGAAGGGGAGATTTAGATTGGATATTAGGAAAAAATTCTTTACCATGAGGGTGGTGGAACACTGGAACAGGTTGCCCAGGGAGGTGGTTGAGGCCGCTTCCGTTGAGATATTCAAGGTGAAGCTCGACGAGGCCCTGGGCAACCTGGTCTAGTTGGGGGTGTCCCTGCTGACTGCGGGGAGGTCGGACTAGATGACCTTTGGAGGTCCCTTCCGGCCTGGACCAATCTATGAATCTATGTTGTCTTCTGCTAAGCTGTGCTGGCTGGTAGTGACCACTGTGCTGGGGCAGTACGTGAATGTTATTTATAGGCCCAGTGTCTATAGCCTTTGTGGTAATGTGGCTCGGAACAGCATAGTAGAGCTGGGTTTGACTGCTTGTGGTTGTTTTGAATCATGATCTTGTCCAGTCTTGGCATGTTGATTGTCTGCAGAGTTGTGGCAAACTTTGTATGGAAATACAAACACTGTTTATAGGCATCACATGTGAATCTAAAGAGCTACAGCAGGATCTCTCAGCAGCAGCCTAACACAGCTTTCCTCACCTCACCAGATGAAATAGTTCCAGCAGGAGATTAGGAAAAGACGGGCGGCTAAGGAGTCATGACTCTAGTATTTTTAGTATCGCAATTCACACCTGTAGCACCCAGAAGTCAGGACTTGTTGTACTAAGCTCTGTATAATTATGTAGTGAGAAGATTTCCACTAGTCAGCGATAGAGGAGAGATAGGGGCTGCAGTATCCCATTGCTGCCTGATTTACCAGAGTGTGCCCTGCATTGAGCTGCTTTTGCAAAACTACTTTGTTGTACTGAAAATCCTGTGGCCATTATGGGAGGGTTGGACAGGGAGTTGAGGTGACTAAAATGAGAACCTATAGGGAGCAGGAGATATGTCGACCTTCTCCTATTTGGACTAAAGAAGCCACATTCCGCAGGAGGAACAGCAGGCGCTTCAGTCTCCCATAGTTAGAGGGCTTATTTGCAATGTGGTACTGGAAGCAGGAATGTGGTTCTGGTTGGAGGCTTTGGCTTTGTTTAGGCCATTAGGTCTCTTCATCCAGATGGTGTGGACTTGAGACAAATGAATAAAATGGATATATTCAAAAGCATAATAGTACAGGGTCTCAGAAGATCCCAGGAACCTGCTGCAGCTTGAATCAATCTTCTTTACTTAGCACAGGACACTTGCAATATGAAAAGGTTAGTGTTTTGGAGGGGTTTTCTGAGTGTACTTAGCTTGAAGCACCTTCTGTAGGGACTACAAAAGAAATGATTCATTTTTATATTTACAGATACTAACCAAAAACAAAGGCTAGGCAGCCTCCTTTGCCTGACAGTGAGACATTATCAAGAATTTTTGTTCTTTTCCTCCTCAGATATTCAGATTTTCCTCTGCCCCATTTTCAAAGAGAAGGACAGACAGCAATTCTTAGTTCAGTGAAGGAAGGATCTAAACCAGCGTGTGTGCATTGGGAGAGAACGGCTGGGGGTGGGGAGCAGAAATCATAAGTTTTGGGTCACCAAAACCCTGCAGGACTTTGTCTCTGAGGAGAAGGTGAAGAAAGGAAACAGGTACTAAACTGAGCATGGTTCTTTTGAGGCAGGGAGACCATTTTTGAGAGCCAGGTCATGGAAATTGCTAAACAATCTCTGTTAGCCCAGCGTATCTGCCAGCACCTAGCAGTGTTGTACAGCCTTTGGCACGGCACTGTTAATCCAGGGGAGATGTTTTCACAGGAGATAGGAGCAATAAAAACCATTTCAGCGTGTTCATTGCAATGTGTTCCATTAAAATGAAATCATGCACACACATGAAAAGGGAAGCCGTGCACTGTGTTTCTGGCTTACAGCCCACTGTGAGCCCAAAGAGATGCTGACCTTTTGATGATTCAGAGCCGTTTGCTAGCAACGCAGTTTGTATCTGCTTTAAAATGTTTTCTTTAACCTTATTTGTAAAGCAAATTTAGATTAATTTGCCTTCAAGCTAGAACTGATTCTGTAACTTGCTGTATCTTTTGGGGGAAGGGAATAGCAACAGTCATCAGCGGGTGGAGAACTCTGGGAACTGCACGGGTCCCTTTCCTTTTCTTCTGCAAAGAGCCAGGATGCAACATTTATCCTTAATAAATCCCTGTCGGATGAGCTGCAGCTGAACTGTTTTGGACACATTTCCCTGGGGGATCTGTACAGTATGTCCCTCATCTGTTCAAAGAAATAACGGTGAAAGAGGAAGCAAAAAGGGAGGTAGAAAGGAAAAATCTCAAAACTAAGTCATGGGAGAGGCAGTGGAATTGAGAGCTGTCCTGCTGTGAGGGAAATGTCCCAAGGGGATGTGCTGGTGGGAGTGCACAGAGGAAGGGTAATGCTGCAGGCAGCAGCAAGAGGAGAATGGGGCAAGTTTGTAGCATCAGTGGCATAAAAATGTGTTAAGGAAACATTAAGTACAATTTTTCTAAAGCAAATAGTTTCTATTTGGGTGCCTGAGACACAGTAGTGTAAAAAAGATGCAATAGCAATCGCTCTTAAACGTGAGAACAACCAAACAGAAACATCCTGGGCTATTTCCATTCCTGGGTTGTACAGTTAAAATCAGGGCATTAGAAAATGTAAAAATTGCATTAACCAGGTATGCTTCATATTCTGCAGTAAAGTTAGACTTCAAAACTGTTGGTGAGGTGAGGAGGGGAGTCAGTCAGTCTGACAGAGGTTTCATCTACAGCCAAGCTGGAACCAGAAACTAGAAACTTTGTAGATGTGTGAGCCCTAGGTCAAAGTCTTGTTCAAACCTGAGAGTTCAACCCCAGGCCTCACTCCTTTCCAGTCTTGGATACCAAAGAAAATAGAGGAGTGTGTGGCTGATTTCCAGGTGCCATTATGGCAGCAGCCCCGTGAACTCTGTCACCAGCCCCTGAGGAATTGTGTGCACCCACCTCCAGCTGCTGCAGGATGTGGGGTCCATGCTGAGCTGGGACAGAGGGGCTCAGCGCTCCCCAAAGCACCCTGGAATAGCTTTTGACAGGGGTCAAAAGAGTGGTTCTCTCAGACATCTGGGCTGTTCGGGGTAACATGGGGCTGGGGCGCTTGGATCCTACCTTAACCTGGAGTGATGGGTGCCACACAATTGGGAGAGGTATGAGGAGTGGGTTAGCCAAAAGTTAAGGATACTTAAACCACTTTTAAGCCTTGGAGTATTTCAAGGTTCTTAAGCCACTTTAAGGCTTTAGATGGGTTTAAAATGCTTAAAACACTTTAAGGCCTTAGATGAGTTTAAGCTGTTTAAGCTGATTTAGAGCTTTGGAATGACTTAAGTTCTCTGTCTTTGAGTGCATAAGGAGGTTTTGAGGTCCTTTGAGCTCTTAATTGTTAAGGCCTTTCTGAACATTTTGAGTGAGGATGCGGCTCATACCCACTCCTGGCACCTGTGCGCCGGGACTCTTTCTCCCTGTAAGTCTCCCAGGCAATGTCTGAACAGCCAAGTGTCCCTGGGTACATGTTAATTCTCCCCTATTTGGGGAAAAAAAAAAAAAAGCCAAGAGTTGGACATCCATGTGGTAGGGACAAATGTCTGCTCCAGGTGTGTGGCCTGACCTTCTTCCATGTGCCTGGTGAGTGTTGCAAGGGTAGGATAAAGTGTGTGAGATCTGTTATGTCAAAGCTATGTGGAAGTGCTGCACTTCCCTCTGCCGGAGTCCCAGCCAGAAGGATGACAGCCCTACCCCAGAGAACATCCTTGTAATTACTGCCTTAGCAATTGCTAATTTTCCACCTGAACGGGAGTGTTACTGTTACCTCAGGGAACATATCTGTCCCTGTCAAGTTAACATTTCCTGGGCTCACCATTTTCAAGAAGTATTTGTGGGTAATATGAATACTCAGCATTTCTTCTCTTTTGTGTTTTTTATTACCCTAATGTCCTAAGACCAGCTCTGTAGGGGCAGCCAGTAGCACCTTCATCTGTGACTTGGGGTAACTGCTCAGGAATGGATGCAAGTATGGCCTGGCTTTTTCCCTGCATGCCCTCCCAGGTGTGTTTAAGATCCTTGATGGGCTGTATCCAGGCACGATGTGTTTAAATGGCCTTGAAGGACATACATTTGCTTAAAATCTTTTTAAATCATCTATGTGTTTGGCTCTGTGGCACCCTGTGGCACAGCCTAATTATGCACCACAAGGGAAAAAAGTACTGCTTTTGTACTAAACTTCTTGCCTGGTGATTTTACTGGGCACCCATCAGCCTTGTGTTGCGAATAACCGGTTTGTAAGCCTGCATCTCGTGGCCACCCTCCATCCACCTTTCGCTATTGCAGCTCCAAGGTCTGTTTAGCTTGTGCTAGCCTAGAAACTCTTCCCAATTTAGATTTGTGCTGCCCTTTGTGCCTTGTCTAGTTCTCCTCTTCCCTCTCTCTTTCTGAGTCGTTCCTGACATTCAGACTTGGTGACCCTGATGGAGCGGCCGATGTTTGATTAAATCTGTCTGCAGAGACATTCCCGAGGAGCAGCTCATTTGGTCGGTCATTTGTGTTAGATACTGCTTGTGTTAAGTCTGTCAGCGTAGAATTTCATTTGCCATTTTGGCACCCTGTCAGTCAGCATTGTATCTGCTTGTTTAGAAAGAGTGAAAATATATTTCACTTATACCGGAAAATAAAAGTCTTAAAAGTTTAAATAAGTATCCTCTGGAAACTTGTATGAAAGGTTAAAATGGGAGCTATTTTACAGCTTTACTTACTGTAAGCACTACAGGCAACTGCAACATTTAACTCTAAAATGTGATACAAAGACAGCCTTTTGCAGATGACTAACAGGTTTGAGAAGGACTTTGCTCCTGTTTTTTCCCTATGCCAAAGCTTAATGGTGTTAGTGGCCAAAATTAGCAGACTCCCTCGATATGCAGGTCTTGGGAGAGTGATAGTAGGGGTACTGAGGGCACTGACAGGACCTAGATGAGTTGGTGTCCTCCTCAGTGATGGGTAACTATCCCCACTCTTTCGTAAGAACTTTCCTGGCCTTTTTCAACCACAAGTAAAATGGTCTAAGGCAGTTTCAGTTGGTTTGGTTTGCATTTATAATAATCAGCTCCCATACCTTAGGTGAGGAACTGGGAACTTCTTGCATCACTCTGGAGTTTGAAAGATCACATTTAACTGGACTCAGATGGACATGCTCTCTCAGGCTGTGCTCTTCACAGGCAGGTTGAACTAACACAGAGCACAGCTCTGCCGCCTCCGCTTTTTACAAGGGTTGCTTCCCTCCTCCTCGAGCACTCAATAAAGGGAGTTTTTAAAGCATCTCCTTGCCTGCTGCGGGGGGACCCTCCTCCTCTTCCCATCTGTTTAAACCACTTCTGAGGGAGAATCAGGACTCAGATGATATAAATAAAAGGGAATAATGTAATTAATGCCAGTCAGAATGGTTTTGTGGAAAATAGTTCTTACCAAATAAATGTGATGACAAATTTTGAATGTTTGGTAAATGGAGGCAGCTGTACTAGATGTCACATGAGGAGTTTGACTACAGGCACTGATTAAAAAAGCAGCACTACAGAATATCAGTGTAGCACACTTAACTGGATTAAGATCTTGGTTGACTGACATCTCAAATTTGTTAAGGAGAATTGCTGTCAAATTAAAATATTTTGAATGCCATTCTGCAGTGTTTGGTAAATGCCTGAAAGTCCTCCACTGTCCTTAATCAGTGCTCTAAAATCTGTGCTTAAAAAATATGCAGCTGACACAGAAGGGAAACAGGCAACGATTGCTGAGGGCATGGCCTGATGGGGGGTGGCGTGTGGGTCTGTGCCCCACTGCCCGTGTGGGGACACGAGTCTGGTGTAACGCTGTGGCAAGGAGGCCTTGTGTTACCCTGAAACGTGCAGACAGAGGAACGGGAAGAAGCAATGAAGTGTTCACTGTGGCTGAGGAGTTGTGTCAGTGGCTCTGGCACCCTGCAGCCAGGCAGCGAGTCCTGGCTAGCCCAGATTCCTCCCTGGCAGTGAAGGGAGAGAGGACCCCCCGGGGGCTTGGTTAATTCATCATGCTAAGATAGATGCCTAAGATGAATCCTTCCCTGGGGTGCCTGTCTCTCTCCACAAAGGGGAGATGCTCCATAAAGACAATCAAGATAACTCGTTTGGACTAACTGCCTGCTGTTCAGATGACGGGAGCTCTGATAGAAATTTCATCTCTGTTGTCCATCATTAAACAGTGAAGCAAAAAGTGGAGAGGGGAAGCAAGAACAAGCTGTCAGGACGATTTGAAAACTAGCGCGTGGGTTCAGTGCAGGGGAGAGGCTATCTGGCTTCTACCCACCGTCAGAAAAAATAAGTATTTGTGTGAATGAAGCTTTGGGGAAAGAGTGGAGTAGAATTTTTCTGTAACTCCTCTGCTGCACTTTGCCTGAGAGAAGGCAGAAGAGAAGCTCTGGAAGCGAAGTGAGGGGTGAAGGAACTGGAGCTGGGGGGGAGCTTTGCCTCTGGGGTCAGGGCTGCTGGGGGGGTTTGAATGTTTGATGTGCTGACCCAGTTCAGTTTCAGTCTGTAACGCACAAGTTCTGGGGGAGCCAAGCAGCGAACGCAGGCTTCACAGCAACCACTTCAGGTCACCAAGAAGGGCTTGGGTTCAGGTCCTCTTCATGGAAGGTGTCTGGTTTAGGGCCACAGAGCTGAAAAGTAAACTCTGTTTTATTGGAACCTTCTCCCTGAACTGCCCCTAGTGTCTTCTGATGTTGCTGGGTTCATTTTTTAGCTCTGTATCATCTAGTGTACTTCACATTATCAAGACAAAACTATTCAAATTTTATTCAAATAGAACTGAGTAGCTCAAAGATAAATATTTCCTAAAGGCATCTTGATCCCTCCTTCTGTAAGTTGTCGAGATCTTTTATCTCTGTTAATATTGCCGGGGGCTCCTGTCAGAACAAGACCAGGATGTACGAGGTAATTATGTCAAGGTGTTCAGCCTGAGACAAACAGGGACCGAGTAGCTGGAACAAGCCCGTAGACGTGGGCCTTGGCACACCACGTCTGTTTGCCCATGTGTAATGGACTTAATTTGGGACAGTCCTGGCTGTGTCTCCTCTTTGGCAGCCTGTGCACAGACATAGCTTGGAGGAGTAATGCAGCAATCCTCCCCCCCTCCATCGTTCTGTGATAGGGCTGAGCAAACCTGCACAAGCGGGACTTTGCCGGCACCGTCCCTTAGCGTCTGCCCTGTCCGAAGGGGAGCAGCGAGGCTGTAGCTGCGTGGGCAGAGGAGAAAGCACCTGCAGATGCACAGTGCAGCGTTAAGAGCTGCAGTCGAATTTCAGTTTCAAAGCATCAGTAGCACTGCCTTTGGGCTGCAAACATTGCTGCCTACAAACTTAAATGTTGTTACAAAGAAAGAAAAATAGCCAATTTTTGTTTGTTTTCACTGCAGCCAACTACAGTAGCTAAGGCAGCTGTGGGGTGGCTGGGTTTGCATTCTCCCTCTTCTGATGTTTCTCTTCTAGAGGCTGGTTTGGGGCTCTTCGAGAACATGTACTGAGTTGTCCTTGATCTTACAAAGCCAGCACATAAATGGTATTTCATATGGAAATTAATAGTTGTTTTTCAAACCTTGTTTTAATTGCAAAGATCAAAACCTGTGGTAAGATGAGCCTTTTCAGCCGAGGAGCTGCCGTGCTTGGAAATGGTGAGCATTCCCTTTAATACCTCCTTCTGTGGAAGACAAGCAGCTCACAATAGAGCCGGTTGGTTCTGCCTTGCTCTTAACACGGTTTGCAGAAAACCTTCTTATCTGCTGGTGTGTTTTAGCTTTCCTGGGACAGGGAGTGAGAGTCCTAACCCTTTTTTCCCCAGTAACAGTATGGTCTCGGAGAGGATGCTGGAGCAGCTCCGCCTGCTGCAGTGACACGTAGCACCGTGGCTGCTCCTGTGCCATGGAAATGTCACTCCTGGCTCAGAGTTACCCTTTAGTATTTGCTCTGGGAAAGGGACTGTTAGACTGGATGTGTTCGATATTTCTGGATCAGCCTAGGAATTGGACTGGATACCATTGAGAAAAATAGTACAAGGTACAGACTGGTACAGATTGAGGGCTAATAGAAAGATGAGCACTGAGCATGGTGATCATTACACACTTCCCAGCATTTGTGTTTGCTCCCCTGCCCACTTCCAGAAACACTAGCACGGACTGAAGCAGGGCAGGGACCAGGCAGAGACTGTCAGCCCGCAGTCAGGGAAGTGTTTAAATGCTGCTGTACTAAATTAACTGAGACAATCCAAACTGTATATAAAGTATTTTTTATGCTTTATTTCTTGCTTTATTCCATATTGATCATTCCTCCCTACAAACATGATGTTTTGTGTCAGTCAATCAAATCCTGACCTGTATTTCAGGTGTATTTTTAGTTACTCCTTTGCATGAGAACTGTCTTGTAGCAGTGGTTTGTCTGCTTGCCTGTGCCTGTTTGGCCAGGCTGGTGATCAGTCCGTTGGGACTTTCTCTATTTGGCAAATCATATTCACAGTATGGCTGTTGTTATAAGGAGAAAATTTAAGATATTAATGTTAGTGAATGGATTAAAATACCAGCTGAGGATTCACTAGTCAGCCCCATGGCTTTCAGTGGCCCTGAGAAGAACCATGTGGCTCCGTCCCCTTGTGAGCTGGTGTATCAACCCTAACGTGCTGTTAATGCTAGGTCAGGCTTGGTCTCTTGTCTTCTCATTAAGATACCGAGATCTGACAGCTTGGTAGTGTAAGGTATTAATGCCTTCAAACCATCAGTGCTCCACTTGTGTGATCATCAAAATGCTACAGAGGCAGTCCATTTAGTCTCTCTCTGGTCAGGGTCGTGGTGTGTGCTCCAGCTGCCACACCATACTCACAGCACTGATTCACAGTGGCGTAAGAAGCACACAGCAAAGGTATTTTATCTCAGAAAGGGCCATGTTCTTTATGTGCTGGTCACAATTTGTAGGTTGAAAAGCCCGCTGAATGCTGCTCTTCCCAAAGATGTATTAGCATATCCCTGTTTCCTGAGCAACAGCCAGCCCTTACCCACGAGGATACGTAACTCGGTGTGGTGTGGCAGCAGCTCCGGCGTGACCTGGAGCTAGGGCTTACCTAAGCGCAGGTGACTCCCCAGCACTCCGTGTGAGAGAGAGCAGCGTATTTCATCAGCTCCTCTCCATAGGGGTGGCCAGACGCTCAGCTCCAGCCACCCCATCACCCTGATACTGCTCTGCTCGCCGTGCAGAAGGGAGGAGCTGGGCTCAGCTTGTGGTCCACACCGTCACTCATCACTGAAGTCACTAAAGCAAGTGGATCGGCACAGGCGGATTGCTCAAAGCAGCAGCAGAGCTCTTTTCTGAGAGTAGCCAACACGCGCCGTCATCCACAGCCCTGCTGTTCTGTAACTGCAGCCTGAAAGCTGAGCTTGGAAAAATCCACTCTCTTCCCTACTCTAGTCATCACTACTTTATGTTAGAAAGCTCAAACTTCTAACTTTCTGGAAGCCTGACAAGACCTACAAGTGTTTCAAAAATATGAATAAAGGGTTTATTCATAATGCTGAGTATGCTTCAAGCTTGTCAAACTATATGCAATATGTCTGTTAAGTGAACTATGCGTAAAAAGCACCACACATAGCTCTATCAGCTGTGTGCATTAATTGTCAAGCCAAATACCCTTTCCCTCCACATTAGGACAAATACCTGCCATTTGACTGGACTTTGCTGCCTCTGCTGTGTGGTGCACTCCCCACTCTCCTGGTGTGTGGTTTGCTGAGGCTAATGATCCTACTTCTCTACTTGCCGTGTGATCAAAGCCTGTCCTTGCTCTAGGAGCTTAGACTAGTGAGACAACCGCTTAAGATTCTGGGATTATTTTCCCGTGGTGCCACTGGCCGGCTGTGTGACAGCAGCATGTCTCTTACGTTTCCTGCTGGCTGGGCCTCGTGAGCAGAGACCTGCTGCAGTGCAGACGCAGCCAGCCCTGTGGTGGCACAGCAGAGGGCAGCTGAGAAAAGCTGGGGGGTGAAGGGGGCACCAACACACTGGCTATGGAGATAAGTGGGAACCTCTCAACCTCTCCTTCCCAATCATCCTGTTATTTTTGTCAAAATGGAAACACTGCATTAAGCTGTTTCTGGTTCAGTGGAGGGGCTTTTGCTATCCAAAGGCAGACAGTATTTGAATTTTCTTTCAAATGCCTCGTTAACTCTCTCCGGATTTACTGTATGCACAATTATCCTGATGTTCTTTTACAACACGCATCTTTCGTCTTTGGGGAGGGGCAAAAATAGCACCCAGAGCAGTACCTAACTGACTGTGTGACCGAGCAACAGGACCCTGCCATGGTAAACCTGTGGGCGTCAGGCAGGCACTCCCTGTTGGAGCCCCCAGCAGGAGCAGCTTACCAAAATAAACTACCGCACCATAGCTAAGGTGTGATGGCTGAGAATGGCATCACGCACACAAAGACACAATCATCACTGTGTTCTGGAGCCCCCTCACAGCCTCTGGCCATGCGGGTTGGTTTTTTTTTTTTACTTTGGTTTTTTTTTTAATTGTTGGGGGTCCTTCTCCTAGAGTAGGCCCTCTATGGGACATGTAGTAAATAACCAATGTCCCTCAGCATAATTAAACTCTCCAGGAGACTTATTTTAAGCACCTTAAGTGCTAAGTTTAACCACCTTAAAGACTTAAGGCTCTACCCATCCTAGACTAGCTCTGAGGTCTCAGAATACTTTCTGCTCTGAAGTATGGCTCTAAATGTTGATGCTCAAGGTTTTATTTCAAGGCTTTCCAAAGCAGGGCTGCACCGGCAGCACAAGAGCATCCTCCACCGACAAGGTACCACTGAGCCTTGTTTCCTGGCTGAGGCAAAGTCACCAGTAAGAAATTCCAAAGCATCAAATTTACATTCTTTATGGTAGTAAACGTACTGTGTCTTAGCGATTCCGAGTAAGTGCTCAAGGTCAGTCGAAGCAACTGCCAGAGTAGGACCAGCTCCTTTTCACGTTGCTGACGGGGAGCAAACAGTTACCAGCGCTTGTTTGGCCCAGCAGCAGCGGTGCCAAAGCTGCAGCCACTTTGGCTGCCTGTCCTGCTTTTGTGGGGGGAGCTGACAGTTTGACTTGCTCTGTCCACAGCTCATCAGTGATGGCAGCGTGGTGTATGCAGAAGCCCTCTGGGACCATGTCACGATGGATGACCAAGAGCTGGGATTCAAGGCTGGTGATGTCATTGAAGTAATGGATGCTACCAACAAGGAGTGGTGGTGGGGGAGGATTCTGGACAGCGAAGGCTGGTTTCCAGCCAGCTTTGTACGGGTAAGAGCTTGATGTTTCTTTATGTCTCTCCATTAGAACCAAGTGTTTGCTCTTTTTCTCCAGGTTTAGTGTTTTGTAGTGACTCCTCAGCACTTTCACTGCTAGAGATAGTTGGTTCAACATGTCTTGTTACATGTGCTATGGTACATCGGGCCCTCCCGGCTGAGTTGCCACCAGCGTGGAGAAGTTCCTCTTACAGGAGTAAATCTGGGCAAGGGTGGTTCAGTTCCAGACTCTGGAGCTAAGCTGAGCTGCGCCAGCTGGGGAGCAGCCCTGCGAGGAGCCCTGGGCTCCTGCTTACCCATATTGGCTAGTTTGTGCCCGAGCATACAGCATCCCCTTCAGGAGTGAGCAACGAATACTCTCCTAGAGAGTAATCTCTAGGAAAAAGAGGGAGAGAGAATAGAGTAGAATCCCAGACGCAGCTGGCAGAAGTCTTCGCTGTAGTGTCCACTTCAGACAGTATGTTTAAGCATGGCACCAAATTTAGCTTTCTCCATCCGGTGCTGGCTCCACTGCAATGCCACATCCCAAAGCATGCAACCATCTGACTCATGCATGCACCTTCTCTTAGCCCTGGAGTCTTAGAAACATCCGGCTGCTGGGCTACCACACAGGCATGAAAAAATGGAGGAGAAAAACACCAAAAAAAGTCTTGGTGGTCATGTGGGATAACTGATGGGGGGAATATGAAACACTTGATACTTTTGCGCCAAGGCTCTCCCTTGGTGCCAGCCCGAAAAGCCCATACAGAAATAGCTATATAGAACAGCCCCAGCTGTGTACTGCAGAGGTTGGAGTAATTTCCAGCAGAGCATTCTGAAACACATCCAAATTCTCTGTGCAAGTTGGGGTAAAACAGGGGTCTGGGTACCTGCTGTGCACTCCTTTCCTGCTGTGAGGAGAAAGGCTTTTTTCCTTTCTTTGGGCTGTGACTTGGCAAGGACGCCTGACTGCTTTCACCGCTTCAGGGCAGGCTCCTCAGTACTGCAAAGGCAATTAGGGGCCTAAAGGCAGAGATTCTCAGCCCTTTAGCTCTTTATCCGGGTCACTTCAGATCACAAGTGACCCAACACCAGGTGAAGCATGAAAGGAGGTGATACGAGGTGATCGGGTGTCTTTAGCAAAAGTCCTTGGAGAAGTGGGGCAGACAGTGCTATAAAAGTTTTGAAACGCTTTGTTATAGATTGCAGGAGACAGTCTCAGCTGGGTAACTATTACAAACGGTGAGTGTTTTTGCAATAAGGTTACTAGGACCAAACGCTCAGCGCCGCTGGGGACAGAACTGCTTTTTTTGCAGTCAAAAGACAGGCCTTTTTTTTCTTTTATGTTACTGATTAAGTTTAATTGTTGTCCTGGCTGGCAAAAACCTGTGACAGTATTTCAGGGGAAAGCAGACTAGTGCTAGCCATTAGGGATGCAGAGCAAGAAGTTCTTCTAGCAGAGTAATTACAACACTTAAGCATCTGAGTGAAGATTTCCTGCCAATTATCACTGGGTCTCAAGCTTACAGCTTGGAAGGCCACTATGTCTGGGGACTTGGATAAATCTGCAGGTCTCTCAGTTACTCCACACAAGTTTTGGGTCAGGGTCTGAGTTTAAGACTAGGCAATGTCGTTCTGCTTCCAGTGAAGGAAAACCAGGATTGGACATCTTGAGGGTTTCACTAGCTGTAAACAGTGAGTAAATGTAATCTATGCATATGGTGACAGGGGATGGGTATGCACTATTTTTTATATGTAGATATATCTGTATTAAGTGGTAAGAAATCCTGTCTAGAAGAAACTACATTAAAAAAAAAAGTTTAATGCAGTTCTTTTGATTGTACTAAAAATGCCTATAGTTGCGCATGTTCCTCCTTCAGTGTTTTTCACTGCTTCTCTGTGCTGGGACTGATGATTTGAGTTCTGTACAGAACATTCCCATGGGCACTCTGAGAGCTACAATGCTACTACATAAAAGAAAGCTCCTAAGTGAAATGCCCCAATAATTGCCTGCTATTAACTAAGGTACTTTGCTGTTGTTGACAATATAGACTCTGTAGGACAGAGTGCCTACAGAACGCTGGGGTTTTTCTCTGCTCGTGCTGTGCTGCCATCTGATGGGCACTGTGCAGGAACCATGGGTTTCACACACAGCCCTGTAATGTAATGCCATTCCTTACCACATTATATGCCCGCTGGTGTCTGTATCTGCTTTTGTATTAATACTAAATTCTCTTCAAATAATCTTGGGGAAGCAGATACTGAGAGGCCATCTGTTATTTTTAATATGCGAACAACAATAAAGCTATATAAAAAAGGTAACTATTTACTGGTTTCCCCCTCCCTCCCTAAGCGCCCTCTCACAAGTACCTACACAGATTTCGCTCGGTAAACCATTCCCTGTCCTGATTTTGTATGTAGTCCCGTGACTTCTGTCCACCAGAGATGCCTGCTTAAAACCACCCCTGCCACACAGCAGGAGCTCCTGTCACGTGGCTTGAAAGTACCCTCCCAAAACTGATTATCTGGCCTTAGCTCTCCCAAGGGGAAAATGTGTTTGCAAGTAATATACACGTAGCAGCCCTTTTCACTCCTTATCCTAGCTCGGTCTTTGTCTGCCATTCAGTCAACTGTCCCAAACTTCTTGGAAGAGTTTATATTCATAGATTCATAGATTCATAGATTGGTCCAGGCCGGAAGGGACCTCCAAAGGTCATCTAGTCCGACCTCCCCGCAGTCAGCAGGGACACCCCCAACTAGACCAGGTTGCCCAGGGCCTCGTTGAGCTTCACCTTGAATATCTCAAATATTATATATATTTATATATATATAAAAATATATATTTTTGTATAAATAATATATTTGTATAAATATATATAAATATATATCTGTATATATATCTATATATACAAATATATATAAATTGTGTATATAAATAAATATATATAAATAAAATATTTGTATAAATATATATAAATATATATTTGTATATATATATCTATATATCTATATATACACAAATATATATAAATATACAACTATATATACAATACAAACGGTGAACATCTTGTCTCTGGCACAGCTGCGAGTAAACCAGGATGAACCCATGGAAGATTATCCCCTGAAGGTAGAGGGTGGCAAAGAGGACGACTCCAGCAGTGGCAGCCGCCGCTTCGGGATGGGGCAGACCACCAAAGACCAAATGAGGACCAACGTCATCAATGAGATCATAAGCACAGAGAGAGACTACATTAAGCATCTGAAGGACATTTGTGAGGTAACGGAATAAAGGGGGAAGTGAGTGTTAGAACTTGTCTGAAGGATAACAGAGGATGTCCCAGTCTTGCCCAGAGAGTGACACTAAGCAGGTTAGCTTTTCTTTTCTGAAAATGAGACTGTATTTCCACCAGAGCCTGCTCTGTTAAATGGTGTTGCATGCTCAGAAAACAGAAGACAATTCATTACAGTAATATCCCAAACGCCCCTGTATTTGAAGCGCCAACTTGGGCTCTGATTAAATGGAATTAATTGAATTTCCCAAGCCAGAGAAAAGTCAATGTCTAGCATTGCTGTCCTCTTTAATGTATTTTCTGAGGTAATATAATCAGCAACTCCAGCCTTCAGGCAAGTCATGCTCAGATCAAAACAACTGGGGGATGTTCAGCCAATTAGGTCTTTCACTTGCAAATATGCTGAATATTGCAACACCTCTTCTAAAAGAGACGCGCTGTCACATGCACTGGGGTAAATGGAGGTAATTGGTAAGAGTTTTGCAGGAACATAGCTCTTCACTGAAATGACACAAAAATGTAGTGCCTGCCAGGAGAAGCAGCTGGGGCAAAGCAGCACACAGTAACAGGCCTTTCCTCCTGCAGTGTCCCCCCACGTCCTTCGTGCACTTCTCCCGTGAGTCAACCAGGCATTTCCTAACTCCAGCATCCAAAACAGATCCACAACTGGATTTAATTGGCCTAAATCTATCAGTGGATGAGTGCTGGGGTCAGAACCCCCCGCAGCCTGCAGAGAGATAAAGGTGTCTCTAACAGGAAAGAAAGCACCTCCAGGACTCCTTCAAGTGTGGGTTACAGTATTGTTTAAGGCAATGATGTAACTGTGGTTTGGTTTCTATTTCTACCATGGTTTGGGTGGTATTAGAGGAAATAATAGCTAAAACACAGATGCACTTATGCAGGGAGAGGGTACGGGAACCTGGCGTACAACTGACTACAGTCCATGGGGTTTTCTGTTGATAACCAAAGGCCCCAGAGCAAATGCCCAGGAAGCTTTCCAATTTGGTTTCCTCCTAGGGTTACATTAAGCAGTGCCGCAAAAGAGCTGACATGTTTACAGAAGAGCAGCTGAAGACAATCTTTGGGAATATTGAGGACATCTACAGGTGCCAGAAGAAATTTGTTAAAGCACTAGAGAAGAAATTCAACAAAGACCACCCACATTTGAGTGAGGTTGGCTCATGCTTCTTGGAATATGTAAGTAAACTTGACTTCATGGGAAAGGGGTAGTTGAGCATGGATTAAGCCGGAGGATTTAGAAATTGATCTGACAGAACTGAAGCTCTGTTTAAAAAACCCCATCCAACCAAATTAAAATGCTACCACCACCCCCAGTCAGCCACCTCCCAATCAAAGATCCTCTGGCTCTTGTGCCTATGGAAACATTTTCAAAGTGCCTTAGCTTCTGAGCACGGCACTTCCTGCCAGACCATGCTACTTTAGGCAAAAACATAGAAGATTCCAAAATTTCAAGCTGGACCCGAGTTTGTAGCTGTGGTATTTTCAGGTCAGTGCAGGATCAGCAACTGCTGATCTGGTCATTGAAAACATTCAGCTGAGCACAAGCCAGAATCCATGGAAATGTCTCGGTCTCTCAGATAAGCTGCACGTGCTGTAACTTGTAATATACCTTGCCCATCCCCAGCTCTGGGGCTCCGGGCTTCAAAGTCTGGGGAGGATACAAATTACCAAAAGCCCCGTGTGATACAGGAGTAGGACCTACACAGGGAGCTCGCACACAGCGGTTTGAGCCGGGCCATCACCCTAAAGAACACGGACAGTAAATCCCTTCCTTTCCCTTGCAGCAAACGGAGTTTCAGATATACTCCGAGTACTGCAACAACCACCCCAACGCCTGCATGGAGCTCTCCCGCCTCACCAAAGTTAACAAGTACGTCTACTTCTTCGAAGCCTGCCGTCTGCTGCAGAAGATGATCGACATCTCTCTGGATGGGTTTCTGCTGACTCCCGTGCAGAAAATCTGCAAATATCCACTGCAGCTGGCTGAGCTGCTCAAATACACCAACCCCCAGCACAGGTAGGTCAGCCTGGGGGGCAGGGAAGGAACGAGACCCGTCTCATGGACGTGGACTAATGCAGAATCATGTATTGAGGGCAGCTTGCCAAGGGCATCCGACACCACGATTCTTCTGAGTTACCTTGTAGAGACCAGGGGACAAAAAAGTATTTTTCTATCAAATACATCATTTTCCATTACCATAGCACTGGGCTTTCCTGTCTTTTACACATCTGGAGCTGCAAGGTCCACTTTATAATGGTACTTTTCTATTTTATTTGGCCCACGTATCTGTGATACCAGCACATACACACTTCGGAGCTAAATGTTTCCGGTGGTGGTGTTGAAAACCTTGCCTCCAAAAGCACCGGTTGAATATACCCAAAAATGTCCATGTAACTCCACCACAGCATGTCAGGGCTGAGTGGTAGCCATGCATTTTGCCCAGTGCTTCCCCCGTGGGAAGCTGTGGCCTACAGCCGTCAAGCCATGCACCTCTTCAGCACTAGCTCTAAAGCCCCCAAATCCCTTGCTCCGTTTCAGGGTGAAGGCCCTGCCCTTGGCTCAAATAACTATGTAAATTAATCAAGCACCTGAAATAATTAGGTACGGAAATAAAACATGAAAAAATCTGTATTAAAGGAAAGTGTTGATATTGGTCCATTTTGGCTTATTTTTACCTTCCTAATTACAGCATTGGTATTTCTCAGAATGGTTTTAAGCATGTCTTATTAAACCTGTAAGCATGTTGTTCTGAATCTGATGTCTTAACAGAAAGCTCCTCAATGCAGTACACAGATGTTTTGGACATTGTATTAGAGACAGGTTGTGCAGAACAGCTCCTCCCCAGCTACTCTACACTCAGCAGAAGTAGCTGGTGGCAGCAGATGGTATCAGGGGGAGGGCAGATCAGCTTCTGTCCTACCCTTCCAGATAAACCATCGGCTCCTATTTGAAATGATGCCAGTTACTGCTACAGTAAGTTGCTGCCTTACCTGTGCGTGACAGAATCAGTCCCTCTATGAAACCAGTGACATTACGAATATATTGCATTTTGTTGTGGAAAAAAACCCGAGGCTTGGAAAGCCCTGGAGATTCTTCCAGCAACTTGTTTTTACAGCTCTGTGGCTGAATTCGATTGCTTGCCCCCTTGCCTTCCCCAAACTGGGCCTGGATTTGCTACAAGACTATCTTTGCCTCAAAACCAGCATGCAGCTGATCTGAAAAGCTGTCCACACAAATATCTACCTCCGACTTCCAGCATAAAACAGCTGGGATAGAACTGCAAGTGGAACTCATGCTTTCTGCTCCCCAGCCCCAGGCTGAGCTCAGCTGCACTCCTTTGGAGTGTAGGTACAATAAGCACTTGTCATTTTGTTGTGCCTAACACCTCTACCCTACCCTAGGGATTTTAAAGACGTCGAAGCTGCCTTAAATGCCATGAAGAACGTTGCTCGGCTCATCAATGAGAGAAAGCGGCGGCTGGAGAACATTGACAAAATCGCTCAGTGGCAGAGTTCGATAGAAGACTGGGAGGTAAGAGGCTGACTCTCCCCATGAATGTGTCCTGGGTTGCCCCTCTTCTCCTCCTCCATTAGCTTCTGCCCTACAGCAAGATCTTCATAAGGATGGCTATCTAGCCATACCTCAGTTCTGCTGTCCCTGTTTATTTTTTTTTTTCAGTTTAAACACCTGTGATCTTTTAGTATAAATGAAAAGGTCTAGCACCTAACCCAGCTAGATCAGCTGCCTTTGTAAGTTCCCTGGAATTTTTGCTTCCCCATTTTTCTTGCAGAATAAAATTAGCATTTAGGTTAGTGAAATAGTGAAATCCTATTATTTTCCTCTTGCCTCCCATTTTCTCTTGAGGGATTTCAAACTCACAAGATGAGCAGAACTTCGCCTTAATGCTTAATAAGCCACGTTATTCTTGCAGAAAGGCAAGCTCTGATACAATGACAAAGGAAGCCAAAGTTGCCTGTAGACTCATTAATAAAAAAAAAGCTAAATAAAAGAAACAAAACTACTAATTTTCTAAATCCTAGATTGAATAAAACCAGATTGTCTCCTTCCCCAAGGATGTCAGGCTGAATTCTCAGCTCCCTGCTTATGTGCCTGCTTCAATATCAGGGATACACCACCCGCCCTGAGCAGTCTCCCTGGAAAAGGAGATTTTTTTTTCATTTAACACACTATTGTTCTTATCAAATTCAGTTCCCATTCCCTGGGTGCCAAGGGCACAGTGTCTCCCTGATGTGACAAGGACTGTCCTTCAGCGCAGGGGCTCCCTCTTATTCCCAGAGGAGAGTTTCGTCAGCAGGAATTCACACAGGCCCCTCAGCCAAGCTGAGCTTCTCCTATGAGACTACGGGCTCATTTCTTCTCCCCAGTTTTCAGATGGCTGACACCAGCCTGTTCTTTGTGCTGTTCTCAGGGTGAAGATGTCCTAGTCAGAAGCTCAGAACTCATCTATTCCGGGGAATTAACCAAAATCTCCCACCCTCAAGCCAAGAGCCAACAGCGGATGTTCTTCCTCTTCGATCACCAGCTTGTCTGCTGCAAGAAGGTAACCCACTAGCCAGGCACAGCTACTGTCTATTACAGTGCTACAGAACTGGAGTGAACTCCCTCTCTACCCCTTTGTTTCCTTATTGCTTCCTGGCATCATACCTGCTTCTGGCACAGAGATCTTTATGTGCACTTGTTGCAGTCTCTTCTTTCACGTCCTGGTGTGTTCTGTGAACCTGACCACAGCAATAAGGCACAGGAACTGATGCTTACAGCAGGAGAGGAGAGCATTGCACTGCTTCTAGGGTTAATGCATGGGTTTATTTTGTACAACTCAGTTATAAGCATTGCCACCCATTTTCTTTTATGTATTTTTTTTTTCGCTGCATTTCTATGTGAGATTAATACCATATTCAGAAGGTGTCCCTGCAGCTTTGATGAAGAGCTGTGGGCCTTGACAGTCAGTAAGACCATACTAACAGTGTATGGAAGTCTGTAAGTACAGCCCATGCTATTTTTCATAACCTAACAAATAAAAGAAATCTTCCTTCTTAGAGCAAATAAAAGATACCTTCCATTGGAATTTCAGAATTGAACATCCCAAATTTTTTTGCACGATCCACAGCATACAGGTAAGTCCAGGTAACTTGGGCATGAGACCCTCACTGTTTTATCACTGCTGTCAAATTTACTCTTCCTCGTCAACACAGAAACTAAAAGGTTAATTAGGATTTTCTTGGCTTTCTAACTGGGCCTGTAGGATTCAAATAATATTTTCTGACACAGGCTTAATGAGCATTTGGGATCATGGGTAATAACACAGGCTTGATTCTCATGCAGAGCTCTTCAGGGCAGCTGATATCCCACAACCATAGATGCCACCCTATTCTGACCCCACCACTAGAAGAAACCATGCGACTCCCCTCACTGCCACCAGTGTCAGCAGGAGCTGAGCACTCTGCAATTCCAGAGATTCAAATCCAGTATAAGTTTTTTCTTACAGGACTGTAGTGACCGCCAAGAAGATTAATACTTCATCACATCAAAAAAATGAATGTTTAAGGAAGGGACAAAGAGGAAAGAGCAACTGTTTCTGTATGAGTCTCTGTGATCTCTCTTACAGGACCTTCTGCGCCGGGACATCTTGTATTATAAGAGTCGGATCAACATGGATGATATGGAAATACTGGATGTAGAGGATGGGAAGGACAAGGACTTCAATATCAGTGTGAAAAATGCATTTAAGCTGCACTGCCGAGACACTGAGGAAGTCCACTTATTCTGCGCAAAAAAGCCTGAGCAGAAACAGCGCTGGCTGAAGGCATTTGAGAATGAAAGGAGACAGGTTCAGCTCGACCAGGAGACGGGTACGGAAAGAGCGATGCTGTGAAACTTTGGGTTTTGGTTGGTGGTGGGTTTTTTGTTGTGTGGTGGGTTTTTTTTGGTTTGGTGTTTTTTTTTTTTACCCACCAGCCAATGCATAGGAGTGAAAGGGCGGGGAAGCCAGTCCCTGCTCCAGACCAGCTCTGGGCTGCTGAATTGCACATTCTCAATGAATCTGTGCAACTGAAAAAAAAAAGAAATGGAAACCACCGTTAGCAGACGCTGCAGTACGTCCTCAGGGGGGGTGAGGTGTCTTTAATGAGTTCAAGCTGAGCTGACAGAGTAGTCAATACATGACACACAGCTTCCATTGTTTTGCAGTACAGTGCGAGTGCCCAACTTGGCAATGTCTGTACAAAACATGTTCAGTCAAGGGTTCTCACTGTGAGAGGGTTTTCATTGTTTTGTCCAAATCCTGCTTAATTCAGGCTTGTGTGACTTAATGAGATTTGAACCACAACTGGTCTGCACTGGCTTCTTCACCCAGCAAAGCGTGGGGGGAAGGGCAGACAGTAAACCTTGTGTGAGAGGTAGGGAGAGCCGTGCAGCACAGCACAGGCCGGGGGAGCTGCCCCTTCCAGCTCTGGGAGTACTTATAGCTTGTGCCCTCTCACCTCGGCCATCTTCCTACCCTTGTATTCCCCTCACTGTCTATGCCAGTGTCTTCCCGTGCGATGGGAAACTCTGACAACTCTATTTTATCTTCAAGGTTTCTCAATCACAGAGGTGCAGAAGAAGCAGGCAATGCTGAATGCCAGCAAGCAGCACCACACTGGGAAGCCTAAGGGTGAGTCACACCTGAACATAAATAGGTGCTAGAACTGGGGGTGGTTCTATATTTACTATATGGGAAGAGTTTCAATGAAGTGGCACTAACAAGCTCTTGAGGAGGCCAGATGGTAAGCTCTGATGTGACAATCTGCAGTATAGCTCCTGGTAGAGTGAGACAGCTGGACTCGGGAAACTTCCTAACTACAGGAGAGCTCCTTGCACCAGATTGCTGTGCCAGAAACTCCAGTTACCTACAAACCGGCAGCTTCTGTTCAAGGGCTGGTTCCCAGCCTCGCCCTAGGAGCCAGGCTCTCCAAGCAGTATGGCATTCCCGCTGTGGAAAGACAAGCTTAAGCTTTGTATTAATCCCCGTGATGCAAGGAGGGTGAGAGAGGTCACCGCAGCAGGGACCATTCCTGCCCGGGCAGTCATGCCTATGGAAGATGCTTCAAAACCTGCGATTTGGGCAGAACACCACAGGTAGGGACCATACTCATTGACAGAGCTGTTCCTTAAACCTTTGAGAGACAAGACAGATTTAGCAGCAGCCAGGGGAGAGCAAACTCAAGCAGAAGAAAGGAAGGTTCCTGTGCCCACAACACTGGCAGCTCAAAATTCCTGCTACCCCATTTTGTGATGCCATCAGCCCTCTATATCCAGAGGAAGAGATGGCACTTGCTTCCCTCTGGACCCACAGCAAGGAAACCACTTCTCTTGGTGGTACCAGCCCACAGTTAAATCCTAGCCCAGTGTATCATAAGAAAGCTTGGCGAAATTTAAAAGTAAGTCAGAAGAAAGATTTGGCTGCAAACAGAAGGAAGTTTGGAAGGAGGCCAGAGCGCTCTAACACAGAGAAGCCCTAGGAGCAAAGCAGTACAGGAGACCCCACAAGCCAGCCCTGTCTGCAGGCTAGGCACTGTATGACTCAGAAATCCAGTGCAGGACATTGTAACAGCCAACACAAGCACCACATGCATGTCAGCTTCTCCAAAAACAACCAAAGGCACCAGTTCATTTGTCACAAATGACGAGCTACAGCTATTTAGCCCTGCTGCCCTGTTGACGGAACACCTGTCAGTTACGCTTGACACTTCCGGACTTCCACAGCATCAACGCTAATCCTAAAAAGCAGTGCTGGAACTAAGGGCAATACTAGGAGAAACCCAGTTTGTTCCCCTGCAGCTTTAGCAGGGACTGGGCAGGGGGTGGGGAGGGGAGTTGTGCTCCACTAACGTGCTTCTCATCTCCTCCTCATCACAGCTGTCACCAGGCCATACTATGACTTTCTGATGCGTCAGAAGCATCCCACCCTGCCTACCACGCTCCCTCAGCAGCAAGTCTTCATGCTGGCAGAGCCTAAGCGCAAGCCCTCGAACTTCTGGCAGAACATCAGCAGGCTGACGCCCTTCCGGAAATAAGGGCAGCCCCGTGTTTGTGCCTGAACCCCTTCTGAGAAAGCACTTTATCCGTCAGTCCTGGGAGGTGGAGCCCAGGTTCTCCCAATCCTTTGTTTACAAAGGATGGCACGTGTGCTCCTGCCTTCCCTATTTATGTTGCAGACCGACTGACCGTGCTGGCTCTGAGGTGAGACACTGCGTGTGTGTGTGTGTACTTGCACACACGTGTGCATTTGTGCCAGTCCCATGGAGCCAGCCTTGCACAGCGCCCAAACGGCAAACTTCCAGGAAGCGCTCACAGGAGGGAGCCTGACGCGTTTCATCTGAAGAGATTTCGCTTGTCAGCCGTACTTGGACTCGCTCCTTCCCGCAGTGAATGCTGCTGCTGTCTGGCAGCTGTCAGAGAGGGAATGGCAGCCAACACTCCAGCCCGCTCCGTGCCCACTGACACGCTCAGAACAACAGCTCAGAGTCACTGACATGATACGTTTTTCGTGGAGGGATAAACCCTTCTGCTCTCTGCCCACCCCCACTCCCCCCCCGTTTCTCAGAGACATGATCCTCCTACACAGGTCTCGGTCGGTCGGTCGGCCTTTGCGGGCTCTCAGACCAGACAGCAGTGAGTATCGCGCTGTGACCTTTTCCTTTCCACCACTGATGAACTCCAGCGTACGTTAACGGTGCCAATCAACCTGCAGCATGAGTAAAGTTCAAGAATCTCTCGAGTGGGTTTGAGTTACCTAAGTTAGAGAAAAATGTGCCTAATTAATACCGTACTCAATTCCTTCGATTCTTGTCTCTCCATCGTTCTGCCATATTTCCTGGCCAATGAAAATGCTCATTGTTTGTAATGTGTTTATTTATGGTAAAAAATCAGAACTGTGTATTTTGTAAGTCTGTAATTGTTCTTGTCAGATGTTATTAACTTGATGCCTGTTTTGTCTGGTTGGTTTTTGTTTTTTGGTTTTTTTTTTTTTTTTTCTTTTTTTAAAGAAAGGTCAATATTTGCAACTCTAGCTCCCAGAAGTCAGTCTACAGTTCAACTCTGAAAGACTAACCCCATGGCTGTTATGCAAGCTCCCACACACCTTCAATCCAAGGGGTACTACTACAAGTTTTTGAAACCTTTAAAAAATAGAAAGCCACTTTTAAAAAGGCCTAAATTTGGTATTAACAGCCTCACTTTAAGTACTCAAGTTTCAAACTGTGGCCAAAAATTAATTAATTTAAACCTTGGATAGGAAAAGGAAAGATTTGCCTTACCATAGTGAGAGTTAGAAGCCATACTGACTGAATTCCCTAGCTTAGGAGACATCCTGTGACAGTGGAAGGAAGACACCTGCTCATTCCAACAGGAACCTAGTGTGAGTGAGCACTAACTGTCTGCAGAGCTCAGAAATCCGGTGTTTGCTGATGCTGTAGCTGACCAAAATCTGGTCATCCAGGGATATCTGAATTCAGTAGCATGTACAAAGTCATTCTTGCACTATATCTTCCCCCTAGAGCAGGGGCAACATTTAATTTCATAAAGAAACTGGTAAAAGTGACTCTCAGCCTGTGTTTGTCTCCAACATGTCTATCTGTGTGAACTTGTTTCTCTTCAAAATCACTGTAGAGATTCTGCTCTTGCAGCTTAAAAAGCTACTGCTGATCAGTAGAGGCCATGCTAGAAGGTTACCCTCAACAAAGCCATCCCTGGGATGGAAGACTGGTGAAGCAGAGATTGTACTGGAGATGTGCTGGGCGCTTAGAACACTGATCGAGGTTAGCAAGTCACCAGCTCCCAAATTCCTGAGAGTTACTTGAATGGAAAGCATGTCTAGGAAACATCAGAAGCGAGGCAAGGGCTGCTCAAGCCCACTTTGAGCAATCTGGAAGTAAACAGGAACAGCCAGCACCAAGAAGTAAGAAACATACTTGGAAAGACAACCCAGCTTCTCCTCCTGGGACCTGCCCACCTTGCCCAGCCTGCTCCCCTGCCCTACCTCCTTGGAAAACACACAACTCCATGCTCTTCTCCTAGGCAGGACCATCACCATTCAATACAGTCCTACAGGGAATGGTGACCAACCCCCCCCCCCCCCCAAAACTTCCCTCACACAGCAGCACAAGAGATGTCTGCCCATGGAAGCTTTAGCCTCCCACCCCGCCATGTCACCCCATGCACCAGAGGACCATGGGCCTTCCCGAAGTGGTAGCAGAGCCTTGAGAGGCCGCTGGCTGCCTCACAGTGACCTGAACCAGCACAGTTAGAGGTCTGGTCTGTCTTGTGTCAAAAATGCCCCTCTAATGGTGAGAAGCAGTTGGGAAAACAAGCCCATGCCACATTGCAGGTGTGGTCCATTAAAGTCAGGAGGGGACAAAAACCAACCAACAACAAAAAGACCAAAAAAGCCCAAACCTCAGGCCTCATTCGCACATTACATCTGTATTATCAGCCTTACACGGCTCAGCATTGCCTGTCCTCACTCTCTTGTCCTTTCAACCCACTTCCCCCACACCATGAGCCCCCCTATGAGCCCCTCATGGCGTAGAGCACAGTGTCAGCCTAAGCGTTAGCAACCAATGTGAAGATCTTTTGACAGCTGGGTCTCTCAACCTGAACTAAGATACAGACTATTTGTTCTCTACACTTGAGAGGACAGTGTGTCAATACATGGTGGGGCTGGGGGAACTAAAATAATAGAAAGAAAAAAAAAAAAAACCAGACCCTATAAGAAGCCACCGAGATCAGGCTCCACTATGCCAAGTACCAAAATTAATAGTGATGCCTCCCAGACCCATGTGCCAGGTTACTGAATGCTCTGCATGCCCTGAGCATTATGTGTCCCACCCCAGATCTAAATGCTAGTAAGAGCTGTCTGGACACATGACACACACACACAGAGATGCGCGCGCGCACACACACACACACACACACATATATATCCCCTACCTATCCCTCCCCCCCCAACCACCCCTTCCAGGGAAGAACCCCACGGTTGGTGCCTGACTCTCAGGCATAAGCTTAAGCCCCAGAGGTGCCGCTGCACTCGCCCTAAGCAGAGCAGCATTTCAGTGGGACAGCAGAGCATCCATAGGGCTCAGTTCCCCCGGCTGCACTGCCACAGCCAGAACAGGCCCAGCATTGCAGCCAGCACCCCTCGGTAACAGGCAGCCATTGTCACCTTTGTGTTTACCTTACGTGTCTGCACCCTCCTTTCCTTATCCGTGGTGTGTTTGTTTTGATTGGCCAGGAAGAAAATCCATTGGCACAGAAATGATCAATTCTCTGAGGTTTCCAGCTTTGTGGGAAGGGGGGGAATGCTGGGCTGACCCAGTGAACCTAGGCTGGAAGGGACTTTGGTGGGACAATTCACCCCACAACACACGCACACCCCATCAAAGCAAGACCAACTGCGAGGCTGCATCAGGCTGCTCATGGTCTTGTCCAGTTGCTCCCGAAGTGTGCTCAAGGATGGAGATTTCCCCACCCCCCCAAACCTCTTTGGGTCCCTTCTTGATACCTCACTGTCCCCATTATGAGAAAAAGTTCTTACATCTAGTCAACGTTTTCCTTGCTGCAACTTCTGATCTTTACAGCTACACTGAAGTCAGGCCAGCACAAATCCTGACCTGTTCTACTGAATGACATGGGGGACAGTGGCACCATACCCTGAAGTGCAACAGCTTTGAAGGGCAATAAAAAAAATTATGCCCCTGCCCTGTCCCTGCTAAAACACACATAAGAATCGGCTACTATTAATTATCTGTGTAGCAACAGTCTGAACAGTAAATATGCATCAAGTTGTTTAAATTATCAGATTATTTACCACCTCTTCCAGAACTTACTTCTTAGCTGACCAGTGCACACAAACGTTTATAGAGAGAAACTTTTTATAGAAATCTTTTTAAGTGCCAAAACAGACTTTAGCCTTCTCTGGCCAAACATTATGCCAGTCGCTGAAAAGTTATTTATTTCTGGTAGAGAGAGACACATTCTCTACTTGACTGCCTATCGGTATTCTTCCCTAAAAAAGTGTCTTCAGTTGGGATTCTAGTCTTGCAAGACACATTTGGAGCTAGGATCCGATCCCCTATGCAAGACTGAAATCAGGTACAAAAGCCGATCACACTGAAAGAGGTGGGAACCTTGTAACACAGCAGGTGGAGTTACAGCAGTGACACTGATGAACAGGTAAGGATCAAACTCCTTTTGCTCAACATCCCTACCCACGCACCCGCACGTCAGCAGACCTCGTTACATCTGAAGAGGATTTCATCAAGAAACGCCAACCTTTATTTTCTACCCAGCACGACTTCCTCATCCTCTAGCCACAAAACCTATCATTTCCTGAACAAACTGCGTATCAGATCATGTGTAAGCTCCATTGGTTTTAAATGATTAGACACTCAAAAGTCGTAAGTTACAGATTAAATTGTAAAATGTATGTGTGTTAGTGGTAACAGACTAACCGACACTGAACTTCCCTCCACTTCACCCTGGCATCTGGATTTTGAATGGAGTTACTCACATTGTACTGTCAATCAAATGTATCAGGGAGAATGTGTGTGTAGGACAGAAAGCATTCGTGTACACATTACGTAGATTCACGAGGTCCTCATCTAAACTTGTAATAAAGGGGTTTTCTGGCATATGAAAAACAGGTCAAGTACAGCTTCTGTCAAGCTTTCTGAGCTTAATGGACAACACAATCTTACCAGCTTCAGAAGAAGAGTCCATTTGAAGGAGGAATAAGCAGAGACACGAGACTTCAGTACCCACTTCGCTGAGATCAACCTTCTACGTGGCCAGAAATGCAGATTTTCATGCAAAACAAACAAGCTCTGGGTATGAGCCTGAACAGCACCAATCATTCCAGATTTCAGGGCACAACCTACCTAACTACTCAGAATAATACTTCTGCATTAAGATACATAAAAAGGACAAGATGGCCTGATCCAGTGGTTTGGGGCTGGGTTTTTTTAGGGGTTTTGGCTCTGTTCCCCTCTTTCTGTAGCTATCCATTTAGGAAGCTTCTACTGAAAAGCCACCACATTTCTTAATGAGTAAAATCTGCCCAGATTTCATTTGGACAAGACACAGACTTAGGTAAAGCACGTGAACCAATTAGAAGAATGATTTGCTGAAGCTACCAATAAAATGAACAGAACCGGTGGCTGCTAAATAACACAGTTCCTGCTTTGACCAAAAAAAAAACCCAAAAAACCACCACCCCAAAACTGTATTTTGAACTATTAGTTTGGAATAACTGAGTCAGAAAAGGTGGGTGTATGCACTAGAAAAATGCCTGTGCTTCAAGTTTTGGTAGACCCAAAAGCCGTACGGACCGTCTTTGTACTAAATCAAAATAACAGATAGATCAGTTCCCACGGAGCTAAAGCTTTCCATGAAGCAGCCTTTAATATCTTTCCTGTTTTGTCCGTTAACTGAAGAACGGTGGGGTGCAGGGCTGGGAGAGACCCTGTTTGTCTGGCCTAGTCCATCACCTCGCTGCTCTGCGCCGCAGGCAATTCCAGCTGTCCAGGACACCGCTCCACAAAACCAGCCCGTCAGTCCATCATCCAGAAGCCCGTGATGTGCAGACAGCCTGCACCTGGGTGTGCAAACACCTTCAGAAAGCCATGCCTCCCCATCACTGATGGGGACAACTGAACACTGAGGCATCTACGAGTAACAGACGTTCCAAGAGAATCTCAGCTTCAGACTGAAAATGCTACATTTCTTGGGATGCCAGAATGACAAAAATTACCTTAATAAAAACACCTTTTATCTTTTGCAATGTGTCAAAATATCAGGCTGAGCCCCTCCAGATTTACTGTAGTGGAAGTGTAACTTCATGTAACAGCAAAATTAAATATACCTATCTTGCCACTAATTTTTAAATACGAGTTTTTGAACAAGTATTGTACTGCTGCTTAAGAACTTTGTCAGCAGCTGAGAGGTGGTACAGCTTCCAGCAAGTGCTAATTTCTTATTTTACCGTTGTTACTTCAAGTGTTTTCAACTCTCATGTCAAGTTTCACCATGTAACTGCTAATGAGGGTTACGGCACTGTAATACCCGTTTGGACAGCAAATACAGAATACAGTAATTCCTTAAAGCTTTAAGAATGAGCTATTCACGCTTCATTCAACCGCTGGAGCCTCAGCCTGTACCTGCTGCTACTCAAGTTTTCTACTGAAGTTAGCAGGACTTGCCACCGCTAGTGACAAGTAGCAGAACCACATCAGTACGGTCATAAGGTCTTAACTACCATGTCCTGTACCAGCGAAGTCCCTGTCCCCAGAGTTCCCAGCTTAAGCAAAGCTGTAGGATCGGGTATTCAGGTAAGTAATGGGTTGAAGAATAAAGAGTTGGTGATGGATAGAAATTAACTGAAAAAATCTAAGTGTTTTCAGATTATTTTAACCTGAAGGTTCAGTGATGTTCATTTAGTCGGATAGTGCAGGGGAGGGACTCTATCTTCAAAGCAGCAGAGGTATCACCGCAAGTCATTTCAGAACTAGGCTGGTGCAAGAAGGGGGTCACAAATACAACACGTCAGAAGCCAGAACGCACCCGTGTTTTCCTGCTGAGTGCTATGGAGGTCAGGGTGGGGTACGGGGGATGGCCCACCGCCTGCTCGGGAGCAGCAGCCTGGATTTCACTTGCCTTTACATTCACAGCCGCACAGCTTCAGGCTGATGAGGCCGAAGGGCACTCCTTCCCAGCCACACAGCAATCACAGCTTGCCCTGCCTTGGGATTAGCACCTCACACCACACTTCATTTCTCACCATGTCTCCCACACGCTTCCCTAACAACAAGCTACGTTACTAAAATCCCATGGCTTTGGCAGTGCTGCTGGTTTTAGGAAAAACACAGGCTGCTTGTTCTTTTTGCGTAACACTCCTGTCCTTTTCCTCCCTGCAACGCCACCACTCCTCTCTGCACGTAGTGAGCTCTTTCGCACAACTTTGCTACCAAAGCAGCTCCCTGTTATACAGCCCGTGCAAATGAAATACCTGTGATACTTAACCCAGACTCGTGTACCTTTGTGTGTGACCGTTTACATATACATTTGTGAGATGGGAAATAAACAAGCTATAACTTTACTCTTGTCTAATTCTGTAATCCTCCCCATAAACATTAACTACTAGGTATACAAAATAAGCCTTTATATCTGCCATAATCAAATGTAGCTACCTAACAGTATTCTGCTTTAGAGCTCCTTCTATCTCTCCACGCCTGCTGCTTCCCCCCTTTCTTAGAAGCAGCAGCCCGCATATCCATAACCTAGGCTTAATAATAATTTTTTTTCTTTAACTTCCAACAACCTGAAATAATACACTTGCTATCTAAATCACACCACCAACAAAAACCTTCCCCCAGCTTCAGCCATCTTAACATTCATGCACTGAAAGCATTTGATCTCAACGGTGAAGCTCACATGACCACAATTCTCACTGCAAGGCTAAGCAAAACTGTAGAAAGGTGTGTTCCCCTCCTTCTTTCTGAAGCATCCATTTGTCCTTGTATTTTACCTTTCTTTCTCAGAAAAGAACAAGCTATTGTAAAACACTACAAATCAGATTAATATAGCCAAAAGTGAAGGTCCAGCTGCACCAATTTAAGCTGACAGTTGGGCTGGTCGGTGCCAAGTTTTCTCTGTCAAGTTTGTGTTTGAAGTATCTTTCACTCCACACCGAAGTCTGTAGCTATGAGTTACCTGCACCCATGAGGCTCAACAGCCTTCCCTGTAGGTCTGCCATTCTCTCCCTAACACAACTTCCCGTAGCCACCGAAGTCCTCTTACTGCTGTACAATTTTTTAAATTTTTTATTTTTAAAGTCGTCACATGAACCCCACTCTACTCTGGATGATTATGACAGGATAGCTAATAGCATGACGGATTTTGAAATAAAGTCTAGGAAAGTGTTTAGCTTTCCCCACACAAGTCTGGTGTTTTACCTGCAACACCTAATGCAGCAACACCTTCCACCCCAGCACTACAACTGACATTCCCTACAAAGGAACATTCCCAGCTAAATAATGAGTACACCACTCCTGAATTCAGGGGACCTCACCAACAAAACTATTCCTGTTACCTGAATTTGTCTACAGCAACCCATGGAGTTTAGAATCGAAAAGTACAATGTTGGAAAAAGCAAGCTTTCTTTTTGTCCACAATTAGTTACAGGACAACCTGACTCAAAACTTCTTGCCTTCTTTCTGACAATCACTAACTGAGCAGTTACTTTTCTGGAAGGGGCTCTGGCTGTTACCAAGTGTTTAAAGCTGCTTCTAAAATGGGGGGAATTCTTATCAATACATCTCACCTTCAGAGCAAGTAACTGACAAGTCACTCAGCACGTAAGTGGGAGAGCAATATGCATCACGTCATTGCAAAATGAATCTGGGAAGAAGGAAAAATCAAACCATTACTGATACACCATTTTGGTAGCTCCACGGGTACATTTAAAGTAAACAAGCAAGGAATCCCAAATGCAGACTTAAAAGTTCAGTACCAAGTTTTTAGGAGTGTCAGAGTACAATGTAATTCTTTCCAACCACATACCACCACAGGAACAGCTGTACCAACATCCCTCTAACCCAAGGATGATCAGCATCGCTCTGCAGAACAGTGTTTCCCCATAATATCCTCACAGATCCCAGCAACCCACTGGTTAGGGAGTAGGAATTTTCATCAGCTCCAATGATCTGCAAAAAAATCCCCAAACCTATTTCCCTGTAAAAGCCACGCCAGGGTAACTGACCAGCAATTAGCTTGAGGTAAAATGCACTGAAAACCTGTCCATGGGATTCCTAGTGCTCAAGTGCTATTTTAGAAGCTGAACTACTTGACTGAACAACAAAAAAACCACCTGTAGCAATGATCTCAAAACCCAACTGTTATTTCTGCAGTTCAATGCAGTTATTGACATTGTACCTTCCTCTTCCACATGCGTTGCTTTTCACAGGAATGTTACCGGGTAAGCTACTGTTATTTTTGGAGACCTACAATAAATGAAAACAGTCGGTTAGTTCAAGCAGTATAGTCCTGTTCCCCCCAAATGCACATACTTGCATTTTAACATTAGTGTCATTTACAGCCACCCACACACTCTGAAGAAATAGGATAATTGCCCACACCTCACACCTACTCATTTTTTTTCCTCATGGGAACACTCAAGACACTGATTTATAACAGTTTTCTGCTCAAGGCTCGTCACCTCTGAAACAGCATTGATTTGGTATCAAGTAAATGCTAAAGCATTGTGAAATTTTACATCTGTTCCATTTTCTTTGTTTTAAGCTATAAAATAATTAAGAACTCAAACCCAAGGAAATCCAGGAAATGCTTCAAAAGGGAAGGAGGCAGGACTACACCACCTTTACCATTCTCTCAGGCAGGGCAGCTTATTCCCCATTGGGAAGCCTTTACTACTGCGTTTTGTTAGCCTTTAAGAACTCTTATTGAGAAAAGTCGCTGAAGTGTTTTGCTTTGCTTTGATCAGTCACCAGGTTTCATTAGAGTTTCAACAGACCACACTGCTATCCAGCAACAGAATCTCTTCGAAAAGGGATGTCACAGACAGCAGAAAAAAAGCACAATAAGCAACACAAGTCAATCTTTATTGAAAACTGAAGTATTAATACATAACAATTCTTGTTACAATAAACGTGCTTTTAAGAATTTAAATCTGAGCTCATCTACTCATTGAATTGCATAAAAAATAAAAAAGTATGAATTTTCACAATTGAACTGGCTCAGAATGGAATCTCCACTCTTTGTGTTGATGCGATAGTTCAATGCAGAAGTGAGTGATGCCTTAAAACTTATTCTGGAAGACAACATTGACCTAAACTTAAAAAAAAAAGTACCAATACAACTGTTTGTAAGACAGTTTTAAAAAAAAGTCATAAAAAGGAAACCTGTGTCTATTTCATAACAAACATGGAGAACTATTACTGGGGCCTCTTGTACTTCCATTGCATGCACTCACTTTTTCAAACCTTAGACATGAGGGCAGCCAATAATAGCATTACAATAAAAAAACCCACTAACAAATCCATTCTACTTAAAACAAGTCTGTACAGCAGCCAGCTAAAAAGCTTTCCCAGTTTGCCTGCTAAGTGCCCAAAAGTCACAACAGTTTAGAAAAGTCGTGTTCGCTTTCTTGATGTTGAAACTTCAGAGCCCATAAATTGTTTAGATTATTTTTTTGAATCACAAATGGACCCTTACTACCCGTGGAATTCAGATGTTTCAGTGTTATATTTAACCCACACAAGAAAAGGTTTCCTTGTCCCCGGATAAGCACTGTTGCTCTTCCCCCTCTTCTGTCTACGAAACACACCGCGCTTTCCCTCAACATCCCCCCAAAGAGGTGCACACAGCCCGCTGGAAAAGTCCTCACTGCTTCGGAGGAGATCTCAGAATGAACTTGATCCTTGGCGAGGCTCGATGCACAAAACTATCCTAACTTTGCTGCAGTTGTTTCTGTTAATTTGCATTCTACCTCGTCAAATCTGAGGGTCGCTGCAGGAAGCTTAGAGTTGATAAAATACAGGATTCGAAAGCTGACACTTATATTAACGAGAACAATCTGAATGAGCTTAAAACTTTATGTCTTTTGAACAGGCGTTCACAAACACTTGGACATGAGGATGAGTGTGACCCTCTGCGCGTGCGAAGGTCAGGCAGTGACACCTGCTGGAGAAGGCTGGACATGGACCATGCCTATTTCCTACCCACAACTGTACAAACCACATCCTGGGCAACTGCAAATCACCATTCACCAACCACAGCATCCGTCCTCTTTCCCACAGGTTCCAGCTGAAGCATCACGATTGTTCATGTTCCTAAGATGGAAGGTTTCACATACGTGGTATTTACTACTCTGGCACGAGTTTAAGCCTAGAGTTAAGTAGTAGTATTGGATCGCTGTGCTTACCTATTCCAGCAAAAACATGTTCTAGGCCCAAATGAATGGTGTATAATACTGGGGAGTGACTCCAAGTCAATTCTGACCATCTCTCACTCAGATATCTTAAGTGGCATTACTACCCTAGTGGGAGTGAAGCCAGAACGCTCCATGAAGAGTAGTCAACGTTGAGTACCCTGGTATACAACTCTGTACCATGAACTATGCTCAGACAACACTAAGACATGGTGGTACTTACGGGTGGTGGTGGTGCTTTGTTTTCTTTTTTTTTTTTTTCTCTCCAGTGGATGAAGCAATACAAGGAAGGACTTCAACTAAAGGATTTTTTTCATCTACCACTGAATCTAAGCATTTAACTTGCATAGTACACTCAAAAAGAAGCTTTCTTGAATGGCCTTCCTGCACGTCTCCTAGAAACTTCAAACAGGAGATGGTTACAACAAGCATAAGCAAGATCTAGTAGTAGGTTCTCTGTTTTCCTTCCTAGTGTTTCATTAACAACCACCACGCCACTGACTAGGGCTACACATTTTTGGTGCCAATTATTAGCCATTTTTCTTTTGCTGCTGCTACATTTAAAAGACATTTTTATCAGTTGTTACTGACATAGGGAATACCTCAGTTTTTAAAAAATACTTTATCTAAACTCAACACCTGAAATTTTAATTAAAAAAAAAAAAAAATATCTTTCTTGGACTTCTCTTTGTTATTGCTGCAACAGTTATTTTCAGTTCCAGGTTTAAAGTAGTACTTTTTTTTTTAATCATATAAAGCTGCCATAAAAGTTTTTTTTGTTTCTTTTTTTTTGTTGTTTTTTTGTTGTTTTTTTTTTTTTTTTTTTTTTTTAAAGAGAAGCTTGATCTGAAATGTCTCTACTGCACTAGCTCTTTTCATTTGCTGAGGAGCTCTAGTGCAAACACATACTGTGTATTTATTTAAAAGGAATTCTAAATAGGGAATGTTATATAAAAAGCGGGAGAGAATGTTTCATAAGACCCTCACTGTGTAAACGCCTATTTAATGATGTACAGTTTCCCCCGCCGCAGTTTTATATCCATGCTTTCTACTATTTGCAACAAAATACCATTAAGATAGTTATATATACAGATATTCCCCCCCGTCCCCCTGCACTGTGCTTTTGGTTACTTTCCGTATCAGCTACCGGAGACACGCTCCTCCCTCCCAGTAGATTTATAATCGATCGAACCTGGAAGGTGCAGTACCTTGCAAAAAAGGTACAGTTTCCCCCTCATGGATGAATCCCATAATGCAACTTAGAATAAAAAGTGCTCAAGTAAGTGAGACTGCCTAAATGTTATGGAATATTATACAGAGACCAATTCCAAGATGACATTTAGGAATCCGAAGTTAGAGCAAATATACAGGAAGTTCTGGTCGTTCCTTAACTATTTATCTATTGCAGCATTCATGAAAGTTCTCTCCTATGATTTTCAAAGCTTTAGTTTGTTGGGTGATGAGACAGGAGACAGCAAAGCTTTGAGCTTGTTCTTTATAGCTTCTCCCCAATATAGCACTGTTTCACACCTCAGCTCTTTGTTAAAATCTTAGCTAAGACAACAAAATACCACTCTCTACTAGCTAAAACGGACACATGGCCTGTATGAATGCTCACTGTACTCTCCGGCACACCTGACTAATCAAAGCTGCAAATCTACTACACAAATGGAATTAAACAGAGCTGAACGAAGAAGCAGTACAGATTCAAATAAGTTTGTCCGGGGTAATTTTCTGCTCCATATGAAAACATATGGAAATCCCTAAGCTGCAGTAAGTGCTCATGAGTAAGGTGTAAAGTACTTATTCCAACACAGTTATGTTCAAGGCATTAGAAATAAGGGGGCCGTCCAATGACAGTAATTTATGCAAAATAAACCTAAACTTTATTAAACAAAAAAAAAAAAAAAAAAAGGAAGTACAAAAGATGGAGAGTGCTTACTGTAAAACACAAAGTTACTGAAGGCTCTAACCACCAACGGGTTATGAAGGTACGTAAGCCTCCCACCAGGGCAGAGAGTACTGGAACGGCAGCATTGAATAGGCTCTGGTGCTACCCTGAAGTAGCTGCCAAATCTGTATAGGAGCAGAACACCCCAAAACAAGGCATAACTAGATATACAACTTAAAAAAAATTTACTTCTCAATGGCAATTAACCTACAAGAATACAGCCTGATATACCTCTGTGTAAACGCTTAAAAGGGAACAACATTTTATAACCATTTACTGCATAATTTATTGCAGGCAGAATGTATCCAAAAAAAGAAAATTGCATCTTTCTGGAATTGTAAGTCAAGCAGGTTTAAGAAAAACCTTGATTTTATGTGCAATATTCAAATTTAAAAATTTAAAATCTCTCTTGTAACAATTTTGGTATACAAATGGGTTCTAAGGCTAGCCCTTTATCCCTACAGCATTTGCTTTGAGGTACTTTTTAAAAATTGAAGTTGCAAGAAAGAATATCAGAAGTGACTCATTGCAATGAAATGCTAATCTGCAGTCAGTCTTGTTTTATGTGCTTCCAAGTGCAATTTAGGAAGTAAAAAAAGAAAATACTAAGAAAACACATCAAAATGCTGTAACCAACAAATGGCTCCTACTTCAATTACAAATATTTTCAGGAAGAAAAAAAAAAAAGAGAATAACTATTTGAAACCTTTATGTCCTGGCAGCCCTACTACAGCATATCCATAGTCCATACTGCAAGTAGCTAATAAGGAAATTGTGTTAAAATGATTTGTTCCCCTTTAACATACTCATCAGGCACACAAGTGTTCCTCAGAGTAACATGCAGCTGAACTCCTCCTGTTTGTTGTAGAAAGCCCTAACATTTCTTAAGTTTCAGGAAAGCAAGCTGGATCAACTGCACATACATTTCCAACCCACTACAACATTCCTTAGGAAAAACAGCACGGATTTCCTAAACTGAGAACTAAAAGAAAGTGTTTTTCTATCAGTCTGTGTGGCAGTCTCACTTTGACACGTCTTGCATCACATGAAAGTACTGGATATACATCTCCCCAGGACATGCAATTCATTACGCAGGTGATGTCACGTCCTACTATTCCTAACAGCCAGTTATGCCTCAAGGAAGTTCGCTTATTTACTGGCACACACAGTGTTGCCATTGTCATACCTTTGTCATTTCATTCTGATCCTTAAGAACATCTGTATAACACTGAATCCATATAATGAAAATGAAAAGGTATGAAGTAAACTAAGAGTGTGCGGGATTTCTACAGCTTGTCTGACTCATTTTCCAGTCACTCCAATTTAGTAGTTGAATTTGAAAAGAATACATCACTTAAATAAAAATACGCCCCTTTTAAACTGGCAACTCCATCAACCTGAAAAAGGCTGAAGCACTTATCTAATGTATATTATGGTATCCTATAAAGAAACTCACTTTCATGATTCTACCTTTTAAGACCCTGCATACATTACAACAGTGCATTAGTGATACAAGTTGTAAAATACTTTTCGGTTCCTTTGGATTTGCATATGATGGTTTTTGCATCAGTCACTGCAGGTAGATTGAGCAAGCTTTGTTTTTGTGTTTTAACATGCATTCAACTAGATATGGATCAGAATAAATTTATACTCCCTTTTTACCATTATAATTAGCTAAAAAATTGCAAGACAGTCCACAAAACAGGATTTGCTTTAAGACTAACTGCTGGAGTTCCAAGATGTAAGATATGCAGCACTGGAAAATCTTCAGTGATCAGGAATTAGTAGTGTTTAGCCAAGTGTTGAAAGCATTCAGAAGAAAAGTCCTGGTTGGAGGCATGAGGGCTTCAGCACCAACTTTTAAACCTCAATTTCTTGATTGCATATCTCCCATCTTCAAACCTACATTAAGAGGGGAGGGAGGGAAAGTAGGAAATATTCTTAATTATGTGAAATACTGTTTGAGTGCGGCAGAACATTTTAGCACTGCATGCAGCACGTTGATACGCACACACAACAGATAATAAGCATTATATAAAGCTACCCTCACACTTATCCAGTCAACTGAAGTCTACAGGCTTCTAGGTTAAGAATTCACTACACCGTTTTTCTCCTGTCATGTCCATTCCAGCTTTCCATCATCACTAGTAGTTTTGTTGTAAGTAGAAGGTGCAATACTAAAAAGGTATTTTATGCTAAATGTAATTATCGACAGTCATGAGTTTAGTCATGACAGCAAAACTTTCACTTCTGATGCTCATGTAACATGACATTCTTGGATGTAATGTTGTATGTGAAACATTTCAGATCTGCAGACTGATATGTAGTATCACAGCAAAACGAGAAACGGCTGTTGCATTACTAACTCAAAGGAAATACAGTCGCCTGTAATCAGAGAACTCTGGACTTCTAACTGCTGAAACAGAAACCCAAAGAAAGTTAAAACAAAGTTAACTTTGTCATAAACTAAACTGACTACAAGTGAGAATTTCTAGTTCAGTTGGTCTGACAAGTCCTTCTTTCAAATGAAGCTGTTCTCAATTTATGCAGAAGTGAGGACCCCGGAAACATTAGGCTTTATGTCAGTTTGACACACGCTATGCCCTCAAAATCCGTCCCACCTCACAGCAGATTTCAAAATTAAACTCCTTTCATTGAAACCCATGATCTAAATTTTGGTCCACGCTAGAAATGATCCTTCCATATTGACTGCAAGAAATATGAACTCAGACTTACCTGAAACAGAGCAAATATATGAAATTAACTCAAGGTCATGTATGTGTTTCAGCAGCTTGTGAGAAAGATTCACCCTCAGAGCAAGGCAAAACACTTACCTTGCCTACATACTTAGCCAATCAAAAATAAAACTACAAAGTTACACACAATGCTTCCTTCATGAACTACAGCACTGCTGAATTCAACAATTATCAACGAATCCAAAATACTGAATACATTTAGTCCCAGATGTATTTTAATAAGGCTCATTCTTTCATATTCAACAACCATGAACCATGAAAATATTTCATGATTTCTGAAGATACTGAAGGAGCCTGACTAGGCTTCCCTCCTTGCAGGGAACAGCAAAAACATAAGCAATAATTTGCGTATTCTTACTCAATTAGAATACTGCAGAAGTAGAAGTACCCCAGACTGCTTACCTTTTGAAAAGTCTGCCAAAACAACCTGCAATGCTGTCATTTATAAGAAAGATTAATTGCTTTCAATCTAAATTGGTAACTTACACTGACTGCCAGGATGATCACCACTGTGGGGGCACATAACTATAGGTTGGTGTTCCTGGAGCCCGATACGTGGGCATAGTAACTGGATGAGGGGCTACTGGAGTTGGGGAATGAGTTGTCAACAAAGTACCTAGGATGAAGAGAACATTTTTTTCAGTAAGAACAAGTTCTAGTACAGAAAAAAAAAAAGGAGAAAGAGTCAATTTTAAAAACAATTACAGCTTGCTCATCTTCCGATTTTAAATTACCAGTATCGTTTTGCTCTCCAGCCCCAATCTTCCTTCAAACATTTATGCAAGAGGAGCATTTTGATGTTTAGTCCAACGCACACAAAGACACTCATTACTCATAAATATCTCTAGCAGAAACCCTGCAACATAAGCATTATTCACTGCAAATCTTTTTCCCACAGCAGACTTTACATGCCGTAAGAATACCTGATGGTAAAGATAACGTCACTGATAAATCAGAATAAATTAGTTCTAGTTTGCATTATTCCAGATAGGTTTTTACAGACTACTGAGGTAGCAGTATCTTAACAATCCTACTCTACAGGGCTTTGTAGAAACAGCAACAAACACCTGGCATAAGCTTGCCCATGTACAAAACTCCAATGTTAGATCAGTTTGTGGCACCAAGTTCTCCAGTTTTGAAATTTCTAAATGAAATGATAAATCTGACAAGACAAAAAACAGAATCTGAAAATAAGCTCATGGCTCTCATTTTTTAAATTACTGAATTGAGTGTCCTTTGAGTGAACATGGACAATTCTTCTAAACCCACTGAGTAACAAAGCATGACATCCCCTCAGTAAACACTCAGATGAGTCTAGATATTGGTTAAACAAAATTTTCTCCAAAACACTACTACTTAAAGAGTGTGGCATTAGGAAGCCGACATCCCTGACCATTACCTAATGCACAGAAGACCCGCAGGTAGTGCAAACACATAAAAACATGTACTTCAACCTACAAAGAAGGTCAGCGATGTAAGGGGTGGGTTGAGAACACTGCATTTTCCTCAGCCTAAAGAGGATGCTGTTTTCAACTAGGCATAAAGAAAGGTATTGAGAAGAAGTCAGACCCTTGACACTGACAATATGAGAGGCAAAGGATGCAATTCCATACAGATATACAGAAGAACTATTGTACCATAATACTAACATCCGAAAAGAGGATGCGGTATCTCCATCCTTAGAGATGATGAAAATATCACTGAACAAGTACAAAACCTGATCTAGCTGGACATTTTGGTAACGCAGCTGTGCTCTGTCTTAACCTGAACAGAGAGCTTCATCAAGAAAACAGAAGAGTTCTGAGCTCCCATACCTGCTGACATTGCCATAGTAGTCCCAGCCACCATCCCCATAGTCACACCGTTGCCTCTCGGTGGTGGAATCGGAGCAGGATACATGGTTGCTGGCATGCCGTTAGGCTGCACAACTGTGGTGTGGTGAATTACGTGGGGTGGTGCTGCATATAAAGGCTGTGTGTAATAAGTGCCTTGCTGTTAGAGAGAAAAAGTAAATTAAGTAATTACAGCATATCTGGTGGACAAGATAAATGATGTCTTCTTTCACAAATGTATCATAAAATAAAAGCATTATTCTAACGATGAAGTGTATTTACAGAGCAGAAGCAGAATTATTAATTTCAACAATTCCAATTGCATTTCACTGGCAAACTTTTTAACATTTAGCCCCTTTTAAAGGCATTTAGGGTAACATTAAAAAGCAGGGACCTTTGTAGAACTCCAATGCTGACCGCACCTTCAACAATAAGGGCTCATTCGTCGTTCATTCCCTTCATTTCACATCTTTTCATACATTAATCCACAACAGAACCTCTCTCATTCTTTCACAGCATTTTCTTCAGCTGCTTTTAGTTGAAGAACCAAAGTTTTTTGGCAAATCTAAATACACCAAGCAGATTAGATAAACCTTGTTATGTACTTATTAATTCTCTTCAACTACTGTGTACACATCAGGCAAGTTTCCTCTATGCAAAAAGAGGCCCAATTTTTCCCTAAAATATCACGTTTACTGAAGTTGCCTAATTCTATCCTTTCTAATACTTTGCAACGATTTGCCTAGTATGAGACTTGGTAACTCCGTGAATCACAAGAGAGGCTTCCTAAAAGAAAAATTAATGCACGTTCATGCCAATTTTTGACAAATGAAATCAGGATGCAGTAGTTATAGCATCCAGCACACATTTTTTAAACTACTGAATCTAGTGTCTCTTCAAAGACTGAACACGTTATCAGTAAGTGCAGAGTAACCGTCATGAGAGAGAGAACGTAAAAGTGCACTGTAAATCACTGTATTAAGAATTCTCTGGAGGCAGCTAAAAACTCTCTCCATCCATGAAGAAATAAATGTGATATAAAGTTAAAAATTCAAGCAGACATTACAAGATAAACAAAATACTATCCAAATGCAGTTTTTTTGTTTTGTTCATTTACCTGTGCATATGGATTCTGCTGTGGGTAGGCACTTCGAACTGGGTACACAGCAGTCTGATAGGGATTCGGCGACGAAGAGTATGGTGGCACTGCACCACTGGTGGGTGAACAAGATACTTTATATGGGGTGCCTGGTGTATAACCTGAAACAAAGGTAAATCTGCATTAAAAACATGAAAAACTAGAAAGCAGTGTACTGATGCTTAAGTCAGAGGTAACAGCTTGCTTAATTTCCAAATTCCCTAACCTTCGTGTGAGTATTTAGTAGGCACAAGTTCTACCATGTACACAGTACAGATCACAGTCTGAAAAGAATACTGGACTGCGTCAACTAAGCATGAAAAGTTAACTGCATTTTTGCACAATTTGCTTTTCAAATCTATGGATACTGGGAAAAAATAGATTTGGATTTTTGTAGTAATATCATTAAACACTTGGATTTGGCATATTAGGCAGCATTCCTACATAGGAGGATTTGGCACACGTTAGTATCAGCCCATTTCTCAACACACACCAAATTGTACTGCCAAACCAAGTAACGGTTAACTAATCTGCTGTTATCTTGTGTTGAAGACGATACAACAAATTCAAAAGTCAGAATCATGTAAAGAGCTCAAGATGGCTTTTCAGAGAACAGGGAGACATGATCTGCAACCTTTACTTAACTTATATTTATCCATGCTTGTTTTCTGGCATTTTCTGAACTGGCTAAATAAATATGAAAGGCCATACCTTTAAAACACAAGCACTGTAGAACTCATCACCAGTGCAAATTAGACTTCAAAGGCACTTTAGTATCTTTAAATCTCTTTTTTGTGTATTACATAAGTAGACATACCCTTATTATCACTTAAGAATTATTTTTATACACTACAATAAGACTTCAGATGCCATCAGAAAGAATTTTGCATTCCTATTAAAAGGCCCTCAAAATCAGTCTGCCTTGCAAATGGTAAGAACTGTTCAATTTTTACAGAGATAAGCAGCAACTGCTGGCTCAGACACTGCCTAAAGACAGTTCTTCCATAATTTCTCCAACCCTCATCAGCCAAGGTCTCAGGATAACAGAAAACGGGCTTGACGAGGCATGGAGGAGATCTGTGAAAAGCACCGTTGCTGCTGCACGCTATACTTCCACAATTATACTATGGCTTAGTGGCTGAAGCGGGAACAGAAATACCTCAGCAGCAGCATCCACCAGTAGTAACATTTAGGGTAGTAAACAACAAGGCATGACCTATTCTGAAGAAAGCATCAAGGCTCTAGTCTGTGCTATGCTGAAAAGGTCTTGGGTCTTATGTCGGTCTACCACAATAGGAGATGCAACATCCACAGATACAATCTCTATTTAGCTGGAATTGTACACACAGGTACTAGGGCAACACAAGGAAGAAAAAACACTTGGTAATTATAGAAAAAAAAAAAAAGGGACTATCAGAATAGAGATTAGGTTTACTTCAAAACCTTTATAGAATGCGCTGACTTCAATACAGAGAACAGATCTGAAGCCATATAGCAGAGAGAACACTGGCATTTGCGTTGTGAAAAATCAGTCCGTGCAGGCAGCACGATGACAGATGACCTTCATTCTTTTTGCAGAAGTCTGAGTTCCTTTCCAATTTCATGCCACCCTTCAAACTGAAAATTGTTATGTTAGCAAAGAAACAGGTTTACTATGTGTGGGGTTTTTTTTTAAATAGAATTTATCACCTATAGAGATACCCAAGAAAGCTACCACAGCACTTACTCTGAACTCTTGTTTTTAGAGATCCTAATGAATAGAGCATGCTGAGGAAGTAACTAGTATGGGGAGCTATTTGTGTTGAAAAACTCTGCTGCAAATGCTGAACATGAGGCATCACCGCTGAACCCCGTGTCCTCAGTCAAGCCCACTCATTCTAAAAACCCACTGATACAGCTGCACAGGCAATTTAACTTTCAATCTTGCAAAGCTGTACATCTGTACAAGAAGTTCTCTGCCTTCCCATTTAATTTGTTTTCTCCTTTACAGGGAGCAAAGGCCTTAAAAGTAAACCACATGGTTATTCAAAACCACAGAAATTTAAGAAAGATACCTGTGAAAAGGTACCCTTTCTCAACAGCAGTGGCATGGCACATTCAAATACTGCCATGTGATGCGAATTTAGAAAACCTTTGATTCTAGAAACAAGCAGTTACATATCAAAAAAGTTAAAAAAAAATAAATCCCAGCTGTTAGGACAAAATACTTCAAAGTTGTTATCTGCCCAAATTAGAAGATATTTGCGTTAGAAGAAATTTTTGGACTTTAGTTCATAGCTTAAAGAGTAGGTAAAAATTAAAGCTATTCTTAGCTCTGAATTAAAAGCTTATTTTCTATTCAACAGCAATAAAGACTCTAATAGTACTAGCTTTTAAAAAAATTAAGGACATTTGAAGATGGTATACGACTTCTATACATCTTTATTCCTTTTTCACAAAAAAGTGAAAAATTTCTTACATCAGTCTTGTGATTTGGTGAATTGATTCCATGCAGCTTATCTTCATCTTCCTGCAGCAGGATTTGCAAACCGCGACCAGTAATAAGACTGGAACTACCTTACAGTTATCTGATCCTAGAATCAAAACCTACAGCTACTCCTCAGCACAGCTGCAGGAATCCCCATGATATATACAGCAGAGTACAGAAGGCAGAGACACATCACTGAGGTAATCTCAACCGTGAAAATGGACAGCTTATTAGTAAGTAATACAAGCTGATAATAAAAGCCCATATAGGATTTTGATTCCCATGATAAGAGTTATACCCCAATGGGAACTGCTCTCCCATGAACATCACTCTCAAACAAGTTCTTAAGCAATCCAGTACAAATGCAAGCTGGTACCCCTAGATATGATAGAGAGACTTGCATGGAGACAATACCCTATCCAAAGGATGGATCTAATTTTTTTTTTTTTTTATTACTGGAATGCATAATATTCATCTATTTCCCTGCCTTAAATGCAAGACTGAAGACAAACCAAGATCAGTTCTGCACTCACTATGCCTCTAAGCAGCAAACTGAACAGTCACAGGTTGTACCAACTAGAATACTCCACAGTTCCAAGGAGAGCTGCACACTTTGAACAGGTTCCGCAGGCGAACATTTTAGATGACTTTCTCTTGCCTCAGTTATTGATGCCACACCCTTTTAAGAGTCTCCTGGTAATTAATTAAATGCCATACGTTACAAACGTTGAACTTCAGTACTGCAAGCAGGCTGCCACACCGTAAGCTTCCCAAATTCAAGCAGCATCCTTTCCTATCCCCGTTAAGTTACACAAGGGCACTCAGGGACAAATTTGGTTACGTGCCACATGTACCTCTGAAAAACTGGCATAATACCTGCAAGAGAAAGAGCTCCTGAAGATGGCCCAGATCTGCATTAACAAAGCAATGTAAGGAATTCCATAGTATGCAAAATAATCACAGGGAGAATACTGTTCTATCAGAGGTACATTCCTGGTTTAAGTGGAAATTAAATGATACCAGTTTCTGTTTTGTTTCAAGCATTAGAACATCAAAACCATCTTCTATTAGTGAAAGCAGAACTACATGAAAACAACTTAGGCGAGTGACTTGGTTTCTCTTGTGTCTGTTCTTCCATCTCCCTTTTCCCAGGCTCACCACATTCCCTTTCTCTTAAATGCCAAGCATGCAAGTGCAATTACCAAAATCCTCCCCCAGTATCCACTACGGACAAAACAGTTTTACTCAGCAACCAGGCTTTCCAGACAATTAGTTTGTGAAGGCAATTTTAAGGGCAGAAAGAAGGCGGCAAGCTGAACTTAGAAAGATGATTTAAGAAAAGGATGGGAAAAAAGAGAATTTTGAAGAAGACAGAAGAAAAAACAGGAACCTGGAAACAACCAGTAGGATGCAAAGCAAGCAGAACCATGAGGGAAACAGTGAAGGGAAATGCGATGCAATCCTCAAGTATCAGCCTGAAATATAAAAGCAACAGCTAAAAACTCAGCTTTTCCCTTCTCTGAAGGTGAAAGCAGTATGACTGAAGACAAGATTATACTCATTTTAATTTATCAGATGATTCCTTATGAGTCATGTTCAAAGTAATGTAAAACTTATCCCACAGCATAAGTGTTATTGTAAGCCCCTACAGCTTTTCCTCATTCTTGGTTCTAACAACTTCCAAACTTCAGGTGACTGCTTTGATATGCCTATTACACATACACACATACCTGTCTGGAAGGTAGGATTTGCTCCAGGATACATATTAGGGGAATAGGCAGGAGCAGCCGCTGCATAGCCCATTGGGAAGCCAGCTAAAAGAAAGAATATGTCAAAGTTATTTTCTCGACTGACTGCACAGTCTAACCAGACTTTACTCTCAAAGGTTCTCCCTGTACATCTCTTAATTGAGATAAGCTAGAATACAGCCTTCAATTACACCTCCTTAACTAGAACACCAGGCTCTTCTTCTCCCAAGCCACCTGAAGCTGAATGCTAGATGAAGGGAATAGCTAAGGAGTCACAAGTGCCATTCTCCCTTACATCCCTGCTTCAGCAAATCTTGAAGTTAGCCAAGAAACTCTTCAGTTGGTTGGACAAAAAAGTCTTATGCAACTATCCAGTCCTCCTCCCCCTGCCCCAAGTTTTAAGACCTGATGTACCTAAAATACTTATCTGAAGAAAAGAGACTTTTTCACATAAATAAATCCCTAGATCCCTAGAAGTCAGAGTGACTGACTCTCCAGATCACAGATATCCCAAGTAGAGAGTACAAAGCAACCTTAGGTAGTCCAAAATGCTTGTTGCATTTGATACAGATTTATTATTACACTCAGGTATCAAGCAAGCTCACCAGTTTCAGGCACGTACTACGACAGTTAACCCTAACAAGTGATTCACTGAGGTTTCAGCAAAACAATAGGTAACAGAAGAACAACTATGGCTGAACTAACATGGCAATATATTGGCCTCCAATGTAAGGCAAAAAACAGCATTAGCAAAAGCTACAGTTACTTGAAAGATACAAAGTTTGTTTAGACTGTAATAAGTGGAATTTCTGAATTAAACATAGCTTTTAATGTTTCCAGAAACTTAATTACATTATTCCAAACTGTAAAACTGAATAATGTTTTTATTTACAAAGACAGAGTTACTACCATATTTTGTTATCAACATACAAAGATTTCAACTTCTCCAGATAAAAGGGACTTACTATTTGCATATTCGTTATCAGGCTTAAAGCTACTAAACTGCTATTCAAATTTGAAGGGTTTCTATTTTGCTATAAATCCCAACGTCCTTAGCAATAACTCCTAGTAATAAAAATTCCTTAGCTCAGGACTATATATGCTAACCTCATTTTGTAAAGCACTCTGTAAAGATATCAGGTGACAGACACTTGGCATTACTATTAGGTGGTCAGCATGGGTAAGACTAAGAAAAGCATTAGGCTTAAAAATCAAAGGTAAAAATAACTTATCCAATTCATAACAACTTTTCAGAGCATAAATAGCTCTTAAGTTTTCGAATTCTGCTAGTGAGAAGCTTTAGTACAGCTTTACACCTTACTCAGACCGACTACGTATCTGCAACATTATGTTCTATACATTTTCAGTCCTCTCTTCCTTCTTCACAGGTTTAGCTCCACAGTAGAGCACTCTGAGCTGCTCAAGAAACAAGTCGTTTGTGGAAAAATGTAACTACGACAAGCAGCAGTTTTAACTTCTACACAAAACCTTCATACATGTGAGAAAATTTGGATATTGATTCCTTGCTACTGTAAACCTCAAATAGGTGTAGTATAATATAAACAGCTATTAAATACCCAACAGCTTTAGAAACACAGCGCCTTTAAATAATACATTCCACCTAGGGATAGATTCATTACTTTCTATTACCATGCAACCCGGTAAATTAAATTATTTTGAATGGAGAACCTGTAGCTTTTTAATTAGGAGAGGCAAAGAAGGGAGACTTAGCCATGCAACAGTTTTTTTTTTAAAAAAAAAAAAAATCCTAAAATTGTCTACTTTTCATTTTAGAGAACGTGTTTTGCATTTATCCCTCAATCTTTAAGCCTGAACCAGGCAGCTCAGCAAACTATCTGTAACAGTGCAACACCACAGAGCTCACTAAGTTGAATTTCGGGGTCACAGTTGCGTAAACTGACTGACTGACTGCTGTAAGGAAGAATTTTGAGTGATCAACTTGTGGCACAACATTTAAGGCACTTCCATAACAATTCTACTTCAATTACATATATTTTAGTTATGTTAATTTACAACCAAGTGAAGACTGGCAAATATACAGTAATTAAAAATGTAATTCTGTAATTCAAAACATAGTCTAATATGTTTAACAATAGAATAAAACATTTGAAGTTGTAACATTGTTTAAACTGCTACTTATGAATCTACAGTAGCGTATCTTCCTAAGTAAATTAAGGTACCACTTGGGTCAGGTATAAACAAGAACTTCAATGCAATGTATAAATGGTTATAAGTACAAATGAAACCCTGATGAATATAAATCTGTGTTTAGAAAAATTAATAGAGGTGAAAATACAAAGTTATATTTAAATAATTCCTAATAAACTTTACCTAAAGAAAGCCTTGAAAAAGCAAACTATTACAAATATAGAAATAATTGTAACTGATACTAATTACTAAAGCACTGCTGCTTGCCTTATTATAAAATTACTGCAGTCCGTATAACTAAGACAGTTACAGACAATAAAACCATCCTGTAGGACTTATGGTTACACAGAATCAGCTTTACAATTTATTACTGCACCATGTCAGTCACTCAACAGACTTAAAAACACTGCAACACAGTTTGTGTTTTCCCCTTATAAATACTGTGGAAATTAAGAAAGGTACACTAGTTCAAGGAAAAAATTAAAAGCAGCTGAAAAGTAAAAATAAAAATTAAAATGTTTTTGAGACGACTAAGTCAACAGTAAGGAAAATTCATTTATGCACCAATATTTAGAAGAAGGAACAGAGAAGAGTAGAACAGGAAAACAGGAACTCCAGTACACTACCTAAGCTGAAAAACAAATTTAGCAACAGTAAATGCCAGCAGAAAAATATAATACAGCTACAAAGAACATAAACAGTAATGGCGCAGAGCGATTTCTAGTTCCTAACACAGACACCAACTAAATCACAAACCAGCCTCCCTGTAAAAGCTACAAAAGTTTAATTGGTTGCAATACATAAAATCCGAGCTGAAAGACCCTCCAGCCTCTCCCAAGATAGAACAATTCCCTTACCCTGCAGATATAAACAAAAAAAAAAAAAAAAAGAAAGAAAAAAAAAAGACAGACTGCATGAAGACATACTGCTTGAAATGCCTCACAGAGGCACACAGCCCTTCTCTTCAGCTCTCCCAGACAGTTCTGTCCAAATCTAATCGTTGCCTTATCCAACTTCTGATCTATGGGAACACCAGAAACGAAGCCTGCTCACACACACATTAGGAGATGAGGGGAAAAAACCCCGGTGGGAAACTTGAAGCCAAATGAGAGGCACAGAAAGCAAAAGATACATTTAATTTCTGTTTTAAAAACATTTTCGGCCATGTTCTTGGTCCCATGTTTGATGCTATGCTTCAGGCAGTTATAAAACAGAACAAGAATTAGAGGATAGGAAGGTTAACAGCACCAGCCAACTAGCAGCAGAAATAGACTGACTCCTCTTCTTGCACGGCGTAATTATTAGAGCTCCTAAAATAAGCTGCTTTGGAGGAGATACTGAAGTTAGAAATAAAACATAACTAACATGACTCTTGAAATGTCACTTTTTAAATTTAAGAAAACAGCACCCAAATCCCAAAACAGAGTACCATACATGAAGCCACTGAAAAGTGACTATTTATTCTTGATTACAAAGACCAGTATAACTGAAACTCATTAAAAAAAAAAAAAAAAAGATTTACTTACCTGGATAACCAATTCCTTTGGCATTTGCATAGGGAACCCCAGAAGATCCAGGGCTATACACAGGATTCATGGTTTCAGTAACTGAATCAAGGGGGAAAAAAGAAAGAAAAAAGTATTTACTTAAGTATAGGGAAAGCCTGAAATCTCATCAATCAGAATGGAACTGGAAAAGGGGGAAAACCTAGCAGAAGAAAGAGTAACAGAGGAAAAAGCAGCAATTCCACTACTCATCAACATTAAAACTGTAGCTGCAAGCAAGGGAGAGTCACGGCAGAAGGAAGTTTCAAAGATCACAGTCCTCAGTTGGCTACAGAATGTCTCAGGAATGAACCATTCCCTGTTGCAGAGCATGCCCTCAAAACAGTTCCATCCCTAAGAGCTGCCCCATGGGACGCAAATCCATAACCCAAATGCGGGTGTTTACATGTGTTGGCTTCTCCCCCCATATCATCTATCAATCACTCATCCATCTACCTTCTATCAATCTTCATTTCTGCTCATTTCTTTCTTGAAGCATCTAGCCAAGGAATGCAAATACTTCAAGCCTATTACTACTGGCATTTCAAGCCTGGGATTCCAGTCCTTTACCAGCACTAAATTCATCCACCATCAACAACCCAAGTTTTACAGAAGTAAGAGAAAAAAGACTGTCTGTATTAGACAGGTAGCTCACATTTATTTATTTGTTTACTGGCTGCTAAGTTCTTCAGAGCCTATGACAAGCTTGACAGTTGGGCCCAGTCCTTTCTGAATTATGTATTCACACACCAAAAAAGCACCTATAGCTAGAATCACTGGCAGAAATAAAACCAAATCCCCAGTTTTAAAAACGATCCTGTGTGTAAACACTAAGGGAAATAAAATGGCATTGAAGATGCTTCTCAAATTTTTCTAGTACGCCTATGTACTAGGCATATAAATCACTGTAGCACAGCCCACAAGCAAGCCCACCATGTGCCTCTTACAAGAGTACTGTTTGCAACTTTGTATCTAATATTTTAGAAAAAAATTCCCATATTTTAACCCCAATATCTCAATCTGATTTTCTGCACATTTACAGATTTACCGCTTCTTTTCCTGCAAGTACCCATTTATTCACTACAAAAAGCCTCCGACAGCAAGAAGTGGACACACAATGAAACCAGACTTTCTTATTAACTCATAATATCTGATACTTGAGTCCCTTCCTCTTCTAAATCTTGAGATGCTGTCTTACTTGAACAGTGTGTAAGCAGTTTAACACAGTTTAACAGAATTTTGTAAATAAAGTTTATGAAGCAAGAAAGAGTGATAATTACACATGCACTACTTCAGTTACAGAATAGGTTATGGCAGGAATGGCAGCTGAGTTTATCAGTATAGCTGCGCTGATAAACCTACGTTAAGTGACTGTATAAAGCATAAATAGTTTGCTTTTTAAAGTAATACTAAAACCAGCTCTGTGTCAAGAGTTTTAGCAGCACATAATACACAACAGAAGTAAAAGAAACACAAAATTAGGAAATCAGAAAGTAAATGGTGACAAGAAGTCTACCATCAGGTTCACAAAACACTCAAACTTGATGTGAGACAGTTACAAGATTTACCAATTTCTTGGACTTTCTCACACACACGCTTAACAATAACACTAACTTAAACAGCATTACTTTTTCCAGTTTCATACTTGATTACATATCAAGACAACAGTATCCATTAGGAATGTGTCAAAAAACAACCAACCCGCCATTGACATTGCTTAGCGTGAAGAAAGTTCCCCAGAGCAGCATATTTTAATCACCCGGCCAACATCAAAAAAAGCAGTTTGACACAAATCTCTTTGGAAATGTTCTACAGCAAATGTTGTCTTCAAGTATAGAGCATTATTTTCCACTGAAGCCCCGTGGAGATTTAATAGCATTAACTCTGCTGTACTATAACCAACAGGCGTATTTTTATGGACTAATATTTTACTGCAGCAAGACGGTCCTTTTTCCCCCATACTTTCTTCTGTGTAACCTCTTTCCTAAATGACAGCTCTCATTTACTTGAAAACTTTGTCTGTTCCCTTAATATCTCCCTGCATTTCTTTTTCTGCTCCTCTTTCCATGTTGATTTGGTCACATTTTGTCTCTAAACTGACAAAACCCATAAGAAGTTCAAGCTTCACTTCAGGCTCAGCATTTCTGAGTTGTGAGGTAAAACTCTTAAGGGAGGTGGCTATACCTTTCCACTCAAACATGAACAGCACTCTCCCACACCCCCATATCCCTACAAAAATGCTGCTCCTCCTTGCAGTCTCTACAGCAATTAGGAGGAAAGAAGACCCTGTAACCCATTCTGAATGGCAACAAGCAGAAAGAAACAAAGTGGAAAAGAAAATCAGCAAGAGCATTCTACAAATATTTGGGTAAAATACATTTTAAAACCTCAGATTAAGAGAAAGGAATTCCACTTAAGTAAGGGGAAAAAGAACTATGGCACTGGGAGCCTGCAAGCTGCCTCTTACTGGAAACAGTGTCAACTTCCACTTCAAATGCATCCATACTTCAAAATTCATGCGTGTGCACACACATTAATTCAACTTTGGCTGGACAGATATGTTCTTTCACCACTTCCGCTTTCACACTCTTGCTTTCACCACTGAAATACAAGTACAGATCCACCAGCTCACAAAAAGTGCCTATGGTTTTCATAACACAGACAAAACTTCAGATCACTTCTAATTAAAAATAATTATTTTCAGGCCTTCTCAGAAGGACCCAACATGCGTAAGTATAATTATACAGTATTACCCAGTGGTTGCAATCATCCCACTCTTACCGTAATTTTACTTGGAAGGGCATCTGTTAGATTGAAATATGGGACCTTGCAGTCCACTTCCCTGTAATGCTCAAAGTCCACATCAAACGCCAGGCAAGGTACTATAAACTGAACCCAGAGAATCGTGGCTTTCAACCTTTTTGCTGGCATCCCTTCCAAAGCATTCTCATGTTAATGTATATGTAAATAAGCGTCTACTCTGCATCATCTGTATATAAATTGCACAGAGTCAACTGTATATAAATTACAGCCAACTAATTCTTTCAGCTGAAATGAAGGTAATCATACTTTAATATTAAAGATGCTCCGATTAAAAACTATGCGAGCATGCTTGGGAAGCGCCAATGCTTCACCTTCTGTTCTTGCCAAAGCCAAACAATCAAACTCAGTTCTGATCAAGCCTGTTAAATCTCTTGGGACAGGTACCAGGACAATCATCCTCCTCTTAAATCCATGTTTGAGGAAGCTGAGCACAAACCACTGCTAACGCTTAAGTTCTACCACTCCAAATTAGATATGCTTCTGCACATGGCTTTTCCTGCTGCACTCAGAATGAGCACTTTTCTAGGAAATTCTGCTTTAAAAAAATCATTTTACAGAGATACATGCAAAACCCCACGGATCAATGCAAATACTGTAAAAGAAACTGCACATTCCTTTGTAACAGGCATATTTGCTTACTATTTATTTTCAGAGTTGTGCAAAAACCCCATCAGAACAAGATCTACTGAATGCCACTTTATGCTCATTTTATGACAATTCTATCACAAGACTTGGGGAAGAACCTCTCTTAAGTAAGTACCTTGCCTAAAACAAACTATTGTGGTCCACTAATGTTTTCACTCTTGAAGCTTAAGCAGATTCACATGAAGTCATTACAGTATTTAACATCTATCTGTCCTGGAATGTTTTTTAAATGCTGTTTGCTGTGAAACGGTATGAACGACCCAGTTTCCTCTTACATACAATACCTTAACAATGTTAATTAACATCTTCATAATATTCTACATTTTACCCATTGCATTTCCAGTCATAGCTTAACAGAATTAAAATGCACTTTTTAAGAGTCTGGTAGTTTGTAATGTAAGAAGAGTCACTTCCACTGCTAAGTAACAAAGAAAATAGTTCAGGACACTCCTGCTCTTCAAGTAACTGACACTGATTAAAGTCTCAGTTGCATTACGTTCTGTTAAAACTTCAGCCACCAAAATAGGCCCTTTGATGAAAATTGTAGGCCAAGTAACAGGCACTTTTGTCACAATTAGTCTACAAAAAGAAGGCTCATATCAGCAGGCATTCAAGACTTCATAAAGTCTAAAACACCACTTCCCACGCTGCATTGGTATTTGCAGGTAGCTCATGCTTCATTTCTTCCATTCACCCAAGCTCTCAAAAAAGGTCACTGAATTTTACCAGGAAGCGTTACCCCTGTTCAAGACAGGACCTGGGTTTCTGGGAGTCCGTGGCTGAAGCCAGCTGGAATCAAAGCTTACGCAGAACTGCCATGCTTCTGGCAAGCAACCCCACTCCCTGCACTGGGACAGCACTGGCACTCTAATCCCTCACTAATTTACATCAGCTAAGTCAGTTGGCACAATTCTGGGTTTCGCTGGAGTTTCTTGGGCAGAGGGTTCCTACGTTTTCTTCCTACCAGCTTGAGAGAGCTGAGACCCATCACCAAATGGGTAAGATAGCACCAGTTCCAACGCAAGGAAGGGAGCAGGACTGGACAATGGCAGTACAGATTGAGGTTGCAGAGCAACAGTCTGGAAAAGGACAATTAACAATCTTGCCCAAAGTTCACGCATAAAGCAAAATACAAAGCTGGAAACATCATTCACATGCAAGTCTTCCTCCCCTGCTTGATGTTCTTGTCACGAAGGAGAAAGAATGAGACACCTGCAATCACCCTTCTATGTTTTGTGCGTGCGCAATTTTTATTTTTTTTTAAGACTACAAAGGAATAGAGTAGTTTAGACTTTTTAACCCTTTCTAATGAATACAGCTCTCATCTGTAAGCCTATTCTACTAGTGGTTTGTTGTTACGGTTGGGTTTTTTTGTTGAATAACAGACTTGAAATACACATACACTAACACCACTGCTTCTTGTACCCAGTATCAGTAAGGACAGAAACAATATGGTTATTTAATCAAGACTCAGAATTAGTTCTATATGTCATTCACAAAAACGAAACCTATACTAACAGTTTCGTACTAGGATCTTGCTCATAAACCAACTTCATTTGTACATTAGTGGCATTGTTCTAGTCTTCAAAAAAACCCACAAAAAACCCCAAACAAAATAAACCACCCAGAACATTACCAAAACCTTTTTTTCTTGAAAAAACCCACTACCTATGCCTAGATTAAACAAACAGCCCAGCATTTCTTGAAGGCTACAATTTTTGTTGTTGCTACTGCACAAGGGGGTAAAAACTGTCACCTCAAATCCTTGCATCTCCTGAAGAACTTTGAGATCATGTACGTTCTTGTTTCAAAGAAATGGAGTAGTGCAGCAAAATCACCCATCCCTCACAGCAGGAGTCTGTGGAGTCCCTCAGTCAGCAGTGGCCTGTCTATTGCCAAATTTAGGGGAAGTTAATCTAACTATGAAAAACAGGGGAAAAAAAATTCAAATTGGAAAAATAAAACTTCACTACATGAAGGAATCATATTCACAACTTTTTGGTTAAATCCTAAAGCTCTGCTTCTTGGTAAATTTTTATCCTACAAAACATTTTTTCATTAATTTTCAGTTTACTTTGCATTCCTTTTTGAAATACGATGAAACTGTCACAAGTTCCAAATTGAGATAGAATCTCCAAAAGCCTCTTAATTCCTCCTATTTTTTTAACCAGAAAGTTAAACTGTGTAATTACTACCACAAAAAGTACAGGTTGGGAAGTGTGCGCTATACGAGCATGGAAGTTTTATGACACTAACAATTATACATCTTATAGTAAAATCACATTAGAGCAGACAGAAAGTCTAGTCAAATTAGGTAACATGTACACTGCTACTGAACATTTAAGAGCAAATTAAATCCAGCTCTTCTCATGCTGAGAGCTGTATACCACCCATTACTTAAACCCTAACTTTTTACATTTCTCAGAGCACAGATTTCATCATTTGGCCAGTGTTTATGGTTTGGTTCCAAAAGTTCTAGAAAAGCCCTGAAAGCACGGTCCGCACCAGGCCTTTTTTGGATTTTGCCTCACAACTCTTCCTAGAAGCTACAGATGGCTAAAATTTTATTCCTTTCTCCGACTCACAGATATAAAGGTAACAGGGCAGATAAAACATGCAAGCCACACACTGCCTTCCACCTGCAGCTGAAGCTTACTGATACTATTTATTTGAAAATCCAACCGTCTGACCCCCTCACGACGTTCTACCGAATTTTTATGAAGTTATCAACGGGCCAACCTTCAGCAATAAACCAGCATTCGAGACGCACCACGCATTCAAAAACAACCTACTGCCCGGAGGTAACCTGAGCTCCCAGCAGCAGCGGAAAGCAGACGGGGACGAGCCCCAGGGCGCCGCGGGCCCTGCCCACCCCGGTGCCGCGGGGCGGTGGGTGACCGGCTCCCTGCTCCGTGAGCCCGTCACCTGCCGCCGTAGACACCTGTTACCGAGAGCCCTCCAGGCCCCCGAGCGCCGCTGAAGGTTACTGGCGGCCCCGCCTGGCGGAGAGCGGCGCGCAGCTGCCCGCCGGCCCGCAGCGCTCTCCCCGGCATCGCCCGCAGCGCTGCCCGCGCCGCCGCTGGGGCCCGCCCCCCGCCCCTGCGCCGGGACCCGGGCCCACCCCGCTGCCAGAGAAGGGGTCGCCGGGATGGCTGAGGGGAAGCCGCCAAGCGGCGCGGCCCGCCCGGGAGGCCGGTGGCGCAGGCCGCGGCGGAGGCGGTGGGCCCGGGCTCCCTTGCATAACGGGCCCGGCGCGGCGGGGAGAGGAGGAGGGGGAAGGAGCGGCTCCGGAAGCCGGCGCCACCCGCGGCGGGCCTCGGCACCTCGCACTCACCGGGCTGCGGCGCTTCGTGGTGGCGGCCCGGCCGTCGCTGGCTGTCTCGCTGCCCGGGTGCGTGCGTCCGTCGGTACGCGGGTGCGGGAGGCGGCGGCGGGGCGGGGCGGCGGGCGGGGCCGGGCGGCGCTGCCTGCGCGGGGCGGGCGAGGGGCGGGGGGGGGGCGGGGGGGGCAGTGGCCGCCGGGCGACTCCGGCTCCTCCGCGCCCGGCCGCACCGAACAACTGCGCACCGACCCAGCACCCGACGTCACTTCCGCGGGGGAGGGGGCGCGCGCACCTAGCCGAGGAGGCGGAAGCCGCCGTCACGTGGGCGGAAGCCCCCGCGGGCCGCTCCTTCCCCCGCTCCCCCCCTCCGTCCTTCTGCCGCCATTACCGGGCTGGCGGTGCTCTGGGCAGCACCGGTGCCGGACCGCGGGGCCGGGGCTGGGCAGCGGCGGGGTGGGGGTGACCGTCCCCACTGTTCGGTGGTGGCGGGGTGGGCTCTGCCGGCCGGTTGGCTGGCACCGGGGCGTAGGGCTGAGCCCTGCCGGGAGACGGGCGAGAGGCGGAAGGGAAAAGTGGGAGATCGGTGTGAGGTGAAACCTGTGAGGAAGAGGAGAGCTGGGTTAAACAGCACCTCCGGGGGTGCCGGGAGCTGAGTGAGGCACCCGGGCGGTACTTCTGTCAATGCAGTAGCTCCTCCTGAAAACGTTCACTTTTTTGGTAGTTTTTCTTTGCTCAGAGCAGGCAAACCCGTGAAATGTTTCTAGAAATCAGAACTACTGAACTCGGCGCAAAGCTGAAAGCACTGAGGAAGGCAAGCGTCAACAGATCTTACAATTTTAGGTCAGGGAGCTTTCTGGCTACTTCTCCGGCCTCCCACTGACGGGGTGGAAGCCAACCTTGCAATGCTTGGACCTAACCAGACCTTGCCAAGGTCACCACTTGTTCCTCAGACAAAACACTCGGACTTCTCACCTAGAATTAACCTTTTGATAAAGCACGGGACAAGACAGCAGTGTGTGGTAGATGGAAATGGGCACAGGGACTGTGGGCATTGTTGAACAGGCAGCAAAAGAGACCAAAGTGACAGCCGTGCAGAATCCGTATCCTTCGCACAATGACACGTGAAGCTGCATGTGGTTGTCCTAAGCCAAGACAACACTCGGTGCCGCTCAACAGCTGCTGGGGGAACGTGACCGTGAGCATCTGGAGGCAGCCTGAGCAGGGAGCGTCTGTCAGGAAGGGTCTGTACAAACAGTGCCATTCTGTCAGAGGTGTTCCTGACCGGCACTGTGAGCGGTACTACCAAGGAGTGGATGGCCAGCATGACAGCAAATACAGGGTTAATCGATCCTAGGTTGCACAGGAATGAGCGATACAGGCATCGGCATCACACCAAACAAACTGCCACAGGTCGGAGGCAAATGGCCAAGCGTCATCGTAGCTCCAGTGACAACTGGTGATGGCACACTGCAGGGGTGTTCCCGAGCAGCAGCCCTGCTGCTGTAACAAACTGCCCGGCTGGACAGACAAATGTTACAGATAAACCAACTCCTTAAATCCCAAAGAGGTGGCAGTAAAAGATTCTAGATCAGCCTTTTGTTAAAGGCCTCCACTACAACAGGCTGAGCCCTGTACAATACACAGGCCCCACAAATGGGCCTGGCATCCATAGGCTTGTCTGATGTTACAGGGCGCCTCAGAAACTGCTGAATTGGGTAACTAGTTTCACTACAATTTCCCTTGCTAAGGGATATGCAACACGATTAACACCCGTTTCTGTTATCCCACCGTGCATTATTATTAAGAACCATAGCGGTATTGTTATTTGTGCTATTAAGAACCATAGCGGTATTGTTATTTGTGCTAGATAGCATTCTGCAAACTATGCCTAAATTATACGTTTAAACCTTCTCATGGTGTAACACCATGGTGGAAAACATTCCAGTCAAAACCAAAATCTGATACCCAAGAGATGCCAAAGCAACAATCTTAACTCTTACACACTGACAACACGTATATAAGCCAATCACCATCTGGTTTGTGCAATTATTAGTCTTATATATTAGCTATAGATTGGTTGTATGGTGCACAACCCTTGTCAACCAGTAAAATATAAACATGTAAATGTGGCTGGAAAAAAATGACAAAAAGATGAAAATTCTTTTTTAAAAAGGAATAAAACTGAAGACCTTCAGATATTTCTCTTGTACAATGTCATCGTTTCAGTAGTAAAATGTAGAAGTGATAATGTTCTGTGTAGCAGAACTGCAAATTGATTCACAGCTTGCTGACATTTATGACAGGTAGGACAGCTTGCTCTTTTCTAATTATCCTCAGATGTCTCCCTTTTGCTGTAACACACTTTCTAGAAATGTGAGCTGACATTCATCAATCAGTCATGGTCAGTCGCAGAGGAATACTACAGTAACCGGAGAGTTGGTGCATCGACTCTAGCTGTGTTACAAAAAGAATGCTACCATTAATATCTAGAGCAGAAAGAGTACAATGGTGACTCAGAAATACTGTCTCCAGCACTACAATACAATACGTTTCCTCCGAGCGTGGTTTGTTTGGGTAAGAAGAGAGAGATCTGTCTGGGGGATGAGAGGTCAGAACTGCTGGAACCACACTAATGATAAAAAAAAATTGCTTGGGAAGGTGTAGCCTTAGACACTTCAATGTATCTGTTGGAGGGGACTCAATTTTTAGTAACGAGGAAGAGATGATAAAAGCACTACAGGGAAAGATACCATCTACAGTGAGCTGATATCTGCTCCAAAATGAATTCTTATGTTTTGTGGAATATTCCATAAAATTTGAAACACCCAATACTCCACCCCCCACTATTCTGCACTGCTGAGAATCTGGAATTGCTTGAACTGTTCTGGAAATCTGTGCATCCACAATACCTTCGGACTTGCCCTGGAGAGGCAGATAACGGGCTTGGAGAGCCACCACCCAGTGGCAATTAGAAGCTATTGCAATAGCGTGACATTTTTATCTGGGCAACTTGTTTTCCAGTTGTGGAAATAAACAGATGGCTAGTCCTTTACTGTCTTCTTAATGCTTTGTTTGGTGCTTTTTTGGTAGTTTTGAATTGTGTTGTCTGTGTATTTGAAACCCATAATACACATTCTAAAGGAAGCGAAACTTACTGGTGTGCAAGTAAGAGCATGCAATGGAGATGTGTGGAAAGTCATGTTAATTCAGAATGTATTTTAATAGCTTGTCTATATTGTTCAGCAGTCTCAAAAGAGCCTGTAACTAAAAAATACCCCTAGGAGTTGGTATCTTGGTTGAAAACTAGATTTCAGGGAGTTTTGTTTGCCCTCAGTAAGACTGGTAAATGCTATAAAAATATTCACAAGCATTTTTCCTTTTCAGCTTCCTCCATTCCTACCCCTTTTCTCACCATTCAGCAGCTCTTCTCATGCTCCTCCTTCTTAGTTTTTTCCACAAGATCAAAATGCCATCTCTGTGGGCCTTGCCACTCTCTCCATCATTAAGAGTATTCGGAAGTGTACTTTTTGATCAAACACTCTGAGTGACAAACACAATTCAAAAGGTGTTATGCAGATGAAGAAATGTGCAAATATGTTCTGATTTTCTGAGGACATCTGCCAGAACCCCGCTGACACACCAACCGTATGAAAATATCTCAGAATGCTATTTTCCCTGACTCTTTCCCTTTCTCAATAGTGGCCACATTCCCTTTTTGTATGAGTTTAATTCCTTGAGGATTTCCATATGGGACACATGCTTTTCTATACTGACAAGTTCATCACGGGTATCTCCATCAGGTACACAAAAGCCTCTGAAAAAAATAGTCTATGTGGACACCAGCTGTAGCACGGATCTAACCCAAATTCAGACATGAAAGATTTATTATTCAGTAGAACCATTTCTTTTGACTGTTCTATGGGCATCAGAAGCATTTCCACTCAGTACATACCTACTTTATGCATAGCTAACCTAAGGACAGTATGCTGTGCCACAGCATAGCCTTCTCCATAAGATACATGGGTTTTTTATAGGCGGTCAACTTGGCTCTTAATTCCAAAGCATGGTATCATAAAAGTAATTAATATATGTGGTAAATAACCAGACAAAGTACTATTTCCATCATAGTGGGCACTGAAAATGTGTGACAGAAAACATAAGAACTTCATAATGATCCCAAACAAACACCTGAAAGCTAGGAATTACAAAATTAAGGGCAGACATGAAATTAAACAGGATTTGGAAGGTATGTAGATATCAAGGTCTCATAAATCAGCTCAACTCTACTCTGTTATTACGCAGATAAATACAAACCTACAAAGTAAAATCCTTAATCTCCTGGTTAGATTTCTTTTCCAGTAAATGGAGGCAAGTTTTAAGCCACCCATGTCCTATTGATAAACGCGTGGACAGGTTTTGTAGACTAGGTATGTAGTTGCTCAAAGGTAGAGCAAATAATAAGGAAAGATTTATTTCCAAAGTTTCTATTAGTAAGAGCTTACAATGTGGACCACTGCATTGTGGCATTTAGTGGGGCTTTGCAAATGTTTGTTACCATTGTGACATATTTTAATGATGTACATCATCAGCTACACTTTTGCTGAATATTTTTGAAAGCACTGTAATAATCTCCTTCAGTTTCTTTCAAAAGCAGAGAGAGACTTCCCAGACCTATATAGGGCATGAGCAGTTGTTCTGGTAGAGTGAACACCTGCTCTGCTTTTATAGTGCTATAAGTCACTGTGAGACTCTACAAATAAAATTGAAATTCTTTTGTTAGAGTTTAACAATAAAAATTCTACAGAGAACTAGTTAGAACCCCCCCCACACCCCAACTTCAAGGTAAGTAAAATGCTACAGATAAATGTTTAACAGCATTCAAACCAGTATCAGTAAAATATTTTACAATCCCCAAAGAGTGGTACAAAATACTATATTCAATTTCCTGTATTTGCCAGAATCAAGAGTAAGAATAATAGCACCTAAAAAAGGTAGCCAATTTGTATTCCCTGTCAGTGACCTGTTGCTTTTTATTTGATGCCAATGTTTTGCAGAAGAAAGAGAAGTATAGTTAATTCAGTGTTGTGAAGAAGGAAAAAAAAAGAATGTTACCACTTTGATATATTAAACAAAAATACCTATTAATTTATGTACCCTTTTCCATTTGTTCATTACTAAAGTGAAAGTGTATATTTGATCTTATTTATTATTAAGGTCATCAATTCCTGATTCTATTTATTACTCCAGACACTACAACAAAGAATGACTCAAATCAAGCAGCAAGAAGTTTGGAGTTTGAGTCTACAGAGTCTCTTGCAGACAGACACGAGGTTGTATTGCCCATGTTTCAGCCTACTGGAAACAAGGCAACAGCACTTGTGCAGAAATCACCAAAAAGTATGTGCTTCAGTTCAAAAGTCTGTCTGCAAAAATTTGGATTATTTTCTAGAATCTGGAAGGAAGAAAAGAGAAAACATGAATATTTTTCTAATATTTCTAAGTTTTAAGCATGTTTCAAATATATCTGATGCTGGTACTTCTTGTTAACAGTACACGAATGCATTTTTGCACAGTGTAATTGTTTAACTTTGGTGTACCTGCAAGGATTTTTGTGTTGCTATTTTTTCTTAAAAATTATATGCTATTGTGAGTGAGGGCTACGTTCTGGAACTCATGGGCATAAACAGTTGTCTTTTATGCAGGATAAATGTAGGAAAAATACATTTCTTTATGGAATAGACCATGGAAACATTAAACAGACTGCATACAAGAGCACTCAGCAATCCAAGCTGTGTGGGTGACGTGATTTCACTGACAGCTGCATGCGAGCGCAGCAGTAGGCAGGCTGATACGGTTTGATAGCATTGTGTCCGGGAGAGTTACACCACCAGAGGATTTCACAGAGGAGCCAGAGACAGTGAAAATGGCAATAAAGACGAGCTTTAGGATCATGGCTAGAATGAACTCATCTGGCCAACTGCTAACTGCAAGGGACTAAGTACTATGAGTATCCTTAATTCCTCCTGTGCCCAAGGAAATGGACCTTTGTATATTCCTTAGGAAAAAAAGGGCTACATCAAAGTACTACCCCACTTCATTCTCAGTTTCTCCTAAAGGAAAACAACCGACAAGATTCCAATACAGACCACTTACTCTGGTCAAAACCAAAAGCTATATTCTTGATTTGTAATTCCACCTGAAGCAGAGTTCTGGGGATGTGAGGTTGATGGGGTGGAGATGGGAAAGAGACTAAGTTTGCAAGGGATGAGATTTGAGAGATTCAGGGAAGTGGCTTTGTTAAAAACATGCACGGCATCCTTACTCTGCAAAGCCTTTAGATACCTGTTTAATGTTAACCACATGTGCAGGTCTCACTGAAGAGTCCTTCTCCCTTTCTCTCTCTTTCTGCTTTCACTGCTTGTCCCCAGGCTACAATGAACTCAAGCAAAGGCAGTTCGAGATCAACTGACATTCAGCCCTGGAGCAGCAGACACCGTGGTGCACACTCAGTCAATTGGGGATCGCGCACATGCAGCCCCTCATTACGTAGGTTCTCAGGGACTAAATTGTGCTTTATGCAGATAGAAACATTAGCAAATTCAAGCTATGAATTTTAGGAAGGCAAAACTGCAGATATGAGAGATTAAATTTTTCAGAGGATTGAAACTTGGCCAAATGTGGGTTAATTCTTAGTAGGACAGCAAAAAGTTGTGTCTGTGACAGAAAGGCATCACCCATCTGCTCTACAGCTCTGTTCCAGGGCTTGCTGAAAAAGCTGTAAGAATCTTCTCCATGAAGGCAAACTGTTGTTTTCTTCCATAGCCACATTCTTAGCTACAATGGGAAAAAGTTAGCTGAAACTTCAAATTATCAGCACAAAAGAAATCTCTGGAATGCAAATTGGGCTAAATGGCATTCAACCTGAGTGGCCTCAACTTGGCAAGAAGTTAACTTGGATAAGAAGTTGAAAACCAAAGATTTATAATGGGATGTGCCATTGCCAGACAATGTTCATCATAAATGTATGTGTCCATGCGTGTATGCCTGTACACACACACCCCCCACACTTATACACATATGTATTACAGTCCTACTATGTCACTGAAGATGTCATAAATATCCCCAAATAGATATATATACTGGCAGCAAAATTGTGAGAAGGCAGTTGGACATTTCAAGGATGTTAAAATTGTGGCAAAAAATGTTCAAAGTGGCTGTGAAGTTAAATGGGTAGTTGCTATTTACAAATATGATGATTACATGCTGTTACCATGGAAACTTGGGATAGAAAATAAAGAGCCAGTTTAACTTCATCTTGAAACTGCCCTGATTGGGAGGAAAACAATATCTGACATTTTTCCAGTAGGAGACTAATTGTCCCTCTTAAAGAATGTACAGTATGTTTCTCCATATTTTTAGCTACTGTGCAAAGTTCTAAAACCAACCAAATGAAGATAAGGCTGGGATAACAGATATATATGTTGTAAGAGTCATAGCACAGTATGATTTATTATTTCGCTATGCTATTTACTGAAATGATAACTATTAAGTATTTTCTCTCCTAATTCTGCTTCAAGGAATTTTGTGTCACGTCTTAGTATATGGCCTGGTAATTCTCCCCAAGTACATTTTTTCCTTATCTGTGTTTCTGCTTTGACAATATAATGAGTGAAGCATGCTCTAAGGATGTGACTCATTTCCATCAAAACAAGCTTCCTGAGAACCACAAAAGAGGCAGGGAGATGACCACTGGCCCTGGAAATTTTCAGGCCAATTCTAAATGTGAATCAGTTGGGAGCATAAACTGAACAAGTTATTCCTAAATAAACGATGGACCCAGCAAGTTTTCAGCAAGCACTGAGGCTGGAAATCAGAAGACTACACAGATGGTACCATCTGTCAGTCTTCTGGGAATCATTCTGGTGCTGAAAACAACCCTTCTGAGCCAGATGCTCCGAGCCACAGAACTGTTTGCTAACAGACACACACACTACACCCAACAATGTTGTGTTGGATCCCCAGCATTCGCCAGGTATCTGTACACAAACGGAGCTGGCATATTCAATGCGCCAAGGGTAGACAATCGGTGAGTGAAAGGTCTTATTGCCATTGGCTGGAAGTTCCGTTAAAGATGTGATTAACATCCTTGTTCCAGCCTGAGTTTGAAAGCAGTAAAAATTGCACCTGTTTGACCTCTATCCCTGTTGCCATCCCAGGGGGTGAAAGTTGACAGCCAGCTCCACTTGTCCACAAAGCCTTTCATTCAAAGCAGGGCAGCAGGCCAAGAGCTGCAGGCATGTGGATGTACACTGAAACTTTAAGGTGAGTCTTTAAATTTCTTTTTCTTCTTTTATACAATAAGTTTGTTCCTTTTGTTACATACACCAGCTTACAAGCCAGTAGTTCATTTTATATGGACGCACAGTGTCCAATTTACATCAGCTGCAATTCCTACCTCTTTCATCAGGAAGAAGTGTTGTTATTGCTATGTGGAAAAAAAAAACATTTGCAAAACTCCTGAACTTGTTATTTTTCTTCTTTTCAGGGACAAAGTCCTTTCCAAAAGCTGTGCTATTTGACAGCTGAGTGCCCTTCAGCTTTGTCACTTTTCACAGCATTTATAAAGTTGTTCCAAATTATAGGGCTGGAGCACCTCTCCTATGAAGACAGGCCGAGAGAGCTGGAGTTCAGCCTGGAGAAGAGGGGCTCCTCTCCAAGGAGACCTTATAGCCCCTTCCAGTACCTAAAGGGGGCCTACAGGAGAGATGGGGAGGGACTCTTTATCAGGGAATGGAGCGATAGGATGAGGGGTAATGGTTTTCAACTGAAAGAGGGGAGGTTTAGATGAGACATTAGGAAGAAATTCTTTACTGTGAGGGTGGTGAAGCACTGGCCCAGGTTGCCCAGAGAAGCTGTTGGATGCATCATCCCTGGAGGTGTTCAAGGCCAGGCTGGATGGGGCTTTGAGCAACCTGGTCTAGCAACCACCACCACCACCACCACGGCAGGGGGGTTGGAACTAGATGATCTTTAAGGTCCCTTCCAACCCAAACCACTCTATAATTCTGTGATTCTGTGATTAAAATTAGTAACAGTGAGACACTGCACTGAGACACTTTCAGATGGTAATGTTTCTACACTTCTGCTCTGATAGATACCTGTCTCACTCAAATACACATTTGAAGCACTTTAAAGCAGAAACTTCCACTAAGATTAATATACTCAGCTTGACAGTTCCTAGTCCAAGTGCTTATAATGGCAGAGACGAAAGTCTTGAGTATTGCAGAAAAGCAAATGATAATTATCTGCCAGACATTTCTATGACATTTTGAAGAAAAAGCGAACATTCAGTGCTCTTTGCACCTCCTCTGTGATAATGCTCACCAGTGATTTCCATTTGCCTATCAATATATTCTGCTTGGAAAGTTCAAGTAATCCAGCCAAATGCTGACACTTACGTGACAATAATGACACCCTACAGAGAACTGGTTTCTTCAAGAACTACTGTCAGAACTTTATTGGAATTAGTAGAAATTGATATTCACTAAAAATTATTAAATATTTCTTCCTTGTGTTCACTCTCTATCAAACCTGTACCTGAAACTTACTTTAGTCCCCTACACTGCCAGGCCTTGTGGCATGCACGGACTGTCTATGACAAACCCTGCTTCTAACAAACCTCTGTGCTTGTAACACCAATCCCAACAACAAGAGTCCATTATCTAATTGTTAATTAGACATTAGCCACAAGGCTGACTACAGCCGTGAAGATATGCATAAGCACAGAGAAATGGAGCTTAGCTATGTCTAGTTTGGACAATACTGAATGCATTTAACTTTTCAGTGCAAAGTGTGATGAACCAAATTGGTGGCCTCCTCTTCATTTTTAATTACCAATCTCATGCTATCTGATCAAGACACAACCTTTATCAGGTAAGCATATTCCCCCCATACCACATTCTGCATTGCTTTTTTCTTACTGTTGAGTTATATCCAGGGAAGTACTATATATTGAAACTCCATTCAATAGGGATATTTTTTATTATTCTGATGCTGCAAATTGTGAAAACCTATTATGGCTAACTTCCTCATTAAACAAATATTTGTTCAGGTCCAGAAAACATTTTTATGATGAAGTTAGGCTACATTTAATGAAATAGCTCATGTTTCATTGCCCTCCACCACAGGAAAATACAGCTCTCAGTTGATATCTTAATTTACAATATGCTATTTTGCATTGTGGCTCTGTTTAGTGAATAAGCAAAGAGCGACACTTTACTGAGACTGATGCATAAGACATTAATTAAATAAAAATGCTGCATTGCTTATCTTGATATAAGCAGTGTTTGCAACTGCATTCTCTGGTACTTGATGTTAAACTGCCACATAAAATTAAGACTATTTCCAATCTTCATGGTGCTTGGGATTTTACATTTCAATTTCTGAATTTGCCAGCAGATACATTAAAAATCTCAAGCAGAAACTCCTCCTACAGCTATGGATCTAAGAAGTGCCTAGAATACAATTCATTCTACCAAGTAAAGTATGTCACATTTTCAAGATAAGAACAGAACATTACTGCTTTTCCAGAGGCTTCATGTGAATAACTAATGTGTCAAGTCTGAAACTAGCAACAAGAAGACTTGTATATCAACCAGAATTTTTTATGCTTTTTTAAACCTCTGAAGTATGTAATGCTGTTATCATTCTTTTCTCTTCTTTTTTCTTTTCCTTTTTTTTTCAGGCTACGTACACGATGCTGTTTTTAGCAAACTTCTGCAAAAAGATGTTACCCTCCACACTTGTTTGCAAATGTTGGGTGCTCCCATAACTTGCACAGCTTAACACAGAAGATGTTAATTAGCAAGTGCTACTTTCTTTGGGGACCTTGACTTTGAATTCTTCATCGCTTTCTGATGCTAGTTTATTTTTCTGAAGTTTCTGGATTTTCTAAACTGGTCTTGGTCTGAAAGTAGTACCTGACTTCCATAAATTGAATACTGGACTAGGTGACTCTTTGTTAGCTGTATTGTAATTGCTTTGCTGATGCGTTAATGGTAGGTGTTCAACCCTGCCTGTCTCTAATAAAATTTTACTTTTCAGCATAGGTAGTTTACAGAATTAAACAGCTGATCTCTTACTATAAAGTCAACTTTCTAAAATTATAAGGTTGGATGCTGAACTTTAGATGAACCTATTTCACATTCTTCCTACTATCAGTTTAAGAAGGTATCATCTAGTCACAAAAAAATGTTACAAAGATCAACTTCATCACACAACAGGAAGACTTAAATTTCTTTTTATAGGCAGCAACATAATGCAAATAAAGACAATTCTGTAGCACCCTGTATTGATGGAAGTGTGGCTCACAATCATCACTAAACTTCTGTAAGCAGTTTACTAAGAAATTGAAGGCAATAACTCCAATGAAAATAAGTAATGCATAAGAATGCATACAATATGCTGTGCAAAGCTTTCTGTATTGACTTGCCCTTCAGAGTCCTGCATTTGAACATAGGGACAATGCTTGTTGTGGAATCTGTGTTATTTTGTGTTTCTTAATGACTATATAAAGCTCTTCTAAATTGGATTATGCCTGGTATTCTTTCTAACATCCTTCTTCCCTCATGTAACCCATACCTTAGAGGAAACATAGGAAAAAGCTATGAAACATGTCTAATAAATTTCAGTTCTGTTCAGGGGGAAAAACACCCACAAACCTCAAAGAAATTAATAATTCTGAGAATCATGAGCTCGCTGCATTTCTGCAAGTGTCCAGAAAATGCCAGATCCACCCTATCTAAACAACCTCTTGGTACATGACCTTGTGGTACAACTCTGATCAGTTCCATGGAATTTCCCCTACATTTTCCTCCCAATTCAGCTGGCTGACCTCAGTCACAGATTTTTTTTTTTTTTTTCTCTGCCAATGCAGACGCTTTCAGCAGCAAAGATTAAGAACAAAACAAAACCCTCAAAAGTGAGACCCTCGTGACAGACATAGTGTTCTTCATTCATGCTTCAATTCAGCTCCTGTTCCTGGAGGCACATGACCGCAGGCAGCTGCACTATGCCTGCATCTGCATGCCCCGAGAGCCAGCTGCCTCCCTCCCGACAGCAGCCAAGGGACAAACTGATGTAGATGCCCAGGGCCGTAGGACAAAGAGAGAATGCAAACTACACTGATGTTACACACACAAGGCACCTCGCTGGGCCTTGATGAACCAGAGCCTAAAGTAGGTACAGGTTTTAAAGTGAACCAAAATACAGATACAAAATAGCCAATTAGCCCCCTAAACAATTACTTTCAGAATCAGAATCAGAATCAGAATCGTAGTGGTTGGAAGGGACCTCAGAGATCATCGAGTCCAACCAACAGTAAAAAAAAAAAAAAAAAAAAAAACAACAACAAAAAAAAAACCCACACACCACAAACAAAACCACCACCCACCACCTGAACACACAACAACAACAACCAAACCAAAAACCATCACCCACCCACACAGCACCCCACCGCAAACCAGTAATCTTGGACACTAGAGCATGCCCTGAAGAACCATGTCTACACGTTTCTTAAATACCTCCAGGGATGGTGACTCCACCACCTCCCTGGGCAGCCCATTCCAATGCCTGATAACCCTTTCAGTAAAGAAATGTTTCCTAATATCCAACCTGAACTTCCCCTGGCGCAACTTGAAGCCATTACCCCTTGTCCTATCATCTGTGACTTGGGAGAAGAGACCGACCCCCGTCTCTCTACAGCCTCCTTTCAGGTACTTGTACAGAACAATAAGGTCTCCCCTCAGTCTCCTCTTCCCCAGACTGAACAACCCCAGCTCCCTCAGCCTCTCCTCGTAAGACTTGTGCTCCAGACCCCTCACCAGCTTCGTTGCCCTTCTCTGGACCCGCTCCAGCACCTCAATGTCCCTCTTGTGGTAGGGGGCCCAAAACTGGACACAGTACTCGAGGTGGGGTCTCACCAGTGCCGAGTACAGGGGGACGATCACCTCTCGGTCCCTACTTGCCACACTGTTCTTGATACAGGCCAGGATGCTGTTGGCCTTCTTAGCCACCTGGGCACACTGCCGGCTCATGTTCAGCCGACAGTCGACCAACACCCCCAGGTCCTTTTCTGCCAGGCAGCTCTCCAGCCACTCTGCCCCCAGCCTATAGCGCTGCCTGGGGTTGTTGTGACCGAAGTGCAGGACCTGGCACTTGGCCTTGTTAAACCTCATCCCGTTGGTCTCGGCCCATCGATCCAGCCTGTCGAGATCTCTCTGCAGAGCCTCTCTACCCTCCAGCAGATCAACACTGCCACCCAGCTTGGTGTCGTCTGCAAACTTACTGAGGGTGCACTCGATCCCCTCGTCCAGATCATTGATAAAGATGTTGAAGAGAATTGGCCCCAGTACCGAGCCCTGCGGGACACCACTCGTGACTGGACGCCAGCTGGATTTAACTCCATTCACCACCACTCTCTGGGTCCGGCCCTCCAGCCAGTTTTTAACCCAGCAGAGGGTATTCCCATCCAAGCCATGGGCAGCCAGTTTCTCCAGGAGGATACTGTGGGAGACTGTATCAAAGGCTTTGCTGAAGTCCAGATAAACAACGTCCACTGCCTTTCCTTCATCCAGCAAGCGGGTCACTTTGTCATAGAAGGAGATCAGGTTTGTCAAGCAGGACCTGCCCCTCGTGAACCCGTGCTGGCTGGGCCAGATCGCATGGGTGTCCCTCATGCGTTGCATGATGGCACCCAGGATGATCTGCTCCATGATCTTCCCAGGCACCGAGGTCAGACTGACAGGCCTGTAGTTCTCTGGATCATCCTTCCGGCCCTTCTTGTGGATGGGCATCACATTTGCCAGACGCCAGTCGGCCGGGACCTCCCCAGTTTGCCAGGACTGCTGGTAAATGATGGAGAGTGGCTCCGCAAGCACTTCTGCCAGTTCCCTCAGTACCCTCGGGTGGATCTCATCTGGTCCCATAGACTTGTTTGCATCTAGGTGTTGGAGCAGGTCCCTCACCACCTCCCTTTGAATTGCAGGGGCTTCACTCTGCTCCCCGCCCCTGCCTGCTAGTTCAGGGGTCTGGATATTTAGGGAACCCCCTATCCTACTACTAAAGACAGAGGCAAAGAAGGCATTTAGGACTTCAGCCTTCTCCTCATCTTTGGTTACTATGTTACCTCCCTTATCCAGTAGAGGATGGAGGTTCTCCCGAGATCTCTTCTTGCTATTGATATATTTATAGAAATTCTTTTTATTGTTTTTAACATCCAGAGCCAGGTTGAGTTCTAGTTGGGCTTTGGCCTTCCTAATCTTTTCCCTACATAACTTTGCTATACCTTTGTAATCTTCCTGCGTGGCCTGCCCCTTTTTCCAAAGGTCATAAATTCTCCTTTTTTCTCTAAGCTGTGACCCTATCTCTTTGCTTAGCCAGGCCGGCCTTTTCCCCTGACGGCTCGCTTTACAGCGCGTAGGGATGGCCCGCGCCTGGGCTTTTAAGACTTCCTCCTTGAAAAACACCCAGCCTTCCTGAACACCTTTGCCCTTCAGGGATTCCCCCCATGGGACTTTTCCAACCAGTGATCTGAAAAGGCTGAAGTCCGCCCGCCGGAAGTCCAAGGTTGAGGTTTTGCTAGCCCCCTTTCTTACCTCTCTAATAATTGAAAACTTGACCATTTCATGGTCACTAAGCCCAAGACGGCCTCCGACCACCACATCTCCCACTAGTCCCTCTCTATTTGTGAGCAGCAGGTCTAGAGAGGCACCTCCCCTGGTTGGCTCACCTACCAGTTGTGTCAGGAAGTTATCTTCCATACACTCAAGGAACCTCCTAGCCTGCCTGCTCTCTGCTGTGTTGTATTCCCAGCAGATGTCCGGCAGGTTGAAGTCCCCAACCAGAACAAGGGCTGGCGATCGAGACACTTCAGCCAGCTGCTTATAGAATGCCTCGTCTACCTCCTCATCCTGGTTGGGTGGTCTATAGCAGACTCCCAGCACCAGATCTCCCTTGCTAGCCTTGCCCTTCATCTTTACCCATAAACACTCAACTCTATCATTGCTGCAATCAATTTCCATACAATCAAAACACTCCCTAACGTACAGAGCCACACCCCCACCTCTCCTTCCTTGCCTATCCCTCCTGAAGAGCTTATAGCCATCCATCACAGCATTCCAGCTATGACCATCATCCCACCATGTTTCTGTGATGGCGATTACATCATAGATGTCCTGCTGCACAATGGCTTCCAGCTCATCCTGTTTGTTGCCCATGCTACGTGCATTAGTGTAGATGCACTTAAGCCGGGCACCCGATTTCACCCCCATCCATGGTTCTTTCCCCTCAGGCTCGTTACCAATGGGCCTGGTATCCTCCCCTTCCCCTTTTGATTCTAGTTTACTCCCGGGTACCACTTCAGTGACCCTGGTTCCAACCCCGTCCCCCTTCAAATCTAGTTTAAAGCCCTCTTAATGAGCCATGCTAACTCCTGTCCCAATATCCTTATTCCCCTTTGTCTTAGGCTTTCCCCACCTGTCGCAACCACGCCTGGTGACCTATAAGTCTGCCTATGCTCAAAGAATCCAAAGTCCTGGCTTTTACTCCAGCCTTTCAGCCATAAGTTGAACCGTTGTTTTTTCCTATTTATCCTTTCATCCTGCCCAGTGACTAGTGGGATAGAAGAGAACACAACCTGTGCTCCTGATCCCTTGACTAGTTGCCCCAGACTTCTGAAATCCTTCCTCATTGCCTTGAGGCTTCTAGTATTTATCTCATCATGGCCCACCTGAAATATCAGAAGTGGGTAATAGTCCGAGGGCTGAACCAGGGTGCGAGTTTTATTTAGTATATCCCTAGTCCTGGCCCCAGGGAGGCAAGTTACTTCCCTGCGGGACGGGTCCGGCCTACAGATTGGGCCCTCTGTACCATGCAAAAGGGAGTCACCGATTACAATGACCCTTCTTTTTTTCTTAGTCATTGAAGTCTTGAGGCACGGGGGTGGGTGACTCATCCAGGGAGCTTCACTGGGGAGTTCATCATCTCCAGTATCATCCGCCTCATCCCCAAAATCCAGATCACCAAACAAGCGTATCTGGGAGTGTGGGGGAGGCCGTCGAGGGTTCCGCTTCCGACTCTGAGGCAGGACCCTTGGTTTTTCTGGTGTTTCCAGCCGAGATGTTCCATCCTCCTCTCCATCAGCCAGCTCCTCCTCCAAGATTCCGTATCGGTTCTGGAGGGGTAGCTGGGGAGGTGGGAGGGGCAGGGAGATTTGCCTGCTTCGCCCAGCGGGGACCTGCTTCCATTCCCCCTCCTCTCCGAGATCCCCTTCTACCGCCGTGTGAGAAGCGGGGAGGGGGTCCTCTGGTGTATGTGGGGCCCCAACATGTTCCCTTACACTCAGGGAGTGGGCCCACCAGTCTATCTCCTTCTCACACTCCCTGATGGTCCTCAACCTTCCCACTTCCTCCTTCAGCTCAATCACCAGGCTAAGGAGATCATTCACCTGTTCGCATCTCACACAGGTGTTGTCTCCACTACCCTCCATGGCAAGGGCCAGGCCCCGACACTCCCTGCAGCCAGAGGCCTGGACACCCACATGTTTATGCGGGGCCTCTGTCTGAGTGCCCACAGCTTTCTTAACAACGGCCTGTGACCTAGTTCTAACCATAGCTTCTGGTCTGTTATCAAGAGACAGCGGGAGGCTCAGTACCAGTCGTGTGACTACTGAAAGAAACTGAACTTACCTTGTACAAAGGCAGAGGTTCAGGACGCTGTTGTCCGAGTCCCAGCCACGAGAGGCACTGACCAGGACACGCCCCCGAGCACTGCTTACTGGTCAGTGGGCCGAGGCTAGCCTTTCAAAGAAGTCCAAAGCACATATGGACAAGCTACGGATTGAGCACATATTGATAGGACGCACATCCTCTGAGGGTTGCATTTCCACAAGTTTTCTATTTAGATAGGCAGTCGGGCATTTTTAAAGTATTTCTGGCTCGTAAGAACTGTATCTCACCATAATAACAGCTCCTGGAGTGAGAACCTTTCTCTGCGCAAGTGAGTCATGATGGGCTTTGTTACACTGGATCTATTCTTCCTGTGAAACTGAGTTTTTAAAGAAACCAGTAATGTCTTCTCAGCTGCAATAAGCATCTTCCATATACATGCTGCTTTCATAGCAGTTATGCATGTGATGAGTGCTGGAAGATGTAAATCAAAAGAGTATTCTCCTCAGCTGTTCCCATTCCCTTGAAAGCTCTGTTTATTCCCTGGTAAACTGAGTGAACTCAGTGTATCACTGACACAAAAATAATTAGGCTACTGTCTGCATCCCTTCAGTTGTACCTCACTCCTTGCCAGTCCTCTCAGCTGAGGCTGGCAGAGATAATTCCAGCAGTGATCATTTTTTCTTCAGCTTCATGGTATAAAGAGTGACAGCAGGAACCAGATACCCTCTTCTTCCCTAGCTGGCACTCTTTTGACACAAGTACAAAATGGGAGTCCTATTTCAGCTTGGCAGCATTTTTGCCTCCATTTTGTGTGAAAGCAAAGGGCTCCCAGGAGGTCAAGAAAAGTTTTGATGAGGGCAAGTGCATGGAGGCAAATGGGAAAAAAATCCATTTGCAAAGCCTGATGCCTGTCTTGTATTTCTGTTATGGCTGTATTAAATGTGGAGATGATGTGTTTTATTCCCACACATGCTCGATGATGAAGTATAAAAGAAAATTGACAAGCTCCTAAGTAAATTGTTGGGGATGCTTTTTACTGTCTCATAAGAAAATGGTACAGCTGTAGGTCATCTAATTTACAGCTCTTTCTGTCATCATCTGCTCTTGAATTCAAAGCACAAAGGCCAGGGGTGAGAGCATTAATGACATCCAGAGATTCAATGGATAAAAACAAAGGGGAAGCATGCAAGTCAATTAGCAGCACAACTTGGCAATGACAGCAGCCAGCCCTCAAAGACAGAAGTTTCCAAGAATGATTATTGCAGTGCACAAGTGCTAGGGATTTCAACTCAGCAAAAGGAAAGCATACTAGACTCAGATAAAGAGAATTTGTTGTCATCACTTGCTTCTGTGCATTTTAAGGGTAATATAAATATTAATGCCGTCCAGCAATTTTTAAATGTACCTATGCTTTTTAATGGAATAAGCATTATTTAGGTACAGGGTGGAGCTCAGTGCTATTGCAGAGCAATGCAATATTAATATTATAGTTCTAAGCACTTCCCTCTTCCCCAAGGAAAGAGCTAACAGATCTTTATGCAAGCTTTGTAGAAATGACTACTCCTATGTAGTGCGACCGCCCCAGCTGAGAAACAGTAAGTGTTAGAGCCACTATTTAAGTTGAAGCCAGTGTTCTTTGTGGGTCAAAGTAAATGCGTGAACCCCTGCGCTCTGTGCTTCTCAAGGAAGAAGCACATCTTGGACCATGTTTTCAAAAAACTTCAAGACGCAGTGAGAAACCCTAGATCCAGGGTTTTTTTCTACTTAGCCATAGGCCCCCGATACACCTAAATAAGGAGAAAGGATCACTCTAGGGTTTCGGTACAGATATAATGGCATGCTTAAAGAGTGACTGAAATAGAGATGGGTGGAAGCGCTCCCTGGAGAGGCCTTTCTGTCTTCTGGAGATTATAGAGGGAATCTAAAGCAACTACATTACTCTCCCAGTACCTAAATGAAGCATCTGAAGTTTGATAGGATGAAGTGGTACCTTAGAAATATTTGAAAAGTAACTCAGAAGCAAGATAATGCACCTCCTTATTTATAAAAATGATTCCTAACTGCTTCTTTAGGCACCTAATAAATTGGCAAATCTGAACTAGCTATACAAATGGGGACAGCCTGAGGAAGCTTCCAGGAAATCGTATTACACGTTATAACTTGGCTGCCTTCATTTAGGCTCTGTCAGCAGTGGAATTATCACATTACAGTGGCTGGCAAAGAAAAGGGCACCATGAAGGGACTCAGAAATGAAATGTTTCCAGATTAGCGATTATCTTCATTGACTCATTGAGTTTGAAGCCAAAAGCACACTCAGTTAATCTGAACTTCCACACACCGAGTGGGCAGATGTATACATGATATGTTGATGCGTTTGTTGTAAATGCTGTGGAAGGAACATGAATAAATGGATACTTGGATTTTCTGTTAGGAGATCCCTTGTTGGTTCCAAATCTCTGAGGTGTTGTCAAATGCCAGTTGACAGGAGCCAATCCTTGCTGAACATGAGGGCTGAGGATTTTTTTTTTTAATTTACTGCACTGGCATAATGCTTTGATTCAGCACAGATGCCTATCAATATGAACAGTCCCAGGGAAGGCAACACCTGAAGTAGACAGCTTTTATACACTGAATTAGGACTACTAGATTTCAAACTGTGCTAATTCTGAGGGAACATGAACTTTCTTGATATGCCTTAAACTTTTTAAGTGCCTGTTCTGCAATAATTTTTTCTCTTACTTATATTACAGTAGGGCCTGGCTGAGACCAAAACCCATTGTGTAGGGTACCACACAAAACACAGCAGGAAGAATCCACATCCTACAGATCTTACATTTTTCGGAAGGTTTGTAGCTTTTCCAGAGTCGAGTGACACTTGAACAAAGAATGTTTGAAATACTACCTTAACTCTTACGTCTTTGGCTGAAATAATTTTTTTGAAGACAAGGATGCTGGCCGAATGTTAGTGCAGAGCTGAAAACCAGGCAGCGCACCTTGAAATACAGACACAGCAGGCAATAAAACTACAGTGAAACCACAATCCCTGAAATCACTCTATCTGCCTTTCTTGCTTGAATGGTTTTGGAAAACAGCTTTCTGCTTTGGAGCCAACTTATCAACCTGTTCAAAATAAGTAAACAGCACCATATCTGGTGAGTTGGTCTCAGAGATGGGCTATATTAACCCTTTTTGTACCATGTCTGTTAAATGATAAGTTACTGGAGGAAGGGCTGCCTCTTGGTCTGCATACATAAAGAGCACAGAGATGCCCAAGCCTCGGTAATTCCTGTGCCAACATCAGAACTTTCCATTTCTGGCTGTTGTTAGATCACGGGTCAAATCATGCAAAGAGCTTTTAGTGTGCGCTTGGAAGCCTTTTTCATATAGATGAGGTTTTCAGCAATTGATCCACACATTGTGTAAGTCAGTTGCATATTGGCTCCATGCCTGGAGCTTGATTGCTCCCATCACTGGTTTCTGGTGAATGCTTCCTGCAAGGTACTCAGAAATTGTCAAGTAATTGTCTCTTAAGCTTTTGTATATGCAGAGAATATACAATATGGAGAGAGTTATCCTCTCCAGATTTATCAACTACTACACAAATAGGCATTGTCTGTAGTATTTTTCACTACATTTTAATTAAGGGCCGTCTCTTCCAGGGCTGACCCAACATATTAATATAGAGGAAATACCTTCAGTGCTTCAAATAGAAATCTTTACAATTTTCATTTTGATGGGATTTTATAGCTACCTACAAACACTTCCAGACCTGACACAGTAAGGAAACAAAAGGAGATAACATTTCTGCTTTGACTCAAATCCAATATGATTATCTTAGCAAAGTTTAGGCTGCCAGACCCTGTAGCAATGTTTTGCTATCATGTTAGTGGCAAGGGAGAAGGGATGTTTTTTACTTCAACCTAGGCACACACTTCTACACTTTGTAGCCTTTCCCCAAGAGGGAAACCGAGGTGCAGGCTGGAAGTGAACTACTCTGTATGCCAACCAGATTCACTATCTGCAACATTTCAGCTTGATATGCAATCTATAGTTTTGCTTAGACAGAGTAGATTATCCTGCATATTTCCTTATGTGCCCCCCTCTTTCTACTAACTCTGCAAGTTGCATGCTGATGCAAAGGTGCTGCATCCTCTGTTCTTCCTCTTGCAGGCTGCAGGCCTAAAATGTTTCTGCTTCAGTGTCCATGTATGTGCAAGATAAATATCCAGTCTCAGAAATTATCGATAGAGTGGAGGTTTGAAAAGAAGGAGAATTAAGTGAAAAAGATCATGCAGGAGACCTAAGTACAAAGAGGTAGATGAAGGGAAACACTTCTGAGGCACACTTCACGGGCCTTTTCCTTGTTCTGATGTGAGATGATTTGCTTCTGGCTTGTCTTAGCAACAACAAACAGCACTGTGCTGTGTGGTGGCCCTAGTACTGCGGCTTGGTCAGAGGATCTCAGGGGCAATATATAGCTTGGCAGAAATTACTCTTAGCAAAGAATTCAGAGTACTTGGGTTTGGGTGTGTAGAATGCGCTGGCCCTCTTGCAGGACTGTTTCTGAAACGTAGCTGTCAGATTTTCTATTTTCAGTCAGAGAAAATTAGAACACCTCAGGACTGTATAGCAGAGATCAGCTGCAGAAATAAAACACTGTCAGTCAAGAAGCTCTACTCTTAGCCAGAGCTCCTGCTGCTTAATCAAAAGGCATGCAGAGGCTTCTGGGAAATGGCAGATACTGGAGTCCGTCCCTATAAAAAGCAGTAGTCAAACACAATCACTTCCTATGCATTTCAGCATAGCTAGTATACAGCACACTAACTCCCAGGAAACAATGGATAGTCACCCTTCGCTTTGTGACAAGGTGTTTTAGTGTCTGACTGCTGGAAGAGAAGGGAAAAAATATGGGGCCTAATGCAAAACCTTCTGAAGACATGATAATTTCCACTGATTCTAGTGTTTGGCAAGCTGGGTTTAAGAGGGCAGGCTCAATATGCATTTGAAGACAACACAGAGTGGGGTCTTTGGAGCAAGACGAGGGAATTGACTTTTAACTTCCCAGTTCCAGTGAGCTTCAAGAATGAAATTAAGCAAAACAGACGCCCCCTCATCAACAGTCATTCCCAAGTCAATGCCTGCCCTAAGTCCCAATCTTCATTAACAAGCAGCATGTAACTGAAGCTTTCTTATCTAGGTTCAAATATAATGACACACTAGAATATAGATCAGGAGCTTCTATAGCGGTGGCCACTGGCTATGGCTTGGCTACAGGAAGTGTAGATCTATTTCACCACATTAGCACAGATTTTCTAAGTGACTGTGTCTAAGTCTACTGTCCCTGTGCTTTAGTCCCTTCAATGAAAATGGAGTATAACTACTCTTTTGATTTCTCCCTCTTCCCTTGCCATGTCTTTATTTTAGCTATGAGTGTGAACCATCTCCTTTGTGTGCAGGTAGAACTGTCTTTAAATGCTAATGGAATAGTACAGCCAATGTAAAGGTGAGAGTCAGAGCCCAGATAATTCAGAGGAAACACTCCCACTGATGATGGCTAGCTGACAGGCCCAAACACAGTTCTTAGTGGAAAACAGAGATGTGTTGTGCAAGTATTTTTTTCCTCTTCCTCTTCCTCTTCAGAGTGGCTGTGATGAGACAGGAACTTTTCTGCAAGTTGCAAAGGACCTAGCCCATCCCTGATAATCCTGTGCTTTTCAAAACTGCCTACAAATAAAAGTGAAATCCAAAACTCTGTTCCTGCCAAACAGGCCACATGGCTTTCTAGTGGCGTGACCTGCAGGGATCTCTGATAAGCACGTGGTCTTTCTCCTGCCAGTTTATTTTTAATCAGATCCAAACAATAGAAGCTGACAATGAAATCCCAGAGTCTCACCCAGAAAGTTCCTCAGCTTTTGGCTTGACTTTTTGTTTGTCTGTTGTTCTGGGTGTACTCTGCAATCTGCTGCCTGGAAGGCTACACTGGCCTTACACCAAGAAGCTGAAGACAGCATCTTATTTGCATACAACCCTCCATACTGATTCCTCTGGAGTAAGTGCCTGAAGACATCATTTCATTGCAGAAGCATACTGAGGTGTCTGGAGTGCTCCACAAACGACAGCCCAGAAGGAGGAAAATGAGAGGATGCATGGTTTCAGGTATAGGGCAAGAAGAAGCATCTTCCACCTCTGTCACAGCCTTCTCATGCACTTGGGCAAGTCTCTCAGTCTTGCTGTCAGTATGCTAGAGCTAATCAGGTATTGTTCTGCTTAAAGGCAAGTCCCATTTTCAAAAGCAATTTAGGCTTTTCTCAGCTCTGAAGCCTTAGCTCACAGATTTTCCTAATACATAAATGTTTAAGTTTTTGAATTGCTCCAAAAATGCTTATCTGTTCTGTCAATGTAGTAGCTTGTTGCTCATATCACCTTTAGCAAAATCCAGGCCTCAAGCTGACGAGAGCTGGGAAGGTGAGTAGCACAGCCCTTCTTTGTGTCTGCCATCAAAATATGCCTCCATGACCCCTGGGAGCTCGGCCGCCAGCACATGCTACAGTCTGCACTGCTGGGGTCTTATTACTAGCTACGTTCAGTGGAGCAGAATGTTTCCACAGACTACAAGCAAACTACATATTCCAGATATGTCATACAGGTATGCTATGTTTTGCAATTACATGTTATGTTTTGCTATATGGGTAAGTTATGTTTTGCAAATTTGAGTGGAACAAAACCCAGAGCAATTTAAAAATCTGGGCCCTTCACTTTAGCTCCTCACATGTAAGACAATACTCCTGTTAGGAGACCTGTCTGGATTGTAGTTCTTCAGAGGGAAGGCTGTCCTGCTCTGCCTGCATGCTGCAGTCCTGGTCAGGACCTTGGTACCACACCACAAGAACCCCCTTCAGTCACTAAGGAAACACTCATCTCACATGACAATGTGACAAAAGCTGATCACAGATTCATTTTTGCAGGTAAAATGTGCTAAGGAATTTTAATCCTGGGTGCAGGTCAATTACCCGCAAGAATGATAGGAGATAAGAGCTAAGAGTCTTTTCCACTGGAAAGAAGGAAGTATGTTAAAGCAGTCTGGATAAAGATTTTTGTCCAAGTCTATGATTTACCTTTCTGCTTAGGACTATTATATACAAGGCTAAGACAAAACAACCTTCTGGAACACTAGAAATATGTTCTTTTCCATCTCCCTCTCATCAGGGAAACTTTACAGGCTACGTACAAACTATTGCAGAGTTGGTTAGTTTCACAAACACTTAATGAAGCTTGCTTTATTTTTGGACCTATCCTCTGCTCTGCTATTCTCACCTATTTTCTAAATACTTTCAAGTTGCCCATAAACTTCATACTTAAGCTTTGAAAAACTAATAAATACATTAATAACCATATAACAAATTTGGACTCCTAGTTCTTGAAACTCCTTTTTCAGTTTCAAGGTGTCCTCCAGCAGCAGCTCCAGTTTCAGCAGGACTCCAGTTTCAGGTGTCCTCCAGCAGCAGCTCTCTTTCTGTTGCAACCACGGTTGTTTGGTCAGATTATTAATCTTTTTCTTTATTTTAGTATTTTTCATTTCATTAACTTGCAAGCAATGCTGATTCTTAATATGATTTTTTTTTTTGCCTGGTTGAGCACTGTATTAGTTGTAGTAGTATTAACAGCATTAATTATAGTACTTAATAATGCTGACATGTATTTTGTTTGAAATAATTTGTTCATCCTTAAAGAAAATATGTATTCTGATTGGTTTAGAGTTCAATTATATTTTATAAACCAAAGTAGGAAATTTGAAATATAAATTTTAGCAGCGTATAAAGAATCTATTAAGCCCCTCAAATGGCTGTGAAAATTCAAATGCTTACATTGGTGGCAGTCAAAATTTAGAATGTATTGAAGAGATGCATTATGTCAGCTGCATTATGACAAAGAATTACAAGTCACCATATGGCTTAATTTTTCCAAATAGCAATTTCTTAAGCATTTAGAAATTTATTTTTTCCAATTGAATTTTAACTGGTATGTTTTAACTACAACTGGCAAGTTGAACTTCTTGTTTATTTAATCAGGACAAGAGCGGGAGTTTAAAAAGGGGGTTTGGTAACTCTGAAACATTCCAAACATATTTTTTTTAAGGTATTAGGGAGGGATGAATCTCACACCAAGCTTTGAATGTGACCAGACTGAAGGCGCAATTATGAATAGGCTTAGAATTTCAGCAAAAGCCTTCACTTCCACGCTTCACTGCCAATCAATTTGAAAACAATCCACATTTGTAATAGTATTCATCTAAATATTCTAGTCCTTTTGCTCTGGGTACTAAGACTCAGACCTTCAGCTCTGCAGCACGGCTAGTCAGAAACTTCTGATGAAAGTTTCATTAGCAAATGCACAGCCCAATATATTTACTTCAAAACATTTCAGAATTTAATGAGATGATAAGCCTAATACATATTTGTGTTCCAGTATATGCTTGAGTTTCTGGCAGACTGAAGATCTGGTGTTTCCTGGATCTGTGCTTCTGTTGTGCACCCTCAGATTGGACCTGTGTGGCACAGAACCTCCATGACAACAGCCCTGACTTTGGGTTCATGGCCTTAACTGATTTTTCCAAGGTCAATATAGTATAGGACACGGTCCCAAATAGCTACTAAACAAAATCTTGATCTTCTGTGCCCATGGAGGCAATTCATTCAGGAAACACCATGACAGTTTCTTAATGAATTTTAAAACGGTTTTAAACTTAATCTGAAAACCAAAGTTTTATATGCACCCAGACAGCCAACAGAGAACACATGCCAAAAAAGCAGCTGTCCCCTAGTGACTGCTCGCCAAGGATAGGATGTGCTGAGGCTCCCAAATCCTCAAGAGGAGTATTTTTAATTCCAGATGAAAATTGTTCCCTTCTCCAGTATGAAGATTGTCTTACCTTCCACCTCTAGCCCAATACATCCGAGTTTCTGAAAAGACTTTTTCAGCAATGAAAGGTGAACAGTTTTAGCCTCAGAGAAAGGACTCCTACATAAGCAGGAATGACTTTGCTGCAGAATTTGATCTAAACAAGTCACATTTACTGGTTGTTTCTGAAACCTGCAATTCCATTCACAAGTAGATGATCTCTCTTTAGCTGTTCTGCCTTCACCACTTCTATGGTACTTCAAAGGTATATCAAAGCGTGCACTACACTACAGTCATGAACTACACTATCACAGGCTTTCTAGGTAACTTCTAGTTAGAATTGCTGTTGTGTTCAAGAAGAGAGAATAGGTGGGTAGGAAGAAGTCTAGGAGCTTGCTGAAAGATTATGTGAAATGGTAACTATGATGAATACTATTTCTGTATTGTCCAATCTTAAAACAAAAAGAGATTGGCTGAAGCCAACCAGTTAATGATTTTTTTTTTTCTTCTTTTTAAAAACTGTGATGATAGGAGCCATATTCCCTCCTATGTTACGAGGATGAGCCTGGGAAAAGTTCTAACAGGAAGTTCCATCATCCAGGGGAAATATTACATCTCCCCAATACTGGTTAAACTGTAACCTCCTCATATAATTTGGGTTAGAAATGGAAAACACAATTTGAATTGTGAAAATAAGTAACCACTCAGCGCATTCTCCATCGGTTCAGATATTGGAGTGTGTAGGCAGCACTGACCCAAATAGAGTTTCGAGCTGTCATGCAAGAATCCCCGAGATGCAGTTTCCGCCCGGTTTATGTAAGAGGTCGCAGTCTTTCTGACCTTGAACACTTGTGTGACTGCTTGAACAAGGTGACTCTGCCACTCTCTGTTGCAGTTCCGTAGCATGAGATCAGAAAATGTCCCTTTCATAATAGTAAGTAAAACAGGAAGAAAAGCAAGAAGTCTTAGTGCGACGGGGCTGACGCTGTGCCGGGTTCTAACCTGCGCAGAAGGGGGTGCATTTAAACCGCTCAGGAACAGCATATCTACCTTGGCCGTAAGGGGGTCACTGTTCCGCACCGCAGGAAAGATCCCAACGGGGACCGCCACCTTCCCACCCCACGGAAGGCTCGGCGCGTCCCGCCGGACCCCGGCGGTGGCGGCGGGGGCCGGTGCGGGGCGGCGCGGCGCAGGGGGCTGACGTCAAGACGGCGCTGTCGCTGCCCGCGGGCGGAGCGGGACCGGCAGCGGCGGCGGGGCCGGCGGTAGCAGGTAGGGGAGGCGGCGGCCCGCCAGCGGCTGGGCACGGCGGCGGGGGGCGCGGCTCTGTGCGGCGGCTCCGAGCGGCCCGGCCCGGCGGCCGCGCGACCGCCGAGCAGGCCGGGGCCGCCCCGGGGGAGACGGAGCTTTCGGGGCGAGGCAGCCGCGCCCTTCCCGCTGCCTGGCGGCGGGTGACGGGGAGGGGGCGCGGGGAGCGGAGCGGCCACGGTGCCCGGGCAGGCGGAGCGGCGGACGAGCTGCCGACCGCCGCGGAGGCGCAGGAGAAGCAGGGGGGAGCTCGGGCCCCGGGCCATCCCGCCCCCCGAGGCCTGTCGGGGGAACGGTCCCCGAGGGGAGAGGGAAGAGGTGGGATGGTGCCTCTTCCCCGCCACCGACTCGCTCACCGGTGAACAGGTTTTGAACCGAGAGCCACATCTCTGGGGCGCTGGCTAAAATAAACACAACTTCATGGAAAAAAGGCCTGCATGAGTCAGAGTCAGGAAGTTCCAAAAATAGAAAACCTGTTTTAAGGGGGAGGGGGGCAAATAGGGTTACATTTGAACATAGGGTTACATACACTTTTCTCCCAGCTTTGTATAGTTCTCTACCTGAAGTCTTGGGAATGAAGTAACAGCGCGGTGTCACTGGGCACAGCTGATGGCCTGGGGCTCAGCTCTGTAGTTAGGTTATCTTTGTTTAAATCCCATTTTCCATGTTGCTTTGCACGGAGCTAGTGTAAGAAGCAAATAACTGATGATACCAGCTCTGATCTAGCTCTTCTAAACAGTAACGTGGGTTCATTGTGAATACTGTATAGGACTTCAAGTGAGTGCTTGTGCTTAAAAAGGGCCAGAGAAGAATATCTAATTGTTTTTGCACCTCCTACTTCAGCGCTGGCAGATTGTTCTGTGTGATTCCTTGCTCTCTATCCACAGCTGAACTTTTGGGCACTTAAATTTTGTGTTGGGAAAATGTAGTTGTTGTATCTAGGTTACATGCAAGGTGCTGTTGTAGCCACGGATAGCTGTGAGACAATCTATGATGTGAGATTTTGATTGGGAGGTGTTCTGGAATGACAGGCAAAGCGTAATTTGTCAAGAGAAATGTTTTCTTCTTAATTTCTTCCCCTTTCCGTGTCTAAGTTAAATCTAATTATGCTGTTGTGTAACAGAGTAGGTTTAAAGACAGCAACAGACATTCAATGGCCTAATTGAGCACTTGCAACAGAACTGAAGTTCATGCAAGATCTTTACTGGTTCTCAGACTATTAAAAGGCCTCTGGAAATATACAGTGATTTCACCTTAGCAGGTGACATGGAAGACATGGAAGCAGCATTGGAGAGACCCACTTCCGTGAAAATGAAGAATAAGACTGTTTCCTTGTAAAGGAGAATCTAGGGAGAGAGTAGCATATACTGGGGTGGTGGGAGAATGAGGCTCGGGTCCTTTGTACTGGTTTGTTACTTTGGAAGAATAAATTGGCCTCTAGTTCTCCCTCTGTAGACAGGTGACAACAGCATGCTTAGACCTCAGAGGACCTGATGACCAGGATTAAAGCAGGATAGGAGTTTGACACTCCCTTTCAATGGGCTGCCAGCTAAATATTTGTTTTCCCAGTGAGCTGGTACAAAAGCCAAGAGTAAGAGGTTTATCTCAGAGTTTAAACTTTACCTGCAGGTGTTCCTCACCACCACACCCCAGCCTGTCCTTCAGTATGAAATCCTGCTGGCTATAGTATTTACTTGTGAGTTGCAGTATTTGCCCAGTACTATGAAAAGGAAACAGCTACAAGTAATATCCAATAGATGGCATATATACATCTATCAGAAAATAAGTGGATGCTTACTAACTCTATATTTTATTAGAAGATAACAAAATTCTCTTCTCTTCCTCCCTCCAGCTTTAAACACATACCTTGTCTGGGAGGAGTTCCTCTGTCTATCAAATCTACGAAGCCACCTTTCCCCCCCTCTTCTTATGCTGCTACAAGTAGAATGTTACCTGGAAGGTTTAAGTACCTGTCTCCCATATTGGCTTATAAGCCCCACAAATAATTTCTAAAAGAGGCAGCCTTCTCAAGGGAGGCTTAAAATGCTTCTGTTCTTGCTTTTCTAGTTCAGTTGCATCCAGATAGTTGTGTTTTATTGATCCATTTTAGAACAATAGTCAGAATACCATTATGCTATAAAATAAAAACTCATCCTCCAATGTATCCTATGCTTGATCTCTTTTCTTTAGCATGCTCATAAACCAGAGTGCAGTGCCCAAGTGCTTAATGTCATGTGTGATAACTTGAATTTAATGCAGGGTCCTTCCTGTGCCATTTCAAGCTTCATTTAAAAGTTGAGGAGAACAAGAATCTCACTTTGTGGGCTTAACTTTTACTTATTTCAGTTCATCTTGGAGGGAGCTAGTGATGATTTGGAAGAAATACAAGTCATAAAAACAGCTTTCTTCTTCCTGTTTAAGATTGAACTGTGTCAGCTTTTGTTTTGGCTGGACTTTAAGCCAGTGAATAAAAAAAAAAACCAAGAAGTACAGAAAAAGGGAGCTAAGAAAGAAGTGAGGGTGCTTAGCAACTTGAGACTGCAGAATACAGGAAGCACGCATATGTCAAGAGACCAACTTTAAAAGGAACTGGTGGTGAATCAGGAAGCGGTCACTCCAGTCAGTCTCTTCCTTATGTTGCAAGAGTGGTAACTGTAAGCTTGTGCGCTTTCCAGTTAAACTTAAAAGTGGTCTCTACTAGTCACGCTGGATTGCTACAATTGCACATTTGTCCCATGTCTTAAGTCCTAGAATATTAGTTGTGCCTTACTGAATATCTTCAGCTGAGATCTACCTTGCGTCTCTGCAATACTAGCTGGGTACACACAGCTATAATACATGATACTGTGCCTTGAGATGCCTCTTTCTAATGTATTATTGTGAAATACTGAAGACTGTTTTTCTCCCCCTCTGTTCACTAGATTAAGCAACAATGGCATTTGTGAAGAGTGGATGGCTGCTCCGACAAAGTAAGTCATGGGCCTTTTACCTCCTTTTCTCCTCACTGTGTCTAACTTCAGAAAACATCAGAGCAACTTAGTAATTCCTAGGTCTTTCTTAGAGTCTTTAGCCCTGTGGGTTGTTTCGTTTTTTTTTTACCTTTAGAACATTTCATTAAATGACCTGTCATGACAGCATTTCCATGTGACCCTTTGGGTATGCCAGTGGGAAACAGGATATACCATATCTGAGGTGTCTGACTGGCATTCAGCTTCAGATGCTGCTCTGTAATTAGTGCTGTATAAGTAGAGACTTGGAAACTTTACCTGCCACCTTAACTTAAAGTCTTCAATTAGTCATGCCCTCTGCTTGTTCTTGCAGCAAGTTAGAACTAAAGCACCATATTAAGCACTTAAAATAAACTCAGTTGGGACTTTGAATACTAGATAAAATATGGAACCCAGTTCTGCAATGTTCTGAGGTGGAGATGATGTAGTATAGGATTTTGCTTGGCACCTCAGAATGTCTGGGGCAACTGTGAAGGATTTCTTGGTTTATTTTTTTTATTAACTCTAGGACACAAATACTTCACAATATGTGCCCTTAAAAGTGACTGTCTGATTTTTAAGGTACTATTTTACGGCGTTGGAAGAAGAACTGGTTTGACCTGTGGTCTGATGGCCGCTTAATATTCTATGATGATCAAAATCGCCACGATATAGAAGATAAAATCCACATGCGAATCCATTGCATCAACCTCAGAGTGGGGAATGAATGTCGAGGTAATAATGAAACCTTCGGGATTTGCATATTCAGAGATTCTTTACAACTTCAGTGCCTGCCCAGCATACCATTTACAGCACTACTGCAGAAGTAAACATGTCCAAGAAGTATGCAAATTCTTTGTTGTTAAAAAAAAAAACAAAACACTCCATGCCCAACCAACTACTAAATTCCTTTATAGATATCCAGAGCATGGTATGACCATGTAATAATTAGGTTAGTATTTGATACTACCTTTTAAAACGTAGTGAGTGTACCATGTATGCAGGTGGCAGGCATGCACATGAGAATGGGATGTTCACAGCAGACTTGTGTGTCTGATTCTAGAGTGTTACTGGTGTAATTAGAGCGCTGGCTGGAGTGATAGGCAGGACTAGAAATAGGAAACCTCAGCAGAACCTAAGTTCACTTCTGTCATTTGTTAGTACTCCACTTGATGCTGACACAAGTGTTGGAGAGTACTTATAGCTAAATACAGATTCGTTCTGCTCTAAGACACTTGCATTCCTTAGGAATGATGCTCAGAGCTACTTACTTTCAGGACACTAAAGAGCGAGAACAGGCTATTTCCTTCTGCAATTTGTTCTGGTGCCATGGAAAGCAGCTACAACTGGCCCTACTTTATTTTGCCCGGAGTTTTGCATAAACTGTCTCCCTTCTTGCAAATGCGATCGTGAAATTCTGGTTATAGCTATTTCATAACTCGTCTCTTTTCTGACTCAGATTTCCAGCCTCCAGAGGGGAAGCAGAGAGACTGTCTACTGCAGATTGTTTGCCGTGATGGGAAGACAGTCAACCTCTGTGCAGAGAGTGCAGATGACTGCCTGTAAGTCTGCCAGAGAATATTGGGTTTCCTGCCTTTTCCTCTTTTATCTTTCTTCTTCTTTCTCTCCCTAATTATTTTCCTTCCTTCAGACTTTCAGAGACACATTTTAAGAAAGTTTTCAAACAAGTAAAAGCAGGCTCTCAATGACAAAAAATGCAGCTCTCCTCTAAGAGAAGTTGTGTAACTCATGCAAACTAACTCCAAGTTTAATCACTGAAAACACCGAAGGGTGAGGAGGAGTAAAAGAAGCTTATTAATATGGTTAATGCAAGACTTGCTGAAAAAATTTTTTTCCCCCGCTTTTCCCATTTTTCTAGTAGTACATGACCCCGCATAGCCCAAGGACATCCTGATCAGTAGTAAATCCATTATTGTGAACTCTCATATGAGCTTGGCTAGTTAGATAACTTCTAGCATCAGTGTTTGCCCAGTACGTGTGGTGCATCAAGCACGCTCCCGGCCATATGGCATGGGAGGATCTGTGTGAAGTATATGTACCTTCTGTTCAAACTGCAATAGCGCCAAGACCCACACCCCCTAGTCAGCTCAGATGCAACTGTTCAGGCAGGAGATACAACCTCCCTGGTGTACCTCTTCCTATTTCCTTATCCCGAGCATGGCTGCGTGTTACCTGGCTGTTGTGCTTGCAGCGAGGACCTTCAAAACCACATTTGTTTCTTCTCGTGTTCCTCCGCAGCTCTGCAAAGAAAGTTAATTGTTTCTCAGTCTTTGTGTAACACTTTGTCCATTCATTTTAGTGTATCAGATATGCAGTATCTTAAACTCCACTCCTGCAGTACATCTAGTTTTTTTCATAGTCCAAAAAAGAAAAAGTGGCATTCATTTTTATCAGTGTTCCACTAAATGATGTTTTTTTTTTCACAGGGCATGGAAAATTGCTCTCCAGGATGCCAGAACAAACACAGTAAGTGTCTTCTACCTAGACTTTCTACTGATTGAAAGCAACTGCAGTCCAGCAGTTTACTTCTGAAATCATGTTCCATCCTTCTCTGCTAGAGAAAAACAGGGTCATGAGCATGATGGCAAGGCTTGTGGGTGGGGAGAAGAATGATCCTCTGGATCATGGGCACATGTCATCCTTGCAGCCAAGTCCAGGCAAACACACGCTGGATGGAAGCGAATGATTTCAGGGAACGATTTCTCTGGGTGGACATGAATGTTTGGGAAGCTGGTCTGTAAGGCAAGTGGTCACTGAGGCTGTGGACCTCTGCAACCAGTAAAAATGCATTTTCCACTCCTAGTGATTGTTGCCTACCAGGTGCAGTGCTAAAAGAAGCTTACTGTTTCCTTTAGAAAAGAAAACAGAAAAAGCAGCTGTTTGTTAACATAGATCCATTACATTGTGGGATGCTTCTTGGCAGAGACTAGGGGAGGAGCAAGAGGTGTTGGCAGGGGAGTGCAGGCATGCCAAGGAGGAATATACCACTTCTGCATCAGCATGCTAGCTGTGGAGAGTGAAGAGGTCAGGAATCATAAAAGCCTCTCTGTGAGCCTTGGAGTTCTCTAGAGAGCTGTATCTTTGGGGAACCACATCCATCCACCTGTGGGTATTGTTAATTTGTTTTTCCTCCAGACTGCCTTCCAGAGTACTCCTCAGCACTAGCTTTCCTTAGATGGCTAAACTGAACCAACCTGAGATGTTTCTGTTTCATGGGGAAACACTGGAGTTTCTAGAATCCTATCTCAGTTGTTGATGAGTCACATTAGCATTTCTGCTGTCCTGAGGCATCTGTCATATGATATAGCTTACATCTGTGGATACCCAAAGCAAATACTTGTCATAGCAAAGCTACCCTGGACACGACTGCCTCTGACTGTAGCTATGCTGTGCTGCTTCATGGTGTTAAATGAGAAGTGAAGGAATTGTCCTCACACAGAGGACACAACACTCATGGTCTGTCTGCTCTAGCTTTAGGGGGTTTATCTTGCTTATGTGTGAGATGGTGACTTCTAGTTTTAGGAGTTGGAAGCTGCTTTTCATGTCTCTTACACTCTGCTGCTAACCCTGATAGATGGCATTCAAAACTTGGCACTTCATCACCTTTGTCAGCCAAGGCAGACCTCTGCTACTGAAAGTAGGGCAGGTAGCTCTCTGCACAAGTAGTATCATAAATTAGCATTTTCCAAAGCTATTAAAGATCTCTAACAAGGAGTTGAACTAAACAGGTAACTGGGTTTGAGTCCATCTGTAGGTGTCTGACACAGCTTTCAAAAATACCGAGCATCCAGCAGTGCCTCATAACTTTACTGGAATAGCAGGGTGATCACCGTAGCTTGGAGAACTGTGCCATTTACAGACGTTTGCAGCTTGTATCATATGCCTGTACAGAGTTCCCTGTAGCAGAACAGAAGGCATTTATTGGTAAGATATGAGCATTTGCTGGTCTTTTTCTCAGGTGGTAGAAACACCTGCCTCTTAATACAGTGCTTTCAACAGTGTGTTTCAAGCAATCTTTAGAATCTCCAACACAAGTTTGACCTGAGATATGGCCATAGTATGCCCTCAAAAGTCTTTCTACAGTCCAGGTGCAAGAGACAACAGGAACATTCTCTATTGAGCTACTAAGGTGTTCATTTGTCAATTAAAAAAAGGGAGCTGTTTTTTTTCTTGGGATAGGGCACTGACTAAGAGCATCACTGTAGATTTCTGATATTAGGGGCAAGAATATGAAGCTACTGTAATAAATCTTAATTATCTTTGAGAGCTCCTTGTAGATGGATTCAAGATACCACTTTTGCCTCATGGCTGCCTTCAAAAAGAATTATAGATGGCATTTGCAAAGTAATTCCCTAAAAACAACCAAGCCCCTCAAATCCCTACATTTAAACCTCTTTTATTGAATTTTTTTAATTCTCCTCACAGCCAGAAAGTGAGAGGTAGCTAAGAATTGTGACAATGTTCTGCTAAAAAGTTCGGGTGCCACTTCTGGCTACTGCATTTGTTTCCTTTATCTGTTCTTGCAGAACATGGTGATACCACTGTAGGGTGCCAGGAAGCAGCTAACTTAGTTGTGAAAACTTTTTTATCTGAAAATGGAGGATGAAAAAGAGAGTAATTTCTAAAACTGAGCTACAAAATGAGGGAAGGATTCAGTGTGCTTGCATGCATGTGTATGCACATGTGCGCACGCAGGTTAAGAAATTTTATGGCTCCTTCCCGTGGTTCATCAGCCATTTGTATTCTCCCAGGTCTGCTCCCTGCAGACATTGCAGCATGTCTAAAGGTTTCTCCATCTGTGGGGTCACTAAGTCTTAATCCTTGCACTACTCTAACTGCCTGTCTGTAGGAAAAGGTGATAACTGTTACCTTTCCATGGTGTTTAGGGCTACATGGGATCTGACGTGATGTATGATGAGACAGCCATTTCCTCAGCTCCTCCTCCCTATACAGCTTATGCTACACCGTCACCTGAGGTAAGAGTTGCAGTTGTGAAGCATTAAAATGAGGTAGCAGAAGCAGCCATCCTTCAGGCACCCGAACTGTACTCCCTAAGTGCTGTCTTTCACAGATCAAGCTTTAAGGTTTGTACAAAAGGAGAGCAAGGGTAAGGCACTAACAATCTACTGTCACTCCTATTTGAGCTGGATTTCCTTTGGAAGGGATGAGGCAGATTTGGTTGGGAAGTATATAAATGGATGGCTGCTCAGTGAACTTGGAAAATAAAGCTTCTTAAAGACAGGGCAGAAGTTATTTGGCTAATCTTGAAAAATATTGGCCATGCAGCTTTTATCATAAGGAGGTGTGATTATGCTTTCACACTGTGTAAGCATGGGAAGGATATAAAATCAGGAGTTTTAAAAATAGGATTTAATGACTGGAGATGTCATTTTAACGCAGAAGGATTTTGTTGTATATCCAAGATGTCATAGCAACACAGTACCTCTTGCTTCTGGATCCACAGTTCTTTTGCAGTGGAGAAAGAGCAGCATTAGGAGCAAACCAGTATACATTGGGGGTTTCTGGATGTTCTGACTCACGTGCAGTGATACGCAATAGGGTAGTATTACTTGTTCCGCTATAGGTGCTCTGCTTCAGCCCCTTGCTGTTAAAAATAGTTGAGAACTAGATGCAGTACTGGGAGCTATATTGGGGGTAGCAGTGGGCCTCCTCTTTCGGAGAACAAAATTGCTTTCAAAACATACGGCTACATAGTATTTGTCCTAAATCTGACATTTACTTGCAGCCTGCTAGAGGAAAGTTGGTTGGAGTTTCTTGGGATCAGCTGCTGCCTACCTGGCACTTCTGAGCTCTCCAGAGAGCTGTTGTTGGCACGAGGGCAGGGAGGAGAAGTTGGTAAGGCTGCTGTGGCTCTACCTGATAGTCCAGGCCCTGCCTCTGCCATTCACCATCCGGGAAGGGTGGAGAGTGAATGATGCTTAGGGGCACTTATTTTTTCAAGCAGCTGTTCTAAATCCTTTCCAGGCAGTAGATAGACTATATCAGTACAGAGTGGATATTTTAGTGAAACTTTAACTGCATTAGAAGTGAGAGACAACTGAACAAAATGCATAATCAGATACACAGCAAAGAATACTCTTGTAATGGACATTTTTAATTTCACCAGGTTTATGGCTATGGCTATGATCAGTACAACGGTGCGTATCCCCCTACTGGTCCTCAAGTCTTCTATGCCTCCAATGGACAAGCTTATGCTGTTCCCTATCAGTATCCATACCAAGGTAATCAGTATCAACCATATCCTTCTCCTTCCTATAGAGACTATTTGAGTCGTTCTTTCTTGCTTTAATTCTATTAATCACTATGCTTTACCACCCACCACTCCTGCACAGCGGAGTCATAGAAAGAAACCTGACTTGTAACTAGAATCAAGTCCCCTTACCCTTTCACAACAGAGCGAGTGCAGTGAAATTTGTATTAAGCGATTTAACCTTTCCCATGCGATTCAAACATATTTAAATTACTTCATAGACTCTTCCTGAAGCACACATAACTCTAACTACAGTAGGCAGCATGTTTTCTAAGTAAAGATAGAAAAGCCAGAACAAGATTGATTCAGTACTCCATATTGAGCATTGATGGAGCATTTAATTCACCTGGTGCTCTTATAGCTGGCTTAATTATTTCAACACTGAGGTTCAGCTACGACCTCAGAGTTAAATGCAAGTTTCAAAGGTAAATCCCCTCCCAAAGCACAGTGGTAACTGGTACCTTCCCCACGTGCTGGAATTGCTCTAAGGCAGTACAATCAGCCTTGTAAAGTCTTCTGTTGCTCTGTTCAGGTTTGTATAGCTTTCAATCCCAATAAAAGAGGAAAAAAAGACTAAAATTTTAGGGTGCTCTTTTAAGCTTAGTCATATTAATTTAGGATTAGCTTTGCACAGAGCCCCAATCCTATAGAACTGGGGATTTAGAGTAGTACTGGTAATGCAAATCAAAAGATTTAACTTACTAATTATGATCAGGTTCTGCAAACAAGAACCTCTATTCACATTTTTTTTCAGTTTTGAGGGAGGTTTTTTTTTTCTGTTTGACATTTGTCAGGTGATTTCATTTGTTTTTCCATTTTTTGTTACAAGAGAGGTGCATCAGCCTAAAGCTTTTCTCATCTAAGTTAGTGAAGTCCTACGATACAGATCATATATACACAAACACAGAGGAAGGTGGGTTCTGTTGGTTCTCAGCAGCTTGTTGAACATCCCAAGAACCATTTTTAAACTACCAGCAGGCCTTAGAAATCAAGCTTCAGAAGCCTGTATGATAAAAATGCGGCATTAAACAGGAACTCTGCTAAACAGTTTGCAAGTCCAGTGTATTAAGATATTATTTATAGGCTGGGCATAGTAACCAAGCCTCAATGTTTTCCTTCACTAGGGTTACTGCAATTAAATCTTAGGGGTCAATTTCACTCCAGCAACTAACTTAACCCCTGTACATTCAGTTTTATTGCTCATTCTCTGAATTGACATAATCCTTCTCATGAGGTTCCTAGTCATGTATCATTGAGAGTCAGTGAGAGCCTTTTCCACTTCTGTTAGTTGAATTACTTCAGTATCCGTTACAAAAAACCACTGCAATATCTTGAAGAATACTTAATCTTCCTGAAATGTCTGGAAGGGAAAGCGATACTATTATGTTTGCTTTGCAGGTAGGAGCTAATTCACAAAACATGACAGGTGGAGCTTGTACAAGTTGGTTGCAGAGCAAAGGTCAATTGGTTGTTTCTTGAGTCTTAGGTTAATTCCTTACTACTGGGCCAGTCTTCATCTGAAAATAAACATAGCAGCTGTCACCACACGACAGATCAGTCCAGGATGTGAAGGCTGAATTGAAGTAGTAGGCAGTAGTTGTAAATAACTGGTATGCAGCTTCTGACAAACCTCTGGCTTCAGAGCTGCCAAAGATTTTTTTGGGGGGGAACTGCACTATTGCCTTAACTTCAAGGTTGAATCAATTTTTAGACCCATTTTTTGCATTGAATCCACTAAGTGTCTGATAGAACAAGTAATTTGTAGGTTCTTTATTAATATAAATGCAAAACAAAGTTCAGTTTTACATTTGTGATAAGCTTTTCTCCCAGATATTAAACTTTTACAAGGCTAGAAGTGTTGCTAGGCCTCTGGATTTATTTATACATGTGGAAGCTGAATCCAAAGCAGAGGTGCATTCTACTTTTGTTGCTGACACCACCTTAGTCTTCAATGGAAGGAAGAGGGTGAAAGAATGGGCATGTTTTGAAATCACAATGCATAGTATTAGGATATATATTTCTTCTGCCCTCCTCCTAACAATCTCTTATTACCTAGGACCTTATGGGCAACCCCCTGCAAACCATGTCATCATTCGAGAGCGTTACCGTGACAGCGATGGAGATCTTGCACTGGGCATGCTTGCTGGAGCAGCGACTGGAATGGCTCTGGGATCGTTATTCTGGGTCTTCTAGATTACCCGTTCCTTATCTTTGTAGTTCCAAAAACCTTTATTGTGTGCAATAATATATTGGCAATGTTGTTTACTGTTAAAGTTTAAGAAATGCAATAGTTATTTTTCAGTAGTGACATCTCAATAACTGATTCTTAACTGTCCTAAGGAGAGTTTAAAGGCACCATTTAGTTAAGTGGTTGGAGATGGCATGTGCTGCTCTTGAATTCTGTTCTGATGTTTGATGTTATAAGGATTTGTACTGATAAGGATCAGTATGAACACCAATGTAACATGATAGCAGTCACTAGCTTTACAAACAGACTGATACTGTAAACACCATAGAAAAAAAAAAAAAGGAGGTTTACAGGAGCCCTGCATTACTATGTTTGTGCTACTGGCTTCTGAACATTCCCTAGGCAAACATAAAGCTCAGCAGGAACTCCTTGGCATTAGGTAGCCTGCCATGCTTGAGGATTTTTTTTTTTTGTTTTTAAACTTGCCTGCAGATGGTAATGTATTTTCTTAGATGGAGTCCTATACCTGCCTCTCGCACCAAGCAGGTGAAGTTGTCTTTGAGAACATACAAGCAAACCACTAGGCAGCACTCCTCAGTTCTTTTATTCTCCCAGAAATGTGAATCACCGGTGGCAAGGAAGACGAGTGTTTGTTGTTTCACCTCCTTCATTATCCTGAATCACTATTCTCCAGTCAGAGGGAAGTAATGGATTTTTAGCTTTACAAGCGGTCTTCCTCATCTGTATAATGGTTGCCTCAGATGCTGTACCAACTGCATTGCTGAGGAAGAGGCCACTGTCTAGTGTCTCTGCTCACTACTGCTATCGCTCTGCAGAGTCTCCAGGAGAACTAACTTGAACAACCCTTGCTCTGTTGGGTCTACCAGAATCCCTCTGCAGGCAGTAATAGTCAAGAGGGGAGAGACAAACAGCACAAGTAGACCTTGCACACAGGTGTTTTGGTATCAGCTGCCTTGCCATGGCTAGGATAGAATGTCTGCCTCTTGGCCTCCAAGGTTTCCTGAACCAGGTTCATCATTTGCAACTAGTTTTGAGCACAGCTGAGCCTGGGTTTATTCAATGCACGCTTCTGTCCCAGCAGGTCTCTTCCCTCCATGGCTGGTTAAGGAAGACACTCCAAGGAACCTGGCTGGCTTTGCTTGCATGTCTGGTTCCTTACACAACATGCTCCTGCAGGCTGCTGTGATATGGACTACATGTAACGTGGGGTGCAACTGTTAGGTGTGTTGTGTGGCCTGTTATCCTGTTAATAGTCCATGCTGAGCTGTGCTTGGCAGGGGAAAGCAAGCTCTGAAGAAATGCACATGTTTTCTTATTCAGGTAAAAGAGGCAGGGTGCCTGAGTTCTTTATAGTAAGAGGACTTATTTTTATACTTCCACTTTCAGCTTCCTGTATTCATACTGTTTTAATATGTTAAGGCTTTCTTATGCTTTCATTCAGAAATAGGTTGATTTCCTTAAAGTTCATAGGGTTTCAGGAAAGATGAAAATAGATGAGAACTTGCACCCATACAAATTCAGATCAAGCCCCAGCCTTTTTAATTTCATCCTAAGGCTGTCTTGGCTCTATCCTACATTTTTAAGCAATAGAGGTCTTGGAGAAGAGTAGGGGAAGCACTAAGCTTTTATGACTCTTAGGACCAACTCAAACTGTGAAATCATTGTAAGGAAACAGACTTATTTCAGAATCTTGGCTGCATTATCAAGAGTGGGCCTAACCCAGGGAATGTAAACTTCTTTCAAGAAACTTTGGCTCAGAGCCACATACCAACGTGCATGTATGTTCTTTCACAGATTAATACAAGCTGCATTTGTTCCGCTAGTGGTATGTACTGGAAGAACTTGTTGGAGGTTCAAAAGAACAACAATGCAAAAGTTTCCTATTGCTAGTCCAAACCAAAAGAAATTGGAGTACACTACTGAAGTTCTCTTAGAGGCCTAGTACCCTTGATGTCAGAAAGGGATGATGACTGTCTGGAACTTAAGTGAACAAACGTTTCTACCCTTTTTAAGGCTTGAGATAACCTTGAAGTGGTTACAGGTCTACCCTGCTGTTTAGTTTGTGCTTTGAATATAACTAGTTCTGCAGAATGCCACTATCTCCTCTTCTCCCTAGGTGATATTTAACTTTAAGGGGTGGGGGAAGAATAAAACAATTGAACATCATTGTGATTTCTTTTGAATTCCATAATGATTGCAAAAGAATAGCACAAAGTTATCAGCCAGTTATTTAAGTTCAGAGTTGGGGCGGGGGTGGGGAAAGCTTGGTTTTGGTGTGTTTTGGGGGTTTTTTCTCCCTCCAAAAGCTGTTGATCACAGCAGTGGAACATGTCTCTTGCATTTTCAGGAAATAACTGAACCTGGGTCCCCGGTTTCTGCAAGTGAAGTATATAAGATAAAGACTGTTGATTGCAAAACATTCCTGGGTTGAATTCAAAGCAATAAATTATCTTTTAAAAAAGTTCAAATAGAACTAAGTCTCTATTCAAGAAAAAACCAAACATCTTACCCCTTTCTTGAAGGGGAAAAAAAAATTACAAATTGAAGCTGAAGGTTCTAGTTTCATCTTGGTAACAATAGATTGCTTTTGTACTAAAATCATGGGCTACTTTTCTATCCTGGTAGCATATGCATTTAGAAGCTACAAAGCCAATGTACAAAAACTGTGCTAGAGCGTTAAATCAAGAGAGTAGTTATCTTACTGCAGGGGCTTGTAGTCTTTCTGATCTCACTGCAGAAATAGAAGCGGAAATGTCTTGGTGCACAAAGCAGCAGCACGGGGATAGCCACTTGAATTCCCTGGTTGTTAAAACTCATATACTTGCTTCCTGAAGTCATGGACTTACCTCCTGTTGCTCAGGAGCAGAGTGGAGGCTTGGTCGTATCTGTAATAATGTGCAGCTGGATATACAGTCATGACTCAGTAGCCTTTCTCTGCCCAGTCCAGTACTCCATATATCTACAATTTGGGTAGAGGCTAGTGTGAGCTTAAGGAGCAGGGCCAGAGTGGATTCTGGGGCTTGGAGGCACTGCCATGCTAGCTTCTGCAGATAGGTGATACCATAGTGATGGGAAGAGGCAGCAGCAAGATCATTTCAAAACAAATTGAAACAATAGTCCTAAACAGGTGTTTGTTTCTGAATGGTGCCATTCACAGTGCTGATTGCAGTTATACCTGCATAGCATGCAAGCACATGCTTTCCTACCTGGGGCCCAATACTTGGCCTCCCTAAAGCTATGGGAGGCCCACAGCCACTACAGCGATGCTGTGTTTTGCAGTGTACACTATCAGCTAAGGATGACTAATCTGTTGTATAGCAGTTACAGTCCATTCAGAATTAAATGGCAGTGCTTACAGAGGTCATGAGTCTATGTTAATCTGTGACTTTTGGACAGAGCCAGGCTTTCCAAGAGCAGGGTGGAAATGCTCAGCCTTCTGGTAAGCCAAACCACATGAAAGAGGTGAACCAGGGCCCCCTCCCAAAGCCTTAGTTACAAGTGACAACATAGCTGTTGGCTTCTTTTGCTTAAACGTGGGGAGCTAGAGAGTCAGCCTTTTCTAGTGAGCGGGTAAGGGTTTACGAATTAGAGAGGAAGGGGTGAAAAGTGTTTATCTACAGAGCAACCACACTGACTTTTGGCAAAGACATATTTTTCTAGTGCTGAAGCACATTGTGAGCTTCTAGATGGAGTTACCCTTAATGTCACACAACACTGGCTTCATTTTGTTTGTTCTTCAGTGGAGATGGTGATGGAACCAGCTAAGCTAGCTGAGTAAAGGAGAAAATTCGCACCCATGTTCCTCAAATGTGTTTGTGGCTTTTCCTCCTCATGCTATGACTAAGAAAGCTGTATGTAAGTCATGGAGGGTAGCATGCAGCAAATGTTTCTTTTCCCCTAGGTCCTTCATGTTCTTGTGCACTCTCTATCTTAACTGCTGTTTTACTATATGTTCTCATTCTCATTATATAATTTATAGCAAATAAAATTCATATTTAAGTGTAGTTGGTTTGCCCTGACATGTTTACTAGCCTTTTTTCAACATTTCTCATTTAGTTAGTCTGTAGATGAGTATATGTTTTTAAAACATGTTGTCAGCTTACAGGAAGTTTCCTTTGCCAGGAAACAGTGCTGTGATGAATTCTGTGCAGCTCCAGTCTTCCCTGAGCAATTACAAGGCTGACTTTACTTGGTAGAAAAATGAACTAAAATTGTAGCTGTTTGAGAGCTCAGGCTGGCATACCTCAGTCATCTCTGTTACCGCTTAATAAAGATGATGTAATGTCTGTAAAAATCAAAGTAACTCTGTACTAACATCACTATACCAAGATTAGAATTAAGGCCTATTTCTTTTTTTAATGGAGTTGAAGGCTTTGACTCAGAAATGCTTAATCTTGGGTATACACAACGCTGATCCAGATTTACCATTTGACATTGCGTTATCACATCAACAGATTTGTACTCTTTAGTATTACAGTAAGCAGCTTGCAGCACAGATGTTGCTCTGGGCAAAATGCTGGTGGTTGCTGTATTGGTATTTCCTGTTTATGAATTGCTTCAGTGGAGTACAATCAATAAGTTTACTTAGACAAAGACACTAAATGACCACAACGAGCTCCACACCTAAAGGCTATCTTGTACATTTGCTGGGAATTAAACTATTTGTTAGAAGGACAGTGTATTTTGTAAACTATTATCCTTGCTTTATGCACCTATTGTTTTTACTCTTGAGGGGTGGTAGTTTTGGTAGCCACTAATCTGAGGAAGGAATGAAAACAAAACTGCTATTTCAACCAGTCAGTTAATGCAGGAGTACACATCACTCCCCAGCATGCTATGATGGCGATGCTTAATCAGTCATTAGTTCCATATGATGGATTTACTAGGCTAAGCAGACCATTGTGTACACTTAACCTTGCCCACCAGAGAGCCCACCTTTACTGAAATTTTGGCACCAGAACAAGTTAGGGAAGTAAATTCCTGTGCAAGGCTTAGCAGCAATACCTTCCTGAACTGTCATGCTCCTGAACTGGCGAAGGCTTATGGAATGGGCTGGGCTTTGCCTCTGCTACTGCTTTCCTTTCTTCTGCTGCATTCCCTGGCCTGTTTGTGGTCACTGGATGCAACCACACTAATTAATTTGGGTTATATTCCTGAAAGTACCTTTATTTTTTGCTCTCTCCTGTTGCAGTTCCACTACAATGCACTGAAGTGAGTGTGAAGCATTTGCCGTTCCCTCCATTTCTGTGGAACTGAAAGTTTCCCCCAGTATGTTGTGAGCACTTAATATCTACAAATAAGAGCTTGTAACAGCAGACTGACACTAATGCACTGGTTTGGGAGTCTCCCGGTTGCCACAGGTTCTCATTAGGTTTCAGAAGTTTTGAGGCAGCACTAAAAGGCTCCAAGACTCACAGGGCAAATAAAAACTTCAAATGTATTTGCCTTAATAATTTAAAGCTTGAGATCTATTTGACAACAATTAAGGCACAAGTTGAAAGTCTCAAACTGACAATACTGGGCTTAATCTGACTGAATATGGTACAATACCGATACTGCCTCATTCTCCAGACACTTTAGCTACCATAGTTAAATATGCATTTTGCAAAGCAGTTAAGTCTTTAGATACGACAGATACAGTCGAGAGTGACCCAAGTGATGACAGACATCAAAGCTTTCAGCTGCGTGCCGGGGCTGAAACCAGCTTACCCTGGCTCCCCATCCCTTGCCGTGAATCGCCCCACCTCCAGCTTCTCAAGGGACGGCAGGATTTTCTGTGATTAAGCCCGCTGCTCCCGCCTGCTGGGCCCGGCTCTCCTCACGCCATTCTGGGCCCTCAGCCCCGGGCGGGCGCTGGCCCTTGGCGGCCAACGGCTGCCCTCGCGCCCAACCCCGCCGCCGCCCGCTAGATGGCAGCCCGACACCGGCGGTGGCGAAGCGCTCCCAGGCCGGGCTCCGCGTCCCCCACTGCTCCTCCGGGAGCACCGAGGATCGTTAAAACAAACCCCGAAACGCAGAAACACCTTTTTCGGTCACAAATCCTTGATGGCCGACCCAAGGAACCCCGGCCCACGGCCTCCCGCGCCGAGATGCGGCCCCACGCAGCCGGCACCGACACAACCCAGGCGGGCCAGGAGAACGGGGCCCCCGGGCAGCCGGAAACAAGGCCTTTCTTGGAAACCCTGCCGGGAGCTGTCCCCACCGACGTGCCTGCCCTCCATCCCGCTAGAGCCTGCATCTCGTGGTCCCCCCCGCAACTGCAGAGTCCCGCAGGGAAGTGGCAACATTTCACAGAATCACAGAATGCTATGGGGTTGGAAGGGACCTCTGGAGATCATCTACTCCAACCCCCTGCCAAAGCAGGGCCACCCAGAGCAGGTCCCACAGGAACGTGTCCAGGCGGGTTTGGAATGTCTCCAGAGAAGGAGACTCCACCACCTCTCTGGGCAGCCTCTTCCAGGGCTCTGCCACCCTCAAAGTAAAGAAGTTCCTCCTCATGTTGAGGCAGAACTTCTTATATTCAAGTTTGTGCCCATTTCCTCTTGTCCTATCCCTGGGCATCACTGAAAAAAGACTGGCCCCATCCTCTTGACAACCACCCTTTAAGCGTTTATAAGCATTGATCAGATATTTCTCATCCCTATTTATAAATGGGTTTATAAATCGGTTCATTGGTGTTGTCTCAGCCCTTACAGGAGCTCTGAGGCACTCTCGCCCTGCAAATAATAGTCTGGGATAATGATGATGATCATATTCACGGGTAGCAAAAAAACCTGCAGGTTTGCAGTTTGCAGGCAGGACTGCAACCTCTGCAAGGCAATACTGACCAAGCCTGCTGCTCATCAAAAGCAGTTTTTCATGGGAATGCTCAGAGACGTGATTGCAATGAAAGGCTATTTCCATGCTAAATTTCCATGCTCAAATCCCTAGCTGCTTCAGCTGAAGAGCTGTATATGATAAAGTCGCAGGATTTTTCTGTTACTGGAAATGAAGGGGTATTTTGGCTGTCCTCGTTCTGCCAAAGTAGTGGGTGAACTGGCTCCGCACTAACCAAAGTCTGAGCCTTGGGCAGCCACCATGCTCAGAAAGCTTCACCCCCCCGGCAAAACAGGACCGTTCCTACTACTCTGGAGAGAGACTGGCATCAGTCTTACACAGCCTTGCAGGGGTTGCTGGCAGAGCACAGGAGAGGAAGGAAAACCCATTGATACACTTTGCAGGGCCCTGGAAACTGGGTTTTCCCAGCCAGTGCTTTAATGCAGGAGGACAGGCCAAAAGTCTTGGCCTGGGACTAGGATGTTCTGGGTCTGTTTTCCCAGCTCTGTCAAAGGCAGTTTGCGTGATGTTGGGAAAAGCCACTTTATGTTGTCACATCTCACTTCTCTCATTCCCAGAAGAGAGACAGTGACACAAAAGAAACAGACAGGTTCATGGAAAGCTGTAAGCGGTTCTGCTGTGCATGCACTGAGGATACAGCGATATCAGTCTTGGTTGACCAGAGACCTTTGATATGATCATAATAACAATTTACAGCATTTAAGTAAGAAACAGCTTAGAATACAGAGGGCAAGGGCTGGTAATTCAAGAACAGCATCATATTTCTTTACACACAGAATATAGGACATGAGGGTGGAAGAGATCTTAACCCCTCCTTAGCCAAAGCTGACTCAGCTCCACCACCTTGCAACACCCGCAGCAAACTCAGCCCTTCCTAGAAACCCAAGCCCCAGGAAGGCCCATGGCACACAACCTCCTCCTGTTGCAGGCAAACAGGACAAAATATTATTCCAAAGTGGGGGAAGGAAAGGGAAAGACAGACAATTCTCTTTGGACATCAATTTTTAAAAGGAAACATTAAATTTCAGTTTCCCTGTTTCAAGCTCATTTTAGCTATATAGACAGGAAAGATCAATTTGGAAACTTCAATTCATAGCAACAGAAGCATCATTAGCCTGTAACTTGTGTTACCATCTTTCAAACAACTGCCTCATTCAGCAGATGGAGACGCAACTGTGTCGTGCATATCAGACCATGCACAGTAACAAACAGACTCTGGATACATGAATGTAATGTCTGGACCATGAGTCTTTACAGACTGTACTTTACATTTATTTGCTTCTGCAAGGGAAATAAAGAGAGAATAAAGAAAGGGAAACCAGAGACATTTGTTCTTTAGCTACCCTGAAAAATAGTTAAGTCAACCATTTCACTACCTGAAATTTCTCCTGATGCGGACGTTCAATATAATGCCATGTGCCATCTCTCTGTGCAGGTACAAAGACAGATAATCAGAGGCCTGATGAAAACACATTCAGGTAAAATCCATCCCACCAGCACAGGACTGTTTGCCTAGTTCTAGAACAAATCCCAGTACTGATTTCTTAATCAGCTGCTCAACACCACAAACCATTTTCAATTTCCATGTTCCTCAGCGTGCAAATATGACTTAATCTCCCAGTCCCAGGAAAGTTCCTATTCCCAGGGAAGTGATGTGCATATGGACTTTCCAGACAGATTCTGAACAATGGCCCTTTTAACATCATCCTGATTAAATCTAGGTAATGTTTTCAATCTCAGATTTGGATGGCTGAGTAATAACCAGGAAAATAACCCTGGCTTCCTATACTCCATAATTTCCTCTGAAAGATGTTCAGTCACCCCTACTGCTTTTTTTTTTTCTTAAAACTTTCTTTAAAGATTATTCTCAAAGTTCACACCACAGCATCCTGCTGAGTTAAGAAAGCAAAATTGTACACTTACAAGCCAGAAGAATTCCCTTCAGTCAATCAATAACTGTATTTCTGACTGGTTTAGAACCAATTGTTTCAGATGTCACTATTCCAAACAGCTTTTTTCTCTGATCAATACCTCTGGCAGCTGTTCAGATAACCTATCAGTGGAACTAATTGCTGTTAAAGCTATGCACCTATGAACACTCAGGTAGGATGTGTTTTCCTTATGTAATTGCAATAGAAAACCTAACATAAATTCAACCCATGCACAGCACAACTACTTTCTGGAATGGGCATGTGTCAATTTAGCAGAACAAATAGCTTTTGGTGCTTTCTTTGTCCTCATTACAAAAGGGAAATCCAGAAATATTTCCATTATTCCAGCTCTGTCAGTGTGCTGGCCCAAGCAGTCAGTGGGCTGAACTTCAGGCATGGAAATAACTGCATTGACTTGAATGGCATGCACACTGTGGATCTTCAGCGCTTGCATTGTTGGATAGGCCAACAGTTCTGTAAAAACATGAAGCTCCTGAGAACATACTAGTCATTTGGGGAGGAGGAGGGAGAGGAGGGAAGGGAGCCCTCCAAACTTGCTGGATTTGTCTATCCACGGTACAAGAAAACAGGCCAAAAATTTGTACCAGTGTAAGTGAGCAGAACATTAATGAACCCACATGCCAGCTTGCACCCTGGTTTTACAGCTATTGAAGGCTCTTAAAGATCCATTTTTAAGTAAAGGAAATTCCTGTGCTGTAAACAAAACAGTCTGCTTCTCCCTTCAAGACAGGTATTACCAAATGCTTCAGAAGTGACCCTAATCTAGTATTTTGCAGAGGCGTCAATATACTCCTTCATGCATGGAATCACCTACAGATGTTGCAGCACACCACGCTAATATTTTAGTAGCACATGGGGAAAATAAGCTCAGAGCTGCGTTTGATTGTTTCTGTTAAAGACAGTAAGGCACTGTGGGCAGGGAGGCGAGATCATGGTTTTGATCAAATCCCAGTAAACCTGAGTTAATGAGAATTAGTGAGGCAACTCCAGGGAAGGGGAGTGTCCTGTCCCTGCAGTGACCTGATGGTGAGGTCCTAAATACCACTGCAAGTGCATTTTAGTTGGGAGGGACCTCACTGCAGATGAAAACATACTTTTGTTTACTAAAATTGACTGAGTTAATATTCAGACCAGAGCTAATCCCTGTCCTTTTCTGGGGAAAGTTTTCAAAGGACAGCTCTCACGAGGACCTCGCCTGTATTTCCAAGCAGGAGCTTTCACTCTTCTGCTGACTGTTTACAGTGAATGCAGAAATCTCCTTCCCCTTTCCCTACCCCAACACTGGAAATATCAGTGTCCAGTAAGAAGTAGACAAAGATGAGATTTTTATGAGTATTTCTTGCAGGAAAACTCCTGTTTGTCTAACCAGCTCTTCTGAAAGCATTATTCAGACATGCAGGTGTTTCGGAGATGATCCTCGCTCCCCCAGCTAAGCTTACTTTCCCATTATCCAGCAAGCTTTTTGCCTTACAGCTTAAGGGGATAACTGTAACACCGAGTGGCAAATCCACAGGCATCAGCTCACTCCTCCGCTGTCATGTCTGGTGCTTCCACCACATCTTCAATTCTGCTCATCTCTGTGCAGTGGGAGACCAGGTGGCAGGCAGGGGGTCTCACAGGACACAAACCAAAGAAGTAAGTAACATTTGAGTTTGATCTACTCCTGAGGCAAGGCTGAATGAAAACCTTCATTTCCATCCTACACCTCATCTTCTTTTCTATGATATTCCTCTAATTAAGCAGTTGTCCTCAGTGCATCAGGTACAAGCCATTTGAACACAGCTTCCAGCTGAGTTTATGATCATCTCATTTATATCCAAAAGTCACCTAGTGAGTGACCTGCCAAGGCTGACTCTATACGATGTGGCAGGCACATATGCGAAACAGCAAATGGCACTGCAACCAGCTAGGCACTACATAAGAGGGAGCAATTTTAATTCTCTAGCAAGGAGGGTATTGATCAGATCACTATTCATATTAGAGTAGCTCATTTTCCAACCCAGATAAAGCAGAGACAGGAGCAGCCCCAGAGCTTGGTGGAGCTCATGCCCGAGTCAGTTATTACACAGGTGAGCATGTTCAGTGAAAGCAGGCACTGCCCACAAGCTCTGCAACTGCAGCTGCAGTGCTGGCTTAAACACCTGACACACACACCTTGCCCTCATGAATTTTCAGACTATTTAATGCATTTTGTAACTTCCCTGCATTCGGCTATCTGCATTTTCTCTTTATAGTGGAATTTTCTACCTATCTCATATGAAAATTCAGGTAGTTGGTTTAATATTGCGGTAATTTCTGTATCTGAAAAAAAAAAAAACCACAATTCATGTAGAAAAATATTCTTTTATATAGATACCTACAGTACTTAAAAAGTAAATATATTTCTCAAGTACTGTCTTAGTATTTGTTCCTTTCATGGTCCCAAACAAGTTGCCTGCATCCACAATTCGGTCCTATTTCTGTGATCACCCAATTCTTAGACTAAGGTACTGTGAAAAGCACCAAGTGCTTTACTTGCTGCAGAAGCAGCTGCATTGATATGCTACCACTGTTTGCAAAACTGCAATTACATCACCCATTAAAACTGAGAAGGGAAATGGAGAACAACGCTTTACGTTAAGTGATACCAATTACAGCATAAGTACCTGACGCTAGGAAAAGTGACTGTTGTATTTATGTGGTTGTATAACTAGCAGATTGAGCAAGCTCTTGCCCTTTGCTTATCTGTCAGCCTCTTATCATTTTGGGAAATGAGAGTCTACCTCCATGGGTGATCTCATAAGCCAGGAAATGCAGATTTCAAAGTTAGATTGCCAATAGACCTCTTGGAATAAGTGCAGAGCATTGAGTTATGTTATGTTAAAGATAGTGCTCTAACTACTGAGCCTGCACTGAACCACTGCCTTTTCAGGGAATCACAGAAGGACTGAGGTTGGAAGCAACTCTGGAGATCATCCGGTCCAATGCCCTGCTCAAAGCAGGGTCACCTACAGCAGGTTCCTCAGGACTGCAGCCAGTCAGATTTTGAATCTCTCTGAGGATGGAGACTGCACAACCTCTCCAAGAAGCCTGTTCCAGGATTTGAACACCCTCGGTAAAGGAGTTCTCAAATAGAATTTTCTAAATTCCAGTTTGTGTCCATTGGGACATTCCCATTTGGGAACAACTGAGAAGCATCTGGCTCAATCTTCTTTACTCATCCCATCAGGGATGACATTAATAAGACCTTTCTTTTCCATGAGCTGAACAATTTGAGCTCTCTCAGCCTCTTCTTATAAAAGAGATGCCCCAAACCCTTAATCATCTGTGTGTCCCTTTGCTGAACTTGCTCCTGTAAGTCTTTGTCTGTCTTGTATTGTGGATCCCAGCACTGGACCCAGCGCTCCACATGAGGCCTCACCAGTGCTGAATAGAGGGGAAGGACTATTTCCTTCAGCCTGCTGGCAGCACCCTTTCTAATACAGCCCACAATACTGTTGGCTGCCTCTGCCACTAGCATACGCTGACAGCTCCTGCTCATCTTGGTGTCCACCACGACCCTCAGGTCCTTTTCTACAGAGCTGCTTTCCAGCCAGTCAGCTCCCAGAGTATACTGGTAGGTGCAGTTATTCCTCCTCAGGGGCAGGACTTAGCATTTCCCTTTGCTTAATACCATGACATCCCTATTGTCCCATTGCTCCAGCACATCAAGGTACTTATGAATGGCAACAGAACCCTCGGGTCTATCAACCATTCCTCCCAGTTTGGCATCATCTGCAAACTGCTGAGGGTGCACTCTGTCCTATCAGCAATGGAAGTGTTAAACAGTACTGACCCCAGTACCAAGCCCTGGGATACTCCACTAGTGACCAGCCTCCAGCTGGAGTCTGTGCTGATCACACCCTCTGAAATCTCAAGAGGGTGAACTGCCAATCGGCAGTTCAGCCAGTTTTCAGTCACATCACCGCCCATTTTTTTAAGTTCATGCTTCATCACTCTGTGTATGGAGATGTTACGGAAGACAGCATCAAGAGGTTTGCTAAGATAAAGATAAACCCCATGCACTGCTCTCCCCTTGTCCACCAACCTAGTCATCTCATTGTAGTGGGCTATCAAGTTGGTCAGGCATGATTTCCCCTTTGGGAGAAGTCAGCATGGATTTACAAACATGCTCCCATTAATTTGCATGTTTGGAAATGGCTTCCATTATTATTCACTCTTTCAGCTTCCCAGGGATTGAGGCGAGGTTGACTAACCTCCATTGCCCTAGATCCTCTTTCTTGAAGATAGGATTGACATTTGATTTCTTCCAGCTCTCGGGAACCTCCCCCAGTTGCAGTAACCTTTCAAAGATTGAGTGGCCTCATGATGACATGGGCCAGCTTCTTCAGCACTCATGGGTGTATCCCAGCAGGTTCCAGGGACTTACATCTGTCCTGTTCATTTAAATGTATTCTAGCTTCATCCTCCTCTACCAAGGATACATCTCACTTTCTCCAGAAGCTCTCTTCAGCAGATTAGGGACTACTCTGGTTGTTAATTAAATTCTCTGTAAGAGACAGAATTCAGGTACAGATCCTACCCATTAAATGATTGTACTCATCCAGTGCACACAGACTGGTTAACCATGACAATTCCATGATTCACCTGCTTACACTGTTTTTTAAAAAAGCTTCCATGAGGGCAGTTATACAAGTTCTTCTTAGTGCAAGTCTCCCCTTCTGTAAAACAGAAATATTATCTCTTTATTTCAGCTTTACAGTGCCATCTAGAATAAAACACACTGAGCTTCTCAGCTAGTGGTACTAGTGATGCTGAGCATCACAGCAAATTGCTAGCAGCAACACCTGAACCTTACAGAAGGGCAGCACTGGGCTGCTAAAGAGAGGCGGTCTGTTACAGAAACACACTCCTTACCTGTGTTAAGTACCCATTTTCTCACCACACACACTAAGTCTCTTTCTTCCAATTACAGGTTGGTCTTTGAACAGACTACTCAGGCAAGAGACAGGCAGTGTGCGCAGAAGGTGGCTGCAAGGCGCAGGAAGCCTCTCTCTGCTACCTCTTACCTACCTCCTCCCTCCAAGGCCTGTCACAAGAACCCTCCCTGAGCATACCTTCCATAAATCCTCTGCCAAGCTAGGTCTAAAGATCCATTTCCATAAGACCCAAGCACCTATGCTCTGCCAAGCTGGAGAAGTCAGCTAAGCTGCTTGTGTTATGTCAGCGACGATGGCACTTGTAAGTGACAATGGCCTTTACCGGTGCAACAGAATTACAGCCCTGGCACAGACTGAGCTGTTTGTAACCCCAGGCCTGTTTTACTTCGTGCAATAAATTAAAAAAAAAAAAAAAAAAAGGCTTCCAGAGACAAGTAATGCATTCTGGCAATATTTTAGGCCAGTGGCAATTCAGCCCAGTTTTAAAGGCCTCCAGGCCTTACAGAATTCTCAGATTTTAAATACTGGTGGTCCATATCAAACCTCCAGAGCTTTAACCCATCCTTCTTTCCAGAATGGATTACTCCTTCACAGTAGGGTTTGAAGTGATACAGAAGCACTTCATGTTGTAAAGGCTGATCAGGCATAGCTAGAGAGTAGGGACCTTAAAATGCCGCTCTGCTTGACCCAGCTCAGTGCCACTTTCCCAGACCCTACTCCATACTAAGAGTGTGACAAACAACCCAAGAGCAGCAGCACCCACTCACTCACCTCAGCCCTGCTACAAGACAAGTCTTGTTTATTCTGCAGTTCTTCATGACCACTGGGTATATGAATTTGATATGGAGGACTTGAATCCTTTTCTGTGAAGATTATTTGAAGCAGAAGGTTCAAAGAAAGAGAGAAACAAAAGCTTACGTGCTCTGTTGGTTGCATGCCCAGAGTTGGGCTAGTCCTGTGTGCAGGCCAGCAAGCGTTTGTGTTATGGTCAGCAAGCTTTCTGCTAATTGCTGTGCAACTAGCCAAAGTTGCAAGGGATGAGAAGCACAAGGACCAGCTTGGCATTCAGGTTTGCAGTCATGGTTACGCTAGTTCTTTATAAGATGGAGCAGGATCTCAAAACAGAGCACGAGTCCTGCTCTGCAAGCCCCTACCTCAAATATGGCATGGGCTGAGAGGATCCAAATGCTACCAGGTAAGAACTTCTGAACATCAGTGGTACGTACAGATCACCCCCACCGTCAGGACATTCTACGGGATTGATCTACACCTATTCAGGGAGGGCTCTGCTGGATGAGGGAGGCATGATGCTGGCAGAAGACGAGGTACAAAAGCCAAAAGCACAGTGCTCCAGTGCAAGTGTGCCACTGAGCACAAACAAAGAAGCCTCCAGAACTGCCAGAGGCAGGCAGGGCACACGCAGGCACTACACGTACTGTCATGGGGGGGGATCTTGGACCAGTCCTTATGAAAGGACACTGTTTTCATTGTTGCATTGGCTCCGCTGGGCACAGCTCTTCCTCACTGCATGACAAACATAAGAGTTGTGTCAGATCATGCACTGATTTGTGTTGGGATTTCAGCTTGCTTGACCACGACATGCATCAAAGCCATGACCAGCCATCCTGGGGCCATCAGTAAGAGCCCTGAACCACACGTATTTTTAAGACGAGACGGGAAACATCCCAGAAGGACAGTAAAACCAGAATCAAACCAGAATAATAAAGAGCCCAGAAAACAGAAGAGTAAGAACAAAAGGAGACTAGGAAACGCAAAAATTGTCAGTGCTCTCAGAAACAAAAGCATCAGGGACAAAGGAAACAGCCCTGTTGTTGGTCCGTCACGATGAGTGGTCAAGGAAGCAAGTCAGGCTTGCAGCTCTGCATTTCACACAGCTGTGAAAAACTTTCTTGGGCCCTTCTGTGATCTGACCCAGCTTCTTGATGCTGGAAACAATTTAACAATCTCCCTCTGCTTTGCTTTCTCTTTTTTTTTTTTTTGCTTTCTACACACGTAACTCATTAAAAATAAGAAAATACTAGGCTTGACTGTGGTGGGTGAAGGGAACAGCTGGAGCGCATGTGAAATGGCAGGTCTCTTCTGATCCAGAATGCTTGCACCGCAGGAGAGCAACATAATGGAAGCTACTAATACAGTACTTTAATGAAGACAACCCCCGTGAAACATCTGACTGTGTGAATATCCGTACTTAATATTTATATGCTTTGGCAATTCTTGGTTATAATCCCACCTACAGCTGACACTGCGCTGATACTTTGGTTACAGATTGGAAAAAACACCCAAACATCATTTGAAATTAAAGGGAAAAAAAGAATTACCTGGCATAACAGTCATTCTGCATTGAAGGAAAAACTACTCTACTCCTGGGTCCTGAATGACAGAAAAATCACTAAGCCAGATAACACTACGCTAAGCGCTTAAAAGTAAAGTTCCTGCTGTCCTGCAGTCACCTGATGCCCAAACTGCTAGGGATCTCAAAGAAGTCGGAATACTCTGTTGCTAGAAACCAAGTTGTGGAAGTGCTCTTTAACAGAAGAATACAATCAAGAGATTCTCATATGACAAAGTTATTTAACCTGTTAAGAAGAGCTGTCAGAACATTACTGTACTACAGAATAAGGCAACTAATATACTTTTGAACTTATTCCACAAGTCTAGGGGTCCACTTGCAACGGCTCTTATGTTGACACTTGATTATAAACAAGCTCAACGTGGACAGTGCACTAGCAATGAGGCAGAAGTGTCACAAGTTCAGGGTGCCAGACCAAAATGAGTTTCAATACAAGTTTGAACAGTGAAGATACAGCAGCGATAAGTGCCCTTTCCCCCCAGATTTGCTCTGAAGTGCAGGCCCATTCATCATCCTAACAGGATATTAGAAACAACAGCATTTTCCCTGTAGTAGCTCCATCTAACGTGACGTGTGTTAAAACATTGGAATTAAAATACAACTTACAATAGAAGACAGTCCCTAGTGGTTTCCTTGTGTAAGGAGCTCACTTATCTATTCCTGAGGCTAGCTAACAGACTTGGGCTTTCTTGGGCCTGAAGACTTCAATGCTGGTGATAGGGAGTTGAAATTCTTCATGTTAGCTGCAACAAAGTTTCCGTTTTCTCCTGTAGAGCAAATAGAAAATAGCTTTGCTCCAGAATCCAGTGGTGTAGGGAAAACTGGATTCCTCTAAGTCTGTGCAGTGAGAAGTCCTGATTCAGTATTTGACTACACCATTGCCTTTCACGAGTAGCAGACGCTGCCATATGTTTTCTTGAAATACTGGCCCAGAAAACTATGCTTCCTGGTGCCTCACTCATAACACAGATTGGTTGATGCTAACATCCCTGCTGGGACCCAGCGGCTGCCTCTGTAGGACTGATGAGAGAGCAAAGCTATTTGGCTTACTTCCCTTGGAAGGGATTTTGTAGGAACCTATTAACAGCAGGCATTTCAGTAATGACCCCTATATAAGTATATACACACATACATATATATGACTCATTTTTAGCATAAGCTATAGATGAACCAGATTAGATAATTTTTATGGTTTGGATGAGAAGCAAGCTGAAGATTTACACCCTCCATTACATTTGCCACACGAAGTTTAAATCAGCACCCAGGACTCCATGCAGACAAATACTCAGTGGAAATTCAGGCATGTCCAAAACAGTCCTGTGTACTGAGTCCAAGCTCAGACGCTGTAAGCCCTCCTATGAAATAAATGAAGTAGAAAATCAGTCATGGGATCAGTTATGCAAAAAACACACAGCAAGCGTTCTCCTTTGCTTGCAGCAGTTCTCGCTGTGAGGCTGAGATCAGCCACGTCAGCTGCATTCCCTGACAAAAGTGGCAAGTTTGAATTGGTCCAGCCTGGGTTTGGCAAGCTACACACCTGTGCTGCTCAGTGGCTTTTCAACTGTTCATGCCACGTTATTCACGGCATAACTAGAAACCCACGTACACTCCCAAGGAAGGGAAGTTAACAACAGAAAGCTTTCTCCTATCGTCACAGTTTTGCTTTTAAAGGATTTCAGGAAAGATCTCAGTGTCCATTATTCACATGGATTAGACACTGTGCTGCTGTTACACACCTGCCAGCAACAGGTTTTTTAGTTATTCCAGCATCAATAACAGCCCAAGGAACAGCCAAGAACAGCCAAGTTCCTGGTTCCTAGCCATAGTTTGCAATACACTGCCTTTTATCAGTGAGCCCTTCTGTCTCCTTACAGGCCCACACCTGTGCCATCACACACATAAGACACAGTTTAAACTGCCCCCATGCCATCTGGTGGAAGTTTGCTTTCTACTTGCTGCCAGGAGTTGTAGGAAGAGAAGAAACAGCCCATGTCACAACAGAAGTTTTTGCATATACGTAGTGTAAATCAATACAAGCAATTTTTTGCCTGCTAATTCAGTTTCTGCAAGCTCTTTATTAATCATGTTTCCAGGACATTCGATGTTGCAATAACACATTTTGTTGTGAACACCTTCCTAGTGAAAGGAAAAGAATCTGTAAAATAAATCAGCTAATATTTCAAAACCCCTTATCCAGTTGCGAGTGTCAGGCCCTGACGCAGCACAGACTGCAAGCAAGCCACCAAAGTTGTTAGGGAATTAGTTACTTAAATTAAGTAAACTCTTATGTGCTGTGCTAAACCAAGCTAAAACACACTCGCTAATCACTCTCTCAAACACAAAGGTCACATTCTCAGCCACCTATTCCAATGACCTACAATGTCTTTTACAAGAGATCATTGATTCTGAGCGTATACAGACACAGATTATTTCCCCTGCCCCTTTTTCCTCCTTTCAGCTGTGAGGCAAGGAGCTAAGGAAGGCTTTTCAGCCAGGCAAGAAGCATCTTTGAGGGGAGGCAGGGAAGGAATAAAAAATTAAACCACAAAAAAAAAGACAAGAGAGCTGCAAATAGGACTGCTGTCCTTTTAGACAAATTGACTCCTAAAAGCTAAATCAGTACCCTGGGAATGATCTTTGGTTGATGTGTGTCTTTCCTCCTTTGCTTTTTCTATATTTTAGACAGGACTAAAAGTAAAAATACTATGTTAACTCTAGGAGGCTGTTAGCCTCCAGCATTCCAGCACAAATGGAATAAGAAAGACCTAGAGAAAGATGCCCAACTTCACAGAGCAGCTTGAATAGTGATCCAAGGACTAGCACATGGGCCTGTGTGCTCTGTCGACACTGCTGGTTAAGACCAATTCAGCAGAAGGCATATTTAGCCTTTGGAAACCATTTATTTATTTGTACTTCTGAGGCCTTAGCAAATAGCTGCTGAACACAACGCAATTCCCACTCTGATGCTATTAGAGGCACTGGTAACTACAGTCACCCCATTTTCACTTGCTTTTACTGCCTGCAACGTTTGGGACATAAAAGTGCTACCTATTCCACATGCCATGGCAATAAACTTCATTTCAGTAAGGTGATGCAATGCTCTGTGATATGTACACAGGATACCTATTTGTTTGAATGTAACCCCAGCGTATAGTTCAAAAACTGAGGCTCTTGCCACTTCACGATACCAGCTTGCCTTATACATGCAACTCCACCATATTATGTATTTCTACTTATTTTGAGTCCAAAGTGAGTTGACCAGTAGAAAGTTGTAGCTACCTTGAGTCCTAAGCACAGAACTTTTTCTTAAGTTTAATGAAGGGTAAATAAGTGTTAAGCACAAGATTAGGAAAATATTACCTTAAATCAATACATTAGGTTCAGTCAAGTTCACAGCTCATTAGCAATCCAATACCTGCCATTTCCCAACTTAAAATAACCAGCTAAGTTTTCTCATTTTTTATTTTCAAAAAGTCATCTTATTCTATTCAAAACAATCCCAGGACTCGCAGCACTGTCTCCCTCTCATCTTTATCGAGAAATTTCCAATCAGTCGCAGGCCCTATTCCAGTAACCCTTTCCTATGTTGGTTCAGCCATATCATACCTCTCTCTCCTCTGACCACCTCAGAGTCCAGTTGAAAGGTGCAACCACGCGAGAATACCTAGACATTGAAAGCAGGGTCTAGATAACCTTTCTTTCCCCCTCCCTGCTCACAAAAATAAGCTTTATTGCTCTTCACATAACTCTGCAGAGACTAATTATTTGTTAAGGTTTGCAGGGTGTGAATAGGTTGAGATACAGGTGGGGTCTGTGCTACTTCGCTACTGCTTCAAATAGCTCTCTCAGAAGACAATTTTGTACCTTCTCTGGCTCTGCGTTGTTATTTTGCATACAAAGGAGTTCGGGAGAGGCAGCTTTGACACTTAGTTAACATACGTTAAAAAAAAAATCTCATTTTTACCTTGCTCCTTGATGTGAAAGCAGGGTTTGTAAACAATAGTTTGCAACATTCATTTACCTTCCTTATGAATACAGAACAACATAGCCATTGATTGCTACTTGATGCCCCCCAGAGCTAGAAGTTCATCCTACCACAGAGCACTAGCCTCCAAGGGGTACTCACCACACTAGGGCACTTCCTTCATGGCCACTCCGAGTGAATATTCTGCAAATCTTCACAGAAGAACAGCATTCCCCACATGAAAGAGGCTCTAATCCAGGTGTTGAAACAATGGGAAACCTTAGAAGAGGAAAAAAAAATGTTTTAAGAAGCCATACACAACCAAGAGAGTCAATTTTAAAGTTAGTCTTAAAACATGTTATTTCCTCACTAATGTTTTCAATTGAATCATATAAAAAGTCTCAAGAAACATAAGACAAGGAGCAGATGCAACAGAGTTGACTGCAGTAGGCAGAGATGAAGGGGTTTTTACCTTGGAGAAATTACTTTTAGCAAAGCAACTAGCAGAATAGGAACAAACACAGCCTTTCCTGCTTTGAGTTGTGTGTGAGCCAGCTTGACCCTGCTGCTACTTCTGTCTTTGGGTGGAATTCAGTGGTGTTGGTACTCAAACACTATACCACAGCAGCATGAAAACTGCTGGGGGAGGTGGGGGGGGGGGGGACAAGGCAGCAACAGGCACCTAAAACCAATACAGTAGCAGAGCCCAAGGGCTCGCATCCAGCCTTGCTGGTTTGATCCAGTCCAACTGGTCAGTCCTGGCAGCAGTGTTCACAGTAGCCTACCCAGCCCAATCATCCTCCACTAGAAGTAATTTTCATCTCAAAAAACTGAGAGCAGTTACCAAAATCAGCACTTCCCACAGCTTCCTTCTAGAACAAGATAATAGCATTGGGAGATAATATGCAATATGATGTTGAAAATTCATCTGGACATAAATATGCAATCAATGAAAAAGGAACCAATACCATAATGAATACAGAGAGATTTTACCTTCTTTAGGATGACTTCTTGTTCACTGCAAGGATCTTCCCCCACCTTATCCAGGCAGTGGGACAGCAAACAAACAAAACCCTCAGCCCCTGACCTTTCTAGAAGGGAAATACAGCCCAACTGACTCCCAGCTGAAGGCAATCAGAAAACTCAACCCAAATCACCTGCTCCCATCTGACAGAGCCTCCTGCTTAGTCCATTATCCCCCTTTGCCTAATTTGTGGGGCCTGGCAACACAAAGGGCACATGGATCTGTTCCTTTTCCCCAGTGCTGTGGCACCCGTGGTCCTGCTCAATTCGAGATGGCAAAATTCAGATTCAGAGCCTGCATGGGGGATGCTGTCGCTCACCTGCTTGCTACATCCTGAGCACCCTCCCCTGATTGTCCCCTTCCTCCTTGCTCTGCTCCCTGTCCTGCTGGTGACAAAGGGACTCCCGGCTGCCAGGGGGAGGATGCAGGAACCAGTGGTTTCACAGCCTAACTTGGGGGTACAGCTGAATGTTGTGGCCTGCAGTGGTGGGAAGGTCTAGGCACAGCAGGGAGCTGGACTGGACACTGTGACTAGTGCTTGCCCTGCCTACGGATAGTCAAAGGTTTGCAGCAAGGGACGTGGTTAAATGGTAAAGGATTGAGGGAGCTGAGTAGGGGCCAGCCATCCAGGAAAGAAACACCTCGTTGAAGTGTAAGGCAGAAGCCATGGGTCTGGCAGAACACTGGACAGCAGGAGACACGTCGGAGGCCAGGGGAGACATCGGAGGCCAGGGGACAGCACAGCATGAGCTGCCATGGCCAAGGAGCATTAACCAGAGAGGAAGGCTGGGACCTGATGCTGTAGCCATCATCGGTACAGCCAAGCTGCCATCAGGTCACAGCAACCTCATGCTGCCCTGAAACACTGGCCACTGCTACACATGGAAGGTGGCACCTCTGATGTGGCTTTATGGGCTGTGGGATAACGGGGGGCTGCCTGTTCACTCTCTCCTGCCGTGTGTCCAAAGCAGCGTGGCCAAAGGGGTGGCAGGGGCACGGGCAGTTGTGTTGCACCGCTGTGTAGCTGGGAGACACTGCAAATGTACGGGTGAGGATGGGCTGCTATGTGGAGAAGGTCTCAGTTTAAAGACGGGCATCATAAATAAACAAGCCTCAGGTGAGGACTGAAGAGAAGGAGAAAAATGGATCTGCGATTAGGTCTGATTGGTTTGAAAGTTTCCCTGTGCACATGCTCTTAAAAATAAAGCGTTTCTGAATAGGCCTTGTGTATACTGGGGGTGATGGAGGGAAGGGAGGAGAGAAACCAAATGGAAGAGAAAAATGCTTCAGCTGACAATGACTGAGAGGGAGAGAATTGCACGGTAATGTGCCATCCATCTACTGGGCAAGATTCATTACTCACAGCTCGGTCATTTTGTTCTAAATTTTAAATGTCATCTAAAGTGCTTTTTGAATTCATCAGTTTAAAAGATATTTACTAAGAAGCAAAACATTGTGTTATTCCTCAGTGGCACTGAGGGCTGCAGGATGGCAGGCAGTGTCATCAGGTGGCAGAGCAAGGAGCCAGCTAAACTGGAAATCACTTATTTGCTATTAAGAGGCTGCAGGTGCAGGGCTTGTTGGCCCTTGAAGCTTCCCATGGCTACATCCCAACAAGGTGCTCATCCTGTCTAAAAAGTATCTCACAGATTTCAGTCAGGCACAAGCAAAGAAGGAACATACCTCATTTTCTGCCTCACACCAACCTTTGTACCAGGACAGCCAGTGCACTAACCCAAGCACCCAGGAAATCCCAAGCAAGTACCCTACCACCCAGGGGTATACGTTTGATGACTGGATTTTTACATAACCCTGTGGCACTCCCTTAAGCAATACTAAAATCTCAGCCACAGTATTTGATTAGCAATTAGAAATCAGGCCTGAAAGAAGACACAATACTGTTTATATGCACCACAAATAGCAAGGCTGTTGCAGGGTGCTGAGGTTTCCAGGGATCTCAGCTTCGCCTACTCCTGGCTCTCAAGCCTGGCACAGTGCTATTAACATCACTCCCAAACTAATATCTTCTACACACATAGTCATTTCTTTACTAGCAAAACCATGCACATCCTCAAGATACTTAAGCTACACGTTTTGTGATGGTAATAGCTTTGTGATGGTGTTCATCTATCATCCATTTTAAACGTCTGCCCACTAACCCATTGCCAACGGCGTCACTTCTCATCAGACAAAAACATTTCTGAGACGTTTCAGAAAGGCACGTTTTGGAAAAGAAGAAATGCAGGGGAAGAACTGAAATAAACTTCCTAGGCAGATCTTCATAGCCTATTGAGGGATCCAGACCATACAACTGAGGTGAAACGCGAGCTGACTCAGACCTGAGATTTGATGCCTAGCTCAGAGGAGAGCATCAGTGATTTTGTGGAAATTATGTTATTTCTTTCTCACGTCCATGGAGATTGTCAAACACGAAAAATAGCAAGGATCTTGAAAGAGATCTGGGGCATAGTGAACACCATGTACAAGAACTGGAAGTAGTATCCTAGTGATTCTTTCTCCATTTTGTCTGGCTTTCCTGTCTCTGCTGCTCCCATTCAAAGCCCACTGGCATAAAGAGAGACTCCCATAGACTTTTGTGGATTTGGATGACTCAAAACCCAAGTTTTCTGTGGTTGAGCTTCATTTCTTCCAGTACGTACAGATACAAAATTTCACTTCTACTTTGGCTGTGGGTCTGCATAAAAGATACTTCCAATTTCACTTGAAACACTTCACTTGTGGGATAATAGATTTATAGGGATTATACAGAGTAATAATCCTCAGCACTCCATGGGATCAAAGCAGTATTCAAATACTAAGCAACAGTCAGAGGAGATAGCTCAAGTATTATTATCCTCATTTTCCAGAGCAAGGATGGGAAGACACAACTTGAGAGCACAAGCCTTCTTCCCAGGAGGATTTATGTTGGGAATCACATGCTCCAGGCTGGCTTGGGGACTCCCTCCTTCCTGGAGGAAGGCTCCTCATGCCTGGCCTGATGCCCCCTCTTACCTCCACCACGCTGCTCCTTAAAGCTCTTCCCTGCCAACTGCAGCATTTACCATTAAATGCGCTACTGCATTTTTAAATAAGGAACAAAATATTAAATATCTGCGTCAGAAAGACTGTGGATCCTCTCTCTAAACTGGTCCCTCCAGGATGCACTTTACTCAGCGCTTCGAAGCCCAGCTAAAATGAGGGTCCCTTTGGCAGGCACAGCAGATGTAATTACACAGCCTGAAGTGCTCCACAGTTACTAGCGCAAACAGGCAAAGGGTAGAAGACATTATCCTCCACTTTGTGACGCGAGGTCACAGAACAACCACTAACATGCCCAAGGTGTGGAAAGGCCAGAAATTCAGCTGTCATCCTGTCACCAGGCCCAGTGTTTTACCCGGAGACCAAACCGTTTGTCACTGTTTAATGACTGGACATTTAAGCATAAAAAACAACTTCCTTTTTGTCACGGTATGTGTGCCTGAGGCACTGCCAGGTCACCTCCTTTAGAAATAAGATACATACAGTGCTGCTCAGGAGATGCAGGTAATGCCGGTGAAGTAAAAAAGTGACGATCACAAGGAAGGAGGGAGAAAATTGAAGCTGGTCATACTGCTGTACTGTGTTTACTTAAATAGTACTCTTGAATAAACAAGTTCCAGAAACTAGAAAGCAGGGACTCCAGTTTTCAGGACTGAAGTGCACAAGAACATATACGTTAAGGATGATAAAGAAATATAGCTGAAAGCCAAATACAGGTTACAGTGGCTGGAGATCATCTTCAGGAGATAAAATATTCCTTAAATGATGAAGACAATAATTCACAAGAATGAGACTCTCCAGTGAATTATAGGATTCCCCTTTCAGTAAGTTAGCAGAAATACGATTCTAAAATTTAAACGCACTCATCCATCACCGATTCTGCTTAAACAGATTTATGGATATATACATATTTTACCATTTTTTATATTTTCATAAGCCTGACATTTTAGTTCACCTACAGGTGACACCAGGACTTGAGATGCAACAAAAACTAAAGAAGAAGGTAATTATCCTGTGGCCCCAATTGCCTCCCCTCCTTCCCTCATGTATCATACGCATGGAGAATATTTTTAAGCTCAAGGACCGATAGAGCCGACAAAAACATAAAACAAGGTACAAAGGAAGCTTGAAGTTATTACGGCACTTTGGGGCTGGGAGAAAATAAGGTATTAGTAGATTAACCTTGGAACCCCATAAAAACTTTCTATGACCATATTCAAGCAACAGTCGTTAAGAGAAGTCGATGCAATGGGCTGTGATTGAGCAAGGTACCTAAAATCAAGTACCTAACTTTAAAAGTAGTAGCATTAACTTCAGTGGTGAATATTCACGTGCATAAAGTTACAGGATCTTACTAGCACATATTCCAGACTAATGCACTTTTTTCTTATGCTGGATAAATCTCTAGCCTTTTAACAGTTTTCTCTGATATAAATACAAATATTCAGTCTTCTGTCCTAAATTGAGTGCACTTTTCCCATTATTTCTAGTATTTTCTCTGATCTGCTTCTTTATCTTATCCAGTCATTATATATAACATCTTGTTTACAAGGAAAAAGAAGGAAACGAACCACCCCTGGTCCAATAGCCTGGCTCCCAGTGCACAGTCCTCTGTGTTTGCATACGCACCTGCACAGGTACTAACGCATTGTGAACCAGTGGCCACAGACTTATTTCACAGAAGAGTAAAAACCTCAGAACAAGGATGTTTCTATAAATTGAGGATGGGGAATTGGCTGGGGTTAATGAAGAAACAGCTGCCACATGACTTCATGCTCCATTAGACACATAAGCAATATTCCCTTTTAAGAGTATGGCTTTGGATTACATTACATCCAATCTAGTTGTGGGCTCTTGTTGAAAAAAAGTGGTCCCGTTCTCCCATCTCTCTGGTTCCTTCCGCATGCTTTGGCAACCTCCCTTGCCTCAGGGTGTGCAACTGCGCAGTGCACCGAGACAGCTCACGAAGCTCAGAGAAAAGGAACTCACCAAAATAGAAACAACATTTTCTTCCAGATCGGCAGGCTGATCCAATGGCATGTGGTTGCAAAACTACTGAACATGGCAGACACAGAGCATGGAGTGGGAGACTCAGGCCCCTCTTCCACCCTCGCCTGCTGCAGCCTTCTTCACTTACATTTGGTTCAACACAATGAAAGTCAGACGCCCCAACAGCAGGGGAACCTTTGTCCAGCAGTCACACTGCCTAATACACAAAAATCCACCAGCCATGAAAGTCAAATCTATAGGTCAGTTATATAGCACTGGGCACATTTCCTAATTTTTGAGTGCTTAAGTTGGTAACCTTCACCTTCTATGTACATATGCAGCGTTTGTAACAAATTCTCAGGATTTCCTTTCCAGTGAAAGAGTTTACAGATGGACACAAATATATACTCATCCAGCAGCATCAATACTTCTGTGGATTTTTTGGACATATCCTCATAAGTAGTGTTTCACACACACACACGCTACTGACACAAAGCTAGTATGTCTTTAGCTGCAGGCTAGATAATACCACCCTGCCACCTCCATGTATGACCTTTCTCACCCAAAGAGCTACCCCTAAATCATGCAAATATATACACGACTGCCCAAACTGTATCAATGGAGAAATCAGAAAGCTACATCCATGATTGCTTTCTGTTGAAATTCTTTATTGCTAGATAAGTTGTCAACTAGAGCTCACAATCAGCAAGAAGATTTGCTTGGCTGTATCCATATTGATACTTATGAAGTTCGAGGCACATGCAAAACCAGACCAAATGTATGATTTTGTTCTTTATTGACTAGTTACTGGTAATGTAAGTTGGCAGGAGAATACACTGCAAAAAAAAAAAAGCTCTCTTAATGTTGAATCAATGATTCATTTATTCTCTTCATGATTAATTGTGAAGTATTTGGAACTCTAATGACTTTTGTGAATGCAATATTGTTTAATCAAAAGGAAAAAATATCCAGTCTGCATAGAGCTACTGATTTTTCTCCTATGCCAGTAAAACAAGGAACTATTTGCTTCCACTACTCCAAGTCTTTGGGAAAGCTGTCAGAATCAATATGGAAGCCTGGACACCTCAGTACAGGAAATTCAAAGCCGTTTTTCTCTCAGAAAGTGGATCTATCTCTTTGCTGTTGTGCAAATAATGCATGACTAAAACAATGGACTGCTTTACACTAATGTGCTGGTCAAAGCTGGCCTCCATCTGAAGCAATCCAGAGTCGAAGTGAATCCCAGATGCTCAGCTTTTGTAATAGCTCGTTAAATAAAAAGACCAAAGCCCGGCAGGTGCCCCCAACAGTTTGCAGACTGACTTAGTCTTAGAGGAGCTTAGGCACCTCTCTAGCTCAGCATAAGCTATTGCCCTCCCTGTGGATCCTCCTCTCCAAGGGCTGGATTAGCACCCAGCCCAGACAAAGCCCCACCATGGCCAGACTAGGACTTCCAGTGCCAGGGGGCCCTTCCATGGAGTGTGGCTTCCAGATGCAGAGAAATTTCTGAAGAAAACACCAGGCTTTACATGCTTTAACTAAACACTGGAGCATGCTGATCCCTAGCATTGCTCACCCCTATCAGTCTACACAGCACTGTTTTGCTTTGTTTCAATGTGTGAACCACGAGAGGTCACCGAGTCTGCTCTACAGGAGCCCTGCGGCACTGACCACCCAGACCGCCAGCGATATAACACAACACCCCCAGTCCTGCCGAGATCCACTTGGGATACACGGGACCCTCACTGCCCTTGCCGAACTGGTGAGAATGGTGAAGGAGAATACACTGAGGGAAAAAAAAAAAAAAAAAGCTCTCTTAATGTTGAATCAATAATTCATTTACTCTCTTCATGAAGGTGAAGGTGAGTCAGAGCAGCATGACCGTGGCCCAGCCTGGCCACCGTGCCCGTGGCGGGCGGTGTGCCAACGTCAGGCCATGGCAGCTGCCTCTGTCCCCCCTGCTCTGCCCTGTGCCACACACAGAGCTGGCAGCTTCACACAGGCTTCTGTCCTCACAGCAGGGCAAAGCCCTGGCTGTGCATCAAGGAGAAGAGAGGAAAGCAGGAAGCTTACGGGATGCTTAAAGGACATTTAAACAGGCTTTTCGTGCTACATTTAACCCTTAACATGTAAATGACTGAGAAGCTAATTCATTAATGTACCCTTCTCTGCCATTCTGCAGTCTGCTCACGTTGCCATGAATTCAGAGCGGTTTTGCTGGCGGAGGGGTTTAGAAAGGAGGGCGCACACAAAAAGCAACCATGATGCTGCTTCTCATCATCTACAATGATTTTGCCTTATGACAGATCCTCAGGATTTGCTCAGAGATGAGCTGGTGGTCACAGCTGGTCCCTAGGATACAGGACTCTTGTGGTGCTCACCACAGGTACATGTGGCCAGTGACTAACTAGCACTTTTTTTCTTACGCTGGATAAATCTCTAGCCTTTTAGCAGTTTCTCTGATATAAATACACAGGGAGTGCGGAGCTGGAGAGGAGCTTGGAGACTGGGTCCCCTGCCCAACTCCGGCAGCAGAAAAGTTTCTGCTCTGCCACACTTATGTGGCAGAAGGAGGCAGGCAGCTGTGTCACAGCATGTGTCCAAGGAGATCTTTGCTAATGTGACAGAAGATGGAAAAAAATTGCTGGAAAACAAAATACAGAACAAGAAAGGCTGCTGGCACTAGCAGCAAGGGGTCTGACTGGCTCAGGCCAGTGCAGGCGGAGATGGAATGAGTGGGAGAAGACCCAAAGCACCTGGTGAACTGGGCAAAGCTTGAGACTGGGACGAGAGCTGCAGCCTTGGGTCCCCTCACATTCAGTACTTGGCTTCTCCTCACCTTGGCTTCCTTCCTTCTGGGATTTCCCTCCTGTGTTTCCAAAATTTGAAGCCCCGTGGTGCTTCTGCCCAGGGAGCCAAACAGGGAGAAGGCCCAGGCCCAGGCCCAGCACAGGAAGGAGCATGAAAGCAGATTGCAGGGGGTACAGGGAGACTCCAAATGGTCTCAGCGGGCCAGAGCAAGTACATGCCACCCCTCTCCTCAGCCCTTAAGACTAGTTAGCCTCAAGTGAGAAACTGAGATCAGATCCATCTCTTGCATGCAGAGCATCCCCTTGCATGTCAGTCCTGTGCCTGCACTGTGTATGCCACCACAGTACTTCCACTTGAGGTAGGGCTTGCTGGGGACCTTTCATTACCTGCCCAGCTCCAGGATGGATCCTGTCCTGTCCTGCTTACTGCACCAAGCACACCCGGGGGAAGCTGCCAGAGCCTCCACTGAGGTGTCAGACATCCCACACAGGTTACGTGAGTGCAAGAGACTAAATTTGTTCTCAGCCTTATAGCCTCCTGAGGCTGCTGGGGCTCTCCGGGATGCAAGTCAGAGTGGTTGCCTGCTGTGTTTAAAGAGGAGTATAGTCCCAGCACGTACTGCAGATTGCTTCATAGAAGAAGGCATGAAAAGAGCAATGTTCTGTTTTTAAATAGGTCTGTCCCATGTTTGCCTACTGCCAGCCCATGCTGGCAGGTAAGAGGAGGAACAAGTAAGGACTTCATCTACTGCTGGAGCCCTGAGCGGGGAGAGAGGAGTGCAAGGATGCCAGCTTGGCACTGCACGCTGTGGCAACGTGGTGCCACTTGCAAAAACACAACTGAAAAAATGCCAGACATCTGTGCCCTCACTGTGTGAACCAACATGGAAAAGAACCAACTATTTTTCTTCCCACTGAGATTTATAAAAAGCCCCTGTGTGATCTAAACTGACACACAAAATGATAGTCTCCTATTGATTATTTTTAACCTAATTTAGCTGACGCTAATTGTACTGGACCTCTATAATTGTGCACAGAACTTGGTAGCAGCAGTAGGACAGAATTATCATCAGCTTCATGCGGCTAATGTTATGCCAGTATCATATTTGATCCATGTTTTCAACATAGTTGAATATTTACTGATATCAGCATTTACTTTTCTTGGGAGCTTAATTTTTCATTTCCTTTCACATTTCCTTGGATTTCACATACATCACACACAACTTAAAGTACTACAGATTTTCCATGTCCACCTCACAGCTCCTCACCAGACTCCCCATCAGCTTTAGCCAGCTGTCCCCCTAAGGCAAGATTCACCTCCACGCAGCCCTCACCTAGCTCACCCCAGCCCTTCTTCAGATGTGAAGATTCCTCAGAAGGGAAGAGAGTTTTCTTGCACCAGGAGGGTCAAGACACTGAGGTTCTCGTTTGAGAGAGGGAAAGAATCTATTACTTCTCGAAGCAGATTCACCACAAAGGTCTCATAACTTTTGGAGCATGGCACTGATGTCTCATGTGCCTCTGCTAGATGCAAAATAGTACCACAAAGCAAGAAAGTCAAACATGGCCCAAGCTCTTTAGGGCTTAATGAAGCAAGACTTAAATTCCATCTGGCAACAAACAGTGGGAAAGCAGAGACCAGTGAGCCCTGAAAAAGCACCACTTAATAAATGGACAGATACACTGTGCATTAACTGAAGTTTACAGATGGTCGTCCCAAGTTAGACTCCTTGTTAGGAGCCATATGATTGTCTAATGACTCTGAAAGCATCAAAAGCACAGATAACAGTGCTGCCCTGAACGTTTTTGTACATTTTTCACTAGTGACAGATGACAGAACTACCTTCACTGTACCTGCTGTTTCCACAAATATTTTAGAGTCTAATATGTCTCTACATTGCAAAGTGGAATAATAAGCACTAAGTGTGCTTGCTCTTACCAAGAAGACAGATGTTATCTCCACCACTTCTCCCAGCAGGCTCTCCTAGTTTACTGGTTCCCCTCCCCTCCAAGACCACTTCAAAGAGAATCTTCTCCTTCCCTCATCAGCCCAGGTTAGCAGCCAGCTTTTTCAGTTACAGCTGAACTCGAAAAGCTGAACTGCAAGGTAGTTTAAGGCCCGTAACTCCATTCTTTAAACTGTAAAGTTAGCAAAATGGGGAGACTGTGAGGAAACAGAGGAGGAGAAAAAAAAAATCTCTATTTCAACCATTCTTTCAACCCTGCACGCTGGGTACTTTTTCATTCTAGTGTTTTAAATATGTCTGTTTTAAACATATCTGTTGCAGTCACGTGCACAGGGAAGTAGCATTTACAAGTCATATGCAAAGTAGCAAGGAAAGCCAATAACTGCTGCTCCAAGTAAGCACAGGGAAGTGCCATCATCTTTATTTGGGCTGTTTGACCACTTCTCAGTGCATGGCCTGCAATAGGAGAGTTCACCCTCCTTTTTGTTAATGTAACTCTGTATCACTCGAGTATTTCCCCAGGACTCTTACAAATAGGATCGATTGTGGTTGTTGATTTTTATTTTTATTTTTATTTTTAAAAACAGCTTTCTAATTAACTCCCTGTGAAAAATGTGAAGAAAGGAATCTTGAACTGTGCCTAGAACTCGGTGTGAAGGTCCTGAGCAAGGTGATTTGCTGCTTGTGGCCATTACTGCCCAATGGAAGCCTTACTTAGGATCTCTAACAGCATTAGAGTTCAAACTCATCACCAGGTCACAAACTGGTACTGAAAGAATACCCAGAAGAACAGACCCAGGAAGAGAGAAAGAAGCCCCTTTCCCCATATATTATTTTCTTTATTTATTTTCATTAGAGTCTACTTTTCAGGATAGTATGTTATATTTCACAAAATACCCAAACCCTAATTTTTAATGCAACTCTTTATTGTTCACAGTAGGAGACTACCGGGGAATGATCTAAAAATCTCCTAAAGTCAGAAAATGCCTTGCCAAGGACTGCAATGACTGCAGGGTGAGGCCTTCGGTGAGCATGGGAGGGGGGGGATTCATACTGTGTGCTTCCACAAATAGCTTGCTAATGCACAGTTAATTGCTTGCTACATTTAGTGAATTTAAGATTCTGGTTTAGAGGAAAAGTACTTATGCAAAAGCATTACACTTCAGAAATCTTATGTTAACAATGCAGCCATCCACATATCCATCCATCTCACCACTTCTGGACTACCTTTGCACAGTCTGGTAGGAGTTGTGTCTCCTCTTCATCAAGGTATAACCATGAAGGATCATTACAGAAAAAATATGAACCATAGCAATTGACATCAAAAAGTGCACATACACAAAAATGCTTCATGAAATCTTGTCAGCCTCTCTGCAATCTTTGTCAGAGGGAAAAAAAGAAAAGCCCTAATTATGAGTACCTGTCCATTTCTCTTTTCTGGAAAGAAAAATTTCATTTATTTTAAAATATTTTTTAATTTTAATTTGATACCAAAGGATGGATTATGATATAATTTCCATCCTCTGCAAAGCTGTGAAGAATCATTTTGTTGGACATGGAAACCAGACTATGAATGCAGAAGCATTTAATGAAAATGTGAAAATCCCTTTGTTAAGGCACTCTTATCTGATACTCCCATGTTCTGGTTGGTGGAAGCAATACTTACATTAGACTGCAAGAGTGATATAAAGGAATTTTATAGAGAACAAATAAATTAAGTGATATTTATGTTAGTATTTATTCAGGTCCTGAAGATGACTTACTCAGAATGTATTCACATAAATTTTTGGAGAAGGTGTAGCAAAGATTAATTGAAATATTAAATCAATTTTATGACTATAGGGGAGAATGCAGTTCATCCCTATTTGTCACTGTGTTCAATAAAGCACTACAGCTTAAGACTTTGATTTACAAATAGTGGAGGAAAGAACCTGAACACTAGAATACTGCTGTGTGTCTCTAAATTAAAGGATCTGTGTAAAAAAAGAAGTAATTCTTATCTACTGCTATTAGACTGGCACTACATGATATATGTAAAAGATATAAATAATAAAAAGGACATACATAATGAGATTTTCAGGAGCTCTCAGATATGGCCTGATTCTGTTCCCATTGTGCTGCCGATGGAAGTAGAGTCAAGCCACGCTCACTGCATTTCTAAAACTCACGTTTTATTTTAGAACTGCACCTCTCATAGTATCGCGTTCATCTGATGCCCTGGGGAATAACCTACAAGGTTCTAAACTACGACTACAGGTGCGTGTCCCCATGATGCTAAATTACATCATATTGAGTGAGGTGAGGAATAATCTCCAGGATATGAAGACAAGATCCACATCGAACTCAATCTTCACACAGATGACAAAACAGTTTGACAAAAAGGTGGGGGCACATTTCTGTTTTATTCCACTGCCATATCGTCCATGCTGATGTTGCCTCATCAGGATGTACCAGTACAATCCTACAAAGCAGTATCTGGACGTGACTTTTGCATTTCTCCACAGGGTTGTCTGAAACCATTTGAAAAACTCCTATTAAGCTCCACGGACTTTGGGGTCAACACCTATGGCTCCAGTTGGGCTTTTTGCCCTGACTGTTCTCTCATCTTTCTCCGTTTTGCTAAATGACAAAAAGCTGCATATTTAGCAACTACACTTCAGCCTTGCTGCGATCCAGGAGTTTTCCCAGCACATAACAATGATGGGATTGCTATGTATCCCGACACAGAAATTATGTACTCAGCACCAGTGGCAGAAGTACAGAAATCAAGGTCAGAGATCAAAGCTACCTGATTTTACAAATAACTGTTAACTTGTACTAATTTGAATGACCTTTAACAGAACACAGCTGGTGTCCAGTGTGTCACTAACTGCGCTCACATTCAGTAAAACTACTTAAAATGTATTGAACATACTGAAAAAGAAACACTCAGAGAAAACAGGGATGAAACTTGGGATAAAACAACAAGATTACCCAAGTTCAGCATAAGCATGAATGCCTTGGCAGAGAACATTGCACCAGGATCTGGATATTTTGCAGGTTTTCAGTTAAAATACGAGTGCCCTGACACAGAAATTGATCTTAATTATCAAGCACATACTTCCCTGCTCTTGTCACATTTTCCTAATAAACGTTTCTAATTCTGGCTCTGGTGGGTAATGTTTCTTTTGAAAGATTAGGGTACAGAGCAGAAAAATGAGTACAGTTTTTTAAACTCCTCTAGTTTTAGAACTTGCTCCTTAGTCCACGCTGAGCTTTGCCCCAGTGGGGCAGTCTGCGGTTGGAGCGTACCAATACAGCTCTATTGGTTCCAGACAGAGCAATGCCAATTTATTACAGGCGTGAACCTGCTCCTTTATTATATCCATGAGCTAGACTGTATGTGGCTGAGTGAGCTTTCCTGACAGCACCAAGAAAGTCAGGGGAAAAAAAAATAATCTTTGATGATAGAAGATTGCTGAACATCAGTGAAAACCACTAGACCTAGAAATATAGTCGAAACAAATTATTCCTGTCTCTGTATTTTGTCTCACATGTCACAGTGTTATCTAGGTGCATGTGTGAATTAAACTAGTAGAGTTACGCACTCTCAAGAGAAGGCGATATTACAGAATGAACAACTACTGTGACAGCGGGCTCGGAGCTTACAATCATATTTGTTAGCCAACCTCTGCAGGCCAGCGTTATAGATCAGAAACACTGTGAAATGTCAGGAGCTATCTAGATGGCCATGCTCCGGTGATTTTTGCTGAAAGATGGGCTAGAGGGAGGCCTACCCACATGAGCAGGCAGTATGCGGATTTATGCTTTCTTGGTGAGCCAGAAATAGAAGCTTTGGCCACATGTCGATGACCAGCTCCGTTTGCAAGCCGCTGTCAGAAAGGGCAGGTTTTTTGTTGCCAATTTCAATACATGGATTGTTGAAGAGCTGATAATATAGGAAAACATATTTATTTTCGAAGAACAGATGTAACCTTCAGCCAGGCATCTTACAACAAACATCTCCTTCTGTCGTACACAATTCAGCCAGCACCAGCTTTGACTGGGGACATGACGCCAGCTGCAGCAGGCTAAAAATTCTGTGTCTGAGAAACGTCTCCTATCTCATTTCTAATGACTCATCTGCAAAGGGCCTCTGACCATTTACTTGCTGCTTTCTCGTATCCCAGTATATGAGTAGCTCTGAGAGGGCAGAGAGGTCCCAGTACTTATTTGTATCTTGCCTGGCTAAACAGATTCTCAGAGTCACGTTTCTACCCGAATTGCAACATTTCATATTCAGTATTCTCCAGCAGCCCCTAAGGACAGCCTCTGAGTGATTACAAAGTTTGTGTAAAAAATGGTGTAAACAAGGTTATTGTAAACTCCTGCTGATTTGCACAGCTCATCTGCAATATATTCCTGGTGATAATGCAGCTGTAACACACGTATGACTCTTATAAACTGTTCCACAAATAAAAGGCAATATGCTTCAATTTCTGAGTGAGCTCTTTGTATATGCCACTGCTTTAGATTCTTATTACCATCCATGGTATATACTTATTTCAATAAGATTATCTCTTGTATGAGCTGCTAATTACATAGTAGTGAATTACGTTTTGGTCAAGCAACTCCTGTTGCATTGCCTTGAAGCTCTCAGGGAAAGAGAGTAGCTTTTATTGCAGGGGATTATTCCGAAAATCTGAAGTCAACAATGGGCCTGTTGCTGAAAGCTTTGACGTGGCTAAATGATTAACTCATGAGATAAAAGCATTTTCTAGTTTTCTTAAGAAAAATAAAAAGTTGGTCAGTGTAAGAGGGCTCAGAGCACCTTAAAACTCCCTTTACTGCATTTAGAAGAATAACTCCAATAATTACTGTTTTATGGGAAACTTCTCGGGCAGAGATGGGAAGTCACGTTTCCCTCCTCTTTCCTAGACACACGCCTTAGCAATCAGAACACTATAAAAAGCAAATCTATCGTCAACAGGCTTAAAAGTAACAACAGCAGCCAAGAATAGGCACTTCCACTGAGAAATTCAGGGGCTACCCAAGAGGAAAAAAGAAATCAGAAGATCCCAAATCTCTGCAATAAATACAGTTGGCATGGTTCCTCCCTGCGCTGTAGAAGAAAGCTCTGATGTCTGACCCTGGCGAGAGGCCACAGTGGTGTGCCCTCAGTAGCAGAAAGCATCTCCAGACCCTCCGAGGCTCCCCAGCTGTGGCAAAGTGAGATGAGAGCAGGGCTGAAGTGCCCCGGCAGCCCACCAGCACCCACCGGACCACCGCTGTACCCACCGCGGGCACTGCCAGGCAGGCCCAGATGGACACCGTGTGGGCGAGAGAAACGAGATGCCTTCCAAGAATTAGACGACCAACGCTCAGGGATTTTTCTGGATTGCAATGCTGATGGTTAAACATTACAAACATACTGCTTTTGGCAGCTTCATTGCTCCCGTGCTTTGGATCCAATGTATTAAACTCCCACGCAGATCTAATCTAGATGTAAGATACTTTACATTCTTGCTGATTAATTCACCCTTAAGATTAAGCAACAGTGAAATATACTTGAAAGTGAGTGCATATACACAGGCTTAAGTCTTACACTGGCAATAATCCCATTTTAGCATTCCCGCAAAGCACAGGAACACTGGAGATGGGCCATGTACGACTCCTCCTGGTTTGGCACCAATGGCCCCTGGAGCCCCACGGCTGCTCCAGCAGCATGCGGCAGCAAGGCCCCCCACTCCTCCTGCCTGCAAGGTGGGGTGCTGAGTAAAGCCTCGGACCTGAACTTCTACTGCATTTATGATGCAGATGAGAAATCTAATTGGCTGTGGCTTGCCCTGGCGTCTGAAAAATCATTGTCCCATACAGGAAGAACCAGCCTTGTATTTTACAGAGTCGCGATAACGAGGAGATGGAAAGGAGAAACCAGCCTGAAGCACTGGTGCTTCCTTCCACAACTTTAAGGAGGCTGAGGGGAGACCTTCTTGCTCTGTACAACTCCCTGAAAGGAGGGTGTAGAGAGGAGGGGGTCAGCCTCTTCTCCCAAGGAACAGGCGATAGGACAAGAGGAAATGGCCTCAAGTTGTGCCAGGGGAGGTTCAGATTGGATATTAGGAAAAAATTCTTCACAGAAAGGGTTATTAAGCATTGGAATGGGCTGCCCAGGGGAGTGTTTGAGGCACCATCCCTGGAGGTATTCAAAAGACGGGTTGACATAGTGCTTAGTGACATGGTTTAGTGATGGGTTTTTATCAGGCTTAGGTTGATGGTTGGACTAGATAATCTTAAAGGTCCCTTCCAACCCAGACAATTCTATGGTTCTATGATTCTAACTTCAGACTTGACAGCTCAAAGGTGAACAAATGGCATCATTAAATGACTTTTCAGTGACATGTTCTTTTAGGTGCCATATTCTCTGAAGCAGCTTTCTCCGGTGTAAGCCATTCTATCCCATTGCTCCTGTGCAGTGATTCCGTCAGCTTGTGCTGCTTGTAACCCCTGCTAGCCAGTGGCATGGTTACTGGTAATTGCTGGGAAAATACCTCGATTGGGAAAATACTGTATTTTAATTTCAGAAACCTCTAGGACAAGTTTATAAGTAGAAAAGACCTGTAGGATAATCTGAGCCATCTTCTGCCAGGGGACTTTGGATTTTTAATGTGTTGATTGATTTTTGGCCTGTATTGCAACACGCGTGTCCTGAGCAGTGTAATAGCGTCAACTGACTTTGTGGAACTCTTCACAGCACAGAAAGTAAAATTAAAGTTCTTCCTCTTGAATGCTTGGGCACTCAACCTTATGATTTTTCATCACAATACCGGATACTCACAGGTCTAAATCAGCCCATCTCTGTCCCAAAGTGAATTCCCATTCATGCCAGCTGAGAATTCGGCTCAGGACAGCATAAATGATCATAACAGTAACAGAACCCTGCGGGAATGGGACCCACATGTGAACACACAGAAGGTTTTTGGTCTTCAGGTGTTTCCTGAAATCACTATTAAATGTTAACAATATTTTGATTAAAAATGAGGTTGAAATGTTCATGAAGCAGCTCCAGGATAGCTAGAAAGAAAAATGAAGAACTCTACACTGTCTTCAGCTTAAAGCAGCTCCAACTACATTTTAAAATAATAGCTTGAGAGGTACTGCACAAAGAGCATGAGAAATGCTCCACAGTGAGGTGATCTATCAGAGGGAAACCTTGAAGCCTGAAAAGGAGGGAAAACAATAAATCCCCAGAATAAATATTGAAAGGGGAGAAAGAAGGAGAGAGATTTCATTTTATTACATCATTTGATGTCATGATCATGCACAGGGGAAAAGATTTATTTATTTATGTTTCCCAGAGGGGCTGGTTCTGTAAACAGATGGAAGAGGGGCTGGAAAACCCAAATTCCAAGCAGAAAAGGTCAAGGCACAACAGAGCTATGTTTTCAGATACAGTGATAAAGTGGCCATAGCTGCCACTGGGTTCGATTCCTTATTAGATTTTTGGTGGTTTATGGATGGGTTATGCAAATTCCCAATCTGCTGGAAATATGCATGCACAATCTCAGGTTGGCTGCAAAGCGTTCCCCCGGCGCAGTGGCAACGCTGTAATTACACTGGAGATCCTGGCACTTTTGTTTGAAAACCCTGTGTTCAGTCACTTACAGGTTTCTCAAGAGAGTAACTTCCCCTTGCTTGTTCTCAGACCAGAATCTGGACATTTAAATCTAAAGAAAATATATCTAACTGTGCTATAACATTATATTCCTGTTTTCATAGCATACAAATTGTGATGTTAAAACGGATCTATACGTATTCTTTTAACTGTCAAATGCTAGCTCTTAAATTCAGAAGTCCTTTTCAGCAAAATATGGCTTTGAAATTCAGACCTGGGTTTATGTGAGTAACCCCACAAAAATGGCATGTACAAGGATTCTGCAAATAAAAGACCAGGCCCCTTCTCAGGGTATGGCAGCTTTTACTAGTCCTGTGTTTCTTGCAGCAGCCCTTGGAGATGCAGTCAAATACCACATGCCCTGGTGCAAAGAATTGTCCCTACAGCATGACTGACGCAGTGGACGCTTCACCTTTCTCCCCGTTTTGCTCTGTTTTCTCCCTATTTTTAAATCCGGTCACCCTTACCTTCTCTATTTAAATGATAAAATTATTTTCAGGAATCTCTCAATCTTGTAAAATACTAACCACAATGGTGCCATGTTCTCAGCGAGCATGTAGCCATGATCATATTAAATGGTAAGAGTAAGCACTGACAATGCTGTTCTATCACTGTAGGCTTAATTTATACATGGGTTTCAAGGGAAATATGCATAGGAGATAAAGTTAAATACATACTTTGGATGTTGCATGATCAGAACATAAGTATATGGATCTCTTAATTCAGTGTGTTTTGCTGTGGGCATATCTCAAGTTTCACAATCCAAACCAAAGAGAAGCAAGCCAGAGTGAAAATGCTCATTAACAGCTATTTCTCAGATCCTCTAGCTATTGTGCAAAGCTTTTATGAATATATTTAGATATTAATATATTAATAACATAGACAATAAATAACACATGCCATTAAATAACAATATATCAATAAGCCAATACATAAAGTTTATTAATATTTTATTAACATTTTAATCCCCACGGTGTGTCTCATCAGAGGATGTTAGGTCTCTTGGTCTGTTATAAATGAAGCTCATCAGGCAAAATACACTGGAGTTCAAAACAACCTCTGCTTACAGAGCTGCCTAATTGATCCAGTTTTGTTATTATTTTTGTACAGAATGATATGTTACAGTCTCTCATTTTAATTAGATAGCTAATGCTAATTAGAAAGCAAGCAGTTTGCCTTGGGTTAGCCCAGTGGCAAAACAATGCTGTGAAAAAGACTCACAGGCAATCCATCACCTTCTGCTGTGCTGCTGGGTAAGAGCGCAGGAGCAATCGGGGCACGCACTGGTACGTGCAAGCCCTGAGAACCAGTAACCCCACTGCCCTCGGCCGGGGTGCCTCACCCTGGACCTTCCTCCTGGTCTCAGCCCCACAGCGTTACCCCCCCCCCCTCCCCCCCCCCCCCCCGTATACACGTGTTCTCTGGTCTACTCCGACAACGGTTTGGGTTTTGTTCAGCTGTAAATCTCTTTTGGACGATGCATAAACAGGCTGTATGAAAACAGTTTGTCTTGCTTTAGCCTGCACGTATAAAAGCAAGAATCACTGGCAGCCAATTAAATGGGCCGTTAATGACTCAGGAAGAATGAAAGAACAGGGCAGCTGTTCTCTGCCCAGGGAGGAAAAAAGCAAAGTACTTGCGAGTGGAGATCTTACATGGCTACCAGTTCCCAGCTCCTGGGTCTCTGCCTGCTCTCACTTGTTTTCAGGTGTGTTTTCAGTCTTACTCTCAACTGCTTGAACTTCAGGAGTTTCAAAGACCCATAGACTTGGAGGGCTGCTGCCCACTTCGTTAGGTCTAATTTATTAGTGGGAAAGTATCCAAGGGCTTGAGCCTAAGCCTCCTGTAGTCGACATAAGGTCTGAATGTGGCTTTGAGCAACTGTGGGCTATCTGTACTAAACATGGAATTAAAAAAAAGAAGGGGAAATGTCTTTTGCTATTGCTATACTAGTCACATAGAAGCAGATCATCTTTCACAGTGCTGTCAGGTAAAGTCAAACTGCTTCTGTGGGAGATTAGGGATTGATTAAAGTCCTTGCACTCAGGGATATATATCTGTATTAATCTTGGAATTATTTGTCAAACACCCAAGATCTCTGCTCTGATTTGTGGAATATATTCTGAAAGTCACCACTAAAATGAGTCAAGATTTTTAAAATTATTTTTATGTTTTTAAAGCAAACGCACAAGCTGCTTCTTTGCCCCCACGCCAAGCACTGCTATTTTTAACATAGTGCTCTTTTTGCTTTGGAATTGTGCTTAATGCGTGTTGCTGATTGTAGAGAATGCAGCTGGGAAGCTAGAAAGTAGGAGTTAATACCCCTTCAGAGAAGTCCATAAAGCACAGTCACTGCTTCAACCCAAGAGCCAAGGCCAGGGCAGCACTGCCAGCTCCTGCTGTCCCAGCCAGGAAAGTCAGGAGAAGCCAGTGAAGAGGCAGCACAAAAGCCACTTCTCCAACATTTCCTACTACAACATATCCTCCTGCTCGGAGGAGCTTTTCAAAAGCAACTTTTGGTTGCATCAGAAACGCAAAAATTTGACTTGCCACGCCTGGAGTCTGGTATTCAGAACATGCCATTCCCCAGATCCCCCTCGGGATCCTGCAAACATGCCCTGGACTCTGCAGCAACAACAGTTGGTGCTTCACACTGCATGAGGCAGTAAAGACGATGGGAGGAATCTCTGTGTGCATGGGTGCCACCATTTCAGTGTAACAACTACCTCGTTGTAATGTGGCTATAAACCAGAACTGAAAAATTATGCAATCATAGAGGACAGAACTGGCACAGACTGCTCTAGGTCCTCGTTAGTAGAATCATAGAATCGTCTAGGTTGGAAGGGACCTTTAAGATCATCTAGTCCAACCACCAACCTAACTCTGATTAAAAAACAAAAGAAAACCATACAAACATATCCCTCCCTCCCCCCATTACTAAACTATGTCTCTAAGCACTATGTCAACCCGTCTTTTGAAAACCTCCAGGGATGGTGCCTCAACCCTCAACCGCTTCCCTGGGCAGCCCATTCCAGTGCTTAATAACCCTTTCAGTGTAGTAATGAAGGTCAGGTTTAATTTGGCCATAGGCTCTATCTAAGATGAGATAAAGAAACACTATATCATTCACAACTTGTTGTCAGGCCTGATGGCAGTCATCCTTACTCACATATAACAGAAAAATGTTCTGGATAATCTGGCTGCAGTTCAGTAAATAAGTTGTGATACGCATTTTCATTTGAGATATCAAAATTTTCTGGTTTAGCAGCCCCTGGCAGAATAATCAATAACTTACACCCTGAGAGTGATGGGAAGAAAGAAACAATGAAGATAACAGGCTGTAGCAGAGCATCAGGACCTGCAGGAGGTCGGCTAACTTGCTGGGATAAGGATGTACTGGCCTTTTGTCTTTGGAAAATTAGGGCTTATTGGCAAGGCAGGAAAGATTTGGGGGGAGTTTCCTGAGCCAGAGAAAATCACCAGTGCACAGCTCGGCACAGCTTTCAGTCCGGTCAGAAAAAAAACGCAGATCTGGAGTGGTGATTAGGATTCACCTTAATCCAATCCTGTGTGGGAGTTAAGACAATGTGAGCCTTTTGTAAAGGACAAATTACCTCCCAGATGAGAACTGTAGGCTGGGAAGCCCCAACACAGAGGGATCCAGCCGGAAAAAATCGAGAATTTACACAGCCTTGTCTTCAGCCACAATGGTCCCAGTTTCACCTTGGCTCAGTTTGGGCTATCTGGGCTTTCACCTTGCTGAATAAATTAGTACAACTCTTTTTAACAAGCAAGTGAAGAATCACTGGCTCCAATTCCAGTCTGTTAGATGTTCACAAGTCTGCTAGGAACTAACGCTGGGAGGCTACAAGTTGGTTTTTGAGGCAATACTGAATACACTGTTTAATGAGAAGGGCATGGGAAGGTTGGGGTGGTTTGTTTTCCATTTTGCCTCCTAAACCATAATTCAGAGTAAGTTGGAAAGCACTCACTTTTAATATCTCATCTAATATTCCATACTGACTAATAGGCCGTATAACCTCCCAGCCAAATTCTGTGAGATGCTGAGACCCTATAACTGAAGCAGAAGTGATTTGGTGGTAGAGACACAGAAGAATTTATATTTATGATCTTGCCTTAAGGTTCACAGCAGGGCTGAACCTGGCCTACTGACTGGGACTGTCCAACTGTAAACCAAAAGACAGCCTCACGAACAATAAGGAAAAAGTCAATTAGTTGATACACCAGATAGTGGATTCCCTAGAAATAACTGTTGCAATCAACCTTCTTTAAAAGAAAAAAATAAAAGAATTAGAGGCAAACCAGAAAGGAAAACACACCTAATTTCATCAAGGGACTAAGTTAAAAAAATATATATACAGACTCTTTAAGATAAAATAAGATTGTGATCAGCGACACTGGTCTAAAAAGGAAGAGTGAAGATACACAGCGCGGGCCTGGCTGGTGCTTGTGGGAGGTTAATGGAGCCCCAGGCTCCCCCTCATCCCTGGCCCATCTGTGCCTGCCCACGGGGAGCTCAGAGCCTGGAGACCTTTCTGTCTTGCTGAAACAGATTGAAGTCATCAAGGCTCTTAGCTCTCGTGCATTAGCCACGTTTAACCAGGCTGGTTTCCTTGAAATTACCTAATCCTTTCTGAGCATAGTGTTTTGAATTATTCAGTTCTGCTACGTTTATTTATTATTTACTCAGGTTAGTGACACAGTGTGGTTATGCATCTTATGCTTTCTAGGAGAAGGACTGATGGCTGGTACAGAAAACAAGGAATTTTCACAAGATGTTGATAAATTAATAAAACGCTAACAAATGCACTTGCCCTCAGGTTTAAAAGGCTTGAAAAATCAGACATGTTTCATTCTTGATCAGTTTGAACTGCAGCAGCTGTTTGTAATGAAGCGAGGCAACTGATGGGGCAGAGCTGAAGGGGAATCGCTCTGGCCCTTCTATATCCAGTGAAAAGCTGCTCAGTCAAGACTAAGGGTCCTTATCAGGCAAGTTTGGTGCCAGAAACACAGACTATATCACAGATTCTGCAGTGAGTTGCTGCAGAGTGACCCTAACATGGAGCCCTGAATGTGAACTTCAACATCTCTTAGGGACCACAGTGATCGGTGATGACCTGGATGTCATTCACACTGTATTTCTGCATGGACCAGCACTGAAGGGTGCACTCAAGCCACGGTCTACAAACCAGCGGCTGTTTACAGGCATAAATAGCAGTCACAAGAGCAGCTGGGAGTATGGCTTTACTGTCCTCCTGCCCAAGTGATTACCTTGCAGCTTCTCCCTTTCCTTCCCCAAGGGTTAAAAAAGCTATCTTGGGCAGTGCAGGTGAGCACCTGGCACAAAGCAGCCCTGACCTAACTCAGCTGGAACTATGATGGTAGAAAAACAGAATCAAACACAACTTTACTATCCACCTAACAGTGTAAATTTTAAAAAGAAAAATACCATTATTTCCTGCTATTTTCCTATGGTTTTCAATACCACCATGAAACAATGGTGTCTTGAAAATGGGCTGGATATATTTGGCCAGCAGAAGGCATCCAAGACAAGCTGGACTGCAACAAGCTGGTTAGCTGCAGAGACAGAGGAGCTTTCTGTTGCACACAAGTCTGCCTTCAGCCACTTAGGCTGATGAGCTTAACTAATAATGCAGTAACTAGAATGCTGGCAAAACATAAATAGTTCTACAATACAATAAAACCTAATAAAAATAATGTCCAAAAGCATTTTGAAAAATTATGCCGCTTAAGAATATTCATGAATTTTTGCAAGCAATTAAAGAGAAACTACTGTAATTTTTTAATCATAAATCTTTGCAATTAAGAAATCATCCATAATTTGTGGCCTGAATTCCCCCAAAGCAAATAGATACTAAGGCAAGTCTATAGGATTCTTATTATCTATTGATGATAAATAACTTGCTCTTTTTCTACTAAACTGACTTTGACTTTGGATATTTCCTTGGCTTTACAGTCTGCTCTGTTGCAGCAACATCAATTCAGAGAACTGTTGCTGTGGTATTACACTGGGTTTATATCGCTCATAGCAGGAGAGCTGCAAAAGGCAAACCTCTTCAGAGGGGATGCCTAAGAAAATTTGTTCTCTTGGCTGGGGATATTATTGTCTCTTAAAAGGGCAGTGTGGGGTCCTCTGGGGGTGGGTCACTGCTGATTTGCTGGGCTGAATCTTATTAATAGATTCCTTCAAACTATCAGGGACAGGTTGTGCCTTCATGTTTGACACAGGGTGGTGTCAAACAGGTCGGCTTTAGAAGAAGCTCCAGGGAGGGAAGGTGGACCTGGAGGGCAGCTCACTCTTGTGGCTTCCAGTGGAAAGCCACAGCAAAGCCTGGCCCACTCCCCCTTCCTCTTCAAGTGTACGTGTCTAGAAAAGCGTTTCTCCATGCAAGCATAGGTCTGGGGAGGGACCCACACCACCAACCATCCAAAATCACAGGAAGCCATCAGTGAGTGTGCAGTCAGGCCCCAACAAAGGCAAGCAGGGAAGAGCCCTAATCCCAGCTTACGTGCAAATGCTGAGGTGCGCTTGACCCACAGACACTTGGGAGGTGGGCACCTGGCAGGCTCCATGCAGTACCACACCACGATCCCAAAGCTGGCACTCCACAAGCCCAGCAGCGTGCTCTTGTGTCCCATGCACAGTTCATGTGCCTTTCCAGTACTTAAAGGGGGCCTACAGGAAAGATGCAGACAGATTTTTTAGCAGGGCTTGTTGCAATAGGACAAGGAGTAATGGCTTTAAACTAAAAGAGGGTAGATTTAGACTAGGTATAAGGAAGAAATTTTATATGGTAAGGGTGGTGACACACTGGATCAGATCGCCTGGAGAGGTGGTAGATGCCTCATCCCTGGAAACATTCAAGGTCAGGCTGGACAGGGCTCTCAGCAACCTGATCTAGTTGAAGATGTCCCTGCTCATGGCAGGGGAGGCTGGACTAGATGGCCTTTAAAGGTCCCTTCCAAGCCAAACCATTCTATGATTCTATAAGTGTGGTCCCTCCCCAGTGCTATGGTGCAGGGAGTACTGGCTTGGGGCTGCCGGCAGCACGCTCCGCTGCAGGAATCTGCTTAACACACACCTCCAGGCACTAAAGACTACAAACACCTTATCTTCCTACAGTCACTGCAGCAATCTCACACCCATTAAACCCTTCCGATAGCTGTTGCGTTTACAGAGTGTTAAAAATTAGATGAGTTGCAAGGATTTTACAGAAGTTTTTAGCACGCAATGACAACTAACGCCTTGGATAAACACAAAAGACCTTTGCTGGAGAAAATGTCACAAACTATTCTGACTGAATTTATGCTCTCAGATTATTATTGACGTTCAGATATAAGAAGTGGGAGTTCACCGTGCCAGATGCTGTACAAATGTATGGACAAGGGGAATTTCAAGGCATTATACTGTGATTTAGTCACATGAGATGTTATTAAAATCTTTGATACTCATTATGTAGCTACAATCCTGTCGATTACTTTGGAAATTAATATAGTGAGGTGCCCCCCTCCCCATGTTAAGTACTGTATGCAAGAAAGTGAATTCAAAACGCCCCTTTGCTCTCTCCAGGACTGCAGTCAGCAGCAAGTTCTGCAAATGATTAATGGCTGACTGTCACACACTGCGGACAGCAGGGAGCAGGAGGTTCATGGGCACATCTGGTAGCACCATCACTCCCAGCTCGTCCAGCCCTGGGGAGCTCCCCGAGCCCACTGGTGCTACAGCGGGGTAGGTCCCAGCTCGCCACCAACTCACCATGTGGCCAGTACACCTCTGCCTGAGCTGGCATCTGCAAGGACAGCAAAATCAGCACTGCCTTACCCAAGTGGCCAGAAGGCACTCTGCTTATCATTGCCTTTATTTGGGTGTATATATTTGGAGTTAATTTCATTATCATTCCTTCCCTGGGAAGGGGGTGCAGAGCTGTTGAAAAAATGTTGGGCTTCAAAAGAGAGAGAACTCTGCAATGGCAAATGACTGCGAGTGTTAATGTTGGCTCACGGCAAGGACAGAAGGAGAGCGTGACCGGCTCCTTGCCCGAGCCTTCCTGACTCCTTGCCCGCCTGCTTCTGATAAGAAAGTGGGTGTGAAGTCTGGGTAGCCTGGTTGCAGCTGCAAGAACTGCTCCGGTATGGAGGAATCAATGTCACCAGGGAGGAAGGAGACACTATCTAGACAACTCTGCAACGCACAGGAAACCTAATTCTATGCAGGCTCCTTGCAAACGTCTTACTTATAATTGATATTTTATTGTTTACTTTGGAGACTTGCGTTTATCAATGACACTTTGCTGCACGAAACAGCTGGAATATTTCTACCTCCTTTTCCAAATCCTGGGGCGAATTGTGGTGATAAATGAGCCCTGGAAAGGCATGATTTATGGCTCTGTTGCCTCAAGGTGCACTGCAGATCCTTTTGTACAAACTAAACCCTGCTTAAAAGTCCTTAAATTTTTCAGGGTGACCTCTCTTCCTCCCTGTCACAATTCTCATTATGAATCACTGAAATTCTCTTGTCCTTTTTTAAATGTTATTTTAACTAAGGGTCTCATCTTTCCATTTATTTTCTCTTCAAAGTCACATTGAGCCCTAACCATTATCTGCTCAAAGTGGGTGGGCAATGTCTGGTCAACAAAAATTTTACTTGTAAAGAGGACAAGGCTGGTCTCCTCACAGTAAACACACTGCCAGAGGTACTGCATAGGCATGATGACAGACTGTCTCACTGCTCCCTTGTTCGCAAAAGCTGCCAGTTAAAATCACAGCTGGACTCATATTGAATCTGATTTTCTGACTTGCCAGAACACAGTATCTTTGATACCTGTGGTAAGAAAAGCTAACAATTATACTGCAGAGATCACCTGTGCTTTAAATGCTGCTAACAGGTGTTTAACAGCTGGAGTTGTAACTGGAGGCAGGGCTAGCAGCTAGCCCTCGATTCTGCTTTAATTCTGGCATTAATTTCCCATTTGCCTTTGGCAGGATGACTGAATGACAAAAGCCTTAGGTTTCCCATCTATATGGTTACCTTCTTGTCTCGCTAACTGATATTTCTAAGTTGCCTTGAAGTTTGCAGGTGGGTGGTGCCACATAAATACAAAGTACTCGTATTTGTGCATTGGAGTAAAGATCTATTAGTAAATGCAAACAGGTATCTGCAGCGATATAAAGCTTCAACAAGTCAGCCTTGTAGCACACACTTGGACTGAGATATCCTCCAGAGTCTTAGAAGTGCGAGGTATCCCAGTGATGGGAACAGCAGTTTTCAATGAGTAAAACCAAGTCTCTTCTGCTTTCACAATCAGGGACCCTGCACAACACTTCTCATAAGACGTGGGAAAAGAGGTGAACAAGAATCAAGGCTTTTGAGGCCGCCAGTTCCCCAGTCCCTGTGCGAGGCTGAAGAAGGCACGCAGGGCTTTGGCTGATGACATTTGTACAAGTTCCGTCCATGCAATACAAAGCTGGCAGCACCTGGCTTTGCAAACTCAGGACCTCTCGCCACGGTATGTTACAGGAAGGGGGCAATGAAGGCTACGAAGGAACTGCTCTCATGCTGGAATCAGTAACCACCTGGTCAGCAGGACTTGTACATACAGCAAGGATGAAGCTGAAGGAAGACGTAATGTTTGTTTTAAAGGAAGATACACAAGACTTGGCAGCTGCAAACATAAAGGATGCTCAGTGAGGTCAGGATTTGGCCTATGGGAAAAAGGGATGGTTCTAGACAAAACATATGCAAAATGCAGGGAATCTCAGTGAATGAGAAACTAGACATTCTGTACTGAGATATAAAACTGGGACATTGCTGTAGCTAGAACAAGCATATATGGCACATGGCATGGGAACTACAGGCTTTGGGATGAACTCTCACGCACCTGACATATACACATAATACACTGACAACAGATTTTAAGGTAGACAGAGGAATGAATTGTTCAAGAGTCACTGAGCTTGATGTCTCTATCAAGTTGTCCTGATACCATATGCTTTGTTTTTCTTACATAAGATGTATTTGGTTTCCTTCTCATAAGCATGGGTTATTACTTATGAGTAGCAGAAGTATAGGACCTGTTTCAAATTTAAACCCAAAGCAATCCCATTAGCAGGTGTTTAGTGGGACAGTGGTGAATTATGGGCAGCAGTAGCGCGTACCGTGAAGTGTTGTGGGACTCTTTCTGAAGATAAAGTGTTCGACTGCAATTTACCCAATGTATTAGAGTAATAACATTAAAGATAGATGTGAGGCACTCGGATGCAATGGCCAAATTCTCATATAATTTCCACTGGGTACCCATGACGCAAGTCATTAGAAGAGCTGACAGCCTGTTTAGCAAGAGAAGAATCTGGTTCGGCTCTGCAGATGCAGCTCAGGCCAGAGAATCCTCTACAATGAAGGAAGGGCATCCCTCTTTACCATGGTACCGTTCTTGTGCCCTTCTCAGACTAGAAGGTAGAAGAGACAAACAAATAAATGATGAAGCCTTTAAGTGGATAATAGATGGCATAAATCATACAGTGTTCTAAGCCATAAATAAACAATCAGGCAATTTTTAATACTTAGCATTTTTGCCAGCAACTCACAATACGTTCTTATGCTAGCATAAAATTTTAACAGAAAGGGAGGAATGGGGTATTTATAGGGATGAGAACAACATCTGATTTCATTTATCTAGTTAGTTAGTTAGCTAGGGACTTTTTTGTTTTAGAAATTATACCACAGGCCATGCCTAAGGTTTAAACCAATCTCTAATGACTAGGAATCAGGACGACTTTTCTGGCACATTGCTACCAGTGTCATCATCACTGGGCATACAGTGACATGCGGTGGCTTTAGCCACTCTAGGACCTTGGAATAAAGTCCTATGTCTAACTAGTTCCTGTTCTTTGGAGAGTGCTGAATGCAAGCGTGATGCTTGGCCCTTCCTATTACCATTTTTTTCTTTATGATTTGTGCTGTGACAGCACTCAGACCATCAGTCACCGTGTTTGACTTCATTGTACGAACACAGTGCAAAGCCTGCTCTGAATGGAAGTCCATACATCTGGCCAGCAGTGACAGGGTCAGAGGGCCTGGGGAGAAGGGGTGCCACCGCCCTGCTCTGAGATGTCACACAGGAGACACAAATGCCTGTTCCTGATGTGCCATGAAACGTCTCTTGGTCTGGTTTACAAGGAAATGCATGGAGTCTGGAGGAAGTTCCAGGGAAACTGTAGCACCCTCTGCATTGAGCAGGCAGAGGGACGGTCGCAGATGTGATGATGTTCTGAAATGCCACAGCATGTCCGCTGTCCTCCTCCACCTGTCACCAAAATTTCCTGCAGGTTCAAACTGCCAACAGGGTTAAAATTTGGTGCACTGTGGCAAACATTTGACAACTGACAGTGACTCCAGGATACGTTTTGCCTGCCATGAGCTTTGCTCTGCTCTCCTGGAATAATGCACTGATACAAAACCTTCCCTGGGATTAATGCCTGGGCACGCTACTCGGCAAAGCAGGATTCAGAATACAAAGCAGGGAGAGCTCCAAGGTCTCCTTTTGTCTTAGAGTATTTTTGCAAAAAGAACTGTCAGAATGAATTTCTTGGGTAGTTACATGCACATCACACGGACTTTCACTCGAGCCCCATTGCAATTTGGCATTAGTTAAATGTACCATTAAAGTAAAACGTTAGCTAAAAAGCTCCTCAGTAACTCTCCACCCTTGAAAAGCATTTACTGAAACCATATTATGTTCTTGATTGCCTTCACTGTATTTTCTGCGGTGTTTTTTCTTTCAGCTGATTGGAATTCTGAGATAAAACAAAACCTAAAAAGAAATGTGCTTTGACTTCGTTGGAGTGTGACCTTGAGAGTTGAGCTGTTGTATGTCATAAATAATGAAAAATTAGATATATAGGCTAAAACAGTGAGGAAAGTATTTTATATGATTTTCAAGGGCTGTAAGCCCAAGAAGAGCCAATGTCTATCAGACTGTTATATAAATAGTCTTGTAATGAGGAAGAGCATATAAGATCCAAGATAGATTTCTGCTTTTTAATGAGATGGGAGAATATATTACTTCAGAATTTAAAGGCTATTTTTCTTTTTGAAATTCAGATCTGGCATTATAAATATTTTATTTAAAAAATCCAGACGATGGTAATAAGTTTTCTAATGCTAGGACGTTTCTCTTTAACATGTAACTATATTGTTGACAAACCTCATTTTTTTCAGAAAAATCACTTCAAAGTTACTAATATACATTTTAAAACCAAATCCAATCTCAGTCCATCCACTAATTTTTCCAGTACTGAAGCTTTCTGCCATTGTGAGAAGTTACAGCAGAAATTACTGATAGCCCAGAAAGAGTAATTACTTCTACAGTCCCTGCTGGAAACTTCGCACAAGGATAACCTTGCACCAAAACTGTGGGTTTTTTTGAACAAGCTTGCACCTAAATTGCCACTGGAGTTTCTGGAAAGAGGAAACACTGCCTCATTTGACAAGCACCCTTGAATCTGTTCCGTGTTTGAGATAATATTTTATTGCATTGCCAAATAAGTTTTGCACTGTAAACTTATTAAAGCAGTGAGTTTTATTGCTTTATTGGGATTTCATTTCAAAAGGATTTCTCTGGTTAGAGCCAGATCAATAGCTGCATTTTGCAGAATATGAAGATTTTCGTTTCATTTGGAAATACTAGAGATTGCCTTAAGATTAATTTCAGCTGCAGTGCAAGGAGGATGTCAGAACAAGCAGGCACAGGATTCAGCACCGGCCATTATTTTGCCAAACATAAAAACAAGGCACATGTTTCCCCACTTGACTGATATATTGCAGGTAGACCAGTCAAATTTTCTCAACTGAAAGACGCACAGTTCAAAAGTGATTGAGGACTGACAGGCACATGTACAGGCGTGCACACACATCATCAACCATTTTTCAGGATACAGCAAAAGATCTTCTTCCTCAGGAAGCCAGACTCAAAATGCTACGATTTTCCTAAAAGCTGAAACACTTATTTTCAGAGCAAGTTAGAAGTTCCAGTTTTCATTTCAATATGCTGTTTCAGTTAAGTGCCTACACAAAGTAAACGTGATGTTTTGTTTCAGATCAAATATTTCATAATGAATATTTTTGCTTGCTCCCCTATAGAAACATTCACGTCATAGGAAAAATTAATAATAAAAAATTCATCTGAAAATAATTAGCCCTTTCCCTAAATATATAAGAAAAATGTGTTCTAATTGTTAAAATACTAATTTCCAACTCTCTTCTTCTGGCCTCTCAGATGGAGAAATAAATCAAGACCTACTCTCTATTGCTCACTCATCCACTCATTCATTCCTTGACTTGATAAGTTGCATTCTTCTTCTGAGCCTCAGTTTCCCCACCTACAAAAGACGAATGATGAGAGAAATCCTTGTGCAAAGCTACATAAGTGCTGTTGATGAGCTTCACTATGTGACAAGAAGTGTTTATTATTATTATTTTCTTGTATTCTTTTCTGCTTTTTTAGTCATTCATTAAAAGACATTCACTATTTTAGTCCATTTTTTCACATTCTGGAAAAAAATGTACAGATCCTTTCTCCACAACCACAGAAATTAAAAAACTCCTTCAGAAATCTTGGATGTATTTGCTATACCACCACTGCTGTTTCACACATAAGTGCCATCAACAGTGGAGAAGGGAAGATAAAAAGAACCCATATTTTAGGCTTTCGACAACACTAACTAGACAAATTCAATGTACAAATCACATTCTGTATCCCTGACAATCTTCACATAAGAAACTCACACTGTGCTTCAGGTGCAAAAAATATTCCTCTCACCCCCAGGGAACCAAGACATGCCCCTTTCTGAGAAGCGACATCGCTTCATAGACGTGATACAATGCAACGTGTGCTCTCATTCTCATAAGGGTATTTTCCTTCACTTCACATTGGGACCCAGCGAAAGGGAGTTTCATACCCTATCCTATACACACCTGAATGGTTGACCTACTCCAGAAGGCGACCATCTAAAGCCTTTCTGTATGACCTCAGTTGGCTTCTCTTGGCTGGACAGCCCTGCCTTAAGTCAACACACTGATGTCTCTCTTCATGAAAAAGTGCTTAATAACGTCTGTTCCAAGTCTGCTGTTCTTTAATTTCCACTTGTGCTCCTGGTACTATCATCTGGTAGACATTATCTACAGCAAATTAAGAATTTATATACTTCAGGAAAATCTTGACTGGAGGCTCATCAGGGGAGGTTGAACGGGGGCTTTTTCATTAAACTTTTTCATTTCGCCTAAAGATTGAAAAATGTATGAAACAGCTTCTCTGGGGAAGGAGAAATTTCTAACTCTTTAATAAGCACTATTTATCAAAGACATATAATGTGAACCGTCTGCCAGATGCAGAGTACATGGTCTGGAAACTCTTGTATATGAGCTGCCTGGAGGCTTGCATCTGCCTTTATATGTGTGTTATGTCTGCTACGTTCACCTCTCTCCGACAACTGTCAGATCTTGGGGAAGTTCCTCACATACATACACACTGCCAAGGCCATCTTCTTCCAGTGGCATCTTTCTTCCCCTCTACAATCAAGACACAGTCTCGACCCATGGAATGAGACACAGACCCACCATAAGCTTCTGGACAGGTCCTGTGTGGGAGGACGGGTCAACCTCAGGTTCAACACACTGGACAAGGACCTGTTGAGGCAGATCCAGTGGAGGGCCATGAAGATGACCAGAAGGCCAGAGCACCTCTCCTATGAAGACAGGCTGAGAGAGCTGGGGTTGTTCAGCCTGGAGAAGGCTCCAGGGAGACCTTATAGCAGCCTTCCAGTATCTAAAGGGGGCCTACAGGAAAGCTGGGGAGGGACTCTATCAGGGAATGGAGTGATAGGACGAGGGGTAATGGTTTTCAACTGAAAGAGGGGAGATTTAGATCAGATATCATGAAGAAATTATTTAGTCTGAAGGTGGTGAGACACTGGAACAGGTTGCCCAGGGAAGTTGTGGATGCCCCATCTCTGGAGGTGTTCAAGACCAGGTTGGATGGGGCTTTGAGCAACCTGGTCTAGTGTAAGGTGTCCCTGCCCAGGGAAGGGGGGTTGGAACTCAATGATTTTGAAGGTCCTTTCCAAGTCAAACCATTCTATGATTCTATGACAACACAAGATCTGTGATGACCACTAGCACACCTCATGGCAACAAGGACATCAATGTTACTAAATGGAAAGACACCATGTGGGAGATGACCATGATTAAAAATCATAAAAATAAGCATGCTGGATTGAGTCGATGAAGGTTTTAAACCTACTTTTCATTTAAATTTTCATTTCTACCACCTTTATAAATCTAAGGCTTTATAGTAGATATATTAATGGAGCTGACTTATAGTAGCGGAATGTAACTTTTCAATATGTAGCCATGGTAAATATTTGTATAGCTCAAATATAATTAAATTGACCCATAAAAGCTTCATTATATTTCGAGAGTCAAGGTCCCAGTGTAATGGAAAGCTCCTTCCATCGCTATTACATTCTAATCAGATTACTTATCTAATCCTCCTCATTTATCAAGCGCATCAGAATTGATCTGCAACGTACAGGAGCTCTTAGTCATTTCTGAGTTTCAGGGGGGGAGAGGGGTGTTATTTCTGCCTCTTTTTCCTCAGTTCTTCATTTACTGCAGAAATAGAAACAGCAAGCTGCAGAGCACCGGCTCTGTACGAATCTCTAATACGTAGCGAAAGGGACTATTAGGCAGATTCACTCTTAAACATCAGTGTCTTTCTTGACATTAAAGTTGGAAAATGGAACAATTATTTTTGCATTAGCAAGTCATACTGACAAATTCCCTCCGCACCCTCTTACTGTCATGCCAAAATGAATCATCAGCATCTTATTAAGGTGCCCAGGCTATCCCATAACAGTAATAAAGTGTAAATGTATCCCAATTATTCATTTAATGACTTCATGAATATTCAGTATTAAGAAGCAGTAGCTGAGCTCACTACGGTAGGTTAGAAAGGACACAGGCTGCATATCCCTTATTATTACTGAGATGACTTAAGGTTTATTCTGATCTTTTCAGTATCCATAAATGATAATTCACTGGGACAACACCTATTCTGTGACAGGTACAAATCCATACAGTTTTAGTGCTCTCATCTACATATTTAATGGAAAAAGATCTAATCTAAACAAGAACAGATTTGAAAGGAAAATTCAACTTTTCTGCCAAAGAAACATGTGCTGGACCAGAATGACATGAAGTTGGATGTTTATAGTATTTTTCATGTGGACTTCAAAAGCACTAGGTATCAAATGCTTTCTTACACTTGCTCAACAAAAATTCTTTACATTTTGCTTTTTGGTAGCAAGTGAATTCATTTATTGTTGTATATACTGTGTACTCCCTTTTGCTATTCTCCTCCACACCTTCACTCTAGCCCAGCCTTCGTTAGTGCTGTGTGAGCTCACAGGAACTGTCCCCGTCCATTTAATGGGATGGTGCAGGGTTACGTTTTGAAAAATGAGTTGACACAAAACTGCTCAGCAATGTCATCACAGAAAATCGCTGCTATGAAACAGATGCTCTTTTTTAAGAAATGAGTGCCAATGAAAGTGTGAACAGGGACTATACATTTATGCATATGTATGCATTGTTCTCCATTTACTACTCTACTTTGTTCTGCGCTTTACCCTGTGCCAACCATCCCTGAGTGCAAAAACCACCCCACTAGACTCTTGGGAAATCCATTTGGCCAGAGAATCCTGTCAGTGCCAGCAGAGACACCCCACTTTGCACAAGGCTCACTGGGGAGGGCTGTAAAGCCTTGATAAGCTTATAGTCAAAGGGAAACAGTTTTGTTCAAAGAGCTGGCTACTGCCCAGAGCAAATCTCAGGAGGGCAAGTGAGCAACTAATCTCCTGACAGAAGACTTAATGGCTAGCCTGAGAGTAAAAAGTGAGGGCAAATTCTTTTGAGAGCACGAACCAGCCATCTTTACAAAGGCATCTACTACTTTTAGGGAAACCTGAACCTAAACCCAAAGCTGCACAGAAAGAGGTGGGAGCAGAAAGGACATGTCTTGGTCTGCTTGGAGGATGAGGATCAACTCCTGATGCCTTTGAATTGGGAGAAAACTGAGACAAGGATTCACACATAGCTGAGACTGTGGCCTATTTGCTTCAAAATGAGGAATTCTTAACACATTATCTGAAGGTAAGCTAATGCCTTAAGAGGGAGCCAGTTTCTGAAAAGTTTTGCCAGATAGGCTGAGCCCAAGCAGCATAAACCTGAAGACTTCAAGAACAAGAGTGCCTGCACATCAGCCGGTGCCTGGGGAGCTGAAAAGCACAGGGTCTCATGACTGTATCAAAGCTCAGTTATTCGCCAACGAGCCGGCAGTAGTTCCAGAGAATGCAAAGATGAAAAGTCATCTGTAGACTGATTTATGATTAGTTATTAGTTTGACTTTGTCAGTCCTACAGATACGCAAAAAACAATGCCTTCCAAATACATAAGTTGTCATCCTGTGAAATTGATGCTGGTTTTGGAAGGGTTGTCCTTGGTTTTTTATTTTCTGGTTAACTGGAGAAAGTGTCACTTTTACTAGGCATACTCCCATGAGGATGCCTGAGAGGCTTTGAAAGCAAGGAGCATCAGGCAGTGGATGCACAGTTTGACTGCATTAGCTTTTATGAAAGTCTTATAACTTGAGAGATGCCAAGCAACACTTCAAAGAAAATATTTATTTTTAACTCAATTAAATCAGTGGTAGAAAGACTGTCTCTCCCTACACCAGCCACATACTCAAAGCACATAAAGTTCAACTTCTACTTTCCTTTTCTTCTAGAAAAATGATCTGCATTGCTTTTGACTGATATATTGTAGAATGACTGTAACTAAAGATTCCCTAGTATGTTTTTGTGGCAATCTAATTCCAGCAAGGTTGTATTAACTATGTTGCCATCACGTGCCTTCCACTGAGCAGACCTTTATCAGGCTATTAGATTCAGGAGGGCAGTTATTAACTATACTGTGGAAATCATCACCACAGAATATTAGAGATCAAAAGTGCCAAATGGGTTCAAAGTGAGAAAGGTTCACAAATGGGCTCAAAAATTCATGGAAGGCAAACTCATCAGTAGCTACTAAGCATAAAACGGTCAAGGTGCAGCTGTGAGTCCAAAACATCCCTGAAAAGCCGACCACGGTGAGCGCGGAGGCTATGCCATGGGAAGGATCATACCATTTTCCCTTGCTTCTTATACTCTTTCCTTAAGCAAATGTTATTGCCCATTTTCAGACTTAGAACGCCAATCTGATGCTACGTGGTTGTTCTCACGATTTAAACTAAACTTTAGGGCCGTGTCTTTGCAACACGCTTTGTATCCGCAAATGGAGTTTGATTTCCTAGAATTCATGTTGCACTGAGATCAATGACAGCTTTGCATTGTAAGGAAGCTGGAAAATCTGCTCTAGGCATTTAGACACTTAACTGCCATTGTCTTGTTATGCAAATCTGGCTCTTAAATTAAGGGTGAATCATCCTACCTAAATTTAGCCATGTAAAAGCAAGCACTTAGTCTAAGCAGTTCTTTAACTTTATGATATTGTCAGGGAAAGATAATTCAAGAACCTCACGGCTTTTCCTGCTAGATATTAGATTTCCTTTGGAAAACACATTTTCATGTAAATTCCTTTAGTTAAATGTGGGAATTAATATATGTGTTCATATATATATATTTATATGTTTTAAGAATAAAATCTGTGTTTTACCCTCCATTTTTAATTAAGGACACACTAAAAGGCAGGGTTAAATCTATGAAAGTCAACTACTCACTTGGATGCCATGATACACTCATATTCAGGAGGATGCTCATTTCTAACCATCCCATCTGTGGTATCTTTCTCTTTTTAAATGATTATGAAGACTGAAAGATTCTGCTCTCTGAGGATGTGCTCTAGTTTTTACGTAGTTAGGATGTTTGTCATGAGCAGGCTTAAAAGTCAAAGGTTTTAGTTTTTACTGAAAATACTTTACGCTCCTATAAGCTTTCCCTGTAATTTATGTGCAAGTGGCTCCAAATACACAGCTGAGGATGCCGCCTGGGAATAAACTGAAATGTTATTTCTGGGATATTGCATCAATGACTTGAGTATTAACCTACGGGAAAAGGGATGAAGAAAGAGTATGATAAAAGCTATCCCTATAATCAGTTTTGAGATTGTATTCCTACTGAAGAGAGATATTTCTTCTCTTTTTATGTCATTTCAATCAAGTCGTGTTTACTCCCCGATATATTTGTGCGTAACACCAAGCAACAGTGTAAAAAGCATAATTCAAATTCCTAATTATTGCTCCATGCCAGTAATAAATATGTATGGCTGGCTCCTGTGCACAAAGGCAAACAGACGCCCAGGGAAAAGGATGGGATGCAGAAGTCAGACGTATTTATTACTGAGCTGTGCAACAGGACGAAGGCATGTGCCAGCATAACCACTTCGGACTAGTAGAGATTCATCGTCCAACAACCACTGAAGAGAAAAGGGACCTCACCAACCCAGTATATTTCAAGGACAACAGAAGGAGGTCACAAGCGTAAGCCTCACTGAGTGACAAAGTACTCTGGAATTAACAACGAAGGAACCTTATTCAGAAAAAAAAAAAAATTCAGCACACATTAGTCAGCCCTAAAAAAAAATAAATGGAAGTACTCGTGTTTAAAGTTAAGCCAAATGTGTTCTTAGTCACTTTGCTGGTTTGAAGAGGTTTTTTGAACTACAATTCAGAGAAGCATCTAATCTTTATTAAAGCTTCTTTGTCATAAAATAAAGACTGGCTGCTATTTAGATTTCCATTTTCCCCAGATTCTTTGCTTCTCATAACCAGTCTGTCATTCCTCACGGTAGCGTTGGGCAGTTGAGATCTCTGCTGCTGCTGGCCTTATTCTGACAGCACTGCAGGGATTTACCAGCCACCCTCCCTGTTCTCACTGATAGTTGCTGATGAAAGTATATGGTGCTTTGAAGCAGTACTTGCTTTTTAATCACTTTTGCCATCTTCTGTATGTTGGCTCCAGGGAGCAGTGCAATCACCCCTTATTAAGACACACACAGGGCAGCTAAGAAATATTATAAATGAAAGAACGAGGAGATCTTTATCCCCGCTAAAGTCTTTGCAATGCCATATAACCTCATTTGGAGCTCACCTGTAAACCAGAAGCTCCAAAGTTTCTGAAATCAAAGCCCACTACCAAACCTCAGAGTTTCCTACAGCCAAGTATCACCAAATATACAACTGGAAATGCTGTAATTGTGATATGATTCTGCATATCAGCTGTGGGGCACATACTGTGGCCCTGTGGATGGCAAGTTTTGGAAGCCAGGTCATAGAAAATTAAAGAGAACCTATTTATTAGACAGGGCTAGGAGGACTGTGCTCCACATGGAACTAAACGCAGCTCTGTCTGAGCCTCAAGGCACCCAGACAGGAGTTTCTTCAGGTATTACAGCAAGTTTCAAAAAAATCCATCATCACAAACAGTTCTAATTATTTCCAGCCAAATGCCTGTAACCTTGGCAAAAAACAGTTATTGAGCAGGCTATTGATCTAGTCACTAAATAAATACACTTAAGTCATCAGTAAGCTAGAACCCTCCTGGGTATAAAACCAAAATCTTAAGGACTACTAGTTATCTGACATATGATTTTAATTAGGTTTTATTGATTAAGGGTTTTTAAAAACAAATGGACTTTCTTGATAAAAGACCTAGCACAGGATTTCTGCAAAGTTAAATAATGTGTGACTTGCTATATAAAAACCTGTGACCCACATCCAAATTACTTCACTAAGGAAGTTTGCTTTTTATTTCAACAGAACAATGCATGCAACATTTATTCTAAATACCATGAATGTTTAACGGGGAGGGAGAAAGCCTCAGCTGATGAAACCATACAGGGAGGCGATTCTCAATGTATCAAGGCCTGGTCTTAGCCACCTAACTGTGGTTATTGCAGTGAAATTAGAGGGAAAGAGGGGAAAAAAGCACAAGACCTTAAATGTTAATTCTTCTAACAATCTAGACATAAGATTAACTGTAACATCTCCTTGGAGCCTACTATAGTTTAGTGCGGGGTCTACAGCGGGGTTTCAGCACAAGGGTGAGCATTCCCTGAAAAGAATCCCACAATTACCAGGAGGTCAACCTATATGCCCTATATTACAGGGTATAGAGGTTGTTTATGTCTCTGGGCTGATTCAGCTCTGAGCTGAAGTCAGTCTGGGACTGATACTCCATGCTCAGGGTCAACCTCAGCCATTGAGCAGACTCATTTTAGTCTTCATGCTACTGAGGATAAGAAGCCCTTTGGGTACTGCAGACGGCAACGAGAACTGCCTATGGAGAAGAAGAGCCATCAGAACAATCCCCCCACCATTTACATTATTTTCCATAAAAGGATTGTTCAAATCAAAGTTCAACTCCAGGCCATATATAACACACACAGGTTAGGTGTGGACCTGCTGGAGACAAGTTCTGAAGAGAAAGATCTGGGGGTCCTGGTAGACAGAAAAATGACAATGAGCAATCAGTATGCTCTTGTGGCCAGGAAGGCCAATGGAATCCTGGGCTGCATAGGGAAGAGTGTGGCCAGTAGGTCGAGGGAAGTCATTCTTCCCCTCTACTCTGCACTGGTGAGGCCACAACTGGAATACTGCGTCCAGTTCTGGGCTCCCCAATTCAAGAGGGATAGGGAACTACTGGAAAGAGTCCAGCAAAGGGCAACGAGGATGATTCAAGGATTGGAGCATCTCCCTTATGAAGAAAGGCTGAGAGAGCTGGGACTCTTTAGCCTGGAGAAGAGAAGGCTGAGGGGAGACCTTATCAATGCTTATAAATATCTAAAGGGTGGGTTGAAGGAGGATGGAGCCAGACTCTTTTCAGTGGTTGCCAGTGACAGGACGAGGGGCAACAGGCACAAGCTGGAACATAGGAGGTTCCACTCAAATATGAGAAGAAACTTCTTTACGGTGAGGGTGACAGAGCACTGGAACAGGTTGCCCAGGGAGGTCGTGGAGTCCCCTACTCTGCAGATTTTGAAGACCCACCTGGATGCAGTCCTGAGTGACATGCTCGGACATGCTCTGGGCAATCCTGCTTCAGCAGGGGAGTTGGACTAGATGATCTTTATGGTCCCTTCCAACTCTAAAAATTCAGTGAAATTCAGTGAAATTCTCCTGCTGTAAATTGTAACCACACACATTTACGCAGCCAAGGATCTGGCCCTGTTTCACCGGCAGCTCAGGCAATTTTCCACACAACAGGTGAAAGCCATAGCACCCCCTGCTCCCCAATTGCCTGAGCAACATATATCATGATATACATACAGATCTCCCAATCTAAGTAACAGATTGTTAATCTGTTAGAACTGCATTATAGGTAAGCAAAAAAAAAAAAAAAAAAAAATAAAAAAATCCCTCTGGGGAGGAGATATTTCCTTTAAATGTAACCATTTGTGTCATAATCTTTTATCCAGCTGAGTCAGGAAGAATTAGCATTTCCTGAGATGCCTGTGGGGAGCTTCGTGACTTGGCCTTTCAGGTAAAACTAATCCTGTTTCTTTGCTGCACACAAAAAGCATATGACCACCCAAATCTCTGGGCAGCTCTATTAGAACTATTTACTCCAGAAAATGTCATTGGCATTTGAATTTTGTTGATGTATTTAAGGAAAGGAAAGAAAAAAAAAAAAAGAACAAAACCCCAAACTGCTCCAGAGGTCTCCTGGTGCTTGAGTGACATAAATGTTCACTAGACCATAGGAGAGTCTAGTCTAGTTTGTTTAAATTCAATTATGTCATTGTCTGCAACAGAATTCCCAAAGGACAAATAAAATGAATGGCATACCTGTATAAGGGAGAAGAGGGACTGAATGGCCCACTGGCAACGCTTTGCAACAAGAAATGTGCCTGTATGAGGTTTTATACTTGGCTGATTACTTTGCCTTTGCCAAGTGTGACCCCATGTCTAAATGTCACCAGGAGAGAGCAAAAACTTAAATACTGTCATTTTAATTTCCTTCCCACTGGGTAATTATAAACAAGACTGGAGGCTGTTTCATTGTCTCTTTTTCAGTTCAGCTAAAACTGCGTAAACATTCGTGACAGTCTCTCACATGGGGAGCTCCGCTGCGGCAGCAAAGGGGCTCTGCCCCTCTTTACCGGGGAGCGGAACTGCGGGGCAGCGTCGGAACGGGGGGCAGTGACCCCACTACAGCTCCAGAGAGTAACAGCCAGCTGGCTGAATGCAGGAATGTCTGCTCAGTGTGAAGTCCAAAACTGCTTTACAAGTAGAGAAATGGTTCTCTTTCACAACAAAACAGAAGCTTTGATGTCTCCCACAGCAGAGAAAACCCAACACATTTCACATACAAATCACTTCTTTCCTTTTTCTGTTTTGAAAATGAAAACACATCCCAGGTCTTATCTGAGACCTGGTTTCTGAATGTCGAAATCCACGGCAGGCCCAGTAAAAGAGGGGCTCCAACACTTAATGGAGGTTAGTCAACCCAAGGCTGGGCTTGGAATTTCACAGGTTTGGCCTCCGTCTGCTTCTCCCAGTGCAGCCCCGTGCCCAGCCGTTGTGATCCGACCCTACAAGTTCAGAGAGGGGAGCCAGGGCAGTCCTGCTCTGGGGTCAGGAGTGCTTCAGCCTCAGGGAGCACCAGGTCCTGGGGCCGAGCTGGCATGTGGGCACCAGCAAGAGTTTGTCACAAGCTGTGTAGCCTCCTAGAAACTCACCGAAAGGGATGCATTCCTACAAAACAGTTTCAGTTTTGATGAACGGGCACTTTCTAGTTAAGAAGCTGTTTCATCGAACAATTCCCATCGAGCCGTACCCACCGCAACATGCAGGCAGGCAGGCTTCAATTTCAGCTCAAGGCATCCAGGCTGACTCGAAAATACCAGCAGCGATAACGAGGCACTGAGAGATAAACCTGGCCGGAGACCTCCAAGATAAACAATCTCTGTGTAGCAGTGGGCAATTCCCAGCCCGCCCCACAGCCTGCTGGCTGGCATGCTGGTGATCAGCCGCCTCTACCGGAGAGCACTGTAATCACAGGCAGCTGCAGAGTTTAAAAATGACAATAATCCTGTTGATGCCAACAATATCTCCTTAATTGCTAGAAGCTGGTGTTTGGGTGCCTGGATGCTTTTCTTTTGCACAGGTTTGCCCTTTTAAACAATTTATATCTATTTGCTTCAGAGGGAAAACAAACAGCAAATTATAGCGCTGGGGTAATGTTTGCTAATTACCCGTGCCAATGAAATACACCTTTGAATGGTGTGGGCTCCCATACTATTATATAAACCAGCAGCTAACTTATTTATTAGCTCTGGAAAGGAGCTGAGGATCAAAACACAATGATTATTCTCTTCAGTCCCCAGGGCCGACTGCTGTGCAGTTGCTGAAAGATAATAAACACAGCTCTGAAGTAGAAATGGGAACAGGATTGGGAAGGAGTGGCCTCAAACCCAGCCCTAACAGACTAAATTTAGCCCCAAGACTTTACACAAATAGCTTTTCAACTTCCTTGCAAACCATAGCAGCTGCCACCGTCTTCCTCAAATCTATCCTGCAGGAAATGTTGGGGCGTAATTATTTCAGCAGAATCTCCTGGACCTGTTCCTTTTGCAGATTAATAAATCTATTATTTTTGGGCCTTGCTCAGGTGCAAGGATGCCCCTTTCAGCTCGCGACCACAACTGAGAACAGAATAGTAAAAACCATAACGAACAAACCCAGGGCAAATACCTGCAGGTCAAAGCTCCACACAGGTAGTACAGGAGTGTAGCTCACTGTGGCTCCAAAGTGGGCTCTCTCACTCCCTGTGGGAAGAGGTAGAGGAGGACAAGCAGCCACAGAAGACGCCTTCTGCTCAGTACATCTCCCTCCCCTCCTTAGCCATGCCTGGTCCTCTAGTTCCTCCACAGATTAGGTTTTATTTCCTCCACTTCCTCCTGGCCCCCTCCCTGGCTCTCCAACTGGACAAACTCCTGCAAGTACACACACACCTCTTGGCCTCTCGCACTGAGGACCTGGACCCACGTCCACCCCCTCCCTGTTCCACAAGATCTCAGCCTGACCCGGTCCGCTATGCTCATTGTGAGACCCTGCAAATGCCTTATCAGAGGCCAGGCCAAGCCCCTGTCCCCATGGCAGAGGAGTGGGGTGCAGCAGGGGGACCCCCATAGACCTGTTGTCCACCCTGGGGAAAATGCACTGAGATTTATTCATAGACTTATCTGTCATAAAATAGGCAACATGGAAAGCAGCTGGACTCAGAGCCCCACCTCGGAGCAAGAGTGTTTTGGGACAAACCCGGGTCTGACTCACGGAGCAGGGGTAGCCAGGCAGGGCAGCAGCACTGGGAATGGTGGGACACTTGATAGTACAGACATGCTGGGACTTGGGGAAGGGAAAGGTACATCTGCACCTGAGTGTGGTGGGAAGCATAAAGGACCCTTGGGATACATGGACTGGAGTAGATAGAGTTTGGAAAATTAGAGGCTGTGAAAGGAACATAAGGGAAACAAAGCAGGGAAGGTGAAGCTTGCAAACGGTTAAGTAAACACCTGTATTTTAGGGGCTCACCTGAATCAAACTGCCCTGAGGTTCTTCATAACACTGATATAAGCCTGTATGCTGCATGAGCAGGCACCTAGAGTCCATTCTCCTATTTGGCTTGTTTACCAAAGAAAGTCACAAATACTTCAGATTACCTTGCAAAGAAAACCTAAATGAGGTGTGACATTCCAATTAAAAATCACTAAGCAGTGTGATACTGGGTGTGAGAAGAGGGATGGAAGACAGGCAAAAAAGAGGAACACGAGTCACAACAAACCGGAGTGTGGCAGTGGTATTCTGGGTGGCAACTACCCAGCCAAGCCCAGCACAGCAACCTTGTGATATTCCCACAGCGATTCCCTGCTGCTGGGAGTGGAATATAAAGCATTGACACTGGCTTTGACTGGCTGTGAGACTCCTGTCCTTCTTGGTGTGCATCCACCAAACGCAGAAGGGGGAACTCCTGCTGCCCCCTGCAATCAGTCACCTAAAGCATGATCTACCCCAAAATGAACAAGAACGTAAGAGGTGGCCATAATGCATTACATTAAGAGCAGAGAACAGTGAAAGAAAGAACAACGATTTTTTACTTGATTCTGGAATAAGAATAGAATAGTTCTTTGATTATTACTAGTGCCAGGGTTTCTATTCGAATGATTTCCCTCATCTCTATTATAAGCAAGAGGCAGGAGAGAGAAGAGGAAAAAAAGATAATCAAAAACCCCAGCACAGGCTGATCTAGCCATCTCAAAGCACTATGTAATCAATGGCCATCTTTCTGTACAGGTGTGATCAGTGAGGGCAAATCAAATGGCTTTGCCCTTTTTTTATTTTTAAATTTTAGGGCTTTTTTCCTTTGTTGTATACAAGTGGTTCCCCTCACTCCCTTTAAATCACATGTTTATGGGCTTTTCCAAATAGCTAAAAGACCCAGTCTTATAAGAAAGTTTGGATACTCAGGGTGATTAATAACACAAGGTGCCACATGCTTTGCTACAGAACATTTACATTACAAAAAGCCATAGAAAAAAATACCTAATTTTCCCTGAAGTACTAGAGCATCTTTATAACAAACTTTTTCAGCAGTATTTCTGTAAATTACACAACATCTTTACCATTTTCTCCCGTTGTTAGTCTTTAGGTTAAGCCAGAGGGTGGGAGCTCAGCTAGAGAGATTTAGTATAAGTGAGAGAGCATGAAGATGCGCGTGTACCATCAAGGGGAAGTCTGATGCTGTATGTCAATAATGAGCTTGCTTCTATTTTAGATTGCAATAAAGAGATGGTACAGAATTTCTCTTCTCACTTAAAATAGGTAAATGTGAAGACTACGGACTCAAATTCATCCCTAGGCAGAGGAAACAAGCACGCAGTCTGTGCCCGGGGATTGATTTGTAAAGCTTTAATTTACTTTCTGTCATCATCATCCTGTCTCCAATAATATACTAATTAGGCAATGTGACTGACAGCAGACCTTGCATTGCCTTCTAATGGAAATAGGCTGGCTATGGGGGCACAATGCCAGCCTGAGGCAAACTTTTGGGGCAATCCAATGGCTGCAGCCCCTTGCCTGAGCAATAGATTTGGGTCCCCAGGTCCCTGAATGACTGGATTTTACAGAAAAGGTGGAACCTGGGTGGAAAATGATGTCCAAGGAGGCAGATGTCACTGCAGACCTACCCATGCAAATGAGGAGTTAAACAGAACCTTCCTCTCTGTGGCACCAGTCTTGCTCCCAGGTAGGTCTGATGGAGACTGCACAAGACCTGCAGAAATATTTAGTTCCAGCTTTTATTTTTCCCCCTCTTTTTTTTAAAGTACAAATTAAACACCAAACCACACTTTGAAGTTGAGTGAACTTTCCATTTGTTTGATGATCTGAAAGTTTGTTCAATCCCCCGTTTGCTGCTTGTTAACCAAGAGCAGCACCACTATTCACTTTTACAGCTGCCAACCAAACTGGCCTTAATAACTACCTGCCATGGTCCTGTCTCCCTCCCTCCCTCCCATCAGAGGCTGTTCCTTATCAAGAACACTCGTTCATCAAGTGCGTTATTGGCTAAAAATAACAAACATACTTAACAGCTTGTTTTCTACCAAACAGACATCTTTTTTCAATATATGAAATTTTCCATCCTTCTGTTGTAAGTGGCATCTTTTTTCCTTCCACCCTCCTTACTTTCTACCCTTCACAAATTTCCTGCCAGCATTTGGTGGCCGAGGAACACGTGTTGCACCAGTGAATGAGACGGACATGAAGTCCAGTTTATTCCTTAAACAACACAGTCTGTTCAAAATTGATTCTACTGATGTGCCCACTTGCCAAATCCAGGCACTCCAGCTGAACGATCAGACCAAGGGACCCACACACTTTCAGCTGGACTGTGGATGAAAGCTCATTAAATTCCACCACCACAAAATCCAGGGTTACGGTATACTTTCATCATCTGCTTACTTTCCTGTATTACCCTTAATGGCAATGTGCTTCACTGCAAGAACAGGTGAAAAAAGACTTGGAGTCTGAAAGGTTTGAGCCCTCACTTCCAATATTATCAACTTTTTTGCTGTTACCGGGATGATTTAAAGAAACCTAAGGATGAATGGATGGTCATCCAGACTTGCACAGTCCCACTGTGCCATCGGGTGATATAAACACTCCTCAAAAGACCTATTTTAAGAGCTAGTGGGAGGTTTGCTGTGTTCTAATCAAACTGCTTCTTTATTCCTTTAGAAAACTCCAGCTTCCTTCTAGCCTCAAATTACAAAATTGCTGCAGCAGCCTGCAGAGGCTTTTAAGAGAAAATTGTAACTTTGGATGAAGAAGCAGGAGATAAAGGAGGAAACTGTTTCCATGGAATAGCTTGGCCTTAAACACTTATTGAATGTTTTGGTTAGGCTCGGACGTCATTCTTTTCTTTTAAAAAGCAAGGATGAAATCCTTGGCTTTGCCAAGGCCAGTGAGTGGGTTCACCGTTAGGATTCGGAGGGGCTTAGACTCAGCCAGTCACTAGATCTTTTCAAAGATGATGAAGTTTGCTTGAAAAAAGAAAAATGAAAGGACAGGTGGTTTGGGTTTTTCTCCCCGCTCCACCCCCTGAGGCTTTAAAACATTCCTGAGGAAGATGCCTGTACAGTGCCTACAGTCCCAACATCAATAAGAATGGCAGCAAAGAGGACAGGCTTCGGAGCACTGTCTTGTTCAAATTCCCTGCACAGGCACCCTACACTGGCTTCTGGCTTGAAATGATGCCTCAAAATGACGCGGCCTTTACAGTTTCTTGATTGGGTCAACTTAGCTGGTTGGCATGAGCCTCCCTGACAACCCTTGCACACCATCAGCCGTGCCTCCATCCTTATCCCAGCCCTTCAGTTCTCATTGAAGAGAACTTTCAGCACTCTTCATCCACACCATTACTGTAAGTCAAATTCCTCCTTTATTTTTTTGGCTTCCCGAGGCAATCTGGGGAGACCCCTCTCCCAAGGAAAGTCTCCTGAATATTGCTTGATATTCTGCCATATGATCCAGATGGGCCTCCTGGAAATCCCAGCCATTATTTTTAACACCACCTCCAAAGAACTGACCTCCAGCTGCTTACAGCCATAATCCTGTCACTGCATTTTAATAACACATTTGCCACAACAGATTATTGAACTCATAGCTGCAGGAATGGCAGCTCTGTGCCTGATTAAACTTAAGATGTAGCCCTTTGAGTGTTCAAGACCAAGAGGGACTGTCTCATGCCCCGTCAGTACTCCATTTATTTTAGTCTATTACACTTACACTCACCCTGTTCTGAGCTCGGGACCTTGTGTTTTTCACAAAGGCAACCAAGACTCAGAGATGCAGCCTCCATCAGAGATGCAGAATTCACCGCATCCCTCAGTAGATTGTTTCACTCTCACTCAAAAAAACTTTTCTAATGGATTTTTATCTGACTGTAGCTTCCAACCATTATTTTTGCTTTGTTCTCCTTTGCAAGACCAAGGAGTTCATCAGCACGTGGTATTCTCCCTCATTTCACCATGTTTATGTGGTGTAATGAAGTCCCTTCTCAATTTTCTTTTTGACAACTTCATCTAATCACATCACATTTAAGTCTCATGTACCAATGACTTTTTTTTTTTTCTAATCCACTGGCACCTTTAAATCGTTATAACCACATCCACACAGGCGACTGTCCTGGAAATTACAATAGGGAAGATCAACCTCCCCCCTTCCCTGCTGATCCATAGTAGCCCAAAACCGGAAATAAAACGAATCCACACATGGCTCAAATGTGGACTTCCCTCTGAATTTCACTTGAATTTGTTAAGCTTTTGGGTATTTAAGGTACTTGCTTTATATTTCAGGTACTTATTTTGTCTCAAAAAAAAGTACAGGGTGTCTTTTCATGTAGATGAGCATCCACTTCACAGATTACTTTGGTTCAAAATGAGATTTAAAGTAGCTCTCAGCTGCAGAACCTATAGAGAATTCTCCCATCTTATGCTCAGGGAAGGGAAATACCCTGCTGCAGTAGTTTTACATTCTTATTCAAGGAATCTGAAATACATTTCTCAGCTTTCCAAAAGTATTTTCTGCTGCTGCTAATGCTTTCCAAGACGCAATGCAATTACTTGTTAATAAAAACATGTTTTAATATGCTGGCAGAAAAATTGATACCATTTCTATTCTCTGCCTTAAAACAAATGAAACGTAGGAAGGAATTGAGCTGTCTCATTTCTGAAATGGGAAGCAGATATTTTTTAAAGTTCAGATCATTACCAAGTGTAATTTTCATATAACAAGTTTAACTCTGACCCTGTGCTATTACTTCTCTTGTTCTAACTTTATAGGGGAATGTATTACTTACAAAACCTAAAAAAAAAAAGGAATACCGTTTCAAAATATTCTGGCTTTCTCACTGATCAAAGTGAATGATTCCTCTAGTTCGTCATCATGGAATCAATTTGTGTGAAAACAATAAATTGTGCCTACTGCAATAAGGCTGTGTAATAACAGAATATGAACCACATGAGCTGACTCCAACCATTTATGCTTCACTAGCTACAAGCCCTCGTAACAAATGGCTGCGCTGTTCCACTGCCCGAATGTTGAAGCTGTGTTTCATCTTTGTTCACACACATTTATCGGTACTTAATGGGACCAAGCAGCCTGAAAATGAGCAGAAAGTCAGTCTCCCCCAGGGGCTGTTAGGGGGCAAACTGCTAGGGAAGCAGCACTGGTCATTCTTTTTTCTACCTTTTTTTCCCCCAGTGTATCAGATCATGGAATCACAGAATTGTCAGAGTTGGAAGGGACCTCTAGAGATCATCTAGTTCAACTCCCCTGCTAAAGCAGGGATGCCCAGAGCACATCACTCAGGACTGCATCAAGGTGGGTCTTGAAAATCTCCAGAGAAGGGGACTCCACGACCTCCCTGGGCAGCCTGTTCCAGGGCTCAGGCACCCTCACTGTAAAGAAGTTCTTCCTCATATTTGAATGGAACTTCCTATGTTCCAGCTTGTGCTCGTTGCCCCTCGTCCTATTGCTGGGAACCACTGAAAAGAGTCCAGGTCCATCATCCTTCAACCCACCCTTTAGGTACTTGTAAACATAGATAAGGTCTCCCCTCAGCCTTCTCTTCTCCAGGCTAAAGAGCCCCAGCTCTTTGAGCCTTTCCTCCTAAGGGAGATGCTCCAATCCCTTAATCATCTTAGTTGCCCTACATTGGACTCTCTCCAGTAGTTCCCTGTCTCTCTTGAACTGGGGAGCCCAGAACTGGACGCAGTATTCCAGTTGTGACCTCACCAGTGCAGAGTAGAGGGGGAGAATGACCTCCCTCGACCTACTGGCCACACTCTTCCCTACTCAACTCAGGATCCCATTGGCCCTCTTGGCAACAAGGGCACATTGCTGGCTCATGGAAAGTTTGCTATCCACCAGGACTCCCAGATCCTTCTCCTCAGTAGTGCTTTCCAGAAGATCCACCCCTAACCTATATTGGTGCCTGGGGTTCTTCCTCCCCAGGTGCAGCACCCTACACTTGCCCTTGTTGAACCTCATTAGGTTCTTCTCTACCCAGCTCTCCAGCCTGTTCAGGTCACGCTGGATGGCGGCACAGCCTTCTGGAGTGTTGGCCAGCCCTCCCAGTTTGGTATCATCAGCAAACTTGCTGAGGATACACTCGGTCCCCTCGTCCAGGTCATTGATGAATATGTTGAACAGGACTGGGCCGAGTATTGACCCCTAGGGGACACCACTGGTTACAGGCCTCCAACTTGACCCTGCTCCATTAATTACAACCCTCTGAGTTCTGTCACACAGCGAGCTCTCAATCCACCTCACTGCCCCCTCATCTAGCCCACATGCCCTTAATTTTCTAATGAGGATGTTATGGGAGACAGCATCAAAAGCCTTGCTGAAGTCAAGGTAGATCTAACTGAAGTTCAACAAAACCCAGTCCAGACTGACCTGAAGCTTTCAATTTTCAGTTATTCTTGATGCCACTAAACTTAGGCAAAGCTGTTTTGATGCGGCATCTGTCTTTTCCTTGGAATAGGGAGAGTCAGGTTAAGTTCCTGCCTCTGCTTGAGGGAAAAGGAAGACACATCTACCAGGAAGCTATCCAGATGGTTTCAGGATTTACGTCTTGCAGGGAGGAGAGGTGAGGCTCTCCTCAGTTATGACAGTACAGGAGAGGAAAGAGAATGACTTTCTAGCCTAATGCTTAAGACTCTCAGCAGTGCTATGGGATAGTGCTGCTCCATTTCAACATTTAATTTCTTCTAGTGTATGAAACACCACCTACAAGTGATTGAAAATATAAGCAGGTCAGAATACCTCATGGTTTATGTGAAATAACCGTTCAGATTCACTCACTCGGAGAAGGGAACTGAGCTTGGATCTCTCACTTCTGAAGGGAACACCTGGATAAGTAGTCACCTGAAACACCACTTCTGGGCCTGCTCACCTCCACTGGGGAAAGACTTAATCAATCTGCAACAGATGTGGAGATGGGCTCTTAGGAGAACATGGGCTGTGGAGAGGTTAGCTGACAAGAGGGTACACAAATAAGGCCCATGTATCCTTGTAAATCCAAGACTGAACTTGCTGCCAGTAAAATCAATATAGGGTCTGGGAAAGGAGTGTAAACACAAGGGAAGGAGAAGAGCTATCAAGGCTAAAGGACAACACTGACAAAGAATAAATAAGTATGAATAAACCTCAGATAAATTCAACTTTGAAACTAGATTTTTCTTTAACTACCCCCTCTGATATAATGGAAGGATGAGAAAATGGTAACAGCTTTGCCGCTAGGAACCTATTTAGTTTTAAGAAGAGGCCTAATAAGGTTATAGAAGGGATTAGAGGGGATTGATGGCAGAGCAGAGGGCTAGATGCAATGACCCAGAAGGTTACCACAGATGCCCATTTCTGGGTTGCAGCAGCACCAGTGGAGAGATTTTAGAGGTGTGAGCCCTGGGATGGGAGTTTGCTTGTTTGTTTTCCTACAGAGAGCCTGGCTGACATTAGATACGGGCCAGGCTTTAAAGAAAACCTTTGAATCTAGTATCTGCAGCACAGCACCTATGCCTAGATTTTCAAAAGGAGAGAACTAATTTGAAAATCTGACCTCTTTTCAAGGCCTACAAAGATCCGTATTATAGAGAAATCTGAATCCTTACATTTGCTTTGCATCAATTTCCCTAAAAATGGGGACAGGAACGATTCTTTTGTCCATCTTCATAGAGTTGTTAACTCTGTGGTGCAGTGACTAATTCCTACTCACTCTAGAGTCTACATATAGTGGGGCTCTAACTTCTCATGGGTCTGTTTGCTACTACTGTTATTCTAATATAAAACACATATATATGCATTTAACTATCTATACTAATAACCTTTTCCCTTTCATAGGTACTCTTCTCATAGAGGCAGAATACTTCCAAAACAATTGAAAAGTAAATTCAAATAAACTGTATAAGTCATAGAAGAAATGAAAAGGTTTTTCTTGAGCAGAGAATACATGGTGGGTCCCCTCTTTCAGTTCCACCTCTATGTGTAGCATAAGCATTGTAATAATGTCAGCACATAGCCCTGCATGAATACTGGCTGCCGCGCTGGCCTCCAGCTCGCCCTCCTGCCACACTAGCCTTCAGCTAATGTCAGGAAGTGGTTTTATGATGGTCTAGAGAATTCTGGCCACTGCAGTTAAAATGTTTTTGTCTCAGAGGTATTTTTTCCTCTCAGTGTACTCTGCCAGGTTTGATCCATCTTTTCTTTTTTTTTGCTTTACCTTGTAAGCTTTCAATTATTAATGTGCAGAGTTTAAATTAGGAATCAGAAAAAAGCTCTTAATATTAAGCATTTCCAGGAAAGAATTTATAAAAACCTGCAATGCCCTACATGGATGGTTCAGAAGGGAAGTAATCAACCAACTCCATAAATGTCAAGGGGAGGATTAGCCTTTACTTCTGATGAATCCAATTCAGCAGCTACATTAAAGGCGCCTTTGCATGTGGAACTAAAAGGACTATTTCCTGCTCTAATAAAGTCCTTGACTTTCTTGATAGTAGCTGCAAGTTTACCTCATGCAAAGATCTCACTAAGCATTGTAAAGCAAAACACCACCACCCCCAATCCAAAAGGAAAACCAAACCCCAAACCACCTTGATTTAAAAAGTTGAAACGTTTTGAAGACTATCTACCCCCTTGCTGAAGTTGACGGAAGTGGGTTTTGGCTGAGTATTTCAGATTAGCAATTACAGAAAGAGGCTTTTTATTTTTATTATTTGTTTGGATGGCAAGAATAGAACACCGATTTAGAAAAGCTATTCAGAAGGAGCCTAACTCTGAATATCAGTTACCTTGACGTGGATATTTTTTGCTGTTCAGTAATGTGAAGGGCTAAAGCAAAGCTTCATTACTTTAGATGCTCCACACAAGTACAAACAATATGCAAATACAGACAATAAGCACAATAGATTTCTTGCCACATTTGGTCAAAAGCCTCCCTAATATGTCTAGAGTAGCCTGTTTGGTAAAGTTTTGATGGAGGAGCTGAAGTCAAACAAAGGACTCCCCTGGAGCAACAGGCAATGAAATACAATCTTGGTTCAAGAACACTATATAGTACGTAAGTTACTGCAGTAAATGTGGTCTGTAGGACTGCTCACAGACAATCCACAGGACATTTCTAATGATTTCAATGGACTTTGAAGCCAGCCCTAAGTCAGGTAGGATTCACTGTACTCTTAAAGACAGCAGCCTGTGTATTTGGCTTCGTGGCCACATGAGCCAACCTCACAGGCAGAAGGCAGTAAGAAGCAGTGCAGTCTGCAGCTGGCTACCCTTGCATGCACTAGAGCACGCACTGTAGAAAAAAAGCTCCTTTGTAGGTTGAAATACTTACTTTACCACTTTTTTCAGGTATGAATTCAATGCACGGAGCAAAAAATTTAAAACATTAGACAACTTCTTGAGAAAATATTAGTCTGAGTATAATTACACAACCTTACCGTGTGTCAGTGGGCTGATCTATGAAGATGAGCTGGGAGCCGCAGGCGTCAACAAAGCAGCAGGGCAGTGCTCTCCCCAACCTGGCACAGTCCTGTTCTGCCCAGGCAAGAAAGTCAGAGTGGGTTGGGTGCTGGTAACAAGGGTCAGCCAAGAGTCTTGAGAGCATCAGACAAGTCCACAGCTGTGAGACAGGTCCAAAGTCAGCTCCTCAGAGCTGATCTTGCAGAGAAGCAGCCAAAAGCCGGGGCAGGGGAAGAGGACGCAGAGCCTGTTGGCACGCTCAGTGTGTATTTGCAACATGACAGCAGGGCAGCAAAGGCCTTCAGATGCTTTTTCTCAGGTTGGTGAGTTTATTAGTGCTTTCCTTATCTCAGTCTTCTGGTGGCATCCATGGTGGAAATTAATTGAACTGCAGCAGAAACGCTCAGACATCCTGGGAAAAAAAAACCCCAGCAATTGTATGAACTTAAAATGGTTTTGTGTCCTTTTTAAACATAATTTCATTTTAAGAACACAAGTAAATTAATATTACGCATCTTTTTTTCAGTCAGGAGGACACAATGGCTCTGGCACTTACAGGAAGCAGAGAGACAAGAAACAAGCCTTCACCTTGTTCACACGTAAAACCAAAGGAAAGGAAAATATGCAATTATGAGAGATCTTTAAACTACTTCAGAGAGATTTCCATGTCAAGCTCTTGAAAACCCAATCTTCTTTTGTCGTGTAATATTTCAACACACCCAAACAGTATTAAGCTCTTCATTTGCCCTATAAACAGTCAGACAGTAATTTCGCAGTCTGTCAAATGCAGAAGCAACCAAAACCAAACTGCTTGTTGAACCAATAGAGGAATGGATTGTGAGCATCACCACTGATTTTTGGCCTCTTTTTTGTGTCCTCGAGTGATCCAAAACTGTCAGACGTTAATATAAGATCACTTCTTGCCAAGCTACTGAAGTAAAACATAAGGAAATGAGAACTCCTGTTCTGGTACCCGTGGGAGAGCAGAAACGTGTGCAAGATTCTTTGGAAGACTGAAACTGCAGTTTACTGAAGTTAATGGGCACTATTCACTGGGCTCCATGAAAAGCCAGCACACTGCAGAAACCTGTAATGCCAGGAAAGGGAAGCACATACCAGAAGTAAGCACAGAAGCACATTTATGTGCACCTATCTGCATTTTCATGGGATCCACCAATCCCATGAAAAGCTTCGGTCCTCCCCTAGCACTAACTACCATTTACTCACAAGATGGAGGCTTAGCAAAGAAGGGGTTAATTTTCCAGGACTATTTTTGTTTAAAGCAAGTCAGTCAAATGTAGAACTAACCTCTGACAGAATCTGGATAGACTCACAATGCATGAAATTTAAATAGAGAAATTTCTCTTAAAAAAAAAAAATAAAATCCCTTGAGCCAAGAGAGGTCATTGTCGGAAACCATAACTAATGTAGCAAAATGGAAGAGCGTCATAGAGAGTGAATGGTCCTTGGCAACTGTTTAATGGTGCTCCTCTGCTGTAGCACTCAAGGCTGACCAGCATTGATTTTGCTCCTGATGTATCGCTCCCTTTGGTCTGTCATGACTCAGCCGCCGAGCCCCCTTAGCCTGCGGCACAGCTAATTGTGATTCATTCACTGCCTCCCAGAAAACAGGCCGGAAAGTTAAATTTTGTTAAAACACTCAGCCTTAGCGTGGAAGATCCTTTGAGGTAAAGTTCCTCCTTTTCTGCCCTTCTCCTTCCCCCTTTCAAAATGAAAGCCACAGAGAAACAGAAGGCTAATTGTACTATAGGGTCTGTACACCCAGATCTAAACACGGTTAAACTCACTGGAGCAGAGCAGTAGATCTAAACGGGGAGTTTGCAGCCTCTCACACAACACCTTCCCCGTGTCCAGCACACCCTCAGTCCCCGTCCCAGGACAGTGGCCATGTGGCTCCTATGTCTGGAAGGGTGGTAAATGGGAAGCAGTTTCTTTTCTCTAGATTCTTCCCTTTCATTTATATCTTTATAACTTGTTTCTAACATTTCCAGCCCCACTGGTTTCTCAGCCCAGGTCCCATGAGCATGATCTAGTGTTTTGCCCAACACATGCCAGGTGACTTCCAGCCCCAGAACGTGTGAGCATAGTTTCCTCCCTAGGTTGTAGCATCACCTTTCTTGAAATTTTTTTTTTTTAATTCATCAAGAGGACAGCTGAAACATGAGTGCTTTGCCCCCTCCCTGCTCCTGGCCATAAGGTCATAGATCTCCCTTCCCATCTTGCAACGAACAGGCCCCAGTCCCTGAGAGGAAAGGACCTGGTGGGAGAGGGAATAGGTGTCTCCTCACCACTTCTGTCCTCTACTGCTAATCTCAGAGCGAACAAATGGGCCATCTCCTCATCGAGGTGAAGGAGCTTTTAGGCTACCTGAAGTCTTGCTGGTTCTCAATGGGCAGGCACCTGTTTAGGTGGATCCACAGCAGGGGCATGGCCCACTTCTGCTGGATGTTCTCATACCCCCATCACCGCTGCACTGGAGGGGAGTAAGATTTTGGCAGTGTCTAAAATTCATTTCCAATTCGCTGTTTGGACTTCCCCATATATATCCTGGGCTCAAGCCCACTACTAATCTGCTTAAGACCTTCCTCTTGCATCTGTATCTCTCCCTCTCTCTTTCTACCAGAAGCTGCCTTGCCAACCTTCATGCAACATGAAAACGTCACGGATCTTATCTAACAAACTGGGTGAGTAAGAGTTAAATGCTCCAAGATCACTGCACACTTGTTCCATCCTCCATGGATATTAACAACCACAATGGTTCATGCTAATTGCCAAAGGAGTTAGGCTGCCAGTGCTTTGGGGATTTAGAAGGGACTGGGTGCCAAAATTCTTCAGGCTCCCTCGAAAAAGCGGGTCAGCGTTTAAGCTACACATCTTACAGAGCACAGTTCAGGCAGACAGACACAGAGCCAGGGGCAATTCAGGTCTGCTTTGCAGGGCTGTCTCCCTTCATCCCTTTCCTCTGCTCCTGTTTCCACAGGTGAAGCCAGCCTGTGCACCGGGAACACTGGCAACATCAAAGGCGTTTGGGAGAGCAAGGAGGCTTTCTCAGTCAAAAAACAAAATTTGAGCTCACAACGCCTTAGAGACCAGCCAAAAAATGCCATTTTCCCCTCATCTATTTTTTTAAGGAGGCATTTCCATTTTCTAGTAAATTTTTTTTTATTGCCTAATAGAACATGAGAAAGAGGGGTACTGCTGGGTGGCATCCGGTACAGAAAGAGAGAAATAACAGAAGAGGGCAGTGAGGCTGGCACCATGGGCAGAATGGAGGGAATGCAACAGACTGAAAGATCAAAAAGAGAACACAACAAGAAATGCAGATGAGAAATTTCAGTTTGCTGCAATAAAAAAGGAGGAGAGATGACAGAAATCCATTGAAAGGAGGTGGGGGGATGATGTGGTATGTTTGGTAGCTGCTGGGAGACGCAAGAAGAGGAGAGGGAACTGGGACAAGCAGGAACTCCAGCTTTCAGCAACTGCTATAGAGGAAGAAAAAACACCATTGGAGAAAAAGGAGAGGCAGCTGCACTGGCATCATATTTTCTTCCCAGACTGGAAGAACAGCTTTCAAAGTTATTGAGTAAACTTACATTAATAAAAACATCACAAGCTTTTCTATTTTTATATTGCCAGTTATATTTTCAACTCAATGAGATCAAAGATTTTTTCAAAGGCAATGAAGAAAGTTATTAAAGAAATATTCAAAGACAACGAATTAACAGTAATAGATATTTTCATAAACTGGTTACGGGAAATAGTCAAATTTGAATCGGAGCAGCCTTTCAGCTGGGTTTGGATTACAGCAAGGAATTTCTTATAGCTGCTTTTTGTTCAATACATTTAAAGACTGCATGTGAATCAGCCATTTCCCAGCTCAGACCCGGGCTTTGCTTTGCAGAAGAGAACACACCTTGCCAGCACCACTTTTTCAAGGAGTTTGGCAGCGAGCCATATTACAAGAATCTGAGAACAAAATCACTCCTTGTGTACTGTTATATTTTAGCTTTTATCACCACTACAAAAGCTTATAATTTTAACTATCCTTTATCAGCAAACACCAGTCACGATCAAAAATTGTACCTTAACCAACAGACTTGGACATTCTCATTTGTTGGTACCTTAATACAAAAGTATCCCACTGAATCCCACATCGGACATCTCCCTAAGCTCTTTTACTTACATTAAGAATAAGCATCTGGTCCTAAATCAAACAACAGCACACCACAGCACACAAATTGTAACTGCCACTGCTCAGTCAACTGCCTTTATTTTCATAAATTGTGCTTTAAAACCTAGATGCCATGAGTATTCTCCTGTCTCCATTGCTCCATTGAAAATTGAGGTTTCATACTTGGAATATTAGTTGCGTACTCCTTTGCTCTGTTCTTAGCCTTGTGTATCTGCACAACCTCAAAATGATCAAGTGTGTCAATCTGCATTGTGGCACGTATCTTTGCTTGTCAACTCTCTAGTCTTTATGCTTGTTTGTAAAGCTCAGTATAGCTCATTAAACTCAGTGGCACCTGATGTCCATTTCAAACAAAATGAGGTACTCTGGTGAAACACGGTTTGTTCAGAAGCCTCCAGGAGCTGGATTTAAGAGCACGCCTGAGGTCACGGCATGTTTTTTGTTGCTAACCCTGTCCCTATTCAAGTCATAGTGGCAACGTTACTCACCATACCTCCACCCCTTCTTTAGCAGGCTAAGGGAAAGGGCAGGTTGAAAACCAAACCTGGTGCATGTCTTGACTCAGTTCTGGGAATCCAAGGTGCAAAAGGGAAGCCTGAGCTTTGCTACCTACAAATCCTAATTGTTTTGATACCTAGGAAACTTTCCAGAAAAAAAAACAAACAGTTGACTCGTTGGCCTAACACGATGCTGCTGCTAAGACAGAAAGGAAATGCATAGGATGAGACAGGATATTAGAGCAAGCCGTTAGTCATCTTAATCTGCACTACCGCGTGGCTCAGACCGGAGCCTCCTTTCACTTACATTAGCACATGGGTATTTCTACTCAGTGAGGACATGGGACAAACTGTAGTTTGCTCATGCACTTAGGCCTGCCTGAAAGGCAGAGCAGTGGTAGCCTCAGAACCAAGGCTGCCACCTCAGGCACAACTTGTTCAGCAAGCGTCGGCAGTCTGCCTTCATCTCCCGTTTCCCAAAAGGAGCATAAAGGCGTTGTTTTATCTTCAGGGAGGTGAAATTGCAATAAACACAACATGAGGACGAGGGACATGCCAACGGAGCCTTTTGGGCTGAAGTTGGACACTGAAAAATTAGGTGCATTAGAAGTTTATAAAGGAATATTAATGGAAGGAAGGAAATAATAGTAGGAAAAAAGAAGAAGGAAAAAAAAAAAGGCATTTCATTGTCTGTGGCTTTATGTCCCAGTCCTGATTTCTGAACCAGAGAGGTACTTGATACCATAACTACTGAGAATACCACATACACTTATATCCACGTCACAGAATGAAGGTGCATGTGTCAGGGCTATTTCTGTTCATGACACAAAGCAGCATGAGCAGCTGCTCAGGCTCTGCAGCCTCTTTAAAGAGCTGGTTTCAAACTGGCTTCTCAGGAGTGACAGATCCGCAGGAGTTTCTAGGATGTGAAAAAGTAGAGATTCAACGCATCCAAAAAAGTTCTGACAGAATATAGTTGAACACCTTTAAGTATCTGAATACACTAAAAATCTGCTATAAAACCTTGTAACTCAGAGACAATGTACCATGAACACAGTGGGCTTTCATGCAAATCCTTAGAACGTTACTTCTCAGTTTATGCATCATTACAGACAGCTTAAAAAGGTTTTACAGAAATATATTTCAGTCTTGAGATGCTAGTAGTCAACTATTCAAAGAATGATGAGATAGGAGAGCTCTTGCCCACCTCCATATCTTTTAGAGATGACATAAATGACACTGTGAACCTTAGAGGGCTTTGGAAGTTAAATAGTTGGCATTAGCAAGGTAGGGCAGAAATCTGCTACGGTAAGTGCAAGTTTTGCCAACACTTCCTTTATTTCATACAGAAAGGCAGTTGTTGCTATTTCAGACTAAACAAATCTATTTGCATTAAATGCAACAAACTATATTTTTGGGTGGGAAAAACCCACATAGAAAATTGGGATACTATTTTTAAAAGGATCAAATACCTACAAATGAAAGGGGTAATCCCAGTTCTCAAGGGCCCACAGAGTAAAGATGGCATGACTGAATGAGACCAAAGGTCCCCCTAGCCCAGTACCCTGGGCAGATGCTAAGGCGAGTGACAGCAGATGGGGATACTTTCCCCGATATTTCCTCCAACCTTCCAGTCCAAGTGAACAATAACATTGCCAATAGCCCACTCCTGCCTTCCCAGTGGTGTGTTATTCTATAGGAATGGTAGCTATAAAATCATCTGAAGGCACTAGGGACACTGAATCGTCTTAGAAAGCAAAGACAGGATTAATGCACTCGTAATGGATTAAGTGATTTTCCCCCCTCGGTGGTATTTCAGCAGCACCTGGCAACTGATCTGGAAGTACAGATAATTCTGGTGCCAAACAGTAGTCTTCTGACACCATCATATTTTTCTTCAAAGCTTATACAGCCTTCTAAGAACCTGCTCACTTAAGAGCCAAGTAGGGTAGTATTTAGCAGTTTCTGATTATTTCTTCTCCATTACCTTCTTCATCCACTCCGGATGAAAGTGCTATTGGTTCTGTCTTCCCTCCCCAGAAAGGAATACACTCTTTCTTTATACACTCAACCAGTGGCCCAAGTGCTAATGAAGCTCTCTGCCTTGGCTGTGACTGTGGGAGTTCATGGTATTTTATCTCCCTGCCCCACTGTCACTACAGCACTTGTCCACTTCATGCTAAACCTTGTTACTGATCATCTGGAGTATTCCTGGTCCACTGCTCCTGTTTTATTCATGGCTTCTGGAAAAAATCTGATGCAGGATTTTGGTCAACAGAGTTATTAATATACAAAGGTAGATGGCAAGATTGAAAGCCAGTCTGAATTTATCAAAGCAGAAGGTGAAACAAAAAGATTTCCCAGCAAAATACCACTGACATTTATATTAAAGGGGGGAACAAAGCCCAGATGTGACATTTAAAAATAATGCCACCAATGTAAAACCTAAAGCTCATTTTTTACAGGCAGCAGGAAAGCTTCAAGGCAACTCCCCTTTTCCCTTTGTTAATTGTGCAGCCTTTCATCATAAAGGATTTACCTTTCTGCCTTTTCACGTTCTTTAAAAGTGATATCAAACAGTGGCTATGCAAAAGGCAGTACAGCAAGAATTAAGTGAGTTGAGATCTCAGCACAGGTAGCAGACCATCACATTTAATTCCTTTGGTGCTTATTTTAATAACATTTATCACAATGAACTCTTAAGTCAATACAGAGCATGAAATATGCAGTGCCGTGCTTTGCCATTTAACATACAATTTATCTCCTCATTGCTGTGACGAAGACATTATTACTTTTTTTTAATAACTTCTTATCAGGCAGGTTCAGCCACATACTGTTGGTTTTATTTCAAAACTCTGCACAACAGTCATAATCAGAAACTGATGCCTACGTTTTTTTTCCCTCATTACTAAGAAAAAAAATCCCAGGCCGCATGTCAGAGTCACTAATCAACAAAGTTACCTGCAGGTGAAAAGTAGGGAAGGGAAATCTCACTTATCAAAGACCTTGTTCCTAGGCTTTTTGTCTCTCCTCGTCTGGTTGAATGCTTCACATATTCCACAGGGTAACAGAGAAGGGACATTTTTCTAGATGTTAAGGTCAGAAGGGGCGCTCCTCTGACACACTATATACAAGATGGAGAACTTCACCATGTAACTTCTGTATCAGACCTACCCATTTGTGACTGAACTACAACGTGTTGTTCAGCTAGACATCTCATCTGGATCTGAAGCGACCGGAGTACTTATTTCATCTCTAAATAAATGGCTGATTTCTCTCATTGGGCAAGTGGTGCAAGTACTTTCACTTCACTTCCATTTCCAGCTACTGGACTTTGTAAGCAAAGAGCCCTCAGTCAGAAATCTCCTAATGCGTAGGTACTTGCGAGCTTCTACACTTACCTTGGCAAGCGCCAAAGAATGATGTCCTTTAATGCCTCACTGAAAAGTTTGTTTGAAAGTCCTCTGCAGAGGACAGTGGAGGGTACTGCTTAATGTTTCTTAAAACACTGTAATCCCAAAATCACTGTTTTTTAATATTGCTTTTAGTGTGACTCACCCAGGGTGAGCACCAAATATGCTAGAAAAAGATCTGTACCTCAGCAGGCTTTCAATCCACTTATACAGGGGGAAACTATGGTGGCAGCAAGAAGCAATCAGACCATAAAATGAAAGATGAGCAGGAGTCACAGCTCATCAGCTGCTTAGACTTCAAGCATTTCCCAGGCATTGTAAGAGAGGTAAGATTTGAGAAGCGTAACAAATACAAACACAACTTCAGAGTGTTCCTATTATTATTAGCATGTTTGTTCACAGATTGCCTCTTTCCTAATTTTGCTGATCACCTTTGCAACAAAGTACAGGCTGAAAAGAACAACATGAACTACACAGGCACATTAACATGTCCTAAAACCATGGTAATGGCTCAGGAAAATAAGTCAGGCGGCCGGTTCAGCAAAGTGCTCTGTGAGCAGTGGCGTTCATAAAAACATAACACGCACACAAAAATAATCAAGAAACAAAAGTCAAAATGGTCACCATGCACTTCATGTAATTTAACTGCCCAGCTCCAACTCTGAATGTCTATTCACATGATGGAAAGTTTGGAAGTGCCTTGAGGACAAGGAGCCAGAGCCTGACTGCAAAGCAGGGTGGATTAGGATAACTGGGGCTAGACTAATGTAGACAGAATGGGGTTCCTCTCTACATCCTCATGAAGTTTTAAGGTATTTTGAAAATAATGAGAAAGCTCTTCTTGATTTCAGCTGCCCTGATTTTAGCTCCAGGTGGTGTAAAAGCATATAGAATCTGATAACTCAAAGTAGACGATTTGTTAGATAAACTAAAAGACATCCCTTTGTTGTTCTCCACAGCTAATTTGGTAAAACGCAATTTAAAGGGTTTGCTCCATGCATCGGTTTTGGATTTGCATCGGAGCTGAATTATAAGGCTACAGAACTTCATTAATCTATCAGTTTACTCACCCATTTAGGAACCAAGTTATTCATGATCAGTTCACAGATTAATTTGTTGAGACAGTTAACTTGACACAATTAATAGTTATGAATGTAGGGCAACTGTTACACTGCCTTTCTTCTGAGGAACCTCCAGCATCCAAAAGCACAACTGGCCTTGCTCTCTCCCTGCCCGATGGCAGGGAACATGCCAGCAGGGCTCAGCCCCCTCCCTGGGGCTCTGCAGTGGGGACATCCCTTTCTGCTCTGCCCCTGTTCCCTGTGCAGGCTGAGATGGGCTGCACACAAGGGCCCCCCTCCCTGCAGCGGGTAGGTGGTGGTTCCCACCGCTGCCAGCCCAGGGCTGGCTCTGCAGCAGGGAACAGGAGTGCGCTCTGTGCATGGCTTTGTACAAGACCTGCCCCTACCTGACCTGAGACATAGGGACCTGGGAACTCCCACTCAGGTGCCAACAGCTCTTAATAGATATCACCCCCAAATCCAGCAATCTTAACCCCTTTAGGTAAACCTCAGAAAACAAGGGAGCCATGAGGAGTGTCAGTGGGAGGGAAAAGCATAAATTCTGGATTGAAACTGATCCAAAATAATTTGCCCAAGACAATACAACAAGTCTTGGACAAAGCCAAGTTAGATGCTCTGATTTTCTGATGTAAAGGACCTCAATCAAGACCTTTTCACGGAATCACGAAATTGTCAGAGTTGGAAGGGACCTCTAGAGATCATCTAGTCCAACTCCCCTGCTAAAGCAGGGATGCCCAGAGCACATCACTCAGGACTGCATCCAGGTGGGTCTTGAAAATCTCCAGAGAAGGGGACTCCACGACCTCCCTGGGCAGCCTGTTCCAGTGCTCTGGCACCCTCACTGTAAAGAAGTTCTTCCTCATATTTGAATGGAACTTCCTATGTTCCAGCTTGTGCCCGTTATTTACCCCTACCTCAGCATATGCCTGTTCTAGATATAGGACCTAGGACGCTGCAGTCCTGTAGCCCATACAGGACAGAGCTGCTTTCAGCGAGCCACTTATTCATCCTTCAGCCAGTGGGTATGATGCTGAAAGCAGCACCCTTTCTGGAACCACCCTGCTGGCACTAGCAGAAAAGTCATTCTTTCATGTGGTCTGCTTGCACTGGGGAAAAGAGGAGAGGCGGGTACTTCACAAACCCAGCTTTTCACTCTTATTTCTTTTAGAAAGTGCTTTACATTTACATGCTACTTATGCACAACAAAGAAGGATGGCAATTCTTCTGATTCAGCAGCCTCTCCTTTTGCAAGGCACGAGACTTGCAGTGACGTGTGTGCTGCCACTGCTGCCCACCCCTAGCATGGGAGTAAGATAGCCCAGACTTGATTGGTGTGACCCCTGGCAAAGGTCAGGTGTTTACCACAGGCAAAAAACGAGATGAACAAAAAGAACACCTGGAAGACGAGTGACAGAAGTGACAGTCACGTTGTCACGGATGCCCAGCAGCCGAGCTATACCATAGCACAGTGCCCAAGGCTGTGGCTACGGGGCACAGCACATGTCCTCTACACAGCCCAGAAAAGCAGCAGTAGAAAAAATTCTTAAAAAACGTTCAATGTGTGGAAAGCACATGTATTCCTCTTCCCACTTCAAACACGATAGGCTCTAAGCACTCCTTTCTTATCAGCTTTTAAACCCCCCACCAGACAGATATTTAAGAAATATAAACTTTACTTATAACTCCTTCTATTGGCAACTAAGTGGTTGAAAAAAATAAATCTCCAATATTAGTTTCCTTTTTGCACACTTGTTCTCACTCAAGGGTACTTAGGAAACTATTCTATTTGTCACAGTACAGTAACCCAGCACTTTGGGAATCATAATGTATCATTTCATAGCTTTGGTGGATAAATAGCTATAATTTTCATTAGCCCTCCTTGAGTAAGATTTCCTATTGAAACAAGAGACAAGGCAGAATGCGAGGTTCTCTGTCACTAAAACTATGGCTTCGTATCGCTAACAAGTAAGATATGATAAAATGACAGAAATGATAATACAGCAAATCAATATATTACCCCATATGCACACATTATATACAGCAGAGGAAGGGCTTCATTTACACCAGATGTTCATGGTGACTTCGTAGCCTGTTCTACCAGCTGCTCCCTGTGGAGGTCTTAAAAAGACGAGGCCCCACCTTGTGTCTGTGGGGACAGCACCTTGGGTTTCCACCTGGAGGACGGCCTCCCTGTCGCAAATTTATTCCAGAAGAAGGAGCTGAACTCTCCTTCCCGTGCATGTGAGTGATGTCGATGTGTCAGAGGTGCACTTACACAAGAAACAAAGAATCCAATACTCAGCGCAGGAAGGAGCAAAACGCTATTAAGCCTGTGTGCTGTGAACAGAGGCAAACACCCCTCTGTCAAAGAAGGACAGATGTTCTTTTCTCTAAAACAGAAACAACGGCAGGAAAGTTTCGGTATGTCAATGGCAGGAAAACTTAGAATGTCTCCACATGCATAGTTTTTCTCAGTTAAAAAGAGCATTAAAGTACATTGAAGTGACATGGAAATTAAACATCGAATAAAAACATGAGGGACTTGTTAAGTTACTTTCTGTTATGGTGGTTGATTGTTTGAATGATTTAGTCTTGCTTTCAGAGCGCAGATGGACCAGGCAATCTAAGTTATTCCATCCCTCTCCAAACCAGTATTAGAGATTTACTAATAAACATTTTCTATGGCATCCTTTATCAACCCAGAAAACATCAATTTATGCATATACCATGCTGGTAACACCTATCAAACATCTGCTAGCCCTACACAAAACCACCTTGATGCTAAATGTAACTCAAACCCTAAAAATGCAGCAAACACTAAAAAAAAAAAAAAAAAACCAAAAAAAAACCACTTAAGTAAAGGCATTTTCTTTCCAGACACGTCTAAAAGCACAGAAAATGAATCCCTCCCCCGGCTGGAGTAAATTTCATCTCAAGCAGTTGATATCTGATAGAACACTGTAATTGACAAATTATCATGGAATAATTTTTACCACTAAATATATCTTTATAGAAACACAGGAAGACTTGAGAAATCTAAGGGCATTAATGCAATCTCTTAATATCTCAGCTATCACTAAACAGAAGGCAGAAGCCCTTGATTAAGTAATTAGTTATGTCAGTAGGCAGAAATCATCAGCAAAATCATACCTTCCTTTGGTATAAAAGAAACAAAAAAAAAACCCCAGAGAACAGATCTGTAGTACAAATTAAAAAATCCATTTATCACTTGACAATATTCACCTTGGCACTTTGTACCCTGATTGCGCAGGGGGTAAATGGCTTACAGTCCTCCCAGGACAGAAAGTACTCCCGAACTGGGGAAAAGGCCCATAAGCAGCTGGCACCTCCATGCAGAGACATGCTGCCACTTTCATTGATTCTCCTGTGGCACAGGGGACAACATGCCCCTCTCTCCCTGCAGAGAGTGGCAATCCAGAAACTTTGCGAGACTGTGTGGTCGTGTTTACCTAATTAACTTATCCTTGGCTAGAAGGGAAGATGTGGTCTAGCCTCAAAATCTGTTACAAATTCTCAGCAGGGTAACAGAACCCAGAAAATGCATTGATCTGTCAGACCACATTCACAGAAAGGGGCATCATTGAATGTTTCCTTCTGCTAAGGAATTCACTGAGAAGAAATATAGCTAACCTTTGTGGTTTTCCATTCACTTATAAAAAGCACAATAACCACATCTTAAAGGCTGAATCATTGTAAGAGCAATCTTGAGAACTAATAACATGAAAGCCAGTATTGATGAGACCAGGGTGAGAGAACAGCTCTGCAGCTGCTGTTCCCGTAAACACAGGGAGTGGGAAGCCGGCTCATTTCCTTGTGGGCCAAAAAAGATGCTCGAGGGATGTAAATTCCACCAATTTCAAATCAGAACCAGATCACAGTGGGTTACAATCCCTTCCTCTGCTTTTAGAGTGATTACTGGAGCAGTATCATATCCCTTTTTATCTAATGTCAGTTTTATTTCCAACTACTTTACATAATAGCACTTGATAATTCATTACATATTATGCATACGCTCTCGCACTGAGCTTGTGCTGAATACAACACAAGCTTTTGCAGAAGCAGATCTCCACCTTCCCTCTGCTATGTGCTCTTCTTACTTGGCATTATATAGGCTATGACTAGGCTGCTCTCTAAACACACATCACTCAGTTCCTGGCACTACACATTGATGATGGATTTGCGCTTTAACACGGTTGCTTCTAAATAAAGCTTTGGTTTGTCTGGTATCTCGTAGGTAAGATGATCTGTGCTTTGCCAATGCTATTTTGTAGTCAAAGAAAACCTACTTAGTGTCAGGGTTACATACACCTGGACAGTGATCGGTTTTATAGAGGAGTTCCTCACACAGCATCGTCAAGGAGAAAGTAATATAATAATAACAGGCAAGTATGCCGTTCCAAACCTCACTGATATTCCTTAACTGTGTGGCCTATTTAGCGGTTTTCGATCTTTACTATTATCGCTATATGTCAAGAGAGAATAGACCTTTCTCCTATTCAGCAAGCGAACCAGCCTGTCATGCCCTGCAGCCAGATGATGAAACCTTGGAGCCAGTCATAAACTTCGTGGTCTACTAAACCTCTGCCTCTCACCTTGACAAAGGCACCCTCAGTGAAGCAGGATGGCCTGCCATCCCCCGTGCCATAGGGGAAGCTGAAACTAAATGTTAATGACTCCATCTGGCCTTAAAACTTTGCATTGGGTGGGTTTCCTTTTCCTTTATTTTAGACTAACGCTGCCCAAATGAATGGAACTCCTTCAAGCAGCCTTTTCTAGAGGTCATGGTGAGATGTTCAAGAGTACCTCAGGTTCTGCAAAGATTGTCAACACAGGAAAGAAAAAAAAAAGACAGGACTGAAATAAATGTTTGTGGAAATTTATACATAAGATATCTTCAGTATGGTCGTGGAATAGCTTTAGAATCAAAGGAACATAAAATGGCTTTGTAATTACAAAATAGATGTGGAATGATTGAAGTCAAGTACATTTTCTGAAAAGCATCCTAAAAACGTCTTGGCATTACAGAGCTTCGGATGTTTGTTTTATGTTCTATCTTGGGAGCAGATAAAACCTGCTTTTTTTCTAAGCATTAATGTTTGCTATAAAGTGTAATGAGAAAGTTAGCTGGATGTAGCAGAGGAAGCGTCCTCATGCTCATAAAAAAATGTTCTGAGCAGTGGGCTCCATTCCTGGTTACAGAGCTGCTGGGCAGGTAGTGCCACAGCAACTGAGGGGAAGCAAGTGCATGGGAACACAGCCCCAGGATTCAGGGAGGCGAAGAAGCCATCCCTTTGCTCCATAGCCCCTGGGGTTGTGCAGCAGCCTGGGGATACGATCTGAGCCTGCTGTGCTGCTCTCCAGAGCGCACTGGGGCAAGACAGAGCAAGTGGATAGAGAGGGGACACTTACCAAGAGCAAACGTGGCCCATTGTGCCGGAGCGCTGCCTCTGCCTGCCCTGTGTGCCCGGGGAAGGTGCCTCAGGCACCTGAGCTGTGACTGCAAAGCCAGTCTGAAGAAAGGACTAGATGAGAACTGGGTGAATGAAGAACCATGAAAAAGAGTGAAGGTATTTGTGCCACTTGAATTCTGTGATCTGAACGGCTCTCAGGTAGCACCCATTCCTCCATCAACTGCAGAGGGAACATGCGCTGCTAAGTGTAACTGCACCAAACCGTGGGCTTCAGTTAGACATCTAAAAGTAGTGGTATAAACACCCTCTTCACCTCGCTCCTACCCTGAGTGGCCTAAATTACGCTGCTGTAGGAAATACCAAGGCAGTTGCTATGCAATCACTTCCTCACTCCTCCCAATTCTGCAGATCTACGCCTTTGCTGTTCACCAATTAATTCCTGCCCTCATTTGGCCAACAAGTTCTTTTTCCACTCAGGAAGGATTTGCAACATCCATGTCTTGGTCATCTAAACCAAATTACTTTGGACAGCTAATAGGACAACAGGGAAAGTCCAAGCTCCATGCCATGAAATATTTCCATCTGTTTCAGGGAAGACAGCCCATTTGTTGGATCTTTGTCTCAGTGATTTTATTAGTCAGACTCTGGGGGGCACTAGGATCTCATGATGAAAGACATGGGATAGAATCACTGCTGTTTCCCACACTCGTATTTGCAGCTATTTGGATTCTGAACATAAAATCAGGGCCAACAGTGATTAAGTTTCAGATGAGCCTCATCACGCTTCAGAATTCCCCGACTTCCACTTCTACAAATTCTCTCTGGACCTCTTCAGCTGGGAACCCAGCACAGAGATCTCAGGAGAAAATGCTTATCTTAAGTTCTGAAACTGAATATGCAACATGAAATTGCAGCCTGTTAAATACTTTAAAAGTCCTACAGCCTCAGCTGGTGTAGCAGGACATGGGCTGATGTACTGAATCTCAGAGCTGCTCCCTCTGTACTGCTCTCCCCTTCCCTTCACAGTGCATCTTGATCCCAAATAAACCTAGAGATGTGAGCAGGTTGCTGTTTTTTTCCCCATGGCTTCTGCTTATCACTAACTTTCCTATTCTCAGAAGCACAGGGTGGGATTCATGTTCTCTTACAGTCCCTGTCTTGCTCTTCTCTGTAATCATCTCAGCTTACAAGGACAAAGCAACATCCAAACCAATTATTAATTGCAATGAGAAGATTGCTCCTAAAGAGAAGTTGAGATGATAATGGCAGGAAAAGCACGATTGGAGGTAGTGCAGGGAAGCCTTCTAGGATGTCAGTTGCCTGGAACACCCACATAGTCATTCGCCCTCTGCATAATAGTAAATATGAACCACTACCATAAAAACAGCAATAATAAATAAATACAATTGCAAAATTCACATTTCAGCCTGCTATTTATATGAATTATATGATCTCATCTCTTCTCGCTGACCGTCTAATAAGGTTAGCCAAAATGGTAAGAATGGCAAATATTATCATCAAACATGCAACTTGCAATTTAAGCAATAAAACCATCTCCATGTAACTCCCTATCATGTAAGACAAAAATATCACTGAATTTGTGGAATTTGTCTATACACCAAATATTTCGAATGACAATTGCCTGCTAGCAGTCTCAAGACCAAACAATTACACTGAAATATGTTTAAATAAACCATACTTCTGCTTAAATGTACAGATTTTCAAAGAACACCAAAAACCAGGAAAATCTCTTCAAATTAATCACTGCGAATTATTCAGTCAGTTACAATTCCAGTCATCTGTGCTTCGGAGAATAAAAAGCATGCAATTTATTTGTCTGACTCTCGCAAAGTGTCCACCCATTCCTTTAAGTTCTATTTTCACCGTGCTTTATGGGGACTGTTAGACAGCTCGACAAAAGCATATTAACAACAAACTGAGCTTCCCAAAGTACACTCAGCAGAAACCAGAACTTCTAGGTGAAACCCCCAAGAGGGAGTATTTTTTGGCGTCTTTGATAATTGCAGTCCCTATTGTCTTTAATTCCTAGATTAAAAGCAGAAGGAGGTGGGGAAAGAAAATCCTTTTTCACAGACTGATATTGTCATCTGAGGATATTATCTAACTATAATTTATGCTTTAAAACACTTCAAAAGGAACTGATATTTTTATAGATGCCTGAACTCTCATAATCTGTACAGCTGCCAGCTGTTAATACTCAGGAGAAACAGAACTTCAGTTATTTAACACCACAAAGAAACAAAACCAAAAATCCAACATACAAAGCACACAAAGAGAATTCTAATTTGACCTTTTGTCTTTAATCCAAAGTCAGAAACTGTTTGCCTGAAATTGTGGTAATTGCAAGATCCAATTCAATGCCACTCGGAGGCTGAGAAAGCTGATGTGATCTGAACCTGAGCTACATACAGACAGTCCCAGTGAACAAACAGCTACCTTCACGAGCCTCATAGTGACCTTTATTTTGGAAGAAGAATCAATAGCCTGTACTTCTATTACTGTAGTGCAAATGACCCAGCCGGAGCATATATATGCCCATGCACATCTTTACAGGTACTGTCACCATAAAAGGCTTCAATGCACATTATTCAACCTTTGCTTTTGATACACAAGAAGCTGTCACTTTCACTTGTCACTTTCTAAAGCCATTTCGATGGGCCTTGAACTAAATAGTTTTAGAAGCTCTATCAAGAACCAGATTTTGCGGCCCTTCTCTTTCCTGGCCAGCATGGCTCACCTCAAATTATCATGCAGACAAAAGGGGTTTCTTAGGAGGTAATGTATTAGTCCACGTGGGAAGGAATGACAGAGCTCTGTCTACAGAGGGAATCCAACACCGCACCCTGCGGCTGTTGCTGTAAGAAGAAAGAAGACTTTGTCCATTGTCCCACAGTGCTTTGTCAAGTGCTATGGGGTGTCCAGATGCAAGTGACTTTTCCAAAAATTTGTCTTAAGATTCATCCATTGCTGCTGTCCTTTTTGTGAGAGCAACCTAAACTCAACTGGATCTGGAAGAAAGCACCCACTAAAAGAACAAAAGTAAGCAAGCTCCTCCACCTGCAGCCATGACACAACCTTATTTGCTCCACACGTTTCTGAGCCTTCCTGTTTCTTCCCCCAAGGCTGCTGCACAGTCCCAGGACCATACCCTGTCTTGAAACCCCTCAGCCTGATACCTCTTTTTTCTCTCAAGGAAGGGTATTAGAAAAAAAGTATTTCTTACAGCTAAACAACACTGCTCTTCAGTAAGTCCAAGCAGTAAATGCCGAGAGAAAGAACATTCTCCCAACAGCTACCATTCCCCATGCTGCACCCGCAGCTCAGGCATCCACTGCCAATCAATTCGGCAAGAAACCTGACTGAAGCAAAGTGCTCCCGCTTTCCACATCCAAGCACCTGCCATCCAAAGGCACCTCACCAGAGGGGCCGATCCACCCAGCTCGCCCATCCTCCTCCTCAGGAGGAGTAGTGAAAACTGGGAGTGCAGAAACCTTGGCCTGGTTTCCCAGGTTGCTCGCTGCTTCCACCTACAAAAGTATCGATTTTGTCATAAGAAAGGGCATTTTAGAGGTAACCTACACGGGAGCAAACAGGAAGCAAGGTCCTGGACACAAAGCGTGGCAGGGCCCCCTCGGATAAACTTCTCCCCACCTTCCCCTGCTGCAGCTGCTGAGACACAGCAGCCACAGAATTCCAGTTTTAATCATAGTTTTGTTCCCTCTCCAGAGAGCAGTAATAAAAGGTTCAACTGGGAGGGGGAGTGGGGGGGTAGAAATACCGCAAGTAGTCATTCCCACCAGCCATACATCTGGCCCTTAATTACCCTATGGTATTTATATAATCAAAAAAATATTCAACTTGTATGACTGATCATGTTGAAGTAGTGGAACGCATTAGCAAATAAATAGCAAAACACACAAATTTGTCAACAGATGGATTACAACCCAATGTAATTAAATGCAAAATAGTTCTGCTTTTAAAGCAATTGCTCATAAATTAGCCTGTCAGCAAATGTATGCAACTAATTGCATGAAAAAAATTAGGCCATAAGACAATATTATCTGCACATAGTCTTTCCAAACAATGTAGAAATGATTGGGTACATTATTAATTGAAAAGAAGTCAAACTGCATTAGTTTAATTGCTCTTTTTTGTGCAAACCTATTAGAATAATTTATACCATATTTACTCCTTTTTACATTTGATGATAGGTATTTAACTCTTGTTTGTAGACTAACAGTAATGATTTCACCTTTTTATCAGCTAAATAAATGCAATAAGAATGCTCTTTGTCCACAGCGATGGTGAACTAAGACTGCGTCCCAAGGGGATTTAAGCAGAATGACAACTGTGGCTGTCCTTGGAGATACAGCACTTTCTAAATGAATCAGAGGCCGTTGTGGAAATCAAAGAAAAGCTTGTTTGCAGAAAGAAAAGACTAAAGAGCTGTAAAACATGTTCTTAAAAAAGCGTATCTACAGTGACATTGACAGCCCTGACCAAAGCCAATTCCGAGCTGTAAGCTTTCACATTCAGAGCCTGGCTCCCAGACACCTAATTAAAGGTTTAATCCCATGATTTTCAGCCCAGGATCTACCAAGGCTCGATGGGCTACTGATCAAGAACCTATGAAAGGTCATGCAGAAAAGCAAGCCTGGTCCCTCACACTTGCTGTGCAGGATCCGGCATCAATGTTCGGGTTTGTGAATCCCCGCTATTTTCCCAAAATGGCTGAAAAACCACTCATGGCCCAAGACTGACAGTCACGAACACAAAGATCTCATGGATTTCAGGAAGCTTTGCTTAAGTTCTGTAATCAAAAGAGATATATATTGCGCTTGATTCGGGTCTACTGCTGGTATAAATGGGGAGAGCCTCTGCTGACATCAGAGAAACTACCCTGAAAGAAAGATCACAGCTGGGATGCATTTCATGTACCTAATCAAAACATCTGCAGTTTGAGTATGGGTAATGAACTGCTCACAGACAATTGGTGAACTAAGAATCATCCATGTAAATTATTCAGTGACTAATTTTGACTAATGAATACATTTGAGAAAAAATGAAAGCTATTTACTTTACATATCTTAAGCTTTTTTTCCCCCTCCTTTCTCTACATGAATTAAAACTGGCAGAGAAGCAAGAAGAAACAGAATTGCATGCAGGAATTATGGGTTTGGTGGCAGAAACACACATCCCTCCAAAAAGCTCAAAAATGAGCAAACTTGTCAACTGACCCAAAATGAAAATACTGATTATCCAACAGCAGTTCCCACCCACCTGTGTTGGACATTTTTTCCAAAGTAATGGATCCAAGGGCCTCCCAAAGCAGAGCCTGGCCTGTCAGCAAGCAGCCGGGTAGCCAGAGAACTGCCCGGGGACATGGAGAATCTGGATTCAAATTCATTGCCTTGTTCTGTATTGAGAATGAAGCCTTAATCATTAGGCCACAGAATATCCACAGAAGAGTTCATAATCTCTTTATTGATAGTATTCCCTCTCATATGGAGTAACTGTAAATTTGTTGGATGAGAAAAGAAGAGAAAGCGAGAGTGGTTCTGTTGTAACCTTGGTTTCGGTCACCTGGGACATGCCACGCTGCAGCCTCCGGACCAGGGGATACTGGTACATGAAGTGGAACAGCTTCTTCAAACCAGCCTGAGAGCTCCTCCAGCCTGAGACCCTGGCCCACAGAGCGGATCCTAGCACCTTACAGCAGAGTGTTGTTACCTAAAAGGGCAGAATGACCCCCTTCCTCTTAATATCTCACCCTGAAGAACAAACACAAACTAACTTCTTTGGTCAGTATTTTCAGGGCACCACAAGTCACATTCTGGATGCAGGGATGAGTCTTTCCTCCAGGGAATAAAATTTGTTTCTTGATTCAGTGTTCTAGCAGATGAAATTCAATGAAGTCTGACATTAGTTGGTAATGAAGAAGTTTCTTTGGTGTATATTAAAAAGATGAGATCTATGGATAACCCTCCAGAAGAGACTGATAAAATAATCACAGGGGAAAGAGGCTTGTCATTCTTTGTGTATCTGATCTGGGAATCTTCTTTGAGATCTGGTTTTGCCTTCAAGGAAGGAGAGTACACATGAAATAAGGAAGCTTACTAGTGTCTCCACTGTAAGGTTTGGTACCTGAGCAGGCAAGTATTTAAGCTTAGGTGCAAAGGAGCAACAGCATGGCTCATGAAATGGGTGGAGGAGAATGGGCCATTTCATCCATAATAAGGTGAACTTCCTTGTTTTAAAATTGGAATTTATCAGCAGAGAATAAAGTCACATCGTTCTCCACATGGCTCACAATCTTTTTGTAGGTGATCTGAAGCCATGTACCTTTATGCGCAAGGGACGCTCTGTTGCCAAACCTGTGGGAATCACTTAACGTGATGGAGATCGCTGAAAATGCAGCTACTGCTTTGAATAAGTGGGCACCACAGGACCCCTGAAGACACTTTTAAGTGTCCATATGCCCATCCAGGATTTTAGAGAAGCAATTCCTGTGCTGCCTATAGCAAATTCAGGGAGATCTGGAACTGTTATAAAACCACTTACAACCTACCTATTTATACTCTAGAATCTTGCTAATTCGTCACAGGAGAGAGGATACTTCTCTCAAAATTAGCCCATTTGGACTTCCCAGGAAAAAGAAAACAGGGTTAAGATTTCCTCCTTCTACTCTGCAGGTTTGGAAGACGTAGCTTGATAATGATGAATGAGGTCATGTTAATAAATAGACCAGTAAATTAAACAAGTCTTTGGTATTGCAAAGACTGTTTCTACTTTTCTTACCTTATGTTTCCTAAGTAGTTCTGGAAAGAGACAAAATCAAGGCTATTAAGAAAAATCCCTTAATTCAGAAAACGCAGGGGAAATGGAGAAACTGAGCCAAAAGAAGAGTGAAAATAAGAGCAGCAAATTTGAGCTCTTCACTCTCTGGCTTGTTAGTTAGAGCATTGTTCCCAGCACAGGGTTCACCTTCAAAATCCTTATTTCACTCAGTCGGAATTACTGGTTACAGTTTTTTCAAAGTGAGCGTTTGCTCCAGAGAAATTTGCATTATATGAAGTTTGGGAACATGAACAGAAATTTAATTTAGCGACTCAGCTGCTCTTTTAGCCAATCTCTTATCTCCTCCAGAGCTGCAGGATTAGGAAGAGCAGATCATGCAGACCTGGAGCAGCGTCCAACACCTCCGCCTTCTCAGACCACTGGGAAATGGTGGTGGGTACAGGGCCATTTGCATGGTGTGCACTGGTGGTATCCCCCAAAAATGCTCTGCCTGTACCACTAATGGCACTGCTAAGAAGGGGAAAAAAAAATAAAATGCACTGGAGAGAAGCTTCTGTGTCCACTTACAGTGTCTTTTGCTTAGGGCATATCCTGATGTGAAGAATTAAGGTTTCCTAATGTCCGGAAGAAGGCACTGGGGATCTTTCCAGAAACCTCCCAATACCTCCCCCCCCCAGGTGCTGTTGAGCAAGGAGCCACCCCCATCAAACCTGAGCCTTCAGAAAGCCTTTCCAAGGAATTTTCCCAAAACAAAAAGAGGATTTTTTTTTTCCTTTTCACAATTGATCCAACCAAATGGTGAGCAACAAACACAGACTTGCTTCCCAGCTGGCAACTTTTCAATTAATCTAGCAAGCATCTTGGGATGCCTGTTGATTAGGGAAATCAAGGAGCAGAACAGTAGAGACTCCAACAGCCTTGGTAAACACCTGCATCTGAGACACAGAGGAATTTCACAATATATAAGGTATCTGCTGAAGCAAAGCTAGGCCCTGCTTAAAGGATTTTAATGTATTCAGCAAGCGAAAAAGAAACGAACGCTCAACATAGGACAGTGTTGTGTTATTCTTGGATTGATAATCAATTTGGCTTTCTTCCTCGATTGCAAGATTTGCTTCACCAGCCTTGCTAAACTTTTACAAGAAATGCCACAAAGCTGACAAGCATTTCCAGATGATGGTGAAAAGAACTGCTGTTAATTATTCGTATTACTGGAGGGCCCAGGAGCCATGGCGATAGACCAGGAACACACAGAGCAGACAAGCCACATACTTATAGACCAAGAGAACACCGATGTCTGAAGACACAAAGGCAACCAAGGAAGCAAGGAGATAACACAGCAGAAGTCAGAAATTTCATAAAAATTTTAGCAAAAGAAGGTTTAAGTAGGGAACGGTAGAAAGGAGAACAGCATGGCCTGTGGGAAGGCCCTTTCCACTGTCTCAATAGCATAATAGCATGTCCCCATTGTCACTTCCTGAAAAGATCAGGCAGGGCCTTTAAAGTAAAGGCAAACAGTTAATGCTGGTGGTGGCAAATAAAGGAACCAGCAGGACACACAGAAGTTACTGGCAAATGACACTGGAGGAAGCAATTTAGCACTGGAAGTCGGAACCTCTGTTAAAAGTTAGAGAAGATCATGCTGTAGGAATTCAGTTGGTGAAGCCGTGATGAGAGCCAGAGGTCTAGTGGAAAGATGCTACACTTCAGGCTGGGGTATGAATCCACTGTAGGATAGACATTAAGTTTGAGAGAAAAGATGGAGCCAAGTGTCAGGGAGAATGCTGGGACTTTCCATCTCAACTGCCAAAGGACGAGTGCTTGTATTATTCTTAGTATGACACTTCCTTTCTGTGCTTTAAGATGAGTAATCTGGATACAGGCACTCAGAAAAAAAAAAAAATCATCAAGATTTGCCAATGTGGGCGGAAAAACCTGTCATTATTAAAATGAATCCATTAACTAAGATGCTTTATAAACTCCAGATGATCTCTCTCCTATTATCCTGTAAGAAGACTAAATTTTTTCATTGTTGCTTTTATGCAATTTCTTTGTAAAGGGAAATAGCTCAAGGTTAAATTGAAAAGCCTTTTCCATCCAATAAAGAGGCCATATTAATTTTCCCTCATCTTAGAGAAAAATATATGGCCTTGTGAGATATAAAGGCTGTGAGTGTGCTTCTTTCTAGGTTCCTTGCTGTTCTGTTTAATAATGGAACGGTGCCTTGGCCAGCCATCTGCTTTACTGCACTGATCTGGTAGGGAGCAAGGCTGCCCACGTCACTTCCAATCAGTTAAATTCAATCTGAACAGGATGAAAGTTTGCAAAATACATTTTAAATCCTGAGAACAAGCAGTTAAGCCCTCTCTTGCAAATTAGGTGTTCAGTGACTCTGATCTTCCTTTTGATTTACTGCCTCCAAGAAAGGAAATAGAAAATAAGAACGTTTCGTTCCTGGAAGCAGTTTACAGTAAGAAGAATACGGGGAGTTACGCCAACATAGTACAATTAGCAACCATGCTAGAAAGTTAAATTTTGGCTTGTTCTACACAAACTCTGCATTGGATTTAGGCATATATATGTATAACTCACACACACATTTGCATGTATATACACACACATATAACCTCATACCTGATGTTACAGCTGCAATAGAAATGGTGAGAAGTTCCTCCATATTAGCTAACCGGTACAGCTCTACCCTGACCTGCGTAATCAGACCTCAGGGCTTCCCAGACTCTCTAATTAACATTTCCTTCCCAAGAGCCGATTTCAGACCAGCTTTTCTGCTGGCACACACTGCTGCACTCCCCTACTATCTATCGCTTATGGGTCTCTCTCTGCCGCCTGGTTGCTCAGTACGTGCCCAGCTCTCCTCTGCTCATGTCCTCTCTTCAAAGTGTTCAGCCAACTCCACCACCCTGGCTAATGCTTGGTGCTACGGGACTCTTCCACAAGTGAAATGATCAGTACAGAATGGACTGTATAATCAGAGTATTGATTTTTATACCAGAAATGCTAGCCAAAGACCACCTTGGAGCATGTGCAATAGTTTTTTGAGTGAAGCAGCCACAGTGTTGGCACAGACCGGCACTACCAGCACATGAGCAGAGGCTGAGGGAGCTGGGGTTGTTCAGCCTGGAGAAAAGGAAGCTGAGGGGAGACCTTCTCGCTCTCTACAACTCCCTGAAAGGAGGGTGTAGAGAGGTGGGGGTCGGTCTCTTCTCCCAAGTCACAGGCGATAGGACAAGAAGAAATGGCCTCAAGTTGCGCCAGGGGAGGTTCATATTAGGAAAACCGTTTACACTGAAAGGGTTATTAAGCATTGGAATGGGCTGCCCAGGGAAGTGGTTGAGGCACCATCCCTGGAGGTATTCAAAAGACGGGTTGACATAGTGTTTAGTGATGTTTTTTTTTTATCTAAGTTAATCGTTGGACTAGATGATCTTAAATGTCCCTTCCAACCTAGACAATTCCATGATTCTATAAGGAGACTTACCCCAGAGGTACTGCATCTCCCATCTTTCTATAGAGTCTTGGAAAATCTGTATGCATGGCAGCCCTCAGCGTCGGTGAGCCCAGCAGCTAAGGTGTTACTGGTGGCCAGCCCTTTGTACTGAACTCCACCGGCACATTTCAGTATGATTTGGGATACGAACGCAAGCGAATACCCCAGAGGAGCAGGCATGGCCTCCAAGGTAATTTCTCTGTTTTGACTTAGAAATGGGCTCACCTCTCCCCGTGGGGACGAGCACACACCGCTTCCAGCCCCGCTGTACGTTTCTGAGCGGTTAGCACCGTACTGCTCTTGATAGCTTTGGAGGCTGCGAACAGAAGGGGAGAGTACATCCACTGTGTGTAGTGCATTAATGGCCCATGGCTGTCACCAGGGACAAATCTTTCCTGCTGCTTTCAGTGGGATGATGAGAGTTTATGTTGGAATGCAGGCTTCCATTAACAGCCAAGGTAAGTGAACATCAGGAAATTATACGAAGCATCAGTTTTATGAGCTGAAAGATTTGTTACTGCCACCCACACAACTAAAGGCATTATTTTAAGAAAGCATTTAAATTCTTCTTAAACCTTATTCTTGATACATCAAAAGAAAGAATCAACTAGAAACTCCCCCCTCCCCCCAATTCTAGTATGAACTCAACTCACTAGAATGCTTTATAGAGGTTTTTGATGGATAGCTTAACTCCTAATCGTCTGTTCAAAGCTTCTACTGTTTTTAAAGTTTACTCCATGGTGGTGCCTGGGACAAACGCCTGCCCCCAAGACTCTCAGGACACCAAGTCTCCAGGCCAGGCAGACAGAGCAAAGAAGCATCAACCTGGACCTGGCACGCCCTACCTGCCCACCAGTGCTCCCAGAACCTCTGCTCCAGCTCCTGCCATCGCCCTCCGCCTGAAGGGAGTAGAAACAGTCCAAGAGAGTTGCTCTTGTTTTCCACGGGCTGTCCACTGCTGATGGGGTGTGTGTGTAGGAACTGACCAGCAGGTAAAAGGGCACCTGAGACCTCTCCATCCTCCCGCCCCCCCCCCCCCCCATCACTCTCCTGTACACTGTTTTAAATCAGGTTTGTTATTTATCCACAACACCACAAATAGCCCACACTTGCTCTGCTCAGTTACAAAAATGTATTTTCATTTACAAAACACAAAATCCCAAACCAAAACTGCTAAGGTCACCAAGTGAAATAACACAGTTACATATCAAATGATTTCTAAACATCAGACTCTGAAAACCAAAACTGATTAAACCAAAAAGATTTTGATGCTTGCCATGACTCTCTGCAGAAGGCCAGAGTTATTTTACTGAACTATTTTTTTGTAAGTGTTTGATCTGAACACGTACTAGTTTGGGAAACATGAAAGAGTAACCTGCCATCTGAACTAGTGGGAAAAAAGCGTTAGACAAAATTTAAGTTGAAAGCCTTTGCGTGAGTTGCCAAATGTCATAGAAATATTCTTTTTCACTTACAGAACAAACAAATACGGGAATCTTCTGCCTAAGGATGTCTTCCAAGACTCCCATCTCCTCAACACAGGAGCTGCCTACTCAGAAGAATTCAGAGTCCAGCTCTTCCTGCTTACAAATCAAACAACTCCTCTGAAATTACCAGGAATTATTTGTCGCTCGGCTCTACTTCTTGGTGGGAATCACTGACGTGCTGCTGATTCCATGTACATCGGTCTCGCACAGATACTGTCAACCAGAATTTGGCCTAGGAGGATCTAGGATGATACACGATTCCCTAGGCAGACGCTTGTTGATTTTGGATTTCCACACAGTGCCACCTCCGAGTGCTGTGCCCCCTTTACTGTCCATCGGTGAAAAGGGAGTCGGTAACTCTGTGACAGAGCAGGTTGTTTTTAAAAAAGCTGAAAAGGTCTGAGCAAAACGTCCCTTGATTTGAATCTCTTAGCCATTCAAAGGTGCTCATGTAAATTGACTATTTACAGAAATGATAGTGAGTTGTTTGCTTAAATCATTCCTAACCAATGTCTGTTGATTTAGAAGCCATTTTCTCCATGGTCATACAGAGCTGTGGAGCAAACGTTCATTATCAAGTAAGGTAAGAACGTACTGCTTCTAATCTAAGGATTAAAACTTCACCCCAAATCCAAACTAAGTCTGACTTACATCTGTGGGATTTGAAAGGGCTTGGATAGCCCCCATCACCTCCTGTACGTCACCTGCATGTACCTCTGGAGTTCAGGGTTTCAAAATACAAACCCAGCAAAAATCTGGTGTGTGTGAAGGAAAGAAGGAACTTTGTCAGTCTAGAAAAAGAACCTAATTCTGCGACATGGGCACATGTTCCTTTCTGCTCAGCAAAGTTTCAGTAAGTATTCAAGCATCTGGTGCTCTTTCAAATGCAATCTTTTGAGAGAGCGTTCTGCAATTTCTTCTTGTGGAGTCCAAAGGAAGGGAAGGAAGCTGCGCCTGGCCCGGCCGCCTGCCTGAGCGCACACAGTTAGAGAAGTAGGGGGTTGATGCTTGCCTGCCACAAGTAAAATTAAGTCTTCAATCTTTTTTCGTAATTTGAAACTGAGAAGCCCAATCAATAATACTCAGTCTTCCTTCAGCTACAAACAAAGAGCACAGGCCAAAAAGTCTGCTGCTATTTTTTTTCCCCCTCTTCCCCATAGCGATTCTTCTAAAAATTCAATCTAGCAGTTCAAGCTTAATTGCTCACTTTGAGACAATCCAAACCTCTAGGAGCCCTGTCTGACTGAAGCGTTTGAAGCAACTTTGATGTTTTTGTACCATCAGTGCTTAGAGGCACATTTTCAAAACTTTATCCAGACTCTGTTGCTTCATATGGAAACAACTGGACATTAATAGTCTAGCAGTAAAATTTAAGGCATTTGCATAGTTTGGAAAATAATGAGGCCTCTTACTATTCAAGATATCTGTTCCTATATAAGTTACTAGACTCCAAGGATCCATACATAAAATCAATCTTAATTGTCCAGAACCAGGTATCAGTAGGATTTAAGAATACATCATTCTAATTTATTGCAAGTAACAGAGACACAGCAAGTGACAAATACCCCTACCAAAAGCATGTATTATGTTCTGCTCCCAAGCTGCTATTTTTCCAGGATCCGACACATTCTTTTAATGAAAAGCTCCATGCATGGCTTATCAGAATGCCTATCTGACCCCAACTCAGCAAAGACTTGCTACCAACCCGATTAATGTCTGTGCTTAAGCGCAGCCCTGAACTTGGAGGGGATACAGAAGTCCCACTGATTTCAACAGACAGGAAAGCTGTAGCAACGTGAAGCAAAGGCGTGCAGAGGTATCCCAGAGCCCACAGAGCCTCCTAAGGGAAGCACAGCTCTGCATTAACCTCTCTCAGATGTGGGTCCAATTGCACAGTGCTTTGCTCAATGAAGCTCAATTGTCCTTCCACCCCTAGAACAGCATTCCCCAACTTCCCTCCTGGCTCTCCATTTTTGAGCTCACAATTCCCTTTCTCAGTCCAATTTCCACAGTGAATTTTTGACACCACTTCCGAGCACCACGACCCCGTTCAGGCTCGCAATCCTTTCCAGTGGGAACCACTGCCCAGATCCGTAAGATGACAAAGGTGACCAAGCCCCATGTATTGGTAAACGTTCAAGCCAGAACCAGAGTCTTCAAAAAATGGCCACAGAGTTACAGCTGACTCCTGGGCTAACAACATCTCTGTCTCCTAAATAACAGCAGTGCAGACGTGTCTCTGGATGGTGCTGCAAGGCAATTAAGAGTACCCTGTAGGTCTAGAGCTACTTTTATTTCACTTCATGCGGTACGACCACTGATCTGGGACAGAGTGGAAGTTCCAGTACTATCACTAATCACAAATGAAAGCAAGCTCTGCCTTATTTTTTCATCACTTTACTTTCATAAGTAAGAGCATAAGGAATTCATTCCAGGAAAGGATTCAAGTCCCTAACTTTTTGTGTAGAAGAACACACCTCAGTTCCTGGGAAAAAAAAGGCAATTACTCAACATTTTCTACAACGGGCTTTATCAACTCCTCCCTTGTTTCTGTGGTACCAGCAACTGGACTGCATAGAGAACTTAAAGCCAGGACTGGGGATTCCTCTGGGATAGCCAGGGTCCTCATGACAGATCATATAATACTAATCGTCAGGCTTATATCTTTTGTATATTTAGCCCAAAGTGTTTTGACAAGCAGAGAAGAGTCTTAAGCATATGTTGAAAGCCAAGCACATGCTTCGGTGCACTACAAATAGAGCTATTTAAGTTTGAAATAACACATTTTGTAAAGCTCTGATCCAGAAAACATACTTCAAAGTTTTGCACATAAATCCTGCACAGATCACCAGTAGCTCTAACATTTCCCAGATGCTTCTGTGCACATTTCAGTCATTTCCTCTGCTATTGGTCATTTATATACTGGCACTCCTGTCTTGCAAAATCATGTGCAGAGGTTTTCGTTTTCATCATCCCCTGTTTTTGGCTTTAGACAGGGGGCTCAGAGAGTTGAACTGGTGGATAATGAAAGGCTTCAGGATTATTATATTTTTTTAATGGTTGAAGATCATGAGCTCCAAAACCTATGAAGAGAGAGTTCCCCTTTGGAAAACACAAGCACAGATGGTTGCTTTTACCCTGATAAATACACACCTTGTAGAAAATGATTTCTTTTTACAAATGATACAATCTCACATAATGTATACTTCTACTTGCCCTGAGAAGATCTTTTGTATCTGTCTGAATCTGTAGAAGTACGTGCCACCTTGCAAAATCCACTTTGATGCTGAGATTAATTGTATCAGCTTTCTTAGGAGAGTGATGAGGTTGATTTTTGAATATTACTAATGAAAACTGCTTTTTCTTTTTTCTCTGTTTTTTTCATAGTTCATTAATTCTTTCATTTTATTTATTTTTTTTTAAAGTCTGATCCAAGGCTTTGCTGAAATGAGCAGGAGCAATAGTATTTGAGATTGCAGACATGGTTAATGCCAGCATCGGCTTATGCTTAACTTCTTTTCATTTTTAACAGTCCTTGCCCTGCAGGTATAAAAAGGGAATTAAAGCCATAAGGCACCGCTTCAGATTTGTTCTCTTAATTAGCTCCTGCCATGGTGGATTAATTCCATCTGCAATGTGTTGCCATCTCTGCAGAAGTTTATCGTAGTGGAATGGGGGATTAATGAGGAGAGTGGATGCCTAGACATCCCAGCTGTCCATAAGCTGGCTGTAATGGGATCAGTGCAGATGGTACCAATGCTCTCCTTAAGTATCACTGAAGGTGAGGAATTTGTTTTCTATAAACCTGCCACACACTCATCCACTGCAGAAAATAAAGTCAGAGCTGCAGATCTGACTTTAAAATAGTGGGCAATGGATCTGATAATCTCAAAAGACTCTCTTACTTTCCTGAAGGAATGGTGGGTTTATTAGCTTTAGCATTTTAAGATGAATGAGAAAGACTAACTGTATTTTCTTTTCTTGTATTTTGACTACTGCAACTAAATGTAAATACATTTAGAAACCGGAGGATTTCTTTTAAAGCTGGGAAAGCTGCTGCTAGGAACCAGGCAATCCAGCAATGAACTGTGCACTGAGGTCTTATCCCTAAACGATTGATCCTCTGGGATGGATTGTTAGGGCAATATGCTTTTTTTGCCTTAGTGTAGTTTAAAACTGAAGTAACTACAGTCAAGCTACAGTCCATTCCTATGGAAATAAAATGGCAACATCCCCTCAAGTAATATCTGAACATATTATCTTTCTGTCTCAATAGCTGCATTACTTCATTTTACATCTTGATTATTAACAGAGTTAAATTGTTTCCAAGAAAGCAGCAGTTACTCTGTTTAAAAAACACTATTCTGGGGCTCTAGAGATAGGGATTCAACTACTATGACTATTACAGGCTGTGTATAACCATAGGTGTCTTAATTTATCCTGTGCCCTTACCTATAAATGGAGATAATAGTATTTTCAGTGCCTGTTTTGTCTATTTTAGACAGTCAGCTACTTGGGGCAGGTGCTGCCATTCTTCATGTTCATTTAGTGCTGCACATAATAGAGTTCCAATCTCTGTTGATGCCTCTGTGTGTTATTAAAATACAAAGGATGTCAAACAGAAAAAGATATTTGAGTGCTCAAGTGCCATGGGAACAATATAGGTACGCAGGCATTTTTCTTCATCCTTACAAACCTGCTGCTAAATATAAAAAGGTGTCTGTAGCTGTTCTACTACCTGTACATGAAACAGAGGCACATCAGACAAAGTTATATTACTGGGTAACGCATGCTGGGTGCCTTCCCGAAGAGCTATCATGAAATGATAGCAGTAAGCCTGACTCCTACTCGCTAAAGGACAATAGTAATTTGAAATGTTATTATTTTCTTATGTAGCATCTAGTATGTTTTTTGATGTGCAATGAAGTTCTGCTCCACTTGTATGATTGTTTCTTATCCGCTACAAAAGTCTCCTATTTGACCTTCAGAATCTACAGCATTACGTAAAAATCTCTCCTCTAGTATAGCAACAGGAAGGAAGAAGGGAGGAATCCAGGGATGCTGGAATTTTAGATGAAAACAATTCAGAAGAAAACTCTGAGGTCCTATTACTCCGCTGGCTTTGTGAAAAAGAGCTGGGGAGACAAAGCGGAGGTGACAGCTAGTCACTTCCAGGAGAGTGCCCTAAGCCCAGGGGATGTAGGATGAGAACAAGAAGGAAAACCAGCACTGGGTCAGATGGAGGATGTCAGAAATATCAGGAGGAAGATCTTCCACCAAAGGAGATGTTGCTACAGATAAATCCCTTTTGCCCCACAATCCTCTGCAGGAGGGGAGGACAGAAAAAGGAATCCAGAAAGAGTCCATGGGAAACAGCAGCTGAAGGCTGTTCTGGCTCTTCGGAAAGCTGTCAGCTCTCCCCAGTTATCCATGGAACTGGGGGCAATAACTGCTGCCCGGCACAACTCCCAGTGCTCATGGATTGTCACTACGCTGCTGCAGCCTCTCCCCTGCTTGAGGACGCCAGGAGCTCCCAGCAGAGCTGTCTGGCACACAAGCCCTGGAACATGGCTGGGGCTTTACACTGCCAGGGGAGCCATGAAACCCTGTGTTTAAGGGGCTGAACAGCAAAGGACCTTACATCAGGCAAAACCTCCCACCACTCGCTCCGTGTCCCACAGTCCAAGGCGGCACAGAAGAGGTTAAATAAAACACATGGCACTCTGCATGTTTGCACTCAAACCACAGCAGGTAGGAATATGCGACGCAGGGTTTTGGTGTACTGCTCTGGGATCTGTATTGGGACAGAATGACAGTAGATGCTCACATTTTCTCCAAAATACAGGTAGCTGAAAAAGCCTCTCTGGGCTACAGTTATATCTTGTTTGGTCAGATCCTTGTAATTGCACAGAAAAGGTAATCTCTGCTCCAGGCTTGACTGTGAAAGGCTCAGAGGGCTGGGGGTTGTGCTGTGCTGCTGTCTGGGGGGCCGGGTAGGTACAAGATATATTCCCGCAGACACAGATGTACCTTCACTCCCTGCGGGAGGGAGGCATGAGGGAAGCGCTGAGCTGCTTTCACATGGCGTTTTCCTCTGTGTTCAGTCCGTGACAAAGGAGCCAAACTATTGCAGAGGGGGATGTACGTGAGTCTGGCTGCAGCTGCCTGTTCCCAGGAAGCCGGGGTGACTCAGACTCAGTGGCTTGGGCGGCCACATGCCCTCTGTGCAGCCCCTCCCTGAGCCACCCGCTGTGCTCCTGCTACGCCTCCGCTCTGCAGCAATGCAAGGGGGCAAAGACACAGTAGGGCTTTTTCCCGTGGTACAGAGAATCTATGAAAATACTATGAAATACTTACAACATCCTTTTAAGTCAAACTTGCTCTTTAACTTCCTGAATTTTTTTTTCTCATTTCCAACAGTTGAACAAGACAATGGGGTTCAGCGAGTCCAAGAAAAGGAAGGTTTTAAGAAAGGGTTACCGCTAGCCATAGTAGTCACAAAGTCCAGTTCCGTCAGACTTTTACTTTTGACTGTCACTTACTTTGCAAACATTCCATTGTCTTCAATGAATAAAAGCAGTGAAACCTGGCCCTTAAGAACTTGCTCTTTCAGGGCTTGATCCTCCCCACAGGAGGACCCTGCAGCCTCCCAGCCCAAAGCTCGCTGGAGTCAGAGAGGAGATGTTAGATCCATATTACGTCAAAGCAAGGTAAGCAGACCAAAGGGACAAAGCTCCCACCACAGAATTCTTCCTGCCTGAGAAACAGATACCAGATTTTATTCTGTATGTTGTGCTGTGTGTCTTGTACAGCACAACGTTTTATAATTAAAAGGATAATGTTCACAGCAGAGGAGTGTGCATGGCAATAAACATTTTCTCTGGGTGATTAAGTACCAAAGCAAAGTTGAGGTCTTTGAGAACCACCGAGCTGTTTATTGTCTTCCAATGCCATGAACATTACTTCTGCTTTATGACAAAAAGAGGTAGAAACAATAAACCATAATACAAACAAAAGATTATATTCATTGCCTCATGAAATCCTCTTTCTGATATTGCACTGTGTCCCAATAAAGGCAGGGTTTTGCAGAATAAATGTTTTGAAGAAAGCTCTGAGTGTCCAAAATTTGAGATTTCAATAGCAGCGCTCAGCCCAAGAACTGGTGCTTTGCTGAGGATGGCCTCTACTTTTCCAAGGAAAAGCTCTCAGGGTGATTCCAGATTTTTCCTGAAATTTTCAGTTGAGTGAAATAAACATGCTACAACTCTAAAAGACCCCACAGCCAGTGTCAGCCTAGCTTCTCCATAGGGGCATCCAAATTCAGAGTCTCACCCAACACTTTATGAGAATGGTAAATAATTCCCCAGATGTCTCACTCGGGACATCCAAAGAGTCATGATTTACTATCATCAAATTATGATGTAGAAGCATGAAGAGTAAAATCCTGCTCACAGCTGAAAAACCAGGACTGATTGTTGTCCGACACAGTGCATTTGGCCCTTCCTGCAGCAATGCCACAGGAGACTATGGAAAACATCACACACCATAATCTAAGAGCATTCCTTGAGTGCAGCACTGTGGCAACGTATAGGTGTGCAAATTGCCAGGGTAAGCGGTTCTTCATCCTGCTCCCATTCCTCCCCTTCCCTATCTCCTGCTCTTAACTGCCCCCGCCACTGTGCCAAAGCAATGATTTTGGGGCTCGAAGCGAAGTCCCAGCCTGCACACCTCCTCCACAACTGGGGGGCTCCTGAACTAATGTTATATGGGGACATAATGTCAGGAAAGAATGACTGGAGGAAACACGTAAACGGCTTTGAGACAAGGTGAAAGGTTGTTCATCCAGCCATACCCTGAGAATTTGTGAGCAATTTAATTTTAGTGAAATTAAGATTTCCATTTTAGTATAGCGAGGTTTTGGGATGGCTTCTTTTTAACATTTAATACTTACTGTAATAATGTAGTGAATGAAATGGAATAGTTTAAATCAAGTCCTGTCATTTAGGTGAAGAATAACAGTTCTCAAGTTGAGAGAGGTTAAATTCAATTTGGTCATTAAGCAAACTGACAGAAAAGTTTGATCAAGAACAGTGTCCTTAATGAGGTGGTTGTAGCTAATTCATTAGAGAAAATGAAGTCGGCAGTAAGGATTTTGCACTTTTCTGACACTTAATACTGTTTCCTGCGAGCAGTTCTGTAGCTGACCCTCTTCCATAAGGTGTTGCGAACACAAGACCAATATAAAGGTACATATTCTCATGTGATATTATATGCTAGAACTCTCCCTTAATATAACAGGCTATTTTAAAGATTAGACCAATGATTTATCCACTTCTATTCTACATCTACAACAATATATGACTATGGCTTTGAGGAAACCCAAGCCTTTTGCCTTGATCAATAGAGTTCAAAGCTGCTGGTCTGAAGCCAGTGAGTATCCCACTCCTCTGGGGAAATTCCAAGAGTAGCTTCAGTACTTTACTTAATTTATTTGCTCCTACTTTATGAAATAAAAGCCAAAACCCAACAACCAAAAGAACATCCCCAAGCTACAGAACAATAAATTTGTTTGAATATAATAATCTCTCTTTCACTCAGTTCTACAAATTACATGACAACAAGCTCCGTAATAATAAATTGTTTGGTTCCGTATTGTACATTAATCTTTGTTAGAATTCATAAACAAACTTTAAGTCAACAAGCGTGGGTTTAATTAAAAAATTTCCAACTCTGTACTATTTTACTACCCTTTCCTAGATTAGGTAATAAACCATGGAGTTTATACAATTTTATGTGAAGCAATTTTATTTTTTCCCCTTAAACAGCTTATGTGAAGGGTAACATCCTCGAAGCAATTGTGCTTTCCTACAGTCATCCATTCGTCAGTGCACTGCTTGAACCGCTTTCTACCCCTTAAGGTAAAGCAGAAAAGGCTGGGTTTGATCAGAGTTGGGAGAAGCAAATAAAAGTATCTATTAGTGCTTGAGGCATTATTTGAATTGTACTGAGTTCAGTGGTTCTTAATCTATCGTTTTCAGATCCATGGAGGGCTGTTTCTAATGGTCTTGAACAGACTCAAAGTGAACAGCTGTGCCAATTGTCAGTGGGCTTAAAATCCTTTTTAGAGGTTCTAACAGAATAAGGGATTCCTCAAGCCTGAGCTGAGGTGTACAAACTAAAATCCACCGAAAGCAGCAGAGAGACTAACAAGCTTTGGATCAAGCCCTTGCAATAAATGGTGTTTGATGTCATAACGAAGGATGAGGACAGTAAAGAAGAGACCTGAATCCCAGGGGCCACCTGTTAAACACAACCCTGAAGTTCTGGAAAAAACAGCCAAGTCTTTACAACCAGAATTGGTTTAAAAATAGTTATCAGTTCCTCGAGCTCAGAAAGAAGTCAGAAAGGATGTCTCTAGCAGTAGCACACAAAAGCACTACTTGCCTGGTAGTTCATAACCAGCACAGCTAATTTTGGTGCAACTTCTACCTTAGCTCAAGCTGTGCCTTCAGCCCAACGACCCAATGAATTTAGTTTATTCAAAGGGAGCTCTGCATTTGCCTTTGAAAGCCTATAACGCCAACTCCTCAATAACTAATCAGAAAACAGATAAATTAAAATTCTGTAAAGCACTTGCTGCCTTGAGCAACTCCATTCTTACACACGCGCCCTCTTCATGGTGCAGCTCCCCAGGTAGTGAGGCAGGTTTACCATCACGGCCTCCCACAAGCTTTCTGATATGACTTCTTCAGGTCCTTCCTCCTTGCTCTACCGTCCTGCCCAGCCCTGGTTGTGGCCTGTCTTCTGCAACATCCAAATAAAATGTCTCTATTTTTCAGGTAACCGGCAAACACATGCCAAGGAAACGGGTTCTTTTTCAGAGCCTGGCAGCAGAGCAAGCTTTGGCTGTTGCTGCATGTGGAAGCACGGCAGCATGAGAACGTGACTGGGCTGGCAGAAGGGGACACAAATGCAAAAACATGAACGTGATGAACTTCTGATCATTGTGTTCTCTGGCCAGTAGACACCATAATTTTGACTCTGCTCTTACATATGTCCTTTGTTCCTGAAGGACTGTTTTTCCTTTTAGGGGTAATACAGTACCAAAACAGGTGATTACTGCTGAGAAAGGGCTTTTCTGGAACTGAGGAAATAATTTTACTTGACCAGCATAAACCACAAAGTTTTGGGGTTTGGATATGATTTTACTGACTCACAGGGCGTAAAACGCACAAATAACAAGTTTTACCTGGAGAGAAAAAAAGTGCCCACCTTTCAGGTCTGGTCTGCAAAAGAGTTCCCTTTGAATTGCCCACTTCTTTTCTGTGCTTTCTGTGGGAGAAATCCCTGTTCTGGGGTGGGATTGCTGCATTTACATTTAAATAGGGATTTTTTTTTTTCAGGTGACTCTTAAGAGACAAACTGGAGCTATTCATGGGCCCTAATGAGAGTGTTAATTTATATAGTTTCTGATGTGCAGCCCTGATTACATCTTGGATAAGGAACACCCTTGAAATAACTTGTGAATGCAAGTTCTCAAAGCAGTCTTCTGGGACCACTTCAGAAGGGAAGCGACTCTCCCCAGAAGAATCAGCCACAGCTGAGTGGCACTTCCTTGGGAAGCTGCCAGTAATGGCCTTCTTTCTCCTTTACCTTCTTGGAATAGCAAACATCACTCTCTCCTTATTTATTGTCTTCCCTTCATCCTCCTCCCCCCACTTTTCCCTTGTCCTCCTCCCTCCTACAGAACTAAAAGCTAAAAATTGGAAGACAAAGGCAACAAGGTTTATGACATTTTTTCAAACATGAACAAAAAAGTCATCTCCAGAGAGATGCCGTTTATAGTCACACCTGCAGTCTAATAACTGTCATCCTCAAGAGAGACACATGCTGTAATTGAGCAGCATTGAAATGCCAGTGCTACTTCATTATTTTTAATATATGCCTCCCTTCTGTAAACCAACATATCAAAATCATAAGCATTAAGAGCAATACTTAATTTCCAAATGAGTTTTCTTTCCACTAAGAGTGCAGAAAGTCATAGCTGTGTCTGTCAGGTATTTTTGAAATACCACTGGGCTCAAACCAGTGTAAAAGTCCAGCTGGGAAGAGTCCTCTTTTTTTTTTTCTTTTTAGTTTTAAGCTGTTATTGCACTATATGACTTGAGCTTCTGTTCGTTGCCTGCATCCCCTAAAGGTCAGCAGCAGCAGCACTTCACTCAGTTGCCTAATTGTGCTTGTGAAGCTCTGAGCAGTCAGACATCTGCTGCAGACCTTTGCAGAAGTGGTTCCCCTGACTCCAGGACTCCAGACTCACCTCACAGTACAACAGAAGCTTCTCCCACCTGCCTGGGCATTGGGAGTCTCCCTTTTCTGTGCTTCAGCCTTGCTCACTTACATGGAGCTTAATGTGCATTTAATGTGTGTTACCAGAAGTCCCCCTAACTTGTTTATTATAACACATGCACAAGGTTTCTTCCCTCAGAAAGCCTTTGGTGCAGACGGTAAAAACGGCCTGTACTATTTTGGGCTCTCCCTTTGGTAAGCACCAATGTGAGATGTGATAAAAAAAATGCAAAGAGGTAATTCACACCATCAAATGTTCTTAAAAGTTGCTAAAATACACTTTACTGTTTTCTTCTTCTCTTCCCCCTGACATGTAAGCACTGTTTGCAGAGAAGTGTCTCCTTGAACCTTTCCCTGCCCTCCATCCCCGTGTGCATTTCCTCGCCCTTCGCAGCTGAATTAACTCAGTAAATGTGTACTGATAACACAACCACCAGGTCAGTCCTTCCTACATTACCGGTGGTTTCAAACCCCTCAAGTCTCAGACTGTCCCTGTAAAGCATCAGAGCTGAGCACCGTGGTGCTCACCTGCCAAAAAAGCAAAGACACTGAACGCTGACGGCAAAAGTTAAGGTGAAATAAGTAATGCCTGCAGCACAGTGCAGTCGCAGGGCCTCTTCTGTAAGGTGTTTACTTCTGCCTGTGCAGGGATCACGTCTGCAGAATCAAAATACATGCCTGCCCTGTAAGCCCAGAGAGCCCGTCAGGTCTGTCACCCTGACCACAGGTGCACTTTTCTGCTATCACTAGTGGGGAACTGCCAGCTCCTGGGCAGCTGACTGTCCTGCAGGAACAATTCCCCCTCTATCTTGCCAGCCTTATTAAAGCCATCATTTTTAAATGCTGTGGACATGACAGAACTGGGCATTTTGACCTCAAGCCTTCACTTGACCTACAGGTGAATGAATATACAAAGCACAGGGTAATTCCAGCCTCCCGTGCATCACGCTGTACAACAGATGTCTGGTTTGCAGTGCAGGAGCTCACACGCAGAAGGCAGCTATGAGCCTACTTAATACAACAGCAGTGGCAAACGGGCTTTTAACTCACACCAGCAAACGGTGTAAATCCAGAATATTAAATGCACAAATGTGCTGTTAAAGAGAATAAAAGGCAAATTGAAGTCACAGTACCACAAAGTTCTGGGAAGATAGCCAGTAAGAACAGAAAAGTAAGTAAAAGCACTTCCCTGCTGCATCCTTCACGCTCATATGTCATGAGAAGCTATAAAGTTAAGGCCTGCAGGAGAGCCAGGGATCAAAAACGTGATGAGGCTTTCCTTAGGGAAGTTACTGCATTGAAGCTCCTTTTCCATTGCATCTTTCCTTCGATTCAACACCATCGCTTGATGGCCTAAGTGCTAAGAGCATCTAAGTGCTCCAAGGAAGTCCCATCCATAAAGCTGCTTTTACAAAAAGAGCTTTTCTGCAGAAAAGAATGAGACCTACACTGTTTAATCAGTAACTGGTCTTCTTCATTTAGCCCTGACATTGTGGACAAAGCAAAAGGTCCAACAACATTCAGCTGCACGCCCCGGGAAGCCTTCCTCATGGGGACAATGGGGTTGTTCAGTCCCGCTTGCCTGCCCCAAGCTTCTCTATCATTGCCAGCGTGATAGCTAAGGCATATCATGTCGGGATGTACAGCCAGAACTGGCTGGAATGTATCAAAGGGGAAAGTTTTCATGTCATAAAACATACTTTAGGTAGAATCACATTGTCTTGCAGGAATATGGCAGCACTGCTCGTGTTTTCACCAGGGAATTGTCATGGTGTATAGCTTGACTCTCTCTTACTGCTTCAGTAAAATGCAAACTTCTTGTTTAGACAAATAAAATTAAGTCGTTCTATACTTGTGAACAGAATTTTGGCAGAATTTTTACTTTATGGAAAAAGTTTCATACTCTGACTCCAAGGAGCCGGAATTCCTCCTGCACGCTGACTGTCACAGCAAGAAAAGACTAAGAAATCTCCTTGGGTTCCTCTTAAAACATGCAGCTGATAACAGAGACCTACATACTTTCCTGTCTACTACCCAACTTCAATATTTCGTTCTGACGATCATGTGAGGTATTTTTACATCCGCCTTTACCAAAAAAACTATTTAATGTGTGTTACAACTACAAAGTTACATATCCCAGTGCTTCCTCCAAAGCTTTCTTTCCATAACTGCCATGAATGTACTTACCCGACCCTCCACACCAGCCAGCCTGTCCCATCCCCAGGAGCTAAAGCGGAGCACTAACCAGCCTGCTGCCCAGGGAAAGGAAGGGAAGGTGGGCACTTAGCTCTGCAGAGGAGCTGGAGGGCTGCATCTACATGAGCACTTCAGTCTGGATGAGGAAAGCACTGTTGAAGCAAACCTCTCAGGATCCCTGCTTACTCTGCTCCGGTTTGTACCACAAAGCTGTCTCAGACTGCGCTAAGGGGAGCACTTTAGGTGACAGTAAACTGCAAGTTGTGCTCCAGGTGTGCTTTTAATGTGCTCCAGCCACCAGTGAGCATTCTGTCCATAAAACCTCTGAGAAAATTGGCAGTAACTTCCCTCAACACCAGAACAAACGTGGATGGCTGTTTCTTGGTTTCAGCTGCTCCCCTGTACAGCCCCGCTTGCTGATGCGGAGCACCAGGCACAGAGGAGAGGTCGAGGGTCCCTTAGGGCACGAGCAAAATAGCTGTGCTTTCTGCCGATAACACAAGTGAGGGAGCGCCTGAAAGACACAGGAGGAACTTTATGACATGAGAGTCGGCAAAATAATTTCTGGGTTCAACACTGCCATCCAGAGAAAGAGCAAGGGAGTTGGTTCTGTCTGCCAGCCAACATGATACGTTCACTTTGGGAACCACAAGGCAAACAGAACGTGTGGTTTTAGGAAAAAAGACAGAGCTCTGACCGATTCCCAGGCAAGAACGAAAAAAAAAAATAAATACAGTGTTTGAGGCATAAATGGACAAAAATGTAGTCAGGAAGAGATTCCTATTTAGGGGAATTAGAAAGGTTCCCTTCAGACCGCAGTGTTTGCTGAGTGGATGCCTCAGGATGTGTTGTCAGGAATCACATTCTTCCCCTTGTCCCTTCCATTTAATTTTATCTAGAAACGCAGTTAAATGCTAAAGACTGCTCCTCTTCACTTTGCACTCATTGTCAGAAAAAAAGACACACTCTATTTTACCTACACCCTATAGTAGAAGTGAAAGCTTTCTAAGTCCAAGCTCTCACTGTTACAACGCACAGGGTGTTCCTATAGAGAAGTTCCTCTGGTCCTTTAAAACCAGCATTTCGCTTTCCCTCTTTAACTGCAATTTCAGACCTGGAATATGAAAACTCCACTCGGGGTGATGCTGCAACACTGAGCCAAGGTATGGCAGGGCCAGTTCTCTGTTGTTTCCAGCTCCTGTTGAGAAGGATGTGCGCTCTTAGCTCACAGGGAGCGCATCTAATATCTCACCATCTAGTTTTTCACAGCAGCATTGTTTGTCACATTGAAGCTGAACAGCCTGCAAGATCTGAAGTTGCTACATTCCTTTAGGGAATTAGCTGCCATTTTGCATTACATTATCACATTAAAATTACTTTAAAATGTCAGTTTCCTTGTTAAACCACAAAATGTAATTTTACTTTTGGTTTCCTTACAAAATTATTTGATTCCCAGAGTCATGGGATATGTCCTACCACTGCTGCCTGCAGACTCTTCAAGAGACAATCCTGACAAGCTCAAGGCTGCTTCTACCTGGTGACACAGCAGCATCATTGTTTTAGCATACATGGATGCTAAATAGGATGGCTTTGTGTATTTTATAAATTCCATTCAGATGGCAAAATTCACATAAAGAAAATCCATTTAATTGGAGATCTAAATTAACAGAAGCGACAATGTAAATAAACAGTAAACAGTTCTTTGAGAAGGGAGAATACTGGGCTCTTGGTCAGCAACCTGGAAGTCCCTGGAAGCCCTGGGACTTACCCATCACACACTGGACTCCAGAGTATGGGGGATGACTGTTCTGCTAGCAATGCATTTGCAACTGCCAAAAGCCACATGTGAAGAAAAACCACCTCAACTCTTTGTGGATGAGGCCCTGAAAAGAATCAGGGTTCATTTACTGTCCCCCAATACTTTGCTTGTGCCAAAGCAAGGGGAAGTCTAGGACTCAGACGAGAAGAATTATGTTGTGTTTTTTTTTTTAATCAAGACTTTTGATGAAAAAGTTGGCTTATGAATTTTGACTTATAAAATAGAGAAGTGCTCATAAATGCATAACCTTCTGCCATTTTTGCTACTGAGAATTAGGTAGGAAGGGACAGAAGAGAGAACTGAAGTTTTACAGTTTGGATTTTCAGTGAAAAACTTAAAAAAAAAACTTTTAGGAGAGACTCCAGAAGAAAAAGCACTGTTAAAAAGCTATCAACAGCCATTTTGAAGCCAGTTTTGTCATTGGATGCTTAATTATAGAGAGAGAATCATAGAATTGTCTAGGTTGGAAGGGACCTTTAAGATCATCTAGCCCAACCATCAATCTAACCCTGATAAAAAGCCATCACTAAACCATGTCACTGAGCACTATGTCAACCTGTCTTTTAAATATCTCCAGGGACGGTGCCTCAACTACATCCCTGGGCAGCCCATTCCAATGCTTAATAACCCTTTCAGTGTAAACATTTTTCCTAATACCATACTGAAGAATCTACCAACTTGAACCTATATCAGAAGGAACCCTGCATTAACCCTGAAGAAAGAAGGAAATGTGTAGCCCCAAAGGACTTACTGCAGATCTAATTCTTTCCAACTTTACTGCTGAACCTTCAAGACCAAGGAGAGATTTAGTAAAACCAGGGATAAGTCTAACTGGTTTTTAAGCACATGAGATGGCTAGGCTTTGCCCAGAGGGTGTTAATGAATAATTTGACCTGCTGACAGACCAAAAGAGAGTTTATTGCTTTAGCTTGTAACCACAGTAATTGTAATTAAGTGGTAGCCTGGGAGAGAGTCCGTTAGCAGCGTCCTGCTAAGGCAAAGCAGAAATTTCACATTTAAACAGATGATTAAACTTGTCATAACTTTCTCATCTTGCACTCAGAGTGGTAATTTTAACCAGTACTCAAGACATTTTGCCAAGTTATGTTGATTATGGGCACGGCACAATTGCAAATGCACAGCAGTGAATGAACTATTGCATTATTTACGCTATGGAAGCGCCTTGCGACTCTAGCCAAGATAAGACACCACACAAATTCACAGGTCTGACAAACGTCCAGTCTGAAAAAAAAACCTCAGAGAAGGGGGCAGCAGTTACCCTCTAGGCCACACAGAACATCTTGAGCAAGTATCCTACTAACTGACACAGCCTGCCTGTTCCAATCATCACATTCTGCCCTGCAATGATGAGTCACTGACAGGCAGGAGGATTCCCATCTTCCCACTTGTGTTATTGTTTCCTTATAAACACATCTCTATTTAGAACACAGTAGTCAACACACTCATAGATAACAAACAGTCCCTGTAGTGTTCTTGTGCTTCTTTGCCTTTCTGAAAGATTTTGTGTGGTTGCTATGACTTTTTAGATTTGCCACAGAGCTGTGGCAAACGCTGTATGACATTCTCAGCTGTATGACTGCTCCTTTTCAGGATAGGTGCTGGTTTCCACCTGCCAAATGCAGCTCCTTGCCTGACCTGGCATCAGAAATTACCAACCTGACCTCCTGGCCAGTGGTCTTGCAGGATCAACTCCCAAATCTTCAGTCTCTTCACCACAACTTGGATCAAACTTAGTGTCAGGGTTCAGAGCCAGTGGCTGACTCAGCTGTACCTACACAGAACCACCACACCATGCTCAGACACGTTACTCTCAAGGGGTTGAATTGCTGTTTTCATTTGGGGCTTGATTGCCTTTCCCAAAGGGTCTGTCTAGAAGGAGTAAAACACACCAGGTGGAACTAGGTCTACAAGAAAGAACTGTTTGGTGTAAATTTAAGCTTAGTGCAGCGTAGTAGCTTTTAGGGGTCAGTAGGTCTCAGATGAGCACTCTCTTAGAATTAGAAGCAAAATCCAGGGTTGCAGGGGCTGGCGAGTCAGGAGAAGGAATGTGTCCAGACAGTTCATTGGAGTTTGTTTTAGAAATTATATCCTCTGGGGCTGCCTCTAGCAACTAACTGGTTATTTTAGGAGCTGCAGTTTTATCAATGACACTTAATGTCCCAGTCCTAAAGGAAGAGAATAAGTTACATACAGTTTTAGCCAGAGAGACCAAATTCAAGTATGACTTAGATCCGACTCAGCGTGATTCTTCAAAAATGATGCAGTTAATCAGTCTGTGTCTTCAACAATGCAAAACCAAACAAAACAAACAAGAAAAAAAACCCCAGATCCCAAAACACAGAGTACTCATCATGGCTGTGTATGAGGACAATTACCCAAGCCAGCAAAGCCACATAGGTATAAACCAATACAAAACAACAAATGGTTTGGCACAGAAACAATTAAAACATTCTTTGTGATCATCCCTATTCATCAGTATACGCATAAATGGACTTAGGCTCCCTATTCTACAGCTACATGTGAGGTAACTAGAGAAGTCCACTTTCACACTTATTCACAATATTGAGCCCTGGAAGTGTCCATTGGCAAGTTTCACAAAAGGTAAAGATAAGCAAAATAAGAAATCTATCACTGTGCAACATTTCTGTTAAAGAAAAAAAAACACAAAAAAACCCCCCACCCCACTAGGGTACCAGAAACATTAATTCATAAAAGAAGGCAGAAAGAAAAACATAAAAGGATAATCCTTTAAAATGATAAAGGTTTTGTGTAATGCTTAATTTTAATCAATATACAGGACTAGACAAGGATCATCCTCACAAAGGATGACATAAAAGGATTAATGACTTCCAACCAGCACAAAACTGCACAGAGACGTGTTTATTACAGTTTGGAATTGTTTCTTCTCCAAATACAATTTTAAAATTCAAATGAGTTGAATAGAGGTACAGGTAGAAAAGGGGATGGATTTTGGTTTTTTTCCCCCCTATTGTTTTTAAGTTGCAAAGTTAAGATGAAAAGAAATCTGATTTAATGTTAATGCAGAGCTGTAGAAAGGGTAAGATCCCATGAAAGTTAAAAGATCATCTTAATAGAGGATGATCCAATTATTTATGTTGAACAACTGAAAGAAACAGTTGCAAGTATTTTTCCTTCTCCTTTCAGCTTTGAGTTCTTAGGGTCCACTTTTCAAGTTTCCAACCAGTCAAGGCCAGCTACACTCTTTCAAATGAAAGCTGAGACTCATGTGATCATATGGTTGTGCTAATAGGGACTCTATGGAAAAAAGGATCAAAAAGTGTAACTGAAGTGATGATATTGTCCAACTTACAGGCTGCATAGCAAGGAAGAAGCAACCTATAAGGTAACCAGAGATAGGTAGACATAGTGCTTACAGACATGGTTTAGTGATGGTTTTTATCCGAGTTAGGTTGATGGTTGGACTAGAATAGTCTTCAAGGTCCCTTCCAACCTAGACAATTCTATGATTCTATGACAGCAACAAAACAGATGGAGAACACTTTTGAACTTGCTAAGACTGGGGAAAAAAAGGATTTGTTTCTCTTTTTGGATTTAAAATAAATAAATAAAAGACAACTGATTTTGCTCTCAAATCCGCATTGTCATTTTCAAATCAAACCACATAACCCGATTATCTGCTTAAGGACGCCAGCTTGTCACCTATCTCTAGGACCACTTTCACCAACTACGTTCTTCTCTTCTCAAATTTCTATCCTTGGAACTCCTTTATTCAATGCTAATTCCCCTAAATTAAAAGGCATTAATCAGTAACAGCCAAGAGGTTATGTTGGACACCCGATAACCGAGTCTTTCTGGGGAGAAAGGGGAAAATCCAACAGAGCTTTCAGCAATCTGAAATACCTTCCAGAGCCCATCTTTCAGATATACCTGGAATCAATGCACAAGCTACGAAATCCTGGAAGAGCAAGGTGGACTAAGTCCTTGACTTTGAATGGGCAGCTGCTTCTGCACACAAAGCTGGGGAGATTGTCCCAATATAAAGCAGTTTGAAAAAAAAAAAAAAAAAGGGTCAGTCTCCATTGAGCTTTTATTTCAAAACAGGAGGTGTCCATAGTTTTACAGGTTTTTTCCGAGAGTCTAAAAGAATAAGCTATTAACATCAACAAGTGCACAAATAAGCCTCAGCTATTATGTCTAGACTTAATTACAAGAAAGGTGTATTACAATAGTTTCCTAACACGCCAGCTCTTCCTGTTGCCTTTGGTGGTGATAACGCAGATTCACTTCATGGGAATAGCTTTATAAGGCGTTTGCAGCACTTTGGGTTTTCCTATGGGGAACCTCCCAACACAGCACTCGCTGTAATATGCTTATTAAGCAAGCCCGAGGAGGGACAGGAATACACTGCAGTACCAGGGTATCAATATATCGTGTTCATATTGTGAATTTCACCTTTGCATACTTGCCAGGGCTCAGACTGGACTTCCCTTCTTCCCAAGTGGTACCAAAATACTTTCTCCACACACAGGTCCTTACCTGGACCACACAGACGTGCTCAACTCTGCTAGCCCTCTCCATCATCTATTACTTTCTGTAGACCTCAGAATTAAACTGTCCTAATACATTTTTCATTCTTTCCGTCTGTGGAAAGTAAAATACTTTTCTTACTTATTTCTTCATTATTTTATCTTTCTTTATAGAAAGCGTATTCCCCAGCCGTTCTTGCGTGCTGTAATCACTTCTCTTGTTCCAATGTACTGTCTCTCATCTCCTTGCCTCTTTGTAGTATTTTGCTCCTCTCCCCCCTTCATTCTCATTCTGTCTTTCTGTTTCCTACCGTCTCTGTTCCCAAGCCCCACTCCCAGTCTCAAGCAGAAGGGTATAATTTCTCAGTTTCCTGTTCTTCTATTAGTTATACCACTGATGAATCATCCTAATTGCAAAGAAGAACATACTCCCCATCATTTGTGAATTTGGTTTACAAATCTGATTGAGTGATAGGAATAAATATTACATAAAATGAACATGTAGCTAGCCGCTATGCACAACACTAAGGCTGCTCATACAGACAGAGAATATCCAGTAGGAAATCATAGGCTAGATATCCCCGTGCACTGTTTAAGGGCATCGGCCATGGATCACAGTGAAAATGTAATTTGTTTCTACAGATAACTATTGCAATTGTCTGTTATTTTTACAAATGCAGATACGAAAGTCTTAACAGATCTGTCGGATGTTTAACAGAAATGACAATAACAAACAGGAGAGAGAACTGCTCCATGCATGAGACAATCACAAGTAAGGCTTGGCTAAGGACAGCTCTCTCATACACCAACTAAACAAGCATCAGAGTAACAATACATTAAATGAGAAATATTGATGTACGTTGGAAATAAACTTGCAAACATCCTCACTAAGATGATGTCACAGGTGGTTCAGATTTCAACATCAGAGCCCGGAGTCCCACATCCCACCGGGCAAACTCCATTCACTCTAAATGGGGGAAACGCCATTTGCTGTTCCTTCCAGGGATATTGTTAATTAATTAAATCTTAATTAAGTTTGCAAAGTACAAATATCCTTGATTGAAAGACACTGTAAAAGGGAAATTATTGTTAGGAGGATCAGAACTCTTGCCTGGGGAAAACCTCTGGGTGTACTTTCTCATTAATGCTAATGGAAATTAACAGCTTAATGCAAGCCAAGCTGAAAATAAAATACTTTACATTTGCATCTTAACTACATTTGCTTCATTACTTATTTAGGACCACTGATACATGTAGGAAGGTGAGTGTCAGCACTCTGAGCCATAGTTTTTAAGTGGTCCTATATGCACAAATACATCTGAGTAAAAAAAAAAAATATATGCAACTGTGAGGACAGTACTTTCCTTAGAGCAACACCTGTGGCAGTATGTGGGAATATGCCTTTCTAAACGGACACGCCATCCTAGCAGAGAACAACAGAAAATAATCAGGGAAGGCCAGAGACTACATCCAGCAAAGATTTGGAGACTGTTCTGAAAGGAAAAAGGGAGAGACACATGTGGCCCCTACATTTAACCCCAGGCCAAAATTGCAATTCTGAGAGCTCTTGCTGCACCCTGGATACGCCTGGGTATGTTTAAGACCCTGAGTTTCCTCAAACACCAACATTTTTTTTGCTTTGGTCACGTCCAATTGCCTGTTCAGTCTTGACAGCCCAAGCAGTTTGGCACCTGGCCTATGACTTGTCAGACACAGAGCTGGCACCTCCTGCCTTTCGTTCCTGTGACACCCACCCTGGCGGAGAGGGTCTCATACACGCAGGGACATAGAAAGCAGTTGCAACAACCATGTCAAAACACCAGCAGAAGAAAGAGGAGGACCAGTTTTTGCAGTCTCACATGTAGGGAGCTACGTTACCTGATGGAGCTGCTCAGGAGAGATGTGAAGCCCGTTCCTTTCAGGGGATCAGACACCTCATGCCACAAACATGTGGGTTCAGCCTGGCATTACCCACACCAAGTGGAGGAGATGGGGCATCAGGAACCTTCCCACCCCAAATCTCAGGTCAGCATCCTGAGCTAGACTATGGTGGGAGTTTCTGTCTTGGCCTTTCCTACAGCCCAAAGAATATGTGATGGCATCATATAGAAGAGCTTCAAGAGAGAGAGGTAAAATAGCCCCATGCCAGGACACTGTACAGCCCAACGTGCCTTCCAACTCCTACCTGACGACACGAGATCACACATTACGCAGATGTCTTTACTAGAACACAGGCGGGTGGGTGACAGCAGCTGGAGGTCTGTATTCCCTGTGCCAGTCTGAGCTCTCTGTTTGCATTTTGCACATCAAGTTACCCTTATCCTTGCTAGCTAACTTCCTTATGCCCTCTGTTCAAGACACTGCCTAGTTCTTGTACCACAGCAATCAAATACAACACCACCAATTAAAGAGCAGAAACCACCACTGAGCATGAAGATACTCATTTCCCTTATGCTAAAGTGTTGCTTGTGTATGGTAAGACCATGAGCACTAAGAAAACAACAAAGTTTATGGGAGCATTGTGCTGAGCACTAAGAATAAACAAGAATCTCAAGAGAAGCCTTCAGAGCTTTTCTTCCACGAATCACACACTTTTAGAGTTACTTAGCAATAATATTTGAGCATGATTAAATCTTCAACCACAGGCAGGGCCTTTTATTTTCCCTACTAAAATGCAGTAATTCACAACATATTTTTTGGTGGAATTATCTAGTGTAGGTTCCATTCTATTTTCATTCCAAAGAATGAAATTCCAACATTGTGCTTAACAGGAATCGGGGGAGTTTAGAATAACGTCCTCTTTGCCTAAAAACTTCTGAGGCTATTCAAGGGTTAATGTCTTCTGCATTTTCAATTATGATAGTGACAAAAGCTGCATAAGACAGAGCAGCATATATATTTTACTAACAAATAATTCCAGGCAAGTCACATTTTTGCAAGAGTGACTTGCCACACCAACTTATGCCTTTCCCCTTAATTAATCTGTCCGAAACAGATGTCATTTGTTTTGATGAAGATGATAATCACCAGATTTTGCAGACTAAGACAGACACTGATAATTGCAAAAAGCATCACTTGTGCAGCCTCCCCCAAATGCACAGTTATCTGTTATTCACTAAAAAAATATACGTCAAACAAGCTGTGTATAAAGCTATGGAACAGAGACACTGTTAAACACAAACTTCTTCCATTAACAATCATCTGAACCCCCTGAGCACCGTGCTGGGTCACAACAACTGCTGGAGGCTGACCCCAGGTGCTGTAGGTCAGTGTGGTTCCCTGACCCCAAAGGAACAATGATAACAATTTATTCTAGAGCATGGTAGAGTTTGGGACAAACCTACAGGAGACCTCCACGGGACACAGAGCAGGCTGGAGCATGGGCTTCTGCAAAGAATTAAGAGACCATTTCTCCTGGCCGCATCTTTTTTATTTTTTCCCAAACCCTGGAGCAGGCATAAAGACATGGTGTGCAGGGCAATAAGCTTGCTTCTTGCCTCCCCAAAATAAGAAAGCTGGTTGGTAACAGGTAAACCTGGGGCTCCTTCCCCACATGTCAGCTCCTGGGAGGGAGTCCCCGATTACTCCCACTATCGGCCAGCTCTGTGTGCCTTGTACCTCTTACACCATACAACTACAGTCACAATAAAGAGCTGCAAGGTGTCTCCCTGTCACACAGGGTGAGACTCATTTTAAATAACGTCAAAGGAAGAGAGCTTTTAGCCTGGTTTTGGCTCTCCTGCCTCTCCGTAAGTCCACACTACAGTACCTGCAGCTTGGGAGAGCATAAACCCATTGATTCCCCGGGGTTGTAGAGCCAGTGGAATCGTTCCTGCGAGCATCCCTAGGTGCCAGGTGGACACCCCCATAAGCAAGCGCTTCCACATGACATATTGACATGGTCTCTTGATATACTACTACTGGGATTTGTCCTTCCCCCCAAATCACCCTCCTGCAACAGCAAGCAGCTGCAGAACTCTAAGCAGAGTGAAATATCATCTGTCATCGCACTGACCTTTCAGTGCCTGCCCTCTTTCTTACATTAAATCATGCTCTGCAATTTTGTCCAGATTCTTTTGGGAAACATTTTTGTTCGTAAGCCAGTTCACGAGTTCACTTCCCACACTGGGACAGAGATTCATATCCTGTGATGACACCACAGTAAAACAGAGAACAGATTATCAAATGAGATTTTTTCAAACCTATTCCAAACCCATTTAGATGTATCCATCTTTGTGCCCAAACAGGTGGCAAATACGAGCTGGATTGTGCAAACTGACTTCTACTACTTGAAAACTTGTCTCTCCTTTCTGAGGAGCACAAGGGTTAGCGGTATCCAAGTAAGGCTTCCTCCTCTTGTTTAAATAAGCCAAAGCTCTATTCAGATAACTATTACTGCTTTCTTGTTGACACTGTTCTTCATAAAAAAGGTGGTTTTATAAATTGCTGTGGTATGGGTATGAAATGGCTACATTCAAAACAAATATTCCCTGCTATCCTAAGTCTGCACAAGTTGCCCGTATCAACTATTATTATTTTTAAAATCTTTGGCACATTAAGCCTAGAACTGGTCTCAGGGAAATATTTGGAGACAAGAAGAAATTCACCATATGAGATTATGGTGGTTAAAAGACCTTTATTTGTATGAAGCCACTGAGTTTCCACTCCATATCATAAAAAATGATCAAAGAAACACCCAAAGGAAAGACTACCTAAACAGAAGGTTAGCATTTTATAGGGATTTACTTTGCCAAGCTACAGCTTTATTTTACATATTAAAACAACTGTTCCTGCTATATATTAAAAACAAACAAAGCAACAAAAAAACCAAACCCCACAGGTCTCCAAGGACCTGCCTACAATCGCTCTTGAGTCTAAACCACATGAGCTGATTTGGAGACATCTCTTTCCTGAAAATCTGCTTAACAATTAAGTCACTTTCCAAATCAGCATCTGTAATTAAGAGTGGTGCTTGACTTGTTTCCATGTAAAACCAACCACAAAACGCAGCCCTCTCCACTGAACCTTCCACGCGGAAAGCTGTCGAGACTGCAGAGAACGGCTGAGGAGAGGAGGCAGTGGGTAGAAATCTATTTCCCACAAGAGACCCACTGCAGACTTACTGAGGCAGAGGATGAAGGCCAAAGACAGATGGAATTGCCACTCCACCCACCAGTAGTCCCTCCACATTGCATGCCTATTGCTTGCTGTGAAAAAGAGAAGAGGCTGCAAGATTGCTTCTGCCTTTCCCTTCCCTACCACCATTATACATATCCCCAGGGGTGGCTGAGCCTCTTCAGGACGCACTGTAGCTCATCTCTCTTTACAACAGCTCCCAGGCAGATCTGATGGATTTTATCCTAGGTAGAGCCCGGTGCCCAGCCTGGAAAGCATTACATTGAATCTGGAACTGGCATCCAACAGCAGCTGAGGAACACCAACCTACACAGAGCAGCATTGAGCCAGAGAAGCAGGGATTTGGAGCAACAAGCAGGTGTTACACAGCCAGTTGCCTTCACTAAAGCTGGCTGCACATACAGTCGCTATAAACCAACTGAGGACCAAGGGAGAAACATCTTTTGCCCAAGGGTGAATGAACAAAGAGCAGACTCCTGAGCCTTCTGCTGGAGAGCACAAAGCAGAGGTGCTTAAGTGAGAACAGCTAATTGTTTGACAGATGGAGGGACTGTCTGCTGGTGCACAAAAGACTGTTTGTTCTACATGACTGGTCCAAAAATATCTCAGTCTCTCTCTTTTGGGAAAGAAGGGGAAAAAAATCAGAACAATTAGAGAGACACAGTCTGCAACTAGCATACTCTTTTTAAAAACAATCACTGAAGATGCAGACAGGAAGAAGAGTCATCCAGTACCACAAAAGCACCTCAAAATACTATGGAGAAAACACGCGGGTAGCCCTCTCCATTTCCCAGTATCTCATCACAAATCAAAGAAAGCACTCAAAATTATGGAGGTGAAAAAAGCTGAAATTTCAGACAGGTTTTTCCTACCTGGAGCATCTCCAAGCGCATCATGAGTGTACTGCTCAGCAAAGGAAGGTGAACCAAGGACAACAAGAAGGTGGCAGGCACAGGGCAGTATCCTCTGCAGTGCAGGGAACAGTCCCACCACACTGAAGGGAGCAGAAAAGGCCCAGCAGCAGCAGTCAACCTGCAGGGAGAAGGCAAGTCCAAGGTTAAGTGAGGAAGTCAATTTAGCAAGATGAAGCTGGGATCAGTAAGGTTTGAGACTAAGCAAGGGGCTGTGCTTAAATACAGCTCCCGAGCCCCCACCAAGGCACGTCCCAGCTCAGTCTGACACAGCTCTGCCCCAGCAGCCTGATCCCAGGTTACAGGTGCACCATATCAGAGCTGGCCTTGATTAGAGACAGCCAAAGCCTGAGGGTGGGGAAGAGTTTGTGGCTCATTAAGACAGTTATGAAAAGAGCACAGGGTGACGACGTGGACACCGCTCAGGAGACAAAAGAGAAGACGTGCTGGAGGAAGTCAGTGAAACCAGCATGAAGTGTTTTGAACCTGAAAAGGAAAAGAAGCAATCTCCTTCCCTCTTCCTACTCCTTTGGAAGCCAGACTTCTGAAAAGAGATAATTAGGAAGTGAGTTCTAGCCATGTAAACCTTCACATATTTTCTCTGTTTGAGAGAAAACTGCTAGCAGGAACAGTGGTGAAGCTGCTGTGTGCCCAGATGAGCCCAATCAGTCCTCAGACATGCTGACAGCCCCTCAAGGTGTGAGTTGCAAACACGGTATTTTAGATAATGAATCAGTGTAGTTTACTCTTGTCCCTCTTCCCCTGCTGGTGCTCCAAATCCCCACACTGCTACAGCAAAGCAAAAACTGCCCCATCCCCAGTCTGCTTCCAACAGCAACTCCCCTTGGCAGGAACCAGGGGCACGGCAGGCTGCAGCACGCTGTCACCAGCAGCAAGTGGCAGGTCTGTACCTGGCTTGATTTGGTCTTATTTCATGTGAAGGTTCTGCACCAGGTTTAGCAAAGGAGTCAGAAAAGGAATAGATGTTTAAAAACTGATTAGCTGTTAAGAGTCACACAGTTTGATCATAACCACAGCAGGTAACCATCTATAACACTTTTTCCTGATCACCTTTTAATGGTCTATAAACACACCCTACTCATGTTATAAAAACATTAGACAATTCTTTCTCATTTATTAACTTATTACAAATGGAAATCTTGCATAAAAGGAACTCTGTACTTATTCAAGTCTGCAAGTTTGATTTTCACTTTGCTTTTTTAACCACCGCTTATTTTAATAAAAGGGACATTATCTATTTTGCCTCATTTCTTTTGTGCATAGAAAAATGTTCAGCTATATCCTCCTCCCTTCCTGCGCAGTGGTGTAAAGCAGGGCATAGCACAGCACATTAGGGATGGCACTCGCTGAGGGAATTGTTCTTTCTTGCTGCTTTCCTTGCGGAGAGAAACCAGCTGGTCCCAGAGGTCTGTGTTGGGAGCCAGCTGGAAAAGGCAGGCAGAGGACTGCAGGCAAGGACGAGAATGCTGAAAATGTAATAAAGTCCAAGGCTGCACCTCGCAGACTACAAAATCTCCACTTGATGGGGATTTGGGGGCAGGGGGCAGTTAAGTCCTCAAAGTGAGCAGAGGCACAGGGAGCAGCAGGTTGGCATTAGTGGTCCTGGTTTCTTTTAGATCCTCCAAAGTTTCCATATTTGCTGGAGGATCTGAGGATCCATATAGCCTGAAATCACTTCTATTCCATGAGAATGGACAAGGACCACCCTCAGTGTCCCTGATGATATTCCGTGGTGAAATACCCTCCCTCAACCCTCTTCACTCAGTTTCCACCTTTCTAACCTGGCACCCGATTAAACACTAATTTTCCTGCTCAACAAAGGTGGCTTCCTTTGCCACCATTAACAGTAAAAGGACTTCTATAACGAAGAGATACCACTTCACAGGCCCTTGATCTGGCTGCTCCTAAGTGGAATTTTTGGACAATAGTTCCTTCGATAACTTTCATCCCAGCCTTTTCAAGTTTCTTCACATCTACCTTTTAAAAATCCAATAATTCTGTGCTGCTGCCTTTGAAAGTTTCTTCATGCATACCTCAAACAAATCCAATGGTATAATGACCATTTTCCCTCAGATGAAGGTTGTATCTTTTGTCACGTGGTGTTCATTTCCAACCACTACAGCTTCTGATCTTATTGATCGCTGAAGAAAAAGCAGCAAGAAAACAGTCCTGAAATAACCAACTAGAAACGTTCATCCTTCCCCAGTCATTCTGTAATTCTTATTCTAGTCAATAGCAGGGTCGTTAAAACCCTCCCATGACGACTGTGCCAGGCTCTTTATGAACCTGCAAAAACACTGGGTGCTCTGCCCTCGCTTTCCATCCTGCGGGTTTATTATAAGCTCCCCTTATCTTTTTCCATCATTTTTATTTTTCTCTTCCAGTTCTCTTTATTAGAGCAGCCAAGTCTGCCTAATCTGTCTTTACTGTAGACCTACTCCCAGGCTCATGCATTGCTACTACCCCTCCTATTGAGTCTTCTCTTTTCCACGCTCTGCTTTACAGCAGTGGAAGTGCAGGGACACCCTGCTGTGACAAATGTGACCTCCCCACACGTGACTGTGTGTGCAACGCAATGGAAGTGCGCTTTTGCTGGGTTGTTTTCCCTCCAGTTGCAAACACTGAAATTACTGCTGTCATCATAACAAATCCTTTATCACTGTAAGAAGGAAAATATTTTAAATGCTTCAAGAAGTAGTGTACACCGTACAGAAGTTGAATCACGCTCTGAAAGAAGGTTGGTTGTTCTTCTACAGTGTGACTGCTCATGCAAAACACCTAAGGAATATGCTGGGACCCATTCTCACACATGGCCAAAGGGAACTCAGAGCATGAACTAAACTATTTCAAGTGTATTAAATCATTTATGTTTGAAGTCTGATAATTTTATACTGATCAACTAGTACCCTTCCAGGAAAAGAACCTCCGCTAATGTCATGGAGTTTACTGAAAGAGTAAATTGCTACTTCAGGTCAGTAGGCCCATCAAATTTTGGCTCACTGATCAATTTCTGAAAATGTTTGCATTGGTTTTGCTTGTGTTTAAAACATAACATAAGGAGAAAAGCAAACCTTGAACATTTTTCCTCTTTGTGAGAAGAATGTATGTAAATATACAATTTCACGTTAATGATTAAGATTCATAATTATTTTCTATTATAGAAAGTCAGACTTTCTTTTCTTATCTTCAAAGATAAAGTTAAAATTGCTTTAATAATGAAATCCACTTTTCATTTGTATCCTGGTTCTTCTGCATTCTCATTAACAATTCATAATTTAAGAATCAGGAGTGATTAATGGCTGGCTATACCACATAATGCTCTTAAGGAACAACGGTGCAATTCAGAAGGTCTAGACGCTCCCCTCGTTCCACGTTACACACATTAACCTGGACTGAAACTAATACGCTTCATCCAAATTCAGGAGGCAGCAGGATGTGGTCCAAAAAACCCCACTGGAAGTTAAATGAAAAAGCCCAGCATACACAATGAAACAAAAATTAAAAAGAGAAGCAGACACAGTGTTAAGATTTAATGACAATTAAATCTTAATTTAAGGACTGCCCGGGAAGGACTGGTATCTCAGCCGTCGTGGTTTCTACCTGCCCCAGAGGAGGAGCAGCAGCAATTGGTGCCTGCCAAATAGGGATTTACTTCCCCGTGTTTTCAGCTAACCTGTGCAGGCTCAGTGAGATGGTGTAAGGGTTCAAATGCTCCTCTCCTGCTTGTCTTCTCCTCCACGGCACCTCACTGTCCACTTCTCTGACTAGAAAGTAGTGGACTTGGGGGCTAATTTTCTCTCTTCCCCTCTCACCCTTGTGATAAGGCCACTCGCTGTGGATGAGTGTCACAGGGAAGCAAAGGGACATCTTCTCTTCCCGTATTGTCTGACTCAGCTGAATTTTGCCTTGATGAATAAAGCAGTTTGATGGAAAGCTGGGTTTCCAGGTTTTCAACCTGTATTTTCTTGAAAGGGCAAATTAAAGGGTTCTAATACTGTTCTATCCACTTTGCAAACAGGCCATCAGCGCAAAACGCTGATGTGGTGTATGCTCTCAACAGATTGCATCTGGCACTGCGCACGGAAGCTCAGCTATTGATCTTTCCCTCTTCCCAGCTCTCACTTCTTAGTGGAAGGATGGGATGACAGAGGTGCTTTGTTAATGACACACAGAACAAAGACACAGCAGCTGCCATATCTGACAGACAGCGCTTAAAGCTTTCCTCTCATGGTTCCCAGGTCCAGTTGAGCTCCTGCCTCTTTGCATGGTGTCTAACAGAGAAATAAACTGAAAGAGAGGAAGGAGCACTGAAATACTGACTCCACAGCTGTCTATCTCATGGGCATAATAGTAACCCCGACTCAGCAGAGTATCCTAGAGCACGCAGGGAGAAGCCTCTCCCAGCAGAATCTGAGATGTGCAGAAGCAGCCACAATGACCTTTCCCAGTTCTTCAAGGTTATTTTGATGATGCCTCATCATTTGACCTTAGGATCAAATTATAACAACTTATAATACAATTTACAGATGCAGGCCCTAAAATGCAGCAGCAGCACATTTGAGCCTGTGCTGCTGAGGGGCTCCCTAGGTGCCTCCAACACCGCAAAAAGTCACACGTATGCTCAGCTTTTCCTTAGGGCTGCAAAACCAGCCTTAAGCCCAAACCCAAATTTGCAGAAGTGGGCCCTGTGACTGAGTGAATATAGTGATCAGTTCCGACAAATCCATATTACATGCACCGACCACTGAATCCGTGGGGGTGGGGAGTAGGGTCTGGTGGGGGTGGCCAGGTCACGGCCACATTTTGCTGCACTATTTTTATTAAAGCTTGGTAATAAGGAAGGAAGGGCTAGGTTATTAAATAAGTATTTATCATGCAACCAAACATACTGCAGGTGTTCCTAGTTGCACTGCACACAGCTGTGTATGGCACTTTGAGATTCCACTGTACTTGTTTTGCTTACCATATTCTTTATTTCTACTGACTGTCATCCTAAGAAAACTACAGATGATTTCTTATCTCCTTACTTTCCAACACCAGAAGTGTTCTCCTCTCTGCCTAATACTCGGACTATATATAAACTTTCCAAGTTTAAACACCAAGCTCAAGAATTTTCCAGATGCCCTCCCTGTTAAAAGTTCACCCACATGGAGGGTGGAAGGAGGCAGATCAGAGCAGAATCCAGCGTTGCATTGGAATAATGCACTGAAGAAGCTAACCTCGATTTGTGAAATAGTGGTGGTGATAGCTGGTAAAAATTGGGAGTTAGATATTTACCTTGTTACGTATTTACAGAGCCAAGAAACACAAGCAGATTGGTAACGGCTGAGAATACTGATCACAGAGGGAGTATTAACTCACTATTTTGGGTCTCTAGACAATAAGCAATGACTAAGTCCTTTGCTCAGGAGACATTGATTCAGCTTTTGTTATTTTAATTTTCTGGGAATTAAGAAAAGGATTAATTTTTTATTTAGTTTTCATTTAGCTCTCGTAGGCACTGGCATTCTACTTTTACTGGAATAGGGAAGACAACCGTCTTCAAGATCTGCTGCTGTGTACTAATTGGTGACTTAAAGTGTCCCCCACCACCTCCCCAAAGAAATGAAGAGAAATGACGTCTTGAAGTATTGCCTTAGTGCCTCCTTAAAAGTGCTGCTAGCTAGGAGATTGAAAAGACAACTTGATTAGCATCCCCTGAGATTCTGCAAACAGGCACACAGTACCTCAGACACATTGATGAGTATGAGCCAAGTTTGAGTGTCATTACAGTGAGAAGCATCCTATCCTCATAATTCAAGTGGGTAAAGGGGATTCATTCAGATGATCAGCTCATTTACTACTGCATCTGCCTGGCTTCACACTACCCTTCACATCACCAATCGTGCAGCCAAGGACTGTTGCAGTCACGGAGATGTTCTCCAGCATAACACAGGCCTTATTGTTTGCTCAATTCTTGTCTGAAGCAGTTCATTCCTTGGACTAGAACAGTCAGCCTTAATCTTCAAATTGCCAGCAGTGAAGAGTCTAAGCACACTTTTTAGAAAGATTTTTCTGGGTATTAATTATCTCTATTGCTAAATATTTGTCAGCCATGTTTTACTTCAAAAATTTTAACATGCCCAGCTACATCCACTAAATCCTCGGTCTTCTCATACAGTTACTGCTTGAAATGGAGTCTGTTACCAAGACTGGATCCTCACACAGCCACTCATAAAGGGAAATCGTCCTCCTTTTCATCATTTCACTCAAAAGCTCCAGTTTCCAAAGTCACAATATAATGGCACAATTTGCAGTCCTTTAAGTGATGTTTCAATGCCGTCTCCCCCATCCTACCTTTCCCTGCCAGAACAAAGCCCTGGAGGCAGCAGAGGAGCGACCTCTGCTCATGATGGTGCGCAGGTAGTGGCAATGGCCTGAGAGAGATGTCCAAACAGAAGCGAGGCATCTAGCACATCCAAAATACCACTGTGGCTCTGACCTTGTCAACATAGGGCCCACATCTGGTGCTCCTCTCTCAGACCTATGTCAGCCCAACGCTCTGGACTTACCCCCAGTTCAGACTCCTCCTGATGCAGCATGTCCTGCCGGCACAGGCCCACAGCCCAGCTGAGGGCTGGGTCTGGAGGCTGTGCCTGCCTGCTCCAGCCAGCCAAGGAAATTCCTGGGACTTGAACAGGGGAGAGAACTTCTTCTCTTTTGGGGATTTCCAGATATTAAGCAATTATGTTAATTTTTTTAATTTGGGGAAGGCGAGGAACAAACAGAAAGCCTCTGTCCACATTCAAATTGGTATGCTGCCTTTGTTCCTAGGCACAGAAATTCACATTTTGCCATGTTAGAACACCTCTCTATCTCTTACACCTGCAACAGTGATCTGGCTTTTTAATTATTCATACGTCCAGAGCTGCTGTGACATCTGCAAGCTTTGTTCAGTAACTTCAGGTTGTCTCTCAGGTCACTGAAAAAATATTGCAGGATCTCCCTGCAAGCACACCAGCATGGTAATGACTTAGCTGCTCTTCGAGTTCAACACCTATCAGCCAGAAATAAAACTGAATAGGAATGAAGGTCATCTTGTATTGTTTCTCAGTCAAAATTTGCAGAAGTACCAAGGTACCAAGCAAAACTACATTATACAAACACTATTAATTTAATCAAGTAAGTTTATAATACTATCAAAAAGCTAATCTCCCAGGATCCATTTTTCCAAAAGCTAATACCAGGCAGTATTAATTAAAGAACTTAGAGATTTTAACCGTTTATTATGAGATTCATGTATTAGTCCTCCTTTTGTTTTGTCTGGGTCTGATATCAAGTTGACTTACGTTTACCTGAATTTTATTTACACGAATCAATCCATTTCTGCTTTTCAAATTCTGAAAATTTAACTTCCCTTTAGTGCCTTGAAACGCTCCCAGGGTTACAGGAGCTTTGAAAAACAAAACAACAACAACAACAAAACCCAAATAACCCCCCCCCCCTAACATCAGTCCTTAGCCAGCTCTTTTACAACTACACCATGCAAGTTAATCCACATTTGCCAAACCCAAGAAGTGTAACTTCTGTACCTGAGGTTTAACACACTCTTCATTGTGAGAGATGAAAACGTCATATTCTCATATCAAAGGGATACATCATCTTGTCTTTCATCAACAAGAAGATAGAAACATCTCCTTAAAATGGCCTCTTTTATGCTTTCACTGGCAGCTTTACCGTTTCCTAGGAATAGACTGCTGGAACTGCTACATATTTCTTGTGTTTTAATAGACCTTCAGTGCTCCTCTTCCCTCTACGAGGTCTTCCGATTGTCTTGCTGATGACTTAGGTTTCAACTTCTGTTTCTCATCCTCTCCCTGAATTTCCAGTTACTGCCTTACAACCCACCATCTTCCTATTTTTCCATTTGTTATGTGTCAGACACTTTAAAACTTCTTTCCTTTCTAGTTGCCTTACACCCCCTCCAAATCAGGCTCCTGGTTTCCCAGTGACAGGGGTTCTCTTTTTGACTGTGACATTTTGGGGGAGCTTGTAAGAAGAGCTAAAGCAGTTCCAAACCCCTTACGTGCTGTGCAATTTTACTTCCAGCTCCTTACCACTATGCCTCAAAATGATCTGCAATGCTGTGAAACAGGCAATGTTAAACCACCCAGGGAATATCTTCCAGTTTCAGACTTGCAGAAAAGAAGTGCAATCCAACCACAGTTATTTACACTGAAAATACCTGTTTTACAATCACCTCGGTTTTACAAGTGTCTCCCCACTGGATGCCAGACTTTCTGATTTTCATTCTGTCAGTTCAAATAGTCAGAAGTGGCAAAAGTGTCTTAGCACCAGCAGCATGAGCACCACTCAGACTGAAGTCTGCTAGGAGTACACAGTCTTTTTTCACCGCCAAAATGACAGATGGCTGCTTGAGAAACCAGCCAACTTGTTTCCTAATGCCAGTGGGTGGGCTAGAGCAGCCATTAACTAGTAGTCCATCTCCTGCTCCCTCTGTTAGGATATCGATTTACCAGCATTTACAATAATTTCTTTTGAGGTCTTGATGACTCACTAACAGGGAGGGTAATTTCCATACTGAGCGCTGCTCCTCCTTCCCTTTTGCCCATTAAGTCCTTTCTAAACAGAAAAAGGATGGGCGCCTCAGCAGCCAAAGTCACCTGGGGGTAATGTGTCTTGTGTACCACATTACTGCCTGTGTGCCACTCTACAGCCAGGAATTCAAGTATAGATCAGCAATTGGATTAAATGGAGACTTGAGCAACAGGGAATTTTCAAGAAGCCTGAAGAAACCCAATTCAATTACATGGGGTATCTGAGTCACTCAGGCTCTCTTAAAAGTCTCCAGCTTATTGCACAGTGAAGGAGCATAGTATCTGCCCCCAGAGGGGTATGTGAAGTAGAGGAGGAAAACCCCACTCCAACAGTGGAGCGGGCAAGAAGCCTGCACAGGCTCAGCGTCCTGTAAGGCCCTCATCCATGACAGGGATTCCTCCTGGTCCTACCGTGCCGACCATGTTCTTCAGGTTACAGATCAACTCTCTCCTCTGGGAATCTCGTTAATTTTACAGGCTGGGTGAAGGTGGGAGACCTGGATCCGTCTTGGCAGCCCTTCCCCCATTCATGGAAATACCCTATTCTGAGCTGTTTCCATGCCACAAACAGGCCAGGCAGGTTTACAGAGGGGCAGGGAGCACATTGTAGCAGTTGTTCCTATAGTAAGCTTGTGTTTCCTCTGCACCTTACAGTGGGGTTTGCTCAGCACACACACAGAAACAGGAAGATCTGCTCAGCTCATGCAAAGACAAGGCTGATGGACAAGGAGTGGGTTCCTCAAGCTGTTAACATAGTTCTCAGTGGAGAAACTCCATATCCAGTATCCTTTCAAGGGGATTCTCCATCCTATGTTATCTTGCACTTCTTTTGCTGATTACCTTTGGTTTCATACCCTACAGTCAATGCTAATCTTTACACCCGTGACCAGAATGATCCTGCCTGGTCCCTTGGTGCAACAGAAACCTCCTGCCCAACCCCTCTTAAGAGTCCCTGCAGCCTCTGAGGCAGGGAAGGGTTTAGAGTCACACACTAATCCAGGCTGGAAGAACCTCCTCCTTCAAAGCAGGGTCCACAATGAGATCAGATGAGGTTGCTCAGTACTTTACCCAAACTGGGCTTGAGAACCTCCAAAAATGGAGATGCTCCACCTGCCCTGGACAACAGGTTCCTTTGTAGGGGAAAAGTTCCTCCTTATATGACAGGACAAGGGGTAATGGTTTTAAATTGGAAGAGGGGAGATTTAGATTAGATATTAGGAAGAAATTCTTTCCTGTGAGGGTGGTGAAGCACTGAAACAGGTTGCCCAGAGAACCTGTGGATGCCCCATCCCTGGAGGTGTTGAAGACCAGGCTGGATGGGGCTTTGAGCAACCTGCTCTAGTGGAGGTGTCCCTGCCCATGGCAGGGGGGTTGGAACTCGATGATCTTTAAGGTCCCTTCCAACTCTAACCATTCTATGATTCTATATCCAGTTGGACTCTCTCCTGTCTCTGTTCTTGCCTGTTGTCTCTTGTCTGCCGTGCACGACTGATGTGTGTGTGTGGGGCTATAAGATTCAAAGTGAGATGAGGGATGGCAGGAAGAGGACAGAAGACTCAGGTGATTGGAAAAAGTCTCCATAACAGCAAACTTCCCACAGTTAGTCCCCTCCAGCACCCTGTGCTTGCACTGCAGGGGTACTGGTGTCACTGCACTGCTCTCATGGCAGAAAAAAAGCCACACACACACAGAGGCACAGCCTTGATACAGCCTGACTCAGAGGGGAACCATATTCTCATTCTACAAGCAACCTATTAAACGTATCTGCTTCTTCATTTACGCCACGCATATTGACAAACGCATTTTCACAATTCCCTTTGAAGAGGCATGAATCTTTTTCTCCACATAAACACTAAGCACCATTTTAGAGCCTCTCCCACTGAGCATCGTTTTCCTATAAACCCATTAGCAGCCACGACTGCAGCAAAGCACCAGAAGCTGACGATACGAAGGAGCGACAGTAAAAGGATCCAAAGGGGGTCGCTACCTCTTCAGAGATGCCCCAGTGTTAGATTTTTCACTTTGACATTGCACTTTATAATCTTTTTCAAAGATTACTACACACATGTACACACTTATTTATAACTGCATCCATTAATCACTGCTAACCGCGGCAAGCAGCTCCCATCCCCAGCACGTACAGCTCTCTCTGTGCCCGATGGCTGTGAAGCAGCAGGAAGCAGCCTTCCAGTTAAACGAGTGATGGCTGTAATATGTAACATGACAAAGTAGTGGTAGACAGGCCATTTAAAGTCACATTTAACATTTTAGTTAGCCTTACCCCAGGTGGCAAATGCTCATTTACATTATTCATAGTAATGGTCAAATTTAAAGAGGAATGACAAAACTAGGAATAAAAATAGGCTTTGTTCTGTAAAACACAAAGACAGCTAAAAGTAATTTTTTTTCAGGGTGTGTATATTTCTCTCCTTTTACATAATTGACAGCTTGGGGGTGCAGCTCCAATGTGAGACAACACCCACAGCCTGAGCTAATGGGGTGGAGCAGCTCAGAGCCAGGCCTTCCCATACTTCCGAATTCCTCACTGATCCACCTCTAGCCTCTAAATATCTTTGAGAGGATCTGAAGGCTCTTGTATCCAGCAGGGGCAACCAGAAATGGTGGCTGTTATGGTTCTCTAGGAAGCTCAGTCCATTTCACAGTGACCTCTGCCTCCTGGACCACCCCAGGCTTCATCAGTGAGCTATGGTCACCACTCCATCACCTTTGTGGCACAGTCCAAGAGAGCTGGGGACACTGAACATGGTGCTTAGCACTGCACCCTGCACTAAAATCCCTGGTGCTAATTACCCATCCAACAGGCCTCGGTGGCATTACCAGCACAGAGTGGCAGAGTTGCAGAGCAGTGTCACCTGGGGAATGGCTGGGCAGCCGTGCAGTGATGAGTGTACACCATCCAGGGGACCTCATGGCCACATTGCCCTATGCAGATCCACAGGTCCTCCAGAAAAGAGCCATTGCCTCTCACCAACATGCCTTTTGCAATATTTTAATCCCACAGAAGGTCTGAAAATATGGCTTTATAGACAGAAGCTCAAGGAAATTAAGAAACTTGGAACACCAGCACATAGTCGGGTACTTGTGTTGCTGCCACCAGAACCTGTAATCTGCTCTTTCTGTCAGCAGAAAGAGGATTTAAAACCTCGTGTCCAGCCTGTTCTTATAAATCTCTGTTGACTGAAGACTCCATCGCTTTCCTATGCAATCTATTTCAGCACACAGCTCTCCTGCTCGATGCTTGTTCCTAGCTCTTCCTTCTCTAACCCTAGGACATTATATCCCTAGCACAGTCAATATGCGGGGCAGCTTATTTATCTTTACAGAATCTTTACATACATTAAGATTAGTGGCTTCCTTCAGTTTTATCTTTCCTGGATTATCAAATTCCAAATCTACCCTCATCAGTTTATAGCATCTTTGCACTGAGGGTAGGAAGGCTCTAGAGAGTGGTCTGGACAGGCTGGATCCGTGGGTTGAGGCCAACGGGATGAGGTTCAACAAGGCCAAGTGCTGGGTCCTGCATTTGGGTAACAACAACCCCATGCAGCACTACAGGCTTGGGAAAGAATGGCTGGAGCTGCCTGACAGAAAAGGACCTGGGGGTGTTGGTTGACTGTCGGCTGAACGTGAGCCAGCAGTGTGCCCCGGTGGCCAAGGCGGCCAACAGCATCCTGGCCTGTATCAGAAACAGTATGGCCAGCAGTCCTAGGGAAGTGATTGTCCCCCCATACTCAGCTCTGGTGAGGCCGTACCTCAAATACTGTGTCTAGTTTAGGGCTCCTCACTACAGGAGGGATATTGAGGTGCTGGAGCGTGTCCAGAGAAGGGCAGTGAAGCTGGTGAGGGGTCTAGAGAGCAAATCGTATGAGGAGAGGCTGAGGGAGCTGGGGTTGTTCTCAGCCTGGAGAAAAGGAAGCTGAGAGGAGACCTTCTCACTCTCTACAACTACCTGAAAGGAGGGTGCAGAGAGGTGGGGGTCGGTCTCTTCTCCCAAGTCACAGGCGATAGGACAAGAGGAAACGGCCTCAAGTTGCACCAGGGGAGGTTCAGATTGGATATTAGGAAAAATTTCTTCACTGAAAGGGTTGTAAAGCATTGGAACAGGCTGCCCAGGGAAATGGTTGAGTCACCATCCCTGGAGGTATTCAAAAGACCTTTAGATGTGGCACTGAGGGACATGGTTTAGTAGTAACTTGGCAGTGCTAGGTTAATGGTTGGACTCAATGATCTTAAAGGTCTTTTCCAACCTAAGGTATTCTATGATTCTATTGTTGGCTCTATGCAAAATAATTTTCATGGTCACTGCCTGATCTGCAATATAGAAAAATGCCCACTCCCAAACCATCATATCATCATGGTTCAGCAGAGGCAAATAGATTTTTCCACTTCCTCCTGCTGAGCTGCAGAATTTTCAGAGTACTGAAAGAGGCTGACACATGCAGGTAATGGGAAATTACCAAAAATTCAATTACCACTGTGTACCACAGCACTTTTTAGACCTGCTGGCTAAGCACCTTACCAGCAGCGAGGATGAAATATGTCTGATGACATGATTCATTGACATTACACTGGGTTTTGGATATATTCATCAAATGTCAGTTTATAAGGATAATATTCATAAGTACAGACCTTCTTCATGATGACTTCCCCTTTCTTAATTAGTTTCTTCTGTTTTGTCCCAGAACTACTGAGCTGAGTCTTCTGTAATTAGCAAGAAGAACAGTACGTGTATGGGGTTTACTCTCCTAAACATTACCTAAGCTACACCATAAATTTTATTACAATGGAACAGCAAACATCAGACATTGCACTGTTTGAAAAAAAAAAAAAAGCAATTTTGGAAAAGAAAACAAACAAGATCTAAGAGAACAATATTCTATAGATTATGAAAATGTGTTTGACTGTACAAACCCAGCTGAAAGCTATCAAGCACTGCCAACATACCCAAACCAATTACTGATAAAGCTACTATGAAGTATGGATTAGTAAGAACTTGGAGAAACCATCTTGGCATGAAAGCTCTCCTCACTCTTTCTCTTTCAAAGCTTGCCAAGGAAATGAACCCAGAGAGATGTAATTAAAGGCAACAGAAAAAAATCTTCTAGGAAAAAAACCAACCATCCAACCAAACAAGAAGCCATATTTAAATCTGTTTTGTCAAACTTTTTACAAAGTCATTTTTTCCTCCTCTCTCCTTCAGACTGGTCTCACAGATAAACAGCTGAAATTAATGTAGCAATATCAGTGGTTTTTCAGACTTTTATTTCATTTCAGGTCCAAAAGACAAAAGGGTTCACAAGAGTTTCTGCACCAAAGGATACTCATTTGCCAGTCTGCATCCTTAATAAAGAGCCTTAGGAATCTCTGTAACAATTTTTGTGCATTTAAAAAGCATGGAAAATATAATTCTGCACTAGCAGGTGACCATAGAGGGGACCTTAAAACCTCTGGATATTAGAAATCCAGATGCTCCTCTGGCCAGATGTAAGTGTAGTAGATGATGTCTTATTATTTGCTAAGGATTTGCCAAGTATCTTGGAGCATTTGAAACATTAAGACCCTGGACTACTGTAACAGCCTTTCAACCTAGCAATATATGATTTACTCACTGATAAATTCTTATGTGAACCATAGTAGAGCAAAAGGAGAGAGTAATCATAATGTTCTGGTGATCAAATTTGCTCCCTTTTTTATCTACAAATACAGACAAGCTGTAGAAATATCTACAAATCTGTACAAAACTTCCAGGACTGTTGTACTGTATAAGCTGTTGGTCCTGAAAGATGTCCGCTTTGGTAGAACTACAGTTGGATAGTCAAAATGCATTAATATATAATTCTTTAATCTTCATTTTCTACAAGAAGGGGTGAGTAGAAGTTGCCAAGAAACAATTATAGCTCCTCATGTCTTTTATTAAAAAGTATACTACGTATGTCATGTATCAAGGTGATACCCCACTGAAATTGCACGGCTGAAGCTTTCCACTCACCACCTGACAAGCCTTTTCTGGTACATATCAGTACATCAGTGACTCATTCTGTACAAACCACTATCTTGGCTAGTGGGACCAAATTATGTCCATTTCAAATGGCTCAGAACTGATGGTTTTCATTTACTGAGATGGAGAAACTCAATTTATATTGTCATACTGCATTGAATTTGCGTTGAAATGAGGGAAGCAAATTTTCTCTTTCAGAAGACACAGAAAAAATCAGGTTTCTGGGTGGCTGAGGTTGCAACAAGTCATTCTGTCTGCGAGACTTGCCTGGAACATCAGACTTAACAGCTAGGAGTTGATCAATAAGGGCAGAAGGGAAGCAAGAAGCAGGCAACAATAGTAAAAATGTGGTTTCCATGCCAATAGGACAAGCTGAGAGTGAAAAAGGAGAAGGTTAAGCCAGAGGAAGAGCAGATTTGGTACCTGTGATTTCTTTAACTGCTTCTGTTAGTGTATAAAGGCCTGATTGCCTAATTTCTCACATCCTTGAATAGCACAATAGTATTAAAAGACATGCCGGAAAATACAACAAATGACTTAAAATGCTGCCAACAATCAAGTCAATATGCCCTTCATGTCACTTGGTCCTCGCTTCCCAGCAATCCCCAAACATTGAAAACCTATGGACCCAGCCCCTAGGCTCCTGGCCAGGCATGTTCCTCGCCAGAAGGACGAGCACACCGCTGCGTTCAATACAGCTCAGGGACTCCCAGTGTCTATGCTCAGGAGCAGCTTTTCCATCCAAACTCACTGAGACTTCCGTAACAGCCTTTGCAGGCACTGGTATCAACAATGACAAGAAGAGAGGCTGGTTCACAGGGAGCAGGGAAAGGACAGCTCAGAACCAGGCAGAGACTGGGTTATTGTAATGAAGGGACAGAGTCCTCCATACGATTGCTGGCAGTAAGGTACTGGCTGTAGGACTGCTGTCCTGCCTCACCTGATAACAGACGATATAAGTTTCCTCAGCAGGGGCCATTAGAGCAAGCTTAGTGGACTATTGAACATCAGTGTTAGATACCTCGCCTGCTGTGCGCCTAACGGATAGCAGTCAAAATCTGCTAATTATTACAAACATCTGTCTGTTGAACACTTTAAACACAGCATGGTGCCTCTGGAGCAGATGCAAATTCTGTCTAGAGCAGGCAAATGCAAATAAAGCGCTGGAGAGGATACCTACGGTGAGCAAATGTACTGCTGCTTGGCTGCCTTCTCCTCTAGCAAAAGAGCACACGTGCTTTGCTTTCACTCATGAAAGTTAGATCTTTGCCGTAGGACGGCGGGGGCATCACGCAGAGGCAGCACACATGGATCTAACTGCAGGCATTACATGGAGATGAAAAAGCTAGAAGGCGAGTGACTTTTTCTTCTTTAACAAGCCCACATCCACCGGCAGGTTTTTCCCTCCTGTTTGTTCACTAAGAAAACACAAAGGTGAAAGTACACTGCCCCACATCAACCTGCAGGCTGGTGGCTGAACCCATCTCAAATATTATTGGCAAAAGTGCTGCCCTGATGAACACACTAGAATGTAAATTATGGGCTGGGAGATCAAGTGTACTCTGGATTGGGCAAGAGCTGCTCACTACAGGCAGCTTAGTTCACATCGTGTCACTGTGATCTGGGAGGTCTCTTCAGGCATAAACCGTCATTCTTTTCTGCATTTACAGTCACAGAATCATTTCCAGAATTCTAAATGAATACTGATCCTTTAAAAAAGCAAGGGGAAAAAATACTTAATTATATTTGCCTTCTTAGTACCGTAAACATTTCTTAAGTAGATATGTTTAAAACTCTACAAAGTGAATGCCCAAATGTCACAAGCGAAACTAAATGCAATTGCTTTGTTCTGGTTTTAATACAGTGAATCAGAATAACATTGATTGCCTGCTCTCATTTCAAAACAATTTTGTGATATATCAGCATTACAGTCAAGTAGACATTTCCCAGTAAAGCACTTCTCCAGATGAAAAATGTTTTAATGAGGATAATTTTTTCCAGAGAAATAAATTTATTTTGACTTTGTGTTGTGATGTGGATTTGCTTTTTAATAAAATGTAGAGATCTGATAAAATTAACTTCTTAAATTCAATTTCAATATTTTGATTCAAGCTTTCTTTTAATTTTTTTTGTATTTTTTTTTTTGTAAAAAAAATTGTTAGAAATCAAATCCAAAATTAATAGCTTTGATTAAAATGTATTAACTGCAGCAACCCCCTGCTCTTTTAGAAGAGCATTAGAAGCCCCCTGCATTAGAAGCCCAGTGAGGACTGAAAGTGAAAATTGACATTTTGGCATTTTGCACAAAACAGATTCACACGTGGATGCAATGGAGGAGACAGCATTAGGTAGATAACATTAGCTAAAAGTGGTAGCGCTTTGGTCTTTCTTCAGTGAATACTTCAGACAGCTAATCAAATACTCAAATTTAAGCAAGTGCTTACGTGCTTTGTTGAGCAGAGTGATTTGAGCACATTCTGAAGGTTAATCATGTACTTCACATGCTTTTCTGAATTTATTTGTGTGGGTCTGATCCAAAGCCCTTAAAGTCAATAGGATTTTTTTCTCAGTGAATTTGTGTATCAGATTTTAGAAGCAGCAGCTAATTTTTCTCTTCAAAAATCTTTTTCTCTGTAAAGAATATTTTAAAACAGTCTGGCATGAACTATTAGTATAGTACAAAATATTAGCATAGCAATTATTGTGTTTAAAAAGGAATACAATATCATTCCTTCATATTTTTCATGTTAGGCATCTGTTGGCTTTTTTTAATTAAAATTATCTGCACTCAGAATGTCCATAGAGGATAAAGAGCAATTGAGTCAAAATGATAAGTTATGGAATGTAAATTTTAATTAAAAAAATCACTCTGTTCACAAAACCAGCAAGTAATTTTGTAACGAAATCTATCTGCTATTAAACCAGCCTGTTACGTGTTGGTTCCCTATAGGCCTCAGAAACTTCCCAGAGAGTATCACATGGCCCTTCCTCAAAGTAATGAGTGGCTATTTCAGCAGGGCATGCAGGTACTCAGGGCAGAGAGATGAAGAGCGGCTGCTTCTTGATGTTAATGGTGCTAATGTTAATGACAACGTACTATGCACAAGAAATATGGAGGAGTCAGGTTTCAATTTATGAGACCAGAAAGGTTAGTGTGCCCCATTAATCTGTGACAGGGAGCCGGTGACACTAACAGTAGAAGCGCCCTATGGAGAAGAGTAATAGCACATATTATGGGAACGTGAAAGTCATCTTCAGTCTGAAAAGGATTCTGACGGCAACATTTTGTGATCCATGTTCTTGATACCACATCACTACATCTGACAGACATAATAAATCCTCCTGGTTATTAAGCGAGTACAGGCAGTTAACTATAAGTAGCTGTCATTTACACGGAAAACAAACCTGGTCAACGGGTATCGCAGTGAAATACCTACAGCCATGAGTGCTCCTCAAGCTATCATACCTGGTAAATCCTAGTGTAGAAAGAACACAGGAACTTTACCAGTACCAAACGTTTTATACACTTCAAGATGCTATAGGAAAAAGCCACTTTAATGGACTTTTACAGTGCGGAAACTGCACAGCACATACTCTTAGTGCACTTATGATGATTGACATACGAGCAAGTTTGAGGAATGTTGCCAGGACTACATGATCAACACAAGGACGTAAGAATGAGCTGCTAGAACAGATTCTCTGTGCAGACCTCTTCACCCTGCAGGTGATGTCGTTTTCTCAGGCAGTAGAGTAAAAGTGCTCAATGGCTTTCAGAACACGTTCAAGCAGGCACCTCAGCCTGCTCAGCACTGGTTTGACTCTGTGCTCCCAAAAGGCACTCGTCAAGCTAAATCTGCTCCCATGTAAGTCAACATGGAGAGCTTGGAAAATGCCAGGTACAAGAAAGAAAACTCCTGGAAGTCTAGTTGAGGTAAGAAATCAATCAAAAATGCAGAACAAAATACCTACAAGTGCAGTAGTTACAGTGATACTGTAACACAATTTGTCAGGTTTATATTTGCAGTTGCACGGAGGATGACAAAACTAAGAGAATTCCCAGCTGCAAAAACCACAACTGAATACAGACACAGAGAACAATGCAAGATTTTATGGCTCAGGAATCCCAGAAGCCCTAGGTAATACCATAAGGATAATAAATTGAACAGATTTGAAATCCAGAAAAGGACCCATGTGATGTCTAACCTGTCCTTCAACAGCAGAAGTCATAAAAATTTATCTCATGAAATTTTAAGAATAACAAATGAAATATTCCTGCATTTACACTTTGTACTGCTGCCCACTCAGGAACTTCGGACTTGATATCCAAGTGTCAAATGGATTTTACAGCAAGCAATTCTCAGTCCCTGGAAGGATACAGAAGGTACAGAAGAGAGGCAAAGCACTGTAGGTGTAACCCTAGTCACCTCTTCAGGAGAAAAAAGTTAAAAGGTATTCATATTGAATGGTATATTAAAAAAACACCAAAACCGCCCCCTCCCTGCCAACCCACTGCGAATCATTCTTCAGGAGCCATGAGAACAGGACAAATGCAGAACCTTACAGTGCCAGGCTTCTTTGAAATACTTTTGACAGACACAGTCCAGTTTCCTGCAGGAAAGATTAGAAACTTTTTACCTGTGCTTTCTGGGTGCTCCTGAGCACTTCAGTTCACACACCTGCTTTCTACAGATTTCTTCCCTACCCTCTCAGAGCACCAAGGGCAAAATACTGTCACTCATCAGCACCGCTGAATCTGAGTATTAGCCAGCAGCAGTCAGAGAGCAGCTCAAACCACCACTGTTTTGCCAAATTTCAAATTCTTTGAAATTTCTTATTAGCCATTTGACATGAGTGGATATTTAAAGTGCACTACAACAGTGGTTGTTGGATGTGCAACCTAATACTGCTGCAAAGACCTACATTTAAGGAACATTTAATGAACGTCACCCACAAATTTCTAGCCAGCTGCCCTAATGACTGATAGAAGTTGCCTATGTCCTACTTGAATGAACTCTTATTTTATCTGAGCTCGAGAAGTCTAACTCAGCCGTGTGATAACATGTTTGACTGGTGTCACAGACCTGTCTGTACTAGAGGTTTTTAGAATATATTTCTGCTGTTTTTTCCTTACATACACAAAATAAATGCACAGGAAATAACAGAACTTCACAGAGGTTACAACAGTGTCTTGTTGCTTGCTTGTTCCCTCTCCACCACAACCAAAATTAATGCAATACTAATGAACAATGTAGTAGTATCTCCTTCAAGATTGCATACTCCTCTCATACACAAAAAGAAATTTTGAAGACTATATGCAACATAGACGTGTTGACTTCTGCCAAAGCAGTATCAAATCTCCCCTACAATGGGCACAGTGGACAGCTGTAAAATATGGTATTTGCAACACCTGTAATTTGCTTTTTATTGTGGCATTTTGAGTTGCATTTAATTTAGAACTGAAATACTGCCACGTAGAGATTAGAGCAGCAAAAACTGACAATTTAGCGTGAATTGTAAATTATTGTTTTATGCTAGAAAATAAAAGTTGTTCTTCATTAATTGCTTCCTTCAAAACAATGGTTTTATTGTGCTCAGACACAGATATCATCATGTAGTGAAATAAGGGCCACTCAAAGACGAAAGGCAAAAAGGAAGGAGAAAGAAATGAAAAATTACATTCTTTAATACTTCATAACTTAGGTACATTTAAAAGCCCTAATGTGCAACTCTGATCTCTCAACTCCCTGTCTAGCCATTCCCTCACAGCTGAGGGACGTGAGGACGTGCTCTCAGCTGCCTCTGAAACATCCAATACAGACCAGTTTGAGAGACTATAAGAGAAAGGACAAGTGGACCACAGGTTATATTATACGTTCCTATCTGATTCTGCCTCAAAGGCAGATAAGCTGCAATCATAGCTACATTTCAGTGAACTTGTGGTGGGAAGGAAAAATCATTTCAGCACCAGAAAATCCAGAACCGCTCCACAGATACTAATTCAAAACTGTCGCCTGCCCAGATGAATGCTTAGGAGAAATAAAATTAAGCTCTGAGCTTGCAGGTAATCACATTACACATTACCAGAAAGCTGTTGCTTGCTTGGATTTCATTCAAACACACAAGCTTCACTCTCATGATTTATGGAACTGCAGAAATCTCTACTGATTTTTTTTCCCCCTCTTAGCTCTCCAGTTTAAATATAACACAGTAAGTTAAGCTGAAAAACTGGGAAGGCAATTTACTTTGCTAATATGAAACCAAAGAAAAAAAATCAATTTTTTTTTTTGTGCCTTAGAAGAAAAAAGAAAATCGAACTGTTCTTCTATCTTAAATGCTAACTGAAACCATCCCTTCCAGGTAGAAACTATCAGTAAAATGAGCATAAGTTTCTCATCTGACTTTGGCAAAGCAGAATCATTGTCATTCCTGGCAGAAATCACAAAACGCAGAAGCACAAAGCTATTATACGAAAAGTCTAACGTGTCAGACTGTTTTATTGAATAAGTAAAGCCCACCAAAAGTAATTGCTGCAAAGACAAAAGTAGCCAGTTATGGGGAAGAAAACTTAATTAATTTCCTAGGCAAGTTCCTCCTGCCTCACCCATAAGGGATTTGCCCTACAAGGCACCCTGGCACTGTAAAAGCGGAGCAAAGGGTTACCAGAACAAATGCAAGTATTTCACCAGTGCTTACTGTAAACTTCAGAGCAGCACAAGGCATCCTGGCACCAAGATACTTACTGAGTCCCTACACAACCACAACTTGGAAAGGTCATTCGTTTATCTAAGAATCAAAAACTGGGGCCATAAATTACCTCTTGGTTTTTATCTGCTAAGTGAAATTTAGTTGTGACTAGACACAACGCTACATAACCATCAGATACGCCAAAGTGCCCTAGGGCCTCGGGTACATTATACGCTTGCCGTTGCCATGGAAATAATGATTCTGATTTAAGAAGTGATAGGCAGCAACCTGTCACGGTGTCATTCTTGAACGTCCCAAGGGAACCTTGGCAATGAACGCTAGGCTGAAACGCCTCATTGCGATTCCTGTGAAACCCCTATCTCCAGGAAGACTTTGCTGGTATTTTAAGGCCCCGGCACAGAATTCTGATGCAATCATGACACCTGTTTTCTGGTGCTTTTTGTACTATCATTCTGTGCAGTTTACTGCAGGATTTACTACCATTTTTGACTGGAAAACAAAACTTGCATTATACACTGGATAAAACCTGTAACCCTGGGCCTGGAAGGTGCAGCCACAGAACAGACCTCCTTAGAACAGAGATGGTTGATCCCTGCTTTGAAGTGTAAAATGCTGCTCAGCAGTGACCATATAGTCAAGACGAGAGACTCCACAGTTCCACAAAACTGGAAACAGAGTGATTGTGGTAGGATTCTTCTGTTTGTCATGTTTTCAGATGTTCATTTTTCATAGTGCAGAATTTTGCCTTTCTGCATTCAAATGTGAAATTGTGAACGTTATGGGCTTTGCCACAGTAAAAGAATGCAACTTCACCAACTCTCAAAGGTTTGTCCAATTGCGTATGAAAAAGTTTCGCTTACTCTAAAGACAGTGCATGTTGCATGCAAGCCCTATTTTTGAATGCATCGTTCCCAGTTCTTGAAAATATTTTATTTATCATTTTCATATTATCATCCCCTTGATCCTTGCCAGAAGCTAAAGGAGCTTCCCAATTGTTTCTGCCATTAAACATTTCACCTCATGCAAGGCTCACTACAAGAACTGCTGACCATGCTACCCAGAGAGTCAAAAAACTCCCCATTCAGGAGCAACACCATTTATTGACAGTCCAGAATCTGTGCTCTAGGGGCTATTCTCCCTTTCAAGCATATGGTGTGTTACATGTAAAAATTCCAGTCCTTATCAGCTGAAGGCATAAGCAAAATCTGTTCCTGTAATATCCCTAATAAAGGCTTCATTTCTAACTCCTTGAAAAATGAGTAAAATACTATGAATCGTTATGCTTTTCAGCCTATTTGATTTCTCTTTCACTGGAATCTATTCATCAGTTTTGCTGATGCTATTGTAGCTGAAATCACATCAACACTTTCCAGGAATTCATTAGATAATGCCAGGCCAGATTCTCAGCTAAAGAAAAATATGCCCTCATATTTCTGCTTCATTCTATTTTACAAAAGATTGCTTTAATGACACAGGAAAGGACAGACACACGCATAAACCATTTTTCCAGGCTCAGACCACCAATATGCAGCTTCCACTTACTTCCCCTGAGAGGCAAAGGTACCCAGCAACTCACAGGACAAGCCTTTCATCCTGAGCTTAGTGGCTTTCTTTGTACCAGCAACTCTGTTTGGCCTTCCTTCAGCCAGCATCTCATCTCTGACGGGAGGCCACATTCCATCACCTAAGCAACATTTTCTTTACAACTTTCAGAGTCTTTCAAAAAGAGGTTTGATGTTAAGGTTTCCAATGCAGTATTAACCCAGTTGGCCAGTTCCTCTATCTTTATTCACTGGATGTTTCTTGAAAGAAATCCTCAACTGCTGTAAAACCGCAGAATACCCTGACTACAATGGAACTTTGCCATTTAGTATCCACTGAAGATTTGACCTGTCTGGAAAGGATAAATTTTAAATCAACTTGAGGGGAAAAAAAAAAGAAATCACTGGTGAAGTATTTCTCCTTTTCTCCAACCTCATGCACTCTGGAGGAAAAACCTTTAAGTACAGAACTGTAGCACGCTGTTAAAATATCTTATCTGTCCAGCAATTCAATAGCCTGTAAAATTACCAGGGCTTGTTCAGAAAGTAAACAGAAGAAAATACCGAAAGCACAATTCCAGCCAGATTTTCCCACTACTCCAGTACTTTCCAATTAACATCCAATCTGCTGTTTACGTGCACAGAAGACAGAAGTTCATTTCATGCGCTTATCTCAAATAATAGCCTCAATGGCAGAGTACAATGGTATTTGATTCTAGTGCTTTCATCTTCGGTGGTTCATTGTCCCCTCTGCCAAGAACACAATTTGGCTCAACCCACTTAGTTGAGGAAAAAGAAAAAAAAAACCCCACCTGCTGGTGTGCTCTATAGCAAGCACTATTTTGTGTTGATATCAAGGACGTTTAAAGTCATGTTTATTTTTAATCATAATAAAAAATTGCCTTCATTTTTCATTTAACTTTTCTTTGGTGCGTGCACGAAATTTTGATTCACTTTCCTTGCACTCTTGTGGCATCTTTCCAAAACGCACAGGGTTTAAGGGCTTTGCACTCAACTATTTATTTGCTGAAATATAAGCAGAGGAGAGGACAATGCAATATTATTCCAACCTGGGAACAAAGAGGGAACTAAACAGTGAAGCAAAACATCACTATTTACCTTCTAATCCACTGCCCTTCCAACCCCAGGCAAGGAAACATGCTCGCCCCAGCTCCTTAAGAGCACAGCCTGCTTTCCCCAGGACATGGTTCCAGCTGCTCTGGCCTATGTGTTAGAAAAGGAAGAACCATGGTTTTCTCCAGGGGATGCAGAACAGCCATCACACAGAGACAGAAAGGATGCAATACTACCATTTTTTCCCCCTCCTACTGCAAATAGGCTCACTAAAATCAATGAGGATAGCCACGAACTGAGCTACCAGTGAAGATGAGTAAGAGACAGAAACCAACTTTATTCGTTTTATTTCATCTTTTGGAATCAAAGTGCCATTTTGATGATTGCTACCATGCACTACAAGTCACTTGTTTCAGTAGAGCATATTTTCTTTGCAAATGGCACGCTGCTCCTTTTTGCGTGACTTGGTACTTTGCCCTTTCTACCCTGTGGCTTTTATTGTATGGTGCCAGGTAGTTCAGACCAACAGGGCTGAGGGACTTCTGGCCAGATTGTGGTTTTATGCACCATTTCTACAGCAAGCAACTGTGGTCTGCACTACTCTTCCCATACCAGCATTACATTCCTTCCTCACAGTGTCAGACACCCCATCTCTGCCCCAAAGAGGGTGTTTCACGCTCTGGTCAGGGACTGTGAACCATAATACTCATAAGGGCAGTAAAAGAGAAAACAGAGTCAAAGATGCATTAGAGATGCAGGCAGTCGAACACGTAAACTCCCAGCAGGAGCACAAGAATCTCTATTGCCAGATTCCAGGAGCAGCTTCCTCAGAAATGGTCATTCCTTTAGAACTAGAATAGGCACCCTTTTCTTATCACAGCAACTTTTGAACTCAATTAAAACCCTCAATTATCATCTCTTAAGACAACAGTAAATTCCTAATATAGAAGCTTCTGAGCTCACTTTGATTCCTAAACTAGAACAAGCACACAATATACACAGCTCTGAGGTAATAGGTGCTCTGATCACTAATGCCAAACCTAACACAATCTTTCCACCAGACTGCAGTCTTTGAAGAAGGCTTTTAAAATCTCTTCAAATACGTTCAAAAAGATAACAGCACTCTCCACTTTAACCCTCCAAAAAGTCAGTGGCCTAACCTGCTACGCTCCCTTCCACAGCACATTTTTAAGATGAGACCCAGTCCTCTACGCAGACCTACCAGGCACTGCTTGCAGTAAACCGTTCCTTTTAATGAGGTTAGGCAGCATTGAAAAGACCGAGCCATAAAAAAAAATTAAGTGTACCATCTGTATAGTATCACACAATCCCACGTGGAGGCAAAAATTCATAAAGAACTCTGGGGAAAAAAAAAAGGCATTACCTTGAAAAATTGGCAGCTCTACTGCAGTGTCCCGGTCTTCTATGTCTTTTAACCCATCATTGGACAACTATAAACTTGGTTTTTGCTGATACTACGTATGATATGAATCTTAAAGTAAGAGAGCTTAAAACAGTATTTAAGACTGGTGGTAGGGAATAAAATGTACTGACTAAAGGTATAAAAGAATTGAGTTGTTTTTTGACTAATTTATAATACTTAAGACCATTTTTATCCTTTCTTCAGAGTGAAAAACATTACGTGATTAAGAACATTTTGAAAAAGAAGAAAGATTGTAAATTCCGACTATAAAATCCCTTTTGTTGAGCCCCCTCATAAATAAATGTAAGGTAAACATTTGATTTTATTTTTATTAATCTCTACTTTTTAAAAATAAAATAATAAAACATAAAGCAATTTGCTTAAATTATTGACACAGACGCTCCAGGTTATAAGAGAAAGACCAAGTGAAAAAACTCAGCACTGACAATGTAGTCACTGGATTCTTTCCTGAAAGAAAAACATTTGTAGAGTATCTGTCTGAAGATTTCAATTCATCATGCAAATGCAAGGATTGTTATATACGATACATGGTATTTTTTAGTCTCTGGTGTGCATACTGACAAGATAGTTTGAGAGTTGATATAAAATGTATTTTAATTCTATGAACTCTGGCAGCCCACTGAATTATTTATATGATGTCATTTACTTACTACATTTGAGTTTGACAAGTCCAGATTTAGTATCACGCATAAACCTTCCGTTTTGATACTATACTAACATCATGGCTTTGCTACACTTCTAAGAACTCCAAATGGAATAAACGTGCTTCAGCTTTGGATTTGCAAAGCAGAAGGAGTTGCTGCAGCCCCATGGTATTCCACTTCTCTTTAGTTTACTGAAAAGCATGCACATGCACACTTTTTTTTTTTTTTTTTTAAAATCGCAGTTGGTAAAAGCCTGGCACAAATCACAACTTGCACCATTCCCTGATCTTCAGGAGGATTTCTTTGTTCTGATTTTTCACACACCTAATGTTTGGGAGACTCTGAAGTGTCCTGCTCTGGGTTGCAGTTGTTCAGCCACTGCATCCAGGTGATTTGGACAAAGTTCCAGCCCTCACCTTCGTTGGGCCAAATTAGAAAAAACCCACACAATCTTCATCATTTCTTTAGGGAGGATAGTCTACTGAAATGGAACTGATATTCCTCTGACACACAGCAGCTGAGCAAAACGCCAAAGGACTCTAGCCCTGACTTTAAATTGTGATTGCAGTCTCAAACATAGCATGCATCTGGGAAAAAGAATACTCATAAACCATTACATTTAATGCTCAGCCTAACATAGACTTGAAAATAATGTGTTAACACCAGAATGTCAAGGTATCTGCTACTCCTGTGCTAAAAATGGTTTCACTATTACAGACGAAGCAGCTCAGTATTTCCAGCATTGTTGCAGGTTTAAAAAACCTCATTCATCATCTAGCCAGGCTTAATTGGTACCAGCATAGATAAACAATTTGTAAATTTGGGCTCTAATTCAAAGAAAGCAAACATAGAGATGCTAATTTTAAACATATTTTTAAGTGCAATTCTGAAGTGCCTTTATTCTCATAGCAATATCGAAGGACATCCCGCCAACCTTGGCTCTAAATTACTCTATTAAATGCAAGCACATATATATTACCAACGTGTCACTCAGCCAGATTTTGTGAATTATCACAAAAGAGGAAAAGGAGGTCCACAAGGGCTCACTAAACACTGAAAATAATTTAATTTAATCCCATGAGCAACACAGATGATTTCCCAAATGCAGGACTAAACACAGACCAGGTTCAAAATCAAAGTTAAACAAAGTAATTATTAATCACGTTTCCAGCTCAACTTCATGACACCACTGGCCTCCAATGTTTTTTTTTATACAGTCTGTATTGTCTTATTTCCCTTTTCTGATGAGAGGGCACACGTAACTAACCAACAATAGAGAGAATTTCATATGACCTTTTCAGACCAAGTCCATCATTCAAAGAACCTACAATCAAACAGAATTCAGAAATACTAAAATAATACCTCTTGCACTGGGCTACCACTATCCATAATTCTGAATAATTTGATTTTGTAAATCTTGTAATATTCATTATCCATTCACTTCATTTATCCACCTAATCTGTTTATTTTTAAGGTGTGTTTTCACTGTGGAGCTAATTATCACTGGGCTCTGAGAACTTGGATTAGTTTAGCTGATACATGTACAGCCACACAGAAAAGTGAGATGAGAGCACCAGCGCTGGAACAAACAGCCCGTATCCTACCTGCAAAAAGGCATGAAAGGAGTAACCAAGGTCTAGTGCCCACCTGCAGCCTTATCAGTTCTCCTGGACTTAAAGATCAAAATAATTTAAGAAAGTGTTGCAAAATTTGTGTATAGACAGGAACAACAACTGCTGAAGAGCCTAAATTAATTTTGCAGAGACAACACATGGTTCATAAATATCTCATCTTAAAAGCTATATCACATGTAGTTGCATTTGTTGGGTAATAATTAGAACACAATTCAATAGGGCACCAAAGGAATCTCTGTAATTTTACTTATGATCGAAACTTGGAGGATTTTTTTCCCTCTGTAAGAGATGTTAAGGCTATTTATCATCCTGGTAGCAATATGGTAGTTTTCTACAGGTATATGTGGAACTAAACTGAACTTGTGTTTTCTAGGTATGACTTTAAAATTAATCTATTCAGATTTGGGTTTATTTCTATCAACAATTTTCAGACATCAAATCCATCACTGCTTTCCTGAATGAGCTAAAAATCTAAATGCACTCACAGTGGGAAGTACTATTTAATTCATAAGAAGCACTAGTATGTAACAGTATCAAGATCCGAAAAGAGCATACGTACATGAACCTCACCCTAAATGCAGTCACGTTTTTACAGCCTGAATTTCTACCAGGTTTTCTTTCTTCTTCCATTTTATTTTTTGAAATCATGCTCTGAATTAGCTCTTTCATTTATCTTTTCTGTTGCAAACAAAGGAATTGAATTTACATCACAGAGTTGTTGTGAAAACACTTCTCTCTTCTCAGGTTTAGAACATATGGCTCAGTAAGTGCTGGAGTGACCTGAATCTGACTTAATATATGCATGGAGCTTATACTTTCAAACCCAAATATTTGCTACAGTTTGCTACAAAACTGTTCTAAACTAATAGAAATACATTCTCAGCAACAGAGGTTTGGCTTAAAATAGACACAAATAGGTCCAATCCAGAAATGGTGACTAAAGGATAATGTGCAGAAATTTTGGTGTATTATGTATTACCACTGCTTTAATCTACCTTTCATTTATTTTTTTATTTAGTTTCTCTGTTACTGCTTAAAAATCAAGAATCCATTTTTGGCATAACATATCTTTAAAGACTTAGAATTCAATTAAAACTCTTAGAAATCAAATCAGTTCAGATCTCCATGTAATAGCGAAAGGTTGATGGAGCAAGTGATATCCATATCAGCACCAGCTCTGCTTCTCAGCTGCTGTGAAGAAAAGCTTCACCCCATTTCCTACACTTCTGGGGTTGAAAGAGCAGCATTGTTTCACATTTAAGTATGTAGGACATGACAACCAGTCCAAAGTAGCTAAGTTCACACTTCAAAAATTCCCTCACCAAGCTCTCACTACATTCCTTAGGTTATCCTTAACTGGTTTTCCCAGAAGTATGCCGCTTAAAGAAAAAATTGTTTTCAAGTCTGAAAGGATGTAGGCTTGATACTTGCTTCCTCAAGCAGATGCATCAAGATCTTCCCATCTAGGCAGTCCATGCTTAGAGTACATTGAAGCTTCTCCAAGGTTTAAATGCACAGTTTCATTAAAATACATGCCACCAACATGACACTGAACAAAATAATATGCTATTAAGTTGCGTTTCTTTCTACAATGACTTAATCCTTTGATGGACATCAATTTTTAATTTGCCAGTGGTTACACTGTAAATAAACAGAATGAAGCTGAAAGACACGTCAAAAGAAAGGAAACCTTGTAAACAAAGAACAAATGTGGATGCGTCTTTGGGGACAAGAGATCTCTGTGGTACTACTTATGGTCGGGAAGGGAGTACTGAACTAAAGACTGAAAAGTTATTTGTTAAACAAGGTTATGTTTTTCAGCATCCGCAAGTACACAGGTCTTTAGCATAAACATTTCTAAAAGTTTAGAGTTATCAGGAATAAATAAAGAGGCATGTGAAAAGCTGATACTTTTTTTTTGCATCCCACAGACTTACAAAACACACCATTGATTTTAGAAAGTTAAGTACACACATACATTTCTTCCAAATGACTGTTTTTAAGCCAAGCCTTTTCAGGACATTATATCAATCCTTGAAACCAGAGGTTTACAATGAAAACTCTATCAGACTCTTAACTAAAGCACTGTGATTGGTGCAGCTACAAGGAAGAAATTTTATCTACTCTATATTCATCTCAGAATGAAATAACCATCTCTCAGAAAATCCATGTAGAAAAGGTTGTAAAAATAAATTCTGTGAAAAGAATTCCGAAGGGTGGAATGAAGAATTAAAGATAAAATTAAGGGATTCCTGTAAGATATAGTTTCTGTAGGAAAGATCAACGTGCTGAAGGTCTTACCTCTATCTGTGCAACAGGGCGTATCGCTTGCGCTTCTTGCTCTTGGATCCAACACCACCAGTGCAGCCAGCAGTTTTATTCGGGATCATCTGTGAATGAATCAAAAGCAAAGATGTTTTGAAGGAGCTGTGTGGGCTAAAAGATGCTGTACAGGTTATACAAAGCAATGGAATGAAGGACATGCAAAGGGCTGGGCCCTGGCTTTCCCTGCCTTCCCTCCTAAGTATCTCTGAGGGCAGGCTCAGTGAGGTGTACCTGCTGTATGTTTCTAGAGATGCAGGTGACCAGGGAAGGTTGAGATCCCTGCTCTAACATGTAGGATACACACCCTTTGTGTCTCCTTAAGGACACCACACTCCTCTCATCCTGCGATCCACATTTCACTTGACTTCAAGGTGAGCAAAGCCAACATGCTAATCAGGCAGCCAGAAAGAGCCGTGAACAGCTTCTGCAGGACAGTGAGGTGAGTTGTTCCATGGTGCAGTCAAAGCAGCAGCAGAACTTGTTTGAACTTGTGGCCACAAACACACAATGGAGAAGGGAGGACTGGGACTACCCCCTCAGGCTGCACAACCCACTGTGTCAAGCTTTGCTGTAGCACCTGAGTGCACCCAGAAGGACTTGCAGAAGATGTGAACTGGTGACAACCCAGATAACATACATACACTGCAGCAAGAAGTGGCAGACTCGCTCCTTAATGCAAAACTACTAACCGAGCTTTGACAGGGACCGTGGCAACGAGAGAGATGCATCATCTACAAATTAGGGCTGCTGTTAAGGCAGCAGGAATCTACAATTAACAGGGGGCTGTTTTGTAGACCCAGTCCTGATATTACAGAGAAATGTTGGGACCTGGAGAAACTGCCTATCAAAGATGGGCAAAATTAGACGGGATGAACTGTAGAATCAAGCAAAAAAAAAACCAAAGGGGCAGCCATGCCTTCCAAAATGAACCAGAAAAGCCATGAGATTCTCTGAAAACATGGGCAGCCCCTCCACGCAGTCTCCATTTAATTTTGCTAGCAGCAGAGATTACTAACAGAGCTGGGTTAGTTATGGTTGGAACCGGTTGGAGGGAACGAGGCAAGCAGGGGAAGCAGAAGCCTGAATGGTTTCTGGTAGGAAATCAAGAGCCAGGAAAACATGGGTATAAATCACAGGCATAACCACAGTCTTGGACAGGCACAACGATGTCTGAGATGGGCCTGCTGGTCCCTTGTCACTGCCGGTACACAGAAGCTTCCCTTAGACTACCTGTCAGTTGCAAACTGGCTACCAGCAAAGTTGTCTTGCAAATTCTTTACTGCTTTCAATATTAACATATTAATGGTCTACTGCAGAGTTTGTGGCCATTTCTCCAGGCTGTGGGTGCCGTAGCTTGTTTCTTTATTAAAGAAGCTGTAAAAACTGTTTGGAGATGTAATCAAAGTGAAGCAGGCTCCCTGTCCAGTTTGTCACTAGCGTGATTTCCTCTCCTCTGCGCTGGTATTTATTTTAGCAACATGGTTCAGCTTGCTACCAGATTTTGCAACCTAATGCTGAGACAGCCGAAAAGGTCAATTAGAAAAACATATCCTAATATCAAGTTCCATTCCATAAAATCACTCATTCATAAAACAGCGTGAAAGAGGATGATCGTTATTATAAATTGTGCATTCAGCTAATTGTGAATTCCCAGTTGTCAGCTACATTTGTAGCTTTGCCAAAAGATTTGCGTAGGAAGAGCTGTAGAGGTGCCAGAAGGCAACATACTGCTTGGAGCACAAACTCCTTCTCGCCCTTCCTGTTTGGTGGACAAGTCCTTGTTTGCCATGGCGTACAGCTCAAAAACCCCTGTTAGAGGAAATCTCTGCTCTGCTGCAGCACACAGTCCTCTATCACCCACCTCTAACTGGTGAGACTATCCAGATCAGTTGAGTCATTGCAATATCAATTTGAGGACATCTGATTCTCTAGCAGCTTTGAGACAGGATGTTCTTTCAAGTAGTGTAACCACCTACTTGTAGCTCCCGTTTTAGAATTTTCCTTTTTAAAGCACTTAATAAAGCCCAGCACCCCAAACTCTTCCAAAGACTTGTGGATGGAAGCTAAAATCAAAACTGCCAATCCTTCAGACTTTTGTACCTGTTACTTCCTGATAACTACCCTGAGTTCAATTGTATTTGCCTTCAAAAAATAACACCAACATGACAAAGAGTGTAACACAATTCAAAAAGACCTGGACGTAGAAGAAAAGTGAGTGATCAGAAAGAACTGGGAATTTCAGAGTAATGTGAGAGACTGTCCATGCCAACTGTGAGGGTCATACAAGGTGTACAAGTCAGAGACTCCTCCACTCTGGAAAGCAGCTCTTGGTAAGTCAGAGCTTCAACAAGCACAGACAATTTTTTTCTTTCTAGATTACTACTTAACTTCTGTACCCAAGGAAAATAAATACCTAGCACAAATGCAGACTTTGAAGAGGATGTAATTAAGCAGCCCAAGCCATGCCACTGTTGTCACTGTAAGAAAGGGGAGGGATCAGGCCTCAAGGGGAGCCCTGTCCTGTGAAGTGGCCTTTGTGGGAGTAGGTCTGAGCTCGGGAGATCCAGGGGAAAACAGACTCATTAGACAGAAGTTAGAATAGATTCTCTACATAAAAAAATGGTCTCAAAGTTACACCCGCATTCATTTAATTGTGGTGTGGGTGGTTTGGGTTGTTTTTTTTTTTTAATAGATGGATTGTCTTTCTTCCCAAGATAAATTGTTTGGGATATGAATTTCATTGACTAAGTTAATTAAAAGTTCATATAATCATAGAATAAGGTAATTCTGGCTGCATTTGCACTTTATAAATAGTTGGTAATTTGTCAGCCTTTGTTGTTTGTTGTTTATATTTTCAGTGGAATCCTTATAGATGTTAAAGCTTAAAAATCTCAGAGAATTTTTTTATCAGCCTTTTCACAGAATCTTAAGGGTTTTTGTAGTTCGAAAGACTTAGGGTGTATTTGACAGCTGTCCAACTTACTAACAGAGATTATTAGACTGTGCAGAAAAAACATAAATAAAACTAATTTTTTTTTTTTGGCACAGCCAGAGTTTTTGTGATTGTGAGTCATCATTTACAGACTTTGGGGGAAAATAAAGGATGATGTTCATTCGGGCAGTATCAACAATTAACCTAACACTAAAGTTGCTGAAGGTACTAACAGGATCTGACTTAGAGTCAGCAGGAACAATTTTTGTTCCCCGAAGACTTCCTCATGGTGCAACTTGAATAGCCATATACAGTTATTCAGGTGTGAATTTTAGAGTTTCAAACTATTAACTTGCCTTCTTCCATACATACACAACCCGAGGAGCAGAAAAGAAAGAAATATTGTGCAGCAAACTTCAGGGAAAAAGAAGAAACGACACCTTTAAAGAGCATATGGATGAAAGAATGCATGTGTATACACAGGAAGGGAAGGGAAAGAGGTCTAATGAGTGTTAAGCTCATCACTGCAAAGCTACAGGAAGTTTTTGTTTGTTTATTTTGTTATAGAAGGATTACTTAGTAAAGAGTATATGCCTAGGACTATTCAACTGCATCACTACCTCCCTGGGGGGCTCCTGTTTACTTAGAAGAAACTACACGAATCTCTAGATTTGCACAACACTTGCAGTAGTAAACTTTTTTCACCTTATTGGTATAGGGCTCCAGTTCCAGAACTACTGGACATAGATGTCTCCCTCTCTCCAGATGATGACATTTTTTACTGATCAGCTCACAAAACAGCTGCACAGCTCTCGAGAAGCAAAACACTTCATAGATAGGACTTGATCTTCAGCATTGACGAAATAGCACATGATATCAAACAGACTAATATATTGACACAGTATAGAAAAACAACATTGCTCTTTATGGCCCACAACATCAATACAGGTGCAGACTAAAAGAGTTCTCTTGCAGCTACAGCAAGAGACCTCAGGCGTGAGGCAGGATGATGTCTAACTCCTGCTCTCTTTCATTTACAACTACCTGCTTGCAGCTCACTCGCTTGATCCTCACAGATCAGACAAAACCCCACATCTGTTTGTACAAGTACAGACGAGCTTTTCAGAGCATACATTTTCAGCATGCAGATAGCTCTTGGCATGCTTGTATTTTGCATGCATAATTAGAATCTTCTTTCTTAGCGTTTCGTGCACTCAAAAGTTAGATCATAGAGCAAGGTCAAGTGATGATAGAGCAAGTGAGTCTACCACTGATGGCCACAAGGCACAGGGAACAGTTAGTCCTCCCACTGGTCAGGGTCAGGTTTTTCCCCTAATGAGCCTTGGGCGTTTAACACGTCACTCCCTTCCCTACTACTGTTTCCCCATCGCAGAGGCCACTTCTGAGTTCTCCCTCACCTACCTCTTCACAGGCTCCCACCCACTTCAAACCAAAACTGCCTTCCAGAGCCAGAGTGGGAAATCCCTTTTCTTTAAGAGTCCCTCTACGTTAAACAAGCTCAGCTCTTCTTCTCCTTATTTGAGTATAGATCTTTATAGCCATGTTCCATGAGACAGCCAGACCTTTGGGGAGTTTGGTTGCCAGATTAATTGTGTACCTGACAGCTCTTTCCTATGAGATAACGAGGGGAGGTCTGACCCTCAGCGGAGCCCTTAAAGCAGGCTTTCGTTTTGAAGAAAGACCGTGAGAGAGCAGAGATGGTCCATACTGGCTGCTGCTAACTTCCCAGATCAAGTGTGGACAGAGGCATTAAAGCTTCATCACCAGAACAGAAAAGGTCTTTGCTGCAGCTGAGCAAAGAGATGGGTTTTCTTTGTATGTAGCAAAATCAGCATGGATAAAGGGGTGAAGATTAAAATAAGCGTTCAGTGCAGCCCAACAGTTTTTAGGGAGTTTGACTGGAATAACTTACTCGCAGGAGGCAATTTCCAACATGTTTATATATGTTTAAATAAAAATGAATAGAAAACAGAGTAAAATAAATAAAAAGCAGAGTGCATCAGAATTTCCAGTTCATTGAAGTTTATATTTGATTAAGTGCTTGCTCCCCAACCTTCTAGAGTAGAAAAACTCCAACAACAGGGATTTTTCACCCTGCTTCTCTTAACTGCTGTCCTTAAATATTTGTGGCTCTAGAATTTCTCCATCTCTTCAGAGGATGTATCAGTTCAGCTTCCACATTTTTTCCTCTCTGTTTATGCGCCATAATATTAAAAGCTATATATTAAGCCATATATTAAGCCATATATTATATCATAATATTAAAAAGCCAATCCATGACCTTTCAATAAAAAGTCACACACAACAGGAAATGAGAAAATTTAGTTGAAAGGGCATCATATCCTGCCTCTTGTGCCCCAACAGAAGTTTAGCCACCTCACACCATCCCTAAACAATGTGCCAAACCTGTCCTTGGTAATATCTGCCGATTTTGAGTCCACATTATATATCACTGCTTAAACATATTTATCGTTAAAAACTGCTTTTTCTTCCAATGTCTTTAACTTCTTTCTACACCCAATGGACAATGAAAACAACCTTACTCATCTTTCTGTTAGGTTTCCCCTTAGTCTTTAAACAAGCCAACTTCACTTATTCTTTTCTCATAGAACCTATATTCTTATTTAGATTTAGAAACTACTCTCCTTCATAAATCCCATTAACCCTCTACCAAGTATGTTTAAATCCAACAACACAAAAATTAAGTACATTTTAATCCAGCAACAACCTTTAAATCCAGAACAGCAAAAAGTTTGAGAGTTCAGATAATTGCATTTACTTCCAAAACATGCAAGTAACATGACAGCCCAAATTGCAATATACACATTGAGCACATATTAGAGGACATTGGGACATGCAGACCACAAGCTACTGAGTAGGAAAACTTCCCTGCGCTGTCCTTCCCTGAGCTTCTGGAATTAAAGTGTTTATATTTCCATACCAGATCTCCATTGCTCCAGGACTCAGGCCTGCTCATGTCATTCCAGTCCACAGAAAACTCAGCCTGAGACTATTCAGTGCTCTGCTCCTGGTATTGAGGTAGAAGCCCTGCAAATCAGTTTGTTTTTCTATTCTCCGTAAATCATAACCTGGAAATGACGAGCCATTTCTTCTGAGCGCCAAGAAAAGAGCTTCAGCAGAAAAATTGCTCAATTCAGTCTGTCAAACTGAATTTGAAAGCAGGCTGCCCTGCTGGTGCCTGTTCAGTTTCTAGGAGGCTACATTGTCTGCACATTTTAGTTTTTGTGGCACTTGGGCTTCCTTGCCTTTTCCTATTTCTGCTCCTTCTGAGCCCACCCTGAGAAAATCCATTGAGACACACTAACAGAATGGACCCCTTTATATAGTCACTGCTTTAATAACAACAGAGGATCTCACGAAAAAGGTGAACAGTTATGTCTATGCCTTAACCCTCCACTTCAATTTTTGGAAAAGCCATGAATCTACCTATACACCTGTATGTGTATAGGACTTGGCCTTTTATAAAACCTTTCTCTAGAATATGCTGAAAATTGGTTCCCTGGATGAATAGGATGTGGCTGCAGAAAATCTTTTATTTAATAAATCAGATGGTTAACAGCAGGAAATTCATTTAAAAACAATTTAAAAAAAAATTCTTCTCCCGTCAGAGCAACACAAATCTAATAAAAAGTCTACAGTTACACCAACTTACCTACAAGAAAAAATTACTGTTGTCATACAACATGATGTAGTAGTTATAGAAAATAGTTATAACTGTTTTCTTTTCTATAGTGATGACTGAAGTTAATGTTTGCACTTTGACTCCCAGCTCAACTTGTGTCATATCAAACAGGCAAACTCTTTGGGAACTTCCCTTCCCCAACTATATAAAGCTAGAAATAAACAGTCTAGGTCGAACTGACTGCATGACTCTTTGCAACACTAACACCATGGAGTGAAAAGCAGACATCTCCTTTCAAAGCAGGAGGCAAAGATTGCCACACAGAAGCTAAAGAATTGGCATCAAAATCAATGATGTTTCTGCTGGTTTTAAAGTGCCTTTTTCTGAACCTAGTGAGAACAGTTCTTGCCTCAAGCAAGCAGAGAGTCACACCCCTAGTTTCTCTCTGACTCCTTATAACAGCAGTAGTTCTGCTGCAGTCATTCAAGGGGAGAACACGACAATTACTACAGACAGCATTAGTACTGGACCTTTGAAACGACTGATGCCTAAATGCAGTCCAGAGAACTACCAGCAACTACACTGGTGGCTGTCAACATCTCCAAAGGGAAGAGTACTTACGGGCAAAGGTGGTGTGGTAAAAGGAAAGGTCCAGAGAAAGAGTCATCTAAGGCTACATGGTGTGAATGGAACTGTCCAAGCTGTCATGCTGTGCGTGATTCGTTCAAGACTAAATTTTAACTAAAAAATGGACAAAATAGTCAAAATTTTTGAAACCTTCTGGAAAAACACATCCATAACATTTTCAGACACCTATTTTGGCTACTGAAGACCTGAAAGAGAGAGGAGTGCACAGCACTTACAGCATTAATACATGACAGGAATAACATAACAGCCATCAAACGTACATCAGAGATTTATGGAAATGGAACATTTAAGACAAAGATACTTGGCTGAGAAAATGCAAGACTGGAACAGAGGAATACTTTATTAAAGTAGACTGAATTAGCTATTTCAGATAACCTACAAATAACATTAGTATACATCAAGGACTCCCAGTGAATCCAGTGGATGTTGGGCAAGTTTTGCACTTCAGAAAGGTCACTCTGACATCTAATACTGCACACACACAGGCAGTCAGAGTGCCAAATTTAAGAAAGAATCCAAGGTCTAGAAGAATTGAGTGTATGGCTCCTGAAGCCTCCAGAGTATGCAATGGCATAGTTTCCATAGAAAATAAACCTCCTGCAACAGTATTTTAAACAAGCAAAGAAAGATTAAGAAGAAAGATCTCATCTCACAATACCGGCATCCATCCTCTCATTTTGAAATGTCCGAAATAGAGCACTGAGTTTTCCTCAGTATTTAATGTAAGATGCCTACGTCCAGTGTAGCTTCTTTATAAAATGCCAGTGTACCTTTGACACAGTCTTGAGGGAAGACAGACCCAAGTCTGTTTTCAAAGATCCCACTCCAAGTCATGAATGTATCAGGGTTGTACTCTGATATGAGAAATCACCGCAGCTATGCCAGGCAGCCACGAAAAGCAGATCCTCAAGGTGATCTAAGGACACCAGAGACAGGGAACAAATCCATTATCAGGAAAACACAAAAATGGTTTCATATAATTCTATTTTCCTTATTCCTGCTGGTTGAAAGATCCACGTGTGCCTTTTAGAAGTGCCTTACATAATCTCACCCACAATTCATTACCAGAGTCCTGAGGATATAACCCGACAGGCTGGTACAAAAGAACCTGGCTATCTTAGCCATCATTGTAAGCAGAGTGAAATTTGAAATCCATTTGCTTTTCTTGATGGAAAAAGTACCAGCTTATTCCTACATTGCTTTTAATGCTGAAAGGAGTCATCTGCTCTAGTTGATGAAAGCAGAGAAATCGGCAAGTTTAGGGCCTTGGCAGAAATACTGTGACAAGTGTTTCTGTCAAAACTCAAGTTAGTGATATAATCCATATGAATGGCCTTTGTGGCAAAGCTAATTGGTGTGGTTTCTTTGGAAAGATGGCGCTGTGCAAAGTGTATTCAAAACATTCCCTGCCGGATTTAAACATAGGTGCCTGGTAACCCAAGGTAGCAAGGCAAACCACAGAAGAGACAGGGGAAACCCAGAAAACTCAGTTTTGGAAAAATAAAGCAGGGTCCAGAAAGAGAAAGAACTGCAATGCACAAAGTCACATCTCTACTTCTGTTTCCCTGGGACCAAACACTCTCAGGTGTGCTTCGCCCTACTATGAACTTAATTCCTCAGCTGGGAAGTCTGCTGGCCAAATCCCACACGCTGACAACAGATGTCTTCTTTAAGAAGAGGGAATAACTGTCAGCCTCAAAGGGATAGGTTCATCCATAAGCCACCTTTAAAATTTCTGTTGTTTGCACAAAGGGATTTTTATTCCCCTTAGACACTTGTGACCACAGTCACAGAATCCCACTTCTGTCTTAAGTCACCCTTTGCACAGGGCCAGAGTTTCATGTCTCTGTACAATGACAGGATATTCATCTTCTTGGTGAAGTGTTTTAAGGGCTGATGAAAAGTGAGGTGTAAGAGCTTGGTCTCTCCAACGTTTGTGCACAATTAAGAACTAAAACTGGTGAAGAGCAGAACTGCACAGCACTCTCCCCATCAAGAGGCTCTTCAGCTACACTCTTCACAATACCAAAAAAAAAAGAAAAAAGAAAAAAATTAACCATCTAAAAGCACCTCCCATGGGCATCAGTGCAGAGGTAACCACTGTCATTACAGATGACGTCCCAAAATAATGCAAACTCAAGTTAGTAAATTCTAAAGCTACATACAATATCGAAACAGATTTTCCTTTCTGATATGTTATTCATTAGCATTGTAAACCTTCTGAGGAACACGATTGAGTCTTGGAAATATACTTAATACTACCTTCCTTAAGATGTTATTGGAGGTATAGTTACTGAGGAGGATTGGGGCTGCCTTAGGATCAATTCCTGAAAGCACACCTATTATTACAACAGCCTCTCAATGCCTGGTTACTAACAGGCTGGATGTTCTCATGAGAAAGCACATTGATTAATCATCTTAGAAAAGGCAATGCAATGGAAATTTGATTCCACTCTTCCCCACCCTCAGACTGCAACAGGGAATAATAATTTTCTAAAATGATCCTGCGGTGTGCCATTCTTGAATCTCCATCCATACTTTAGATTATATTTTTTTCTTTTCTTATTTAAGATGGCTGAAAAAACTGATGTTAAGAACATAGACAGTGAAACTGTCTCCGCTGCAAACAGTACTACAACATTTTCTCATTATTTCAATTTGTAGCTTGGTAGGTTGTTACTGTCTTTAGGGATATATTCCAATATAATGCTCTTCATCTCCCAAAACTGGCTAATTCTCCTCATGAAGAAGGGAACTCTTACAGTCTGCTACTCTGAGCAAATGAGGAAAAAAAGGGGTGATGGTAGGGAACAACTTGGCCCTATTGTTTGGCATAATTTTTTCTCCTGAAGAAAATCAGCCCATCTGCCTAAATACTTTGAAATATGTACATATATATTTAGACGTATAGCAAAAATACTGCAGAAGGTGTCCAGATGCCAAGCCTTCCAACAAAAGCATAGTCCCACACAGACAAAGGAGGATTACACGGGGCCATATTTTGTACTATCTTGTATGGGTTCAAACACATGGAGCTACTTTGGTGGGTAGGGCTGAAAACACATCTGATACCTATTGCCTAGATAATGGCTTGGCACTGTCTCAGTCCTCTTCTCTGACAGACTCGTGTTGGACAGAACATCATGGGAGATATTAGAGATGTCATCAAATCTCCCCATCTTCTGTTCATCCTCTCCCTGAATCTCTCAGAAAACTGTGAGATTAATTACCTTTACCAGGCACAAAAATAGGAGTTTAATTTAAAGCATCTTCTCACCTGCAAAGGGATATGTTCTGTCAGATGGAGACTGTATAAGAATAGAGTTGATGGGGTTTAGTAGCTGAATCCACAGCCACAGCAGAATGATATATAGAACAATTTCATAAAAATTTTAAGAAATAAATACAACAGTCAAAACACGCCAAGAGGATCAGCAAAGAGCAACAACCTAGGGAAGCTGTGCCTCGCCTGGGATGTTGACATTGTCACTCAAAATAAGCAACTCGGAGCTACTGTCTTCTGACAGCTCTGCTACAGCAAACAGCAGAGAAGGTGTAACAAATGAACAAAACCATCTTCTTGTACCATCTCCCCATCCACTGAGCGGAAGAAAAAGTAAACTGAGTCAATTGCTGGGGTGAAAGAAACAGCTAGAGGAATTCCACCTCCAGGAAAGAAAAAAGGAAAAAAACAACCCACTGTCTAACTTCATCAACAGTTTCCCACTCAATAATCCCCCTTGGATTGTAGCTCAGCAGCTTTTCCTGTAAATAAATTTCTTGATCTCACCAAATATCCTAGTTTAACTCTTGTTTTTACAAGGATCAGCTGCAATGTTCAAAGTGTTGTGAGTGACGCATGTTGTGCCAAAGATAAAAAAGTTGTGATGCATTAGAATTACAAAGGCTGTGCTCAGTGTGAAGTACTGATCAGTTGGGATCTACTGGCAATCTATCAGTACAGTGTATTTTCTGTCCTGGCAGAAAATTGTAAGAGGTTCTCATGAAAGGATGCAGATTGCCGCTCTCCTGACTGGTAATTGGCATAAGCCATCCAGTGAGGAGCAAAGAACTTGTTCTGCCATAGAATACGGAAGGAACAGAAAGATTCCTTTCCTCCTCTTCCACTGGAAAGGGCTCCCTACCTACTAAAAAGAATGCTGTTTCTATTAGCAATCCGTCACTGGAAAACATGTCAATGATGCACTGTGTTGGCACAAGTTCACTCACACATGCTGAACTAGTGTGGCACACTGTGGTAGTACCAGGACTTTATATCATCACATCACTGAGGAATTTCATAGGGAATGGGAAGGACCTCTTGCAGCTGACATTCTCCCCCCCGAGTTTAAAAAAAAAGAAAAAAAAAGTTATGGAGCAAGTCTCCAAGCCTCTGGTTTTACAGAGAAACTTCTAAATGAGCAGAAAAGGATATTCTGACATCCACCTCCCTCCTAGACACCTCCATCTGAAAATATTAAATGCTGTAGTGTCGCTTAAAGCCCTGGAAAACAGAAAAGAACTTAGTCATTTGAGGGAGATTTGCTTTTCTCCCATGCTAAGAATAAAGGATGCCATTTGTTCTGAAGGTATCAGCCCACAAGGGTATCAAGATCACCCCAAGAGTATCAAGATTTCATAGAATAAACAAAGTCTGCATCAAACAGAAAGAGGCTCTAAAATTTAGAACAAATTACTCCCAAACGTAAAAGAACTCGGATGTGTCATGCTTCTCCCAATTAAACCTTACTGAAATCTATGCATAGTTAAAAATTAAGACAGTTTAGAATTACTGCTATTTTTGTGCCAATTATTTAGAAGTGGACATTACTTCATAGTAGGAACTGATAAAAAGTGTTTTACTGTACAGTATTTCATGTTGAATTGCTTGCTTTTATAATGCAATTTTTTATGGTTTTTAATGGTAATGTGGTCACAGCCCTCTGCTGCACGAAAAGAAGGAGAGACAGAGGAAAGGAGAAAGGAAGAAGGGGACAAAAAGTACTTTATAATAGTTTGATAGAAGATCACAAGCACTAAGTAACTGGAATTCGGACTTCAGTAGCTGGGGAGTACTGAAATGACAGCGTTTAGGAAATCTGAGTACTCCAACTCTGCATTTAAAAAAAGTAGTACGGGTGGATCTTTTGCATTTAGTATTTAAAAGTCCTGCACAAGAATGAGAACTTGGAGGAAAACTGCATCATATCTCCATAAAAAGATACTTAAATGTCACATTATGCACAGCTGTCCTAAGAAGCTGATAAAATCTTTCATATCTTTGAGACACTGCAGAAACTCCCTAGGATTAATATGAAGAACTGACAATGCCCTTCTACTGTGCTGTACTCTGAATTTTTTTGGAGAAAAGTTTAGGGACTTTGAGGCTGCATTGGTAGAACATGTATCTAAGTTTCTAAAAATCTCCCCTTGCACTTGGTACTGCAGAATTATTTGAAAGCAACTGGTGTTTCCTGGTACCTTGTCCACTCCAGTATGTCTTACACTAACATAAAGAGCAGAGACGTTGCTAGTAGAACTGGACTGAGTACACAACCGTGAAAAATTAGCAGTACTGGGTGATCCACTCCTGCTCTGAAACAATCCTGCTCCTGCAGCGTAGCACTGTCCATATTCACAATAGGTTATGTTGAACTCGTGTCAGGTGAAATCCCACAGCAATTCTTTTGTGAGATGTACATACAAAGTACTGCTTGTGTGAGCACTATTAACCCTCTTTCATGCTTGGATCCCTAACCAGAGGCCTGGCTACAGAACAATACAGCAATACAGATGCCAAATAGCTGCCAAGGAGGGGACGGAAAAAAAAAAAAACAAAAATCCAAAAAAGAAGACAGTAAGCCAGAATGCTGTTGCATTTCATCTCTTTTTCCTGTGGATTCCCAAGAGGTAGTTACATACCCACTATGCTTTCAAAAGCAATTGATGCAACTTTAAGTTTTCTGCTCCCACCAGTCCTTTCCAACAGAGAACTGCAGGAGGGTGGGATACTGCTGTACATCAAGATAGAAATCAGTGCATCCAAATTATGGCAATCCTATCCTGACTGACACAAGAATGTAAATCCAGATCCCATGAATGACTGAAATGGACTGACCCCAGGGCACAGCTCCTCATCATTTCTAAATCCTAACTAACGAATAACTAATACAATATGGATTCTGCTGTGGTATCTTGCAACGTATTGTTCGTGTTGCCTGAAATATGGTGAATAGGATTATCTGACTGTTGCTTTCCTGGGTTTCTCACAAAAATGATGTTTCTCAAGAGGCTCTTTCAAATAGTCACATTTCCAATAATGCACAAAAGATGAAGCTGCCACGTTTTTCCCTCAAATGAGTATCAGCATATCTGTGTTACTCCATCAGGCATCAATGATAAGGATGTACGAACAAATTGTTTGAACTGATCCCTCTCCTTACCTCACTTCAATCAGGAGAAAGCAGAGGAGGAGAGAAACAGTTACATTTGCACCCTGTTGCAAAGTCTGTTCTTCACAGTGGCATTCTTGCTTCCACAACAGCAGCCTCTTTTTTCCACCTATCCTGCCAGAAAGTCCTAGAAGATGTCGGTAGTTAAAGGGGGCAAAGCAGGAACCAGAAACTTTACAGGAAGTCACTGGAACACTTGGCTTTGTCCTGAGTCAGAAGGTGGGAAAGGCAAATTTACAATGGGATGGCAGCCAAGCAACAAGAAACTACAAATGAAAACTGAGGAAAAAGGTATTTCAAATTAAATGTCATCTGTTGCAAATATGGCCCCCTGCCACAAGTACCTCCTCTTGGTACCGTAGCTCAAACAGCACAACCACGAAACAGGTAGATTATAGTCCAGGGCCCAAAAGTTTCCGTCCATCTGATGATGGTGGTCCCTGCTTTCCAGCTACTGCTAAGCACTAGAAATAATAACTACACCAAACACTTTTCTCAAAGTAACTTTGCCAATTACTGTACCTTTCACAAGAAGATGAGAGAAATACATGACAGCGCAGGCTACCTGGTCACGTTTAAAGAGTGCCTGCAATAGAGAACCACCCTATTGCTATACACAGTAAAAAAGACTCTTTTCCCTACCAGAAACTTGTACCCCTCATTCACTTTCATATCTTGTTTTACTTCAAAAACTGAGTATTTCCCTATAAGGGGAAACTAGAAAATTAATGAACACAGCACGACCAACTCGTGATCTCTCTAGCTTAACAACAAAGTTACTCTTAATACACCAGCTCCTTTTTGCTGGATGCTAATTGTCTGTCATTCCTTCAAGCAATCATATTCACGTTGTTTACAAGCATCTTCAACAACTGGGCATATGTTTGATTTCTCATTCTGCTATACAGCTAATTTCACTTACCCCTCCTGTTAACTTAAGTCCCTACTGGAAAAAAACTTTAGATAGCATGTACAAACATCCTGAGATTATCATGGAGACTCAAATAACAATCTCTGAACTATATTTCAATGCCTTGAAAAATCCTTACTAATGAGTAACTTCACTATTGTCTGCAATACAGTTCAAGAAGTCACAGGCAGGTTTCAGTGGTAACTCACACAAACCAAATTCTCCCATCAGCTACAACCCCTGACTGCAGCTGCATAGTGAAAAGGCTGACTAGCATTGCCAAAAGGCTTTAATCCGTGACACAGATGATTAACATTCATTATTATGCATGCAAAATTATAATATAAATGTTCAAATAGCTGCAACACAAGCAGATACATACAAATATGACCACAACAGAGGCAAAAGGTATATTTCTGTTTATTTGAGTTTGGCAAATTTATGTGAGGCATACTGATTTTGCAGGATGTTTGTGCAATAGTCTGCTGCAGATTCCACTGCTGATCTCTGATATGTGTAACAAGCCACTATTGCTAAATTTAGGAGCAGGGACTCATATTTCTGTGACATATTTTGTCAATAACCCAGAGAAGAGAAGTATTTATAGCTGTATATTTCAGGCAAGTTCATAATTTAAAACAAAATTACAGAAAAAAACCAGACTAACACTTTATCAATAAGAATACTGTCATTTTTGAGCATGGAAGATAGATACAGGTACGAAGAAAGACATCTTTAGGTATCTGTAGGCACACTGTGCTTCAGTCACAAAAAAAACCCCAGAACCTAAGTACTTGTCCTCAGAACATTTTTTGATGTTATATTCAGGTCGTATTCCACAAGTTATCCAACCTGATGTGGTTCGGAGACCTCCCAGAAGACAATGACATACTGTAAGTGAAAGATTGACAGCACTGGACACATGCATTGGTTACCTATTCCCCTGCAGGAGCTCCCCTGGGAAAGGACATGACTTTCTCCTACTCCAACCAGAAGCAAAATTTGTTATACAATAGTGTCCTGTATTTGAAGGTTAGAGGAGAATACATTTTGACTTATTCAATCAAACTGTGTGAAAGGGAATTTAGGGAAAAGAACGGCTGTGTATGAACATCTATCTTCTGTCACTAACATTTAAAGATGAAGATTTCAGTAAGTACACAAACCATAAATTGCCTGAGGTCCAAATAATCTGCTTCTAAAGTCTAGTTGTGCATGGCAACAGTTGATCCATAAGCAACATTGGTATTCCAGATTTTTTTGTTATTCACAAAATGACATATTGACACAGGCTGCATTCCAGTTCTGATTGTATCTGATCTGGAAGTATATTAGAAACAATTTTAGGTTGTGCTTCTGAAATTTCTATTACTTCTGGTAATAAATCTCATTGTGCTTGTCTTTACTACAACGTCCACACATGACAAATAAAAACAGATTGTTCAGAGAGATTCACCAGCCCTGAGCTTTCACACCTGCTCACCTCTCAGATCCTTAATTTGCTGCACACATTGTAAAGAGCTGTTCTGGATGGGCAGGGATATGGGGGAGAAAGCTGTCAAGCAGCAGCTCTGAACGAGGGAGAAACAATACAGCTACCACAGATGGTGCCCACCTCCACCACCGGCACAGGCAGCTCTCCTGTGTCTGGGTAAGAGAGGAGAGGTACCACCCCAACATACCTGTCACCTACCTAGGAGTAATGGCAATAATCCAAACAAAAGAAAAGCTACAATTCTTACCTTGAAAGCAGACAATGAAGTAAAAAAGGGTCTTTAAACATTGTCACCAACACCTCAAATCATCCAGGACCTCATTAAGGTTTCAGCCTCTAGTTTGGGAACTGTTATCTTAAGGCACTTGAGACAAGGGACGTGCTTGGTGTTTGCTGCTGGTTTGGAAGAGAGGTGCAAGACCACGAGGTCACTCTGCTGAGTGACCACAGCCATCTCTATCCAACCATTAAAGCTGGTGGCACCTACAAGTCCCATGTCACAGTTACCCAGGCTCTATATTGCTCTTGCTATCCTGCTTTGCACCCTCCTTGATTGCAATGGCAATTTCATGTCCATTTCTTTCCACTGCCTGGTTCTCTTCAGATACAGTGTGGTGTCAACCCTGGGTGCACACTGTTCACTGTACTCATAAATGATTTGGAAATGAAGTCAATAATGGTGAAATCTGGTGATAATACAAAGCCATCTGGGATGTTAAAGACCAAATGTTGCAAAAGGACCTCCCAAGACAGAACAAATATGAAAACAATTAGGAAATGAAATGATATGTAATGAAAAGTGAACTTATACACATGACAGAAAACAATCCTAACTTCACATACATGATTAAGGACTCAGAGTCACTACCATCTCTTAGTACCTTTAAGTAATCAGATTAGATTAGGAAAAGGCGAACTCAAAACCAAACAAACCAGGCTTCGCTCCTTGAATGCTCTCAAGCATGGCATTCCCTGATACAGGACACTGCAAATGCCATAAAGCAAAACTATCTGAATATATCAACAGAAAAGCAATCTAATTTGGATTATAAAAACCAGAAATACCATCTCTGGTTCAGGAAGGCCCTGAGCTTGAAACTGCGGGAGGCTGGGAGACTATTCAGTGAAAGTCTGAATAGCACATCATTGCCATGTTTTCACATTATCCTACAGACTTCAGCCACTGGCCAGAGCCAGAGATAAAGCACTGGGTGAGACAGACTTTGGCTCGACCTCCTAAAGCCACTTATACCTTTATGCTGAGTAGTCCTGCTGAACAAACCTAATGCAGTCTTCCTCATCCTTCCCTCCTGTATGTCTCCCCCTCTACCTTTCTGCAGTTAAAGCTGTCAAAGGCACATGTCCAATAGGTTCTGGACAAGGAAATTTCCAAATAATTGTCGTGATTTCAGCTAGGATGGAGTTAACTTTTTTGTAAGCAGCTGGTGTAGTGCCATGTTTTGGATTTGGGATGGGTATAGGGTGATAGCACACAGGTGGTTTTAGTTTGTTGCTGAGCAGTGGAGGCCTTTTCTGCTGCTCACATTGGCCCACCAGCGAGCAGGCTGGGGGTGCACAGGAAGTTGGGAGGGCACACAGACGGGACAGCTGAATTCAACTGACAAAAGGGTCATGTCCATGTCATATGACATCATAATCAGCATATAAAGCTGGTGGAAGAAGGAGGAAGGGAGGACATTCAGAGTTACAGTGTTTGTCTTCCCAAGTAACCATTACATGTGACAGAGCTCTGCTTTCCCGGAGATGGCTGAACATCTGCCGGCCCATGGGAAGCAGTGAATGAATTCCTTGTTTTGCTTTCCCTGCGTGTGAGGCTTTTGCTCTACCTATTAAACTCTCTTTATCTCAGCCTGCGAGTTTTTCCTCACTTTTACTCTTCTGATTCTCTCCCCCATCCAAGATGGGGGGAGTGAGTGAGCGGCTCCATGGTTCTAGCTGCTGGCTGGGGTTAAACCACGAGAGTGAGTTACAATTCCTAACCAATAAAAGCCATTAACCGTATAAGGCTCTTTCACAGCCACTCCTCTCTTCTCTCTGCATGAGGTCTTGTAAATGTGTCCGTAAAGCCACCTCTGGTATTTCACTTACTTACAGAAAGAAACAATCTTTCATTTTCATTTCCCAATTATCTATTTTCTGCGGCCTGTTAGTAACTGTACTAAGACACATTCAGCCAAGAACATCTAGTTAATGCACGGATGCAAGTTTTAAAACTGGCATTGCTGTAAGTGGTATTTCACAGGCATTGCTCATCCAAGCAGAGGCATACAAAAAGAGCAGGCTTACCCTTTTCTTGAGGAAGCAGCCTTAGTTTAAAGATAGTAATTCGAACACTTAAAAATAAGTGTTATTTTTCAAAAGATAACCCTGGGACGGTAAAAAGCAAGTTATTAAAGGAGTAGGCGGAGCTTTAGCTGTGCATTTCCTGCTGTTATTAGCACAAGTCATGTGGTTGAATCCCTGCATAGTGCTTTGAAAATACAACTGTTAACATGTTTCTATAGAAAAGATGTAAGGATGGAAGGGGATCTCATAGCCAGCTGTCACATTTCTCAAAGACTGAAGGAATCTGTTAATGATTATGCTCCACCCTGAGCTGCAAAAAAAGCAGAAAGTTCTGACTCATGATAGTAGGTCTAGACCAATTTTTGAGACCGATCTTTTAGTTCCACTTTTAACAGCTAAATCAGAGTTACAGTTCCTGAGAAGAGCTTGTCAGATTAATGAAACTGTGTTGATTAGGGCTAAATAATGTCTTTTATGTTCTATTGCTTGGGAGGGGTCACTGCAGAGGCAATACATCTCTTAGAGGTACATACATTCTCTAACTCCCTGTTCCACCCTGCACAAAGATCACCCCAGGGCTCCATGATTTGAATCAAGGAGTTACTCTTCTTCATGGCAGCCCCCTTTAGCAGGCCAGTGAGGAACAGCAGGACCACAATCACTTGTTGTTAGCCCTGTCCTTCAGTGAGGAAGCTCATAAGAAATGGAGGAAACAGCTTATGCAAGCAATGAAAGGTAGTATTTTTCCAAGCAACCTTTTAGTTTATCTCGTATCTGCTGCAGGAATAACCAGCCCTGTAACACAAATGGGACATGCCTAATATGCTCCAAGTCATTACTCTGGCATCAAAAGGCACAATAAATGCTTTGAAAGCAAAATAATGCATAATGATACCACATTTGACAGAATACTGCCACCCATTCTCCAACAGCCACTTGGCGTTGAAGTGAAGAGGCAATATAAAGTAACAAATGTCATGGAGTACCTTTGAAACCATTGTAACCGTGTTTAATAGGATAACCTAAGTTAGTGTGCAGTCATTATCTTACCTAATACTACCAGGAATTAAAAACAAATGGTAAGAAATGTAACTAGTTAAGCTTTGTCCTCCTACAAGCCCACTGCAGGAGCACAAAGGACACAGCAAACACAAGAATTGTGGATTTGTCTGACCTTGTAAACTTCACTCTTCGGTGGCTAATAGCAAATTTTTACTTACTCTTTCCATATGGAAAGTTCCTTATAGGATGTTTATTTCCCTACACTCCAGGAATCAGCATCTGAGGGATTTCTAGAAACTGTATCCAGACCCTCAGGCTTCTTGTCACTGATGGAAACCATCATCCCTGAACTTGTCAGTTATTTTTCTAAGTCCATTTCCAGTCTCCTCTATAGCCTCTGGCAACATTCCACAACTACTGCTATGCAATGTATGAAGAAATACCTCCTCTTGGTTTGTTTCAAACATGCTCATTTTATTGCATCAGAGGCGCTTTCTGATTTCCGTACTGTAAGAAACATAATCTCCCCATTCACCTTCTCCACAGCACTTGTGACAATGGAGACCTCTGTCCTAACTTCATCCCCACATTTCTTCAGCTGTCTCTGTCTATATGGCCTCTCTTAAAACATACCGTGTTCCGTGTTTTTGATGATTGCAGTTGCAATTCTCAGAAGATTAATGTTTTACCTGTGAATAAGAGGCCAGTGACACCAGGAGGCAACATTGCTCTCACACACATATAAGGTTAAGCTGTATTTGTTTCCCGAGACTAGACAGTGCTTATTAGACAAGATTGGATACCAAGATTAGACAAAGTTATTTTAGCAAACGGGAGAACATTAACTCACCTGAAGGCATCTAGCCACCATTCAGATGCCAGACAGTGGGAACAATTAAGCCGCCGACCTCCACTAAAATGAAGTAGGATTGCTTCTTTTTATTAGAATAACTGTGTCATTGGAAATCCTGAAACTGTGCAGCTCTGTCAAAGGGGAATTCACTGCAGGACCAGGGCCAAATTCTGGTTATTACCTAGGAAAAGGAAGAAACGGGGTATTTAGAAACAACTTTGCTTTTAAGTTTAGTATAAGTCAGTAGCAGCTCTTTCAAAATTAATGTGTAGTTTTCTTTAATAGACTGCTTGAAAGGGCTGTACAGTTTCCAGTAATGGAGGTTATTAAGAGCAGTTCAGAAATGGAGTCCCTGCATTCAAGCAAACATCTCAGCTTCTCTGTCCCAAATCTCCCAGTATCAGATAGAGGTTCCTCGAACACAGGCATCTTACAGAGGAATGGAAAAGATTTCTTCCAGCTCCATGAATATGCAACACAGGGAAATTATAGGCACTATAAACTATAAATGAGGAGTGAACTCGTGACAGTTCTAGCACTGAACTTAAAGAGTATTGTTTGGATGGGAAAATGCTTCTTGAATAGTTGGTGTCTAACACACTACAGATGTAAAATATTAAACACCAATAATATTCAATCAAGTCAAGTCTGCAAGAAAAACTCTTGCTATTTGCAGAGTGACTGGATAGCCAGTATTTTTACTGCATCAGTGATTCCTATGCATTGTGCAAAAATATAGAAATACAAAATGAAGTACACAGTACGGTAGTACTGAAGTGGTAAACTAGTGCCTTAATAGTAATGTAAAACCATAAAAGTGATTGTTCACATTTAATGGTTGAATTTTTTACCTCACAATTCATTGAAATGAAAGTGCAGAAAAAAGCAAAAAGAAAAATTTCACTTGGCATCTTAACTCAGCTTGGTTGTACCACTGATTTAAACAGAAGGCTGCCATGGCTAGTGAGAATTTTATAGGAAACTGACCTAGCGTTATTCCTTCAAGAGTAGTACCCTCAACAAAAATAACCAAAGGCTATCAGTTAGAACTGATAGCCATCAGTCCTCCCTCCCAAAACCGCGCTCAAACAAATAGCAACACAAGCTGCATTAAATTTCAGATACATCCATAATAGGAACATGGTATATGAACACTGTTTACATAAGTATATTAAAGACTGCATGCAATTTGCATTAATGAATATAATTTTACAAACACAGTCAAACTTTAATATTTACCAGTGCAAATAGCTCCACAAAAATTAGGTGCATCTGCAAAGCAGCTACTTCACTGAAAAAAATATTTGGAGTTTACACGTTCTTCTCAAATTAAAATATAAATTCACAGAGAGTAAGTATTAATTCAATGGCTGGCTTAATCTGCCTGCGCTGGGTTTCTGCTGAAACTTTGATATATTCACGGACATAAGTAGACAAGCTGAACTAGTCTGACAATGGCTGGAGGAAAATCATACCTACTGTATGCATTCACTGATTGTGATTACTTGGGACCTATCAATGCACCCAGACTGGCTGGATTCCTTTAAGCAGTTTATGACAGCAGACGAGAGTGCTCTAAATCTATCAAGGCCCAAACACCCAAACTCTGTGAAACCCAGTAAAGTCTGTAGCGACAGTGTCTGAAGACCTTCCTGCCTTGGTAATAGGCCTTTCTGTCTCCGCAGGTCACGGCAGTTGAAATGAAGGCAGTTCCGTGCTGCCTGTACACAGAGAATTTGGACCACCTTTCGATAAGAGGCCTGAACAGACCCCACTTGGAGGCCAAGTGTCCTCAATAGCAAAAGATAAACATTTAAATTTAAAGCAAACATACTAACTGATTTGGGCACGACAAGTTTTGTGCTTTTAAAAGACCATTTTGTAAAATCCAGGTTTTTTATTACAGTTACTTCAGATGTGATTCTGGTCAATTTTATTTGGTTTTGTCTCCAAATTTATTTAAGTATTGATCTATTGAGCAATAGGCAGTTTTTCAGAATATTTTTCTGAATCAAGAAATCCATAAATGTTTTAATCAAGAGGATTATAATCCCATCTCTGGCCAAAACACTCTCATTAAATACCAGGACAGAAATGGCTTTATTGTACGTGCAAGTTTTTATTGAAACAGCAGTTCTGACCTCTCCCGAAGTCACCCAGCTTCACTAAAATAAAAATTAGTACTATTATCGTTATCTTCCCCATTTTTGCACAGTCAAGACAGGGAGAGATTTTACAGCAGCATAGGTGGTGATTCCAATTTTCTCTGCAGTGCAATGTATAACACACCATAGAGTAAATTGCTACATTCTTGCCACAAATATTTGGAAAAGCCTGTTATATAGCACAGGAGAGACTAGTTGCTGCATTAATAACAGCTGATAACCACAGCGCCAAAGAATTCTATAAATGTGAGGCATATATCTATAAGCTTTGTGTTTTTTAATATGGATATACTCTTCATTTAAGCTTTGTACTGCTGGTGGGCACACGTATCATATTTCCCCCAGTTTTTATATTTATATGTATATAAAAACTGAGGGAAATATTACATGTGTGAAATATTATGCATATATATGTAAAAAATGAGGGAAATATTATTGTGCCTGCAATAGTATAAACACAAAAAAGTATGCGGACAGCATATGTGCATTGTACATCTGACATTCAAACCATTCTTGACATGCACAATTTAAAAAGATGACTTCAAAACCATCCTGATCCCTAGATGGTGCTATTCACTGCAGTAATGAGACAGCCACAGCTCATTACCAGGACAACCAGCACTTTAGGGACAAAAATTATTTCTTGGTTCAAAATTATATAAATTGAATACAGGTATGAATAATACTGTTTCATATTATTTGCATTTGCCACATGCCTTGAACCTGAGGCCCATCTCATTTCCTGTAGGCTATAAGAAGAGTAATTCCATTAAAGTGGTACAAATGAAACCAGGGTCAGGCATTGTCAATCCACCAGGGACTCTGAGAAGTAGCATTTCCAACATCTTAGATTAACTTCATCTCCCTCCACATGCAGCTGCCATTCAGTCTTCCATATCCTTCACAGAAATGAGGATTACATACTATTTGTCAGTCTTTCCTCTTGCCCTGGCCCACATCCAACCGCAGGCATCTCCCAGGAAAGGCATCCTGGCAGAGCTCAACGGCTTGTGACCAACACTGCAATCCTGGACCTCTGCTGGTCAGCTGAGATGGGCACCACGCAGGACTGACATTAGCTCAGGGACTTGGGTATCAGGCTCCACGGCACCCCACAGACATGCCCAGCAGGGTTTGGGCAACCATTACACTGGTACGACATCTGGAGTGACTTCAGTCCTAGCAGTGGAAGTGCTCTTGCACCTCTCCCACCAGATTTAGGTCAACACAATTTTAAGAGTGGCTGATGAAATAGCATTGAACTAAGGTGTAATAGGACCGGACTTCCTTCTGGCTCCCTCACAGACTGCAGAAGTGGGTTTGGGCAGCCCATAAAATCACCCAGGGTGGGATCCAAAGTCAATTCAAATTGGAAGGAGTTCCTCTGTTAGCTTGAAATAAGTTTTATAGGTGACACCTTGGCTTCTGTTCTTTCCCCATAAGGTGGGAATGTGCCTATGACTGCACAACAAACAAAATATCCCAGCATTTTTAAGTTTCCCAGGCATCGTAATAGTGATTAAATAGAAAAACCTAAATAAAACAAATGATTAAAACATTTATTGTATTTTGTTCTGCTTCTCTGCCTTTATAAAAATGTTGGCTATATCTGCCTAATCGCTTAGGCATTTGGCTCCCATAAATGTAGTATGTGAGCATCTCACAAACATCAATATTTCTCTAAAACTACGTTGCCTTTTTTTAGGGCTTCTGAAAGTGGTTAGATTGACAGCATGGACTAGTCACTGTCTCAGTACAGACAGATGCACTGCACATATCTCTTCCAATACACTTCACATCAGATGCTCCAGGCATGAATTTCTTAAAGAAAAACAGCAACTGTGATGATCTGTCGACAAAACTTTAGGTAATGTTGTGATAAACAACTGCCCACCACAGCCTAACTGCCAAGCTGGCAATCTAAATTTGAACTCTAGCCATATATATATTCTTTAACCCTCTGAACTTTGTAAAGATGTTTCACAGATCTCTGTTCTGGCCTTCGCTTAGGCATGGAGTTTGTCTTTACACATTGGTGTTTCCTAATAATCTAGCCTGACATTTTGAAAACCTCCTGAAGGTTTGTCATCAGAGATGAGAACTCCCGCATTCCTTAAGCATGTTTGAAAACTTCTGGTTAAGTTATAAACTTGTCATGATATATAAAACTCTTGATGAGAGCTGTTTAAAATTTTCTAAAGAAAAGGGTGCCAAATGTTAAGCCCACAAGAATGCCAAAGAACTGAATTAGATGAGAAAGAGAAAGGCTATCATGTCAGAAAACAGAGGCTAGGATTATCTTTGCAAGGTAGCAGGAGGGAGTCCTTCATGGGAATTACACAAATTTAGCGTGGAGGAAAGATCAGAAGGAAGTCACAGATGATCGTGCTCTGTGTACCTCCCTCTTTGTGCAGAGATTTTGGAAGGAAGCATAGACAGAGGCTAACAAAAAAAAGCCATTACCCAGCTGGCACATCGCAGGCCACAACAATTTAAAAAAAAAAAATCCCCAAATGGACAGGCTTAATTTCAATTTCAGGAAAAAATCAAAGGCACATCCCTGACCCAATGGTTAATCCCCACCAGATTTCAATTTCCTGCCTCAAAGGGTCAGGGCATTAGACCTCTTCAAAGGGAAAGTCACCAGAACTTTAGCAAAGGTGAACGTGTTGTGTCCCAGCTTCATTCTTGACCATGGTGAAGCTTTTCTGGCTCTGTGCCACCCCTCCGCCCCAACAAACAAACCAAACCCCCAAACAATCAAACAAACAGTTTTTGGCAAATATCTTACACTGACAATTTCAGTCTCTTGACATTCAAAATTACAAATCAAGGACAGAAAGATCTTATCATGGGAAGTATCTGGCAACATTATTAGGCAACGTTGCCAGTTGTCCTAGAGTAAGCCCCGGGCTGAAGTATCAGGATGCATTTTATATACAGACACACACATGTAACTTATAGTAACTCTAAGTTGTCCAAAAGATCAAGAACAATACTAAGCTCTTTGCATATTAAAAAGACTTATTAAATATTGCAGCACTGGTTAATATGAGAGAGTATTTAAAAATATCCAAGTCACAAAGGAGCCTAAATTTTAAATAGAATAAGCCTGCTTGAAAGTCTACCCCTACATCAGTCAGCCTTTTAGCAAGTTATATTGGCAAAGAAGCTGAAAACAAAAAAGAGCTTCTCTTGATTAAAAGAACTGACTGAAATACTTTTCAGTTTGATCCCTTGAGAATTATTTTAGATGCCGTTCTCCATGCCTTTTGGTGAAATCCCAGACTTTAAAGGAATGCTATGACAATTCATTGCTAAATGACAATGGAATTCCTCTGTAATTGCACACTACACGCACCCACATTAATACAAGATAATTTCATTAGGGCTGTTACTATAATGAATACCAAATACAAAATGTGGGTCCAGAGATCATTTTCCTAATCAGAAGTATCAGACCCCAGGAACTTTCAGAGAACAGGGCTATTAAAATGTAAATAGTTTCTTTGAAATTTAAATTGCCATTTTCAAAAACAGATGTTCTTCTTGATCATTCCCTGCATAGATTTCCAAAAACTGTACTCAGGATTGCTAACTGAAAATCAGCGGGATATTAGCCTCAGAAACTCCTCCTAATTTACGTGAACAGTTTCATTAGAATACACTGCTACATTTTATCGGCTTGTAAATGGTAACACTACACATTGGTCACTTTTGATGAGGTGGTTTAAAACTAAGAAACAAGAAATTAGATTATAATGCCTGCACATTTCTCTCAACCAACATAAAACTACATCCTGTGATAGGACAGAAAAACATCTGGTATAACTTAAAAGCACTGGTCAAAGCGGACAGAATACTATGTGTACCTGATAGTTTAACGCATCACTTTAAAACCATGGAGTTGAAAGTTGCACGGTATCAACATAACTCTTCGTCTCTTCAACTAGATGCTGGAAGTCAGGAAGAAAACTTCCTATTGCCACAAGAGAGAGTAGGTTCAGGTTAAGGTTACTGTGATTAGCAACAAGTTCTAACAGCAAAAATTGCATCATATATGAACAGGACACATACAGCACACCTAGCTCATTTATATAAGCAGGTGTACGCCAGCTGAAGAGTAGAGTAGTTGGGAACACTGTGCCAAATACTCTGTGTATGAACAGTTGATGCTAAAAATCCAGTCCAAGGAGCTTTCTTCTTTATGAAGTGCCCCAAGATGCTAAAATCTGGCACAATAATTCTGTAGGCCACACTAAGACATGATTCTGGCTCCCTGTTGCTTTTAGTCCATTATGTGGGTTATTTAATATCATCTACAGAGCAATAGTTCTTTCAAGTTTTGCTTTAGTTAAAGCACTGCTTTTTCTCAGACATCAGTAATTACAACCTTCTAAGGCACTTCATCAGGAGTGACTTTTTATTGCTTAGCTTCCCCATCGGTGGAAGAACTGAGCTCCCAGTGACCTTTGGTCCAATCCTTAACATTCCCGCTTCTTACAGCATGGGCACTTCTGCAAATTAAAGTCTTCAGCTGTGCCTACACACCATATTTGCTTTAAAGGAGAAAGGTTTGATATGGGTCCACAATCACCAGTTTTCTGTGCCCTAAAAATAACCTGAACCCCAGTCTCCATGGTAACAGATACCACCAGTGAGCCCTAACAAGCCTTGGTTATTTTTACTGACAAGATGAACAGGAAAACCATAAGGCTTCTATGAAATCTCTCATTACTGCCAGAGTCTTACATCTCCTTTAATCCTCAGTTAATGGTGTGCAGTAAAGGGTACTATGCCTACACATAGCCATGTTTAAATACCAAGATCCTTCCTGTGCTTTCATATTATAATGCTGGAAATGCTAAGAACAATTCCCTTACTTCTCTCATGCCATTAAAAATTGACCGAGGCACGCATCTGACTACTCTGTATACACGCTGACTTTATAATGTAGAATAAAAATCTCTGTAACTTGTTAGACTTGATGGCAACTTGCTGTTCCATGTGTTCTCACTTCATGAGAGTCACTCAGTAAAAAAAACCCGGTAATGTGGTAAGTCTTCTCACCTGCATAGGAAACAGTAAGGCTAGCCCCCAGAAATGCCCTCTGATTATTTTTTTTTAAACTGATATTGACTCTCCCATGGCTAAATCATTCCCTTGTAGACCCAAACTCTCAATTTCCTTAGCACCTTGCTTATCACAAAAGCGTTATGATTTCAGAGAGGTGAGGTTATTCCCTAATTGCCCTTTAACCAAATGCATGAGCTTCCCAGCCCTTCTCTATGAACACTCCACATTAGGCTCTTTTTCTGGCTGGTAGAGCAACAGCTCACCTCTCAGGTCAGACACCACTCCAGGATGCTAAGTATGAAGTGCTTTCATCCATTCCTGGCAATTCTCCAGGGCACCAGATTGTCCTCTGACGTCTTTCTTTAGCATAAACCATGTTCAGGTCTTCTCTCCTATCCCCTTCCCTGTCTCCCCTCCCTCCAGCAATGTCCCTTCACACTGCAGGCTCGTCTTGGAGCCAGCAAACTGAACTAATGGTCCTAGAGGGATCCCTTCCCTGACCTGGGCTGCAGTCACAGACCCAACAGTTACTTTGATACAGAGCAATCAAAGCAAAGGTCATGGTCAGGTCCCAGCTCTCACAACACTCCCCTTTCCGGGAGAGAAAGCAAGCAGTTATGAGCACGTTTTCCAAATTTTACTGTACAGCCTTCCTACCACTGCAGCTTTCCAGCTGGAAGAGAACTAGCACCAGTGCAGCCCCTCATCAGTCAGAGGAGCTGCAGTACAAGGCACACTGTGCCCAGATTTCAGGTTAAGATTAGGCAGGTTGCTGAGCTGCAGCCCAAACCTCTTACTTGGCCAGCCAAACCTCTGCAGCAGAACGCACCAGCAGTTTCCTTTGTTTTCTAGACAAAGTCTTGATAGCCTTTAAAAATGCAGATACTGCTTTCAGCGCTTTGGAAAAGCCCAGACTACAAATGGAGGTTTTAGTTAGAAGAACATATGTTCCCATTCGTTTTTAACTGTATATACCACCAGTAGCTGCAGGTTAACATTTAAACAAGAATTATATTGCTATGTCTAAAATCTCGTGATCCTCCTTAATTCCAGGCAAACAGACAAATCGTTAAACAGCCACTGCGTGCCATGAAGTCGTCTCCAATCCAGTGGCACCTCAGCAGTTTCTCCAGAATCAGCAGATACTGGGTACAGCTCTTTGCTTGCCACCACAGTGTTTCCTGCTGTTGTTTAAAGCACATGCCTCTTAGAAAGCAGCATGAATGGGCATCAGCTATTCAGCTACATGTCTCCCAGGCGGGGATCCTTGTAATACTCGTCTTCTTTCAAGACATCTCCCCACAGAATGGCCTATGGTGATACTGCCAAAGGCAGGAGAAGACATAGGATGAATCTATCCATATAACATTTGCCCTCGGGAAGAAATACAATGATCCAAACTCTAAAAAGCCCTTAATTCCCAATTTCAGATCTCCAGCTCAAGTTTAATAAAGGCTTTCAAACTGTGCTACATAATTTATATGGCATTCACAGGCAGTAGCCTCTGCATAAAGTTCTTCTCGGCTTTAAAAGTACAGGAACAAATCCTAAGGAAATAAACTCTAAATTGAGAGACACTGGGAGTAATTACTTGGGGGGCCTTTCTGGGCTTCCTGGGGCATTAAGAACTCAAAGATCTTTGAACAGTTGTTTAAGAAAGAAAACTAATAAAATAGAATAAAATTAAAATAAAGTTTAAAAAAAGAAAAAAAAAGAAAACCAATAAATATTCTTTAAAACTGACTCACTTTTGCATGGAAAGAACAGCAAAACCAAACAAGAACTCACAAACAACATAAAATGACCTACAAGATGTAAGCAGCCTCACTTGTAAATTTTCTGTTGCGTTCATTTAGACTATAAATTCCAAAAGGTCTTGGAATTTAGGCACCCTTTTCTTACCATGCATCTGTGCAGCACTCAACATTGCAGGAGCTCCATCTCACTGCTAGCCACCAGGCTTGGGTATAACACAACTGAATAATGGCAGAGTCTCCAGCTGCTTCTGCCTCTCTTGGACTAAATGAAATAAGCACAAGAAAGAGAGAATATGTCACATTCCCACTCTTGATAAAAAAATACAGTCTCTGGAATGACTTCCAAGAAATTTTTTGCATGTAACACTACTCATCCTTATGGCTGCACAATTCTGTCTTAAAAAAAAACAAACCTAAACACCAAAACAAACAAAACGCCCCAGAACATTCACTGCTTTCTTTTGCTTCCATGACACCAAGTAGGTTCTATTATTTCTTACTTTCTTTGAAAAAGCTTAAAACTCGGCCACCAAGCATATAGCAAGAACGATGCATTGATCAACGTCTTTCAGACTGGCAGCCAGAGAAGAAGAGATACAATATACACTGTTTAAATACATACTTATTAAAAAAACCTGCTGTTGGTAAATTGAAATGCTTGGGTGAGGGCTGTCGTATCTGTCGTTAAGTCCATTTCTATGATACGCAATGGTAGTCTTTCTGATTTGAATTCAGTTAATCATAATCCACAAGGTTTTTAATCTAAGTGCCTCATTCATCATTTCTACGTTACCTGGAGGTGCAGTCAAAAGCAGAGAAGAGATGCCATTAAAGCAGATGTGTTCTGTATTGTCCTTTTAATGTACACTCAGCTCATTAACTTTGATTGGTGCCCTAGTGTGGGTCAGCTTCAAAACCATTAATATTGCAACCCTTTTCCTAACATCCACCAGACCTATCATTCACTTTATACTACTTTTTATAAAATAAAGATTTAGGTCTTGGCATGTAGTGTTTGTTTTTAAATCCCTTCTTTTGCTATGCTCTCTTATTCAGCTCACAGAAGGATGTGCCAAGGTTTGGCACAGTTTAGTGGAGAGTATCCACAGGAAAGAATGAGCATTTATTTCACCCATGTTTTAACAGGCAATTTTTTCTGGGACTTTCGAGAAAAATTATGAGAGAAAACTCAGTGAGAAGTCACCAGCTCGCTGACTTATTGAATGGACTACACTGATCTGCCTGCAAAGGTCCAGTGACTTTGAATCTGGAGAGGCTCCCTCACATATATTTAAACTATCTAGACTGTCAATTCTGCCATTTCCGAACAACACTGTCCAAAACATTCCAATGTAACCTTCCTTCATCTTCATCCAGTTAAACACAATTCAATTCGTGCCTGCCTTTCAGGCAAGTATTTCAGTTGAGTTTCTGTAGGATGGGCATTAAAATCTTGAAGGATACAATTGGTTAAAATCCAGGTACAGCAAATCTTACTCTTTTCTACTCACTGACTTGGACAACTTGCCCTTTGCCTCTGCTTTTCCTTTTGCCATCGTCCTTCTGGTTTTTATTTCTATGTATTTATCACATTTAGTGCACACATTTTCTTGCACTTTGCCTAATGTCAATACATTTATTTTCAGGGAAACACCTGAGCAGCACACCTGAAGAGCGCGTATTTGTACAAGCAACAAACATACTGCAGAAATGTGAACTTTCAATAATCCAGAAGCCATACTGTCCCAACCCCTTTGGATAATTAAGGGCCTGTTGTACTTTCAACTGTGTGTATTCAAAAGCAGTTGCATGGAGAGCAGTTCAGAAGCATGACTTACGAACCTCAAGCCTGGTAAGCTGCTCCTGTTGAAGATACTGAAGAACCTTCTGTGAGGTCCAGACCAATCCAGCTTAAGTTTACTAAGCCACAGGACATGCAGGACTCGCCATTTGTGCATGTGTCGAAAGTTCCCTCTGATTCATTAAAGTCACTCTTAAGATGAACTGGGTGCCTCTACTTCCCTGCATATTATTTTTCCAAGGGGTGCAACTACTACTACTGCTACTGTAGAAATGACTCAAAATACACTACCAATTTTTAATAAAAATTTATTTCATATTCTACCACATTAAACAATCCCTTCCCATGGCTCAAGACAAGAATTAGGAACAGTAAAACAAAACAAACCTAGGGTCCAATTTTCAACCCATCCTAAAATCTCCATTTTTTGCAGCTTAAGTTTTTAAGAAACAGTTGGTCGTTTAGAGATAGTAACACACTCGATTGCACCTACAACCAAAGAACTCATAACCTAAAGTACTTAGTTTATGCCCAGGTAATTGCAGGTTGCAGAAAATTTGCAAGGGTATAAGCAGATGGCCATGTCTCAGTCTTACTCTGGCCACTCCAATTTGAATCGTGTAAAGCTTTATTACACAATTAAAAACACAGAGATGTGGTCTTTCACCTGACAGGTATGTATTTAAGCAAGGACAAAGCAAGGTCAATAAGAGATATTGGGAAGAGATAACATGGAAGTTTGAATGTTTATTGTAAAATAAAGGGTGACATAAGCCTCCCAGATTTCTGGGACTGAAAAGCCACACACAAGCCATATTCCCTGCCACCTGCTCATAACAGCACACAGAGAAAACGAGGTCAGGAGTCAGTATACCTTGACAACACCACCTTTTAGTGTCTCAAAGGAGCAGGTTGTTCTTTTGACTTCCCTTTTACAGTAACTGTTGTGCCAAAGACTGACTTTATAATTATCTTGCGTTCACATTTTTTTTTTCTCTCCTCTCTAACTACACACAGAAAACCGCTGTTGATTAGAACTTTATTCAAGCATCCCTTGGTATCCAACTCATCTGAAGCATGAGAAGGTAATTTAATTTTCACTCTTCCAGTACCACAAGCTATACTCTGGGGGACAATAGGAAAGGAAGCAGTCTGTGGGTCTCAGCTATTCTCCTTATTAGCTTAGTGACACAAAAAAAGAGATGAACTATGAAGGAATGCTGCCTTTCCTGAGCCGATTCTCAGCAGCTTATGCCTCCTTTACACCCAGGGGACTGCTATATTTCAGTTGATCATGAGTTTCTTACACTGAATATGTCACCTTGTAATACAAAAGCAGCAATAGAATACAGCTAGTCACTAAAATATCCCAGTCTTTATCCAACACTTGGTTAAAGGGGTCATGAAGCCCTGTTTTCCCCAAAAGTAAAGTAGCTCATTTCGTGGTGAGAAGGAGAGGAATACCACCACAAATAGACCCTATGAAATGCTAGATCAAACTCATTTTGCAGTGAGAGTATCTGACACAAGAAGTCCCAGACTCAGACAGAATACAGCCAGTAGATATCTCAATTCACTAAATAACTGGAGGTAATGGTGAAAGAAGGTAATGTGTCCCAGCAATGAGACTACAAAACTGCTTTTATTTATATTTGACAGTGAGTGATGAACACTTTATCTGTGGAAATTTTTCAGCAAATCCACTCCATGTGGACATACAAAAGAGAATTGGCTTTGCTGTCAATGGAATAAAAAAGGTGTTTGCTAAAAAAAAAAGGAAAGAAAAAAAAAGAAACTCATGCAGGGCTGTGAGCTGTGTAAGCCCTTCCCTTTGTGTTGAACAACCCCAGTGCCCATGTTTCCTGCTAAATCCTACTATATTCCAACTCTGCACTTAAAACTACTTTTTCCATTCTCAAAAAGATTGAAAGATGTTTTTTTCAAACCACTGAGTCAAGCTTCTGAGACTGAAAGTCATACTGTAGGAAAGAGACCACAATTATCTTTCTTTTTTTTTTGAGAGCGTTCTTATAATTTACAAAAACTCTGTCAATGGTATGTATAAGGTCACTGGTTGATTTATGCAAATTGTGTTAATCTTTTTCTGTAAAATTGCTGCTTTAATAACTTCAGAATGCAGCATTATCATCTATGATTACAGAAACTGAACTCTGTTTTGGTGCCTTCTGGGTTTCAAGTACTAACTGACAAGACCACGCAAGTAAATATTAATCAGCAGAAAGCAACTGCTGTTGAAGTGCTCTTGACTTAAGATGTAGATAACAACTGAGGTGACAAATCTGATGCTTACTGGAAATTGGAATTGTGCATGTTTATAAAAGTGTCAGAGACAACTTCCTAATTCCACCGGCTTGATACGGAGTTTATATTTGTTTCAACTTTGAAAAGTCAACTCAGGGACGTCAGACGGTGCACAAAGGAGAAGTATCAATAAAGAGAATAAACTGAGACCTTCTAAAAGCATCTGCAGGATGACCTCATATAATTGCATTATGAGCCATCCATTCAACTGAAAGTTGCCCAAGTCTAATAAAATCAATAGCGCTATTTTTGGTTCTCCTTACTACAAAATTTGTCCCTCTGTTTTGCAAAATAAACCACGACAAATTCTTTGATGTGCATAGTAATTGAATAATCAGATAATTAGCATGAATGCAGATATCCAGTGATATATGCCTGTATGTTTGTCAGCAGCATTTCCTGATACAAGTGATTGAAAGAAATCCCAATTTGATACATAAAATAAAAGCAACTTTCTTCTGCCTTTCAAGAGACTGAACATGAACAGATTTCTGAAAAAAAAAAAAAAAATCAGCAGTGATTAACCTAAAAATAAAATGCCTGTTCAAAAGACTAGCTTGAACATGTCATTACGAGGAAGTTAATTTCCTGAAATTTATAGGCTCTTGTAAAACCTATAGACGCACATCATGACTTAGATTAACTTTATTTTAAAGTGATATTGGGCAGAACGAAGGAGTTGTACTTTTTTAATATCTTTTGGGCTTGGTGCTTGGTGTTAAACAGGTTTTATGGACAGAAAAAATAGTCCACTAATTTAACGTCTAGTCACTCACCTCATCTTTGGTGACTGTTTAATGTAAAGTGAATTAATAACATTATTAAAAACATCAAATGACAAAGAACTGGACCCACATGCAAATTATGGCAGCTACCAAATGGCTGGCTCTCCATAGACTAACATCTTCTATTATTCATACATGCTCCCCCAGAAAACATGCTGTTTTAATTTACACTTGAACTTTGATCAACTCCCCACAAGGTTTGATGTTGTTTGTAAAATACGCAAAGCACAACTTCCAACCGAGACAGTCCCACCTTGCCCAACAGCTCACCCGTTTTCTGCAGTGAATTTCAAAATTCTTTGGACTGCGACACATTTCTTTTCCAAAGTACATTTAAGATATATTTCATTCCTTTTTATTTCACTGCTGGATCTTGCCCCATATCCAGCCTTGAGGTACTTATTGATGCAAACCTTAGACAGTAAACACCTGTAAAACCTTAGTGTCATAACTAAGAAACTAGGCAGCTTTTTCAAAGCATGTATCATTTCTACTTATCCTCTTCACTGGCAATTATACTTTAAAGGAATGACACGCCATAAAAGCAGCTCAGTTTCCAAGTGTCTGCAACGACAATTTGAACTCCGGTATTTGGTGACCCTTTAGACTAGGTGTGATTTTCTGATAAAATCAACTGGCACTTATGCTGCTGATTTCAACGAGATCAAGATTTCATTCTACCCCAGCTGACTAACATGATTTAAAATGTGGGAAGGATTATTACAATGATGAGCTATCATATGGCTTAGCAAGTTACCTTGCTATAAGGTCAACGCAGAAATTCCTCAACTGGAGCTAGATGGATTAAGATTCTCTGTCTGCTGGGGCAGTTATGCAGTCCTTTTTTTCCGTGCGCTGCTGTTCATTTGAGCATGGAGCAGCCTAACAATCGCCAAGAAAGCCTGCAGTCTAAGTGCAATATACTCAGGTCACATTCCTTAGTTCTGCAGTGCCCACGAAGACTGGATATTTTTGATAAAGAGGACCAGTGTAAGATTGAGATATTCAGTTGATTCCATCGTCCTTTGATTTATGCAAAGTCTTGGAGTCTGTATCTTTATTCCCACACCAGAATGCCTTTTGTGCTTGGCATCGTATGTGCACAAAAGCCTTCGAAGTTTGCAAGCTGGAAAGACAAGACAATGGACTGGAAGGCAAATAACTACAGAGAGGTAAAGACATTTGTCAAGGTCACACAAGCCCTCAGTGCAGATGTGGAAAGAAAACAGAAATTATACCAGATCCCCCCCATGATACTGATCTTCAAGTTAGGCCAGAGCCATTCTACAGTCCATGGAAGGCATGGTCTCAGTGCTGGGGGTGACCACTCCTTCAGTTTTCTAACTTTGAGCATTTAAGAATTATTAGCCTTTATATACAAAATCCTGTAAGAAAATTCTTCAAGGTATAAAAGATCCTCTAAGAGGGAAATGTGTAAAGATCTATCATAGCAGAAAAACCTTACAGACTAATGAGAAACTTGTCTGTAATACACTAATGGATTTCAGCTGGATCACAATGATTACTATTAAATGAAATCATCAGATTACTCTTTCCTCCAGACTGTACAGCAAACCTGACAACAAACATATTCCCATTGAAGAACAAATGACAATATAAGGACAGAATTTAGCAGAGCACTGAGCACTGCAGCTCCTGCCGTTCTGTCCAATTCCCTCCACACCAGCACGAGAGAGGCTCAGATGTGGGGCAGCGGGGATGTCGCACGTGTACTGCCATTTGTACCTAGCACAAACAAGAATGAACAAATCTCCTTGAACAAGAGATGCTTAGCTTGTGCACCTATCTACAGACACTCTGGACTTAGACTACTGATAATATATATATAAATATTCTCTTGGGATTAATATATATATATAACTCCCTAAGGCCTATGAATATGACAACACCTGCTGCGTCCATTCTGGGCTCTCTAAAGCATTTACATGCTCTAGACAAGTATTTCATTAGCCCCAGGCTAATGCTGGCTGGATTGGTAACCCGGTTTACTGAGAACAATTCAACTAATAAGTAGGCTACCTTTACCAACAGGCAACTTTATGATCCTTTATGTAGTATTCCTTTTATTCTATACAAAGTACACCTAGAGAAAACAGACATTGCAGTAACATTAAATCAGCAGTCTTCAGTATGGTAAAAGCTTTAATGGCAGGCAGTGCTGAAAGATTTGGAGAAATACACAAGGAATTTTGTTTGCACAGTTTACTATTCCATATTTCAGTCTGGAGAGACAAGAAAACAGAGAGAAGAAGGTAAATGTGAACAGAAAGCTCAGAGGAAACTTAACTTCCATCTTTCTTTTGATGAGACTGACAACCAGCAAGAAGGAAAGGTAAATATCCTTTCTCAAAAGAAGTATCTGTAACTTGCTGAAGACAAATAATCAACATAAATGGGAATGGGATCATTTGCAATATTAGGCATTGTTTGGCTTTAGGACTTTCTATGTTATGTTAGTCTTCTCCTGTCAGCCTGTTGTGGCCACAAAACATTCTGAGCCCTTGTGACACACTTTTTTTTTCTTTTTTTTTTTTTTTTTTTTAAAAAGATATATCCACTTTTCTGTCCATTGTTCATCAACAGTATCAGCAGGTCAAGTATAAGTAATGTTACAGAACTTCCATTTCCTATGAAATACATGAGCTATATGATTTCATATACTTGGTAGTTGGTGGCATTCAGTAGAGACTGTCATATGTAAACACAAAGAAACATTCCAAATAGAATCAGAAACTACATTGTTAATGCAAAACAACTTTAAACATCTTTAAGGACTAACTTGCTCTTTGTAATGCTGAGAGGCATCAGAACAGCCAGAATATTCAAGTCACAAAAAATGCAGTAAAAACTGTGAGATCTTATTTCGGTCTAACTATTTGGACTGTGAAATTCCCGACTTTAAATGAACGATCATGTGCTGTCATGCTTCTAAAAAATTAAAAATCAATTAAATGGATCAAAAAGTAAAAATAACCCCCCTTGTGATATTTGGTAACTCATCAGAAAAGGTCAAGTGTTTCATGCAAATCAAACAATTATAAAGAAACCTTCTGCCAGTCCTTAAGCTATTAAAATTTAAAGATAATGCAGCAGGGCAGGTTTTTTTCCTTCCTTATCAACGTTCAGTTTTGTTAAAACCTTTGTGTTGTCCTGGTTACTGCAGCTTTGGGCTTCAGTCTGGCTTCTCGCAGCTGTCCCCATTAAAATATAAAAAAAACCTGGTTGCTTTGATTTATAGCTGTCCTAAGCCAAGTGAACTTAATACGTCATGTCTTGTATCAGCTGACAAATTCTAGAGGTCTCATTTTATATTGTTCTTAAGCCTGAAGCATAAGCATGGTTTTGTTTCTGTAGCTGGATTCTCAGCCAGAAAAAGGCAAGTACCTACTTTTCAGTCAATATAGCCCAGCCTATTCATCTTGGCCATCTAAAGCCACCTTACTACATGTAACACATAAAACGGCAATGGTTCTCTCCCTATGGGGAGAGAGGGCCACGAAGATGATCAGAGGGATGGAGCACCTCCCCTATGAAGACAGGCTGAGAGAGCTGGGGTTGTTCAGCCTGGAGAAGAGAAGGCTCCGGGGAGATATCAGAGCAGCCTTCCAGTATCTGAAGGGAGCCTACAGGAGAGCATGAGAGGGACTCTTTGTCAGGAAGTGTAGTGACAGGACAAGGGGTAATGGTTTTAAATTGGAAGAGGGGAGATTTAGATTAGATATTAGGAGGAAATTCTTTACTGTGAGGGTGGGGAAGCACTGAAACAGGTTGCCCAGAGAAGCTGTGGATGCCCCATCCCTGGAAGTGTTTAAGGCCAGGCTGGGTGGGGCTTTGAGCAACCTGCTCTAGTGGAGGTGTCCCTGCCCACGGCAGGGGGGGTGGAACTCGATGATCTTTAAGGTCCCTTCCAACTCTAACCATTCTATGATTCTATGTACTGCCCCACCACTGCACTTGACGTGTGACATGAGCTCAGTAAGGACAGGGTTAACAGCAACTTCAAGGCATTAGCAGCTTTGGTGACTGTTAAGGGAAAGACACATTCCTGAAGTATCCTCATGGCTGAACTGGTACAAACTAGGGGTACAGCAAGGATCAGTGTCCATACTACTGAGCCAAGCACCAACAGCACCCCAACTAGAAAATCAAAAGCTGAACACGTTCTGTATCCCATATTCAATTCCAGTCCTATCCCATAGTACGGGAACCCCATAATAAATATTCTGCTACACATGACTTTAGGATTTTCTAGGAAGAAGACAAGGCTGATTTGTCTGCCAAACGCCACCAAAGTGCTGTTTCTGGAAGCCACAATGGGATGTATAGTGGAGGAAAGGGACCTGCCGGAGGCAGCGCCTGGCTGGTAACTCTGGTGTTGAGTAGCCACAGGTCCCCCTGGAGACTCATAAAGGAAGTTTTGAGTTTGATCTGCAGCAGCAAAAAAGATTTTTGATCAGTCTGAACCGAGTCCATTGTACTGGCACTTCCATGTGCCACACGTACCAAAGAGAAGCTGTAAAATATGTCAGTGACATTTTCGGAGTTCTGAAGTTTGAGCCACCAGTTTTTCCCCCACTCCCTTGTTTATTGCCTCAATAACCAATGAAAGAAAGGTGAAAGGCCAACCAATGAAAACACCGAATATTAAAAACTTTAAAGTATATGATTAGAAGTGTATTAAAAGTTTATAGTTTTGCTACTGACTACACCAGGGATATAAATGATGTTGTCTTGTTCTCATGACAACGAAGAGAAAGTGGGACAAAGAAACCTGTTCTTGTGGTAAAAACTCTAATGGAAATCGAGTGTGGCAAATCGAACTCTTTCTGTTTGCAATCTGCAGGGTGTACACCTCTTGAGATATACCAAATGCACAGTCAGGCTGAGAGGATTAAATAGTCGTGACAATTCAGATGACCGATATTCATATTGATTGCAGTTCTCACATATGTAATTTTAATTTTGAATATGTTATTGGATATCTGAATGCCAGATTATCTATCTGCTGTGGTTAAATAGGTTTGAAAACCTGTCTTTCTGATACAGTGGATAATGCATTCCCATTTGACTCTTTGATCATTTTATTTTTGTTTCAAAGGTGGCACTGAACAGCTGTTTAAGGTACAGGGCTCAAAAGGCACTCTGAATTTAAATGACTGACACATGATGAGGCACAAAGCCTGCAGTAAGCACTCCCTACAAGGACACAGAATGCTCAGGAGTGTGTTTATTTTATGATGATATTAATCATTCACCTAAGAAAGTATATTGAAGTGAATTATCTCAACTACTCCTCCAAAAAAAAAAAAAAAAATCAACCTTAGAGATCTTATCTGCTGAGGACAGAAAAATCAATTAATGTAAGAGTAATGTTGAACTTTAAAGTGAACTGAAACAGACAGACATTGTTAGGTTTTGCAAGAATTCTGGTTAGATCACACTCAGCAGTACTTTTTCTTGTCAGAAACAAAATAAATGCTAATAGAAGCATAAGGTTGTTACTTACGGTTTTACCATCTCCGTTTAATTACACATTTAAGATAAAATATTTAGTAACTATTTCATTCATATTCCAAGTAGTAACATGATGTACACTGAAAATGGTAAACACCTGTAATCTCAGATTTTGGTAACATACTTGAATGCCACTTAATGTTTTGACTATACTAACCTTATACAATACCAACATCAAATGGATTACAGATAATGAAAAGAATTAAGGAATTTCTTTTCAGTGAGAAATCATTTTGGAATGTAAGAGCTGTAATGACCAACTGATGCTAATCAATGTATTTTATTCCATCTTAATCCACTGAAAGAAAAGTTACTAAGTGACAGATGAATAAGAAGTTGTGAATAAAATTCTGGGTAGTTTTTCAGAGCACTTTGGCTTCTTTAGTATGATAGGTTCAATTGAAGACACTGATGTTAAAAAACAAAGCATTTTAGCCCTAAACTGTACTTTAGCCCTACTTTGTATTGAGCAATATGTGACATACTTAGAAGGGAATCAATGCACTAGAGAGCTCTAAGTTGATTCTAAAACTAATACAGTCCTAGGAGTGCACAGCAGTTGAATGTTACTGCGCCCAAATGCTGCTAGAGGACAAATACAATCACAGGTACACAAAACAGCAGCAGAGAAGAACCAGCACTTATTTTTAGGCTCATACACAGCAGAGTATTGCATCCGCTTCTCATGCCCACATTTTCAAAACAGGTTTTTTAAATACATGAAAAGATTTCAGAGAAAAAAAAGCTTCATTGAAAGACTGGGTGACAGTCTTCAGAGAGTAATTTTAAAAAGATAGGGAGATAGATCAGCTTAGGGGAGAGAAACATCTAGTACTGAAGAACTTTTTAATTTGGTCAAAGGCGGCATAACAAGAAACTGCAGGAGGAAGTTATGCCTGACTAATTCAAACTCTCCTTCAACACTGAGGGTAATTAACTAGCAAAAAAAAAGAATAAAAAAAGATAGAAAACCTTTCTTGATTCATCAGGAGTCTGGAAGCGGGGCAGAGGAGAGACAGATCATACAGTCTCATCATGACTAGAAAATGTACTATACAAAAGAGTCTCTTCTGGCGTTCAACTCCATAAATGAGAAAATTCATTCAGTGAAGACAGGGTTTATATGAAGTATCTTATAACTTTATGAACTCAAATATTTTGGGGAGCAAGTGTGGATTCCACACAACCGCATCATGCTCTTAGAGCTATGAAAACCATGATGAGCAAAGCTAAGCCCATTCTTTTTCCTGTCAAACTGGTTTTGAGTGAATTACCACATTTCACGAAAGGAACAGCTTTCTCTCCTCTGAAAACAACTTCCACATCCTGGAATTTCTCAAGCAGAGAAAAACAAAGGATTTGGAAGTATAGCTAATACCCCTCACATCCCCAAAGCAAGCAAGCAAGCTCATCTCTGCTTCCTTACAAGCACTCTCCTGCCTTGTTGGGAGGACCATCGGTCCACCTTTCTGAGGCACCAGTCACGGATGGAGGTGGAAAGGAGTAAGGGCGCTGAGCTTTTACCTCATCTTTTCTCCAGAGAAGTGCTCCTACGGTGGACAGCGTGATGCTAAGTCAGGAGCCAGAGAGGGACAACCCCACATCAGCTTCTTACCTCCCCACCAAAAAAATCAACTACACAATGCACCCGAACTGGCGCGCAGACAGTTCTCGTTTGCAACCCAGACTACTGGCAGCAGCAGAGAAAAAGTCACTGCCTTGAAAAAGCAAAGAGAAAAATCAGTTGTTTAGAAAGTTCAAGCTAATTTAGTCAAATATTAGACAAAGGTTTGAAAACCTGGAGCATGTAACCAAAAGAACAAGACCTCTTAACTTTCTACTAATCATTAAGCTGCTAAATCTGAGGTAATTAAAACCGTCACTAGTCTTTTGGCTCTTACCTAATCCCTCCCTGCCATTAAACCAAAATTACATTAGACAAACCTCCTGCTTTAAAATCTCCTCAGCAAGTTTTGCCCTCAAGGCAAACCTGAAAAGCCAAGTTCTCTGTTGTGTCTCGAAGAGTGGTGGCCCAGCAGCTCAGTGGATGTGGCCTCTCACGCGTGGCACCGCGGCCGCTGAGGGAAGGGCCTCCTGGGTTACAGGGGGGAGCCGAGGCCTTGGCCGCCTCATGGCGCTACCCCTGAGGGGAAGGTGACTCCTCAGAATGGATCCAGACTGGCTGCAGACTCGCAAAGAGAAACCAGCACGCACCACAGCTTTCAAATGCTGTCATCTAACTTTTCGTGAATTTTTCATGCACCTCCAAGAGCTCAGCATGAGCTTCTAAGAGACTTCGTCCCCAGGAGCTGCATGGAGTATCGTTCCCCCTCAACAAAATGGCAGCTGCCTCACAGAGCTACCAGGCTCCAAGCAATTCCGAACTCCACGTCCAGGACGAACCAGCCACTGAGAAGGCTCATTTGCACCAGATCTGACCAGTGTTACTCCCCCAAACAGGCATTTTTTGTGTTTATAACATGCAAGACTTACTGCCTCCTCTCCATGCCTCATCTCCAGCCCCTGCTCCCCAGCCTGCCCCGTGCCTCTGCCTCCCTCCCACTGCCTCTACCAGTGCACCAGCACCGTCTCCTTACTGGTTGTGTTGGCTGGAGCCCCTGGGAACCAACATACAACTTCCCAATAGGCCCGGCTGATCTACAGGGTACAGGGGATGCCTGCTCTGACTTGAGCATGCTACGTGTGGCAGGAAGATACACAGCGATTTCTTCAGGAGGTTTTTTTTCCCCCTTTGAAGAAACCAGTCATTCATTCAGGCAGTGACCCAAAGGTCTCTGCAGCCTCGCCATCCCATGACAAGCTAACCTTTAAGGCCACAACTGGAATACTGTGTCCAGTTCTGGGCTCCCCAGTTCAAGAGAGACAGGGAACTACTGGAGAGAGTCCAACGAAGGGCAACTAAGATGATTAAGGGATTGGAGCATCTCCCTTAGGAGGAAAGGCTCAAAGAGCTGGGGCTCTTTAGCCTGGAGAAGAGAAGGCTGAGGGGAGACCTTATCTATGTTTACAAGTACCTAAAGGGTGGGTTGAAGGATGATGGATGTGGACTCTTTTCAGTGATTTCCAGTGATAGAACGAGGGGTAACAGGCACAAGCTGGAACATAGGAAGTTCCATTCAAATATGAGGAAGAACTTCTTTACAGTGAGGGTGCCAGAGCACTGGAACAGGCTGCCCAGGGAGGTCGTGGAGTCCCCTTCTCTCGAGATTTTCAAGACCTGACTGGATGCAGTCCTGAGTGATGTGCTCTGGGCAACCCTGCTTTAGCAGGGGAGTTGGACTAGATGATCTCTAGAGGTCCCTTCCAACTCTGACAATTCCATGATTCTGTAATTCCGTGAACCAGGTTCATGAACAAGACAGACCTTGTCAAAAGCATGAGGGTGACTTAGATGTTCAGGTCCTACATCTTCACTGCAATTTGTTGATGAATCTCACTTTCAAACATAATGCAAGACACCAATTTCTCTCTTTCAAAGGAAATGACACCAGTATCTAATTTTATATAAATTAAAAATACACAGTTGTATCCTGTCACAATACTTCTCCAGCATGCATGCATAAGTCTATAGTCATAGTAAATGTATGTTGTGATACTCTGCTATGTAATTGAACTGGATTAAAGAGGCCTATTGCTGTCATAGGCCACTACAGACACAACCACAAAGCTGATGCTGTAATTGTAAAGAATGTAAGACTTTGGGTTTTCACTGACCAACATGGAGAACTAAACCTGTTTCCAGAATCACAGGAATGCAGCAGCCATTGGTCAAACCACCTCTGCCTCGATGCAAATAGAGACAAGAAGAGGCAATAATGCATTGGCCATGCGTGCTTAAGGCTACTCTTGCCTTGCTCTTCAGAAGAGTTGGCTTATTTTGTTTTTGAAATTCATTTTCTTAAGTTTTCTTTTACTGCTGCGGATTTGTACCCAAGTTTTGTTTGTAAGCTTGCTTGCTTGTTTTTTAATGTCGCCATCACATAAAATGATCTATTTGTGTCCTTTAGCGTGGCTGCTGATCTCTCTGTAAACGAGTCCTGGAAATGGACAGCAAGAGCCCCTGACAGAAGTGAGAAAGAGACAAAGAGGGGAAAGGTAGCAGGATTAATGTGAAAGGATATAAGGTACAATTCTCACAGACATTTACTTTAGCAGCTCTTCACTACTGAAGTGAATATACTTAAAGTATATTCACATTTACTACCAGGATTTAATGGAATGAATTCCCTTATTCAGTTTATACTCATTCCTTTCCACATCAGTTTGCTATAGCATAGAAATTTTCTTTTTCCCCCACTTGTAAATGTATGTACATATGCATGTATGTATGTATGAGTCTATCTACACAGGTATGTCTATTTAGCCAAGATCCAACACTGCCAACACTAGCACATGGAGAACTTCACTCACATGGACACTTTCACAGATTTCAAAAACATTCCAATTTTTTTGAAGAAGGGAAAATATAGACTTTTTTTCCTCACTTTAAGTATAGCCTGGAACTGGGTTTGAATTGTGAATCCTCAAAACAGGAATTGAGAATTGACAACCTCAAGACAATCTAAAAATACAGTCTCTATGGAGAGTCAGTTTTCTGCCTCCAAAAAACTGAAATGATTTCTTGCTTTTCAGTTACAGACTGACCACCGCAACAGATGTGCCACAAAAATGGAGCATTTCTTTCTGCAATAAAAGGCTCAGCCCTTTTTCTGGGTGCCTGTATGGCATATTCCCTGATTATGGTTCATAGTAAGAAATTAAGAAGTGTAAAACTTTAGGCTACTTTCTTAAAAGTGTTGAGCTACTATTACACTCAGCATTGAAATTCCCAATTAATTAGACACTTTGAGAGCAGACTTAAATTCCGAAATACCTTAAAAAACTGGATATAGGCTCCAAAATCAGTTAAACGGGATTACGTTGAATGGTGCAGTATCTTTAAATATTGTTCATATAATCATTTATGCCAAGCTAAGCTGAGTGCTTAACAATAATTTAAGGCTTAGCACACACTTTTATTAAAGCACATCTACAGAGGGCTGGGAATTTAGAAATACTCCACAAACCTCTCTCTCCACCCAGAAGTCCGTCAGAGGTCTATAGCTGTCTTTCATACTCCCCTTTAAAACAAAAAGTACCTCATCATATAAGGCACCCACTCATCACTGGTTGTGTCTGACACAGAAGCCTCTGAGGAGTCTAAACCAGGTGACATAGCGAATGAGAAAAGCTCGGCGTGACACAGGAGGATCCATAAATAGATTTCCAGGGCAGGAGCAGCCTGTTTTGTTTAGAGCATGTCGTTGCATAAAAGGCACCAAATGCTTACAGCTGAATTTGAAGAGAAAAGCATAGAAACAATCAGGTTTAAAGTCTCTAAGAAGGAAGCTTTCAAGGGTAAAATCACAAGATCACAAGTTTTCTTCAGTTGTGTCACCGGCACAGCACCTGCTGCGGAACAAGTGCTTGTTTTTGTCACCAATTGTTTGGTACGCTGTAACAGTGAGAGATGAGCACTTATCATCAGCATTTTAAGCTGTCCCATTCCATGCTGCACTGTGTTACTTTAATTAGAGCGTCCTGCTGCTTTGTCAAGCATATTAAAACATTAGCTGCAAGTTTTCCCATTTACTCTTCAACCAAAGTCATCCTGTGCACATAACACATGGAATGGATATCCAGATACAACCTACGGTTTGTGTGACGGGAGGGAAGACAAGGTATAGTGGACAGTTCATCTCCGAAGTAGGAGGTAAGTCACACATGAGGAACAGATATTAAGTCTTTCCTTACCAATGAAGAAACACGTACGAGCTAACGTAGGTCAGCTGTTGGTATATTTAAGTGAATGCTTGCTTTTATTTTTTTCTCTCCTTTTCTTTTAATCCCTTTTCTGATTTAGTAACGCAAAGGCTCTACCTGAGAGGGGTAGAAAGGCTTGTTTGAAAACAGTGATTATTGTTAAACACAAGCAACCAATTTTTGCTTGAACCTCAAGAATTTCTCCTGCTGGTTTTGCAATAATGTTTCCACAAATCAGTCAAGAGACCATCTGAGAAAAGATTAATAACTATGGGCCGGGGAAGAACTTTCCAAAGCTCAAGATATAAGCTGTGCTTCTATAAATCTTGCCCTTTCTTACTCAAACGTTACCATATTGTCCCCGATTTCCAGTGGCTGGTTCAAATGAAACCAACAGCAGCATCTAGCTTTTTTTTTGTCAACACTATACCCTTGAGAATACAGGCCCTTAGCAGAATATCAGGCTGAAAGTTCCCTTTTCTCAACATCCTTCTATGGTGAAATCAAGAAGTGTTTGCAAGCCTGAAACACAGTACGGCATTTTCTATTCTGACAAATGGTTTCTCTCAATGATGTTATTAACTAAAGGTTTGAAAGACCATTATTACAAAATGCTTTACAAGTGTAATCAATGTCAGACTAGAGGAAAAAGGTGAACTGGAAGGAAATCCCTAAGAGATATTTTACACAGTACTTTCAGTATTAATCTGCAGTTGAATTTCCGAACGCAAAATACTTAGGACCCTGGCTTCTTTACCATCATCTGATTAAAAAGCTAAGAATCTAAAACATGCGGCTGCTTTACAGGCTTGCATCTATAGCATGGTGACATGATGTATTGATCACAGATCCATAACCAACTCTACAATAAAACGAGCACATGCAGTCATCCCAGGTGTCATTCTGGACAGCAGTGACCTGGCATGAATGTCCCACATGGAGAGCAGTGGCTGCTGCTCCTCTACAAGTTGACCTTTAAACCACCTGACTCAAGAACAGCTCGGCCAGGAAGTCCATGTGTACCAGACCCAGCCTTGGGAGTTGTCCCTCCATCACTACACAGCATCGGACACCCAAATTGTGTGTGACCAGAGAGCAGATTCCAGGCTCGTGTGCTGCTTCTTGGCAAAACAGGCAAGTTCACACAAAGCCATGGGCTGCCACGGGTCAGCTGCTTTCAGTGCCAATGCCAGATCACTAAAGCTAACTGTAAAAACCAGCAGCTTCAAGTGCTAAGATACTAACATACTAGATACCTTGCTCTATTTGCAGAATGGAATAAGCCACCCAGCACAAAGTTACTCTTAAGCCTTCTTAAATGTGTCAGCGTACAGAGTTAGCACGGAATAAATTCACGTTCTGCCTCACAAATTGGGTGCTTGTAAACAGTGCCATGAGACATGAGCAGGAGCTGTATTTACCACCTACCTTGTACGGAAAGCCAAAGGCAGAGCAGACCATTCAATCTGGTAGGGTTTTATTGCTTCCTGAGCCATAACTTCGCCTAGCATCTTGTAACCCCACCATTGTGGGTTACGTCCCCTTCTGTGTTGGCCACTTCCCTCACCATGGGTTTTTACAGCTTCTTTGACACCCGGCATCGAGGAAAAGACTAAATATTGACAACTGAGCTTATCACATAGATGACATTTAAAAACCTCCCCTGTGTTACCGCATGCAATGCATAGATCTGTTGGAGCCATGAGGTACACCTCTGCATATCACCAAAATCCTTCCCTCCTGTGTTTAAAGTATTTGAAAATTTCAGCAGAAGAAATATTAAACTAGGAATGTAGCACCCAATGCTGTGCATGTGGTTTCTTTTCAGCCAGGAATACCCCTAGGCTTTCTCCAGCAGCCCATACATGGAAACATCAGCTGCAAAAGCAAGTTCATCGCTATCACTCTGAAATCAGAGAGCTTCCAGCTACTAGAACACAACTACACAAGTACCCAGGGCAAGTTTTGTGGAAACATAACTCTACAGGAAATGAAAGCTTAAAATAAAAGATACAGCAGATTACAGCATTAATTGAAAAATATTTTTGTAATAGCAGTCTAATTGGTAAAGCTCTGGACTAGGCATCGGTCTGGGTTTAATTTCCAGTTCTAAAGCTAGTTTATCTGTGTCCCTTTAAAAAAAAAAAAGTCACCTTAATGTGAAGCTACTGAAGTTTCCCACACACACCCTGCAGAGCATGCCACATAAGAACCTATAAAAAGAATTACTCTAACCTGATGGATCTGTAGCAAAGATTTACATGATAACCCATCAAACCAAGCATGAGAACCACCGTATAGGTCATCTAAAGAATCATCAGTTACTAGATGTTTTTTCTGCACAACATTCAAGAATTTGGACCCCACAGGGACAAATCTGATCCCCAGCGTGTTACAGACTTTTTTACCTCTCATGTCTCTGCCTGCTAAAGCTGTTTGCTCACATGGAGCCCAAGAACAGTCTTCCAGAGCACTGGCACCATTCTTACTGCAACCAGCAGCCAGAGGAAAGCTCTTTGAGCTCTGCTTCTCCTCACTCCTCTCACTTGCCTTGTCCATTCACACTGGAGGCTTCTGAGGAAAGGACTGTGCTCTAAGTTTTTATACTCCCTAACTACAGTCTTAAGTAAACACACTATATATAACTTATGAATATACTCTATTAACCTTTCACTTTACACCTTGACTTAACAGCAAAGCATAACATTTCAGTGTGTATATTTTGCTAACTTTAATTCTGGTTCATAAGGCAAACTTTCACCTTACTATTTTCTATTTGTACAACCCAGTCAAAGACAGACATATTTTAGTGATGCGTAAAGTGATGAATGATACAAACTGAAAAGGCTGTTCACCAGCAGGCCCACTGAAAAATTCACCTCTCAGTGAACTTAAAATCAAAACAAATTAATGTATACTTGTGAAAGGTATACCATTACTACACTTGGAAACCTTTTTTGACAGCTCCTAGAGAGCTGCTGTGTACATACCAAGAGATTGTACAAGAATGTCATAAACTGAAATACTGTGCCCACACTCGTGCCATACTCTGGCACTGTGGATTGTCCCTTGCTCTTTTGTAGTAAGAGAGGAAGAGAGGTTGAAAAGAAAACAAAAAAAAAGAAATACTTTATGTGTTGTACATCTGACATATTGGAAGTTCTTGTTTATAACATTCTGGACTGTAAACTGGAGTTATAAGGCAAAAGAGCATGTTGCAGTGAACCATACCATGTATTTTGCAATGTGTGTGTGAAACCAATGCTGACTTCCCAATAATGGGTCACTCCACAATCCATGCAAAGCAGCGATTTGGAAAGCAAGCTGATTTTCTAGATATAATATTCTGGAGCTGAAGGTTTCGAGTAAAATTTTGGGAAGCTGGGTATATCGCTTGTGCACTAGCTTTCTCCATTTGTATTGTAAATCCATTTCTTAGATATTAACTTTACTACTTTATTAAGAAGTTGCTAAAAGCAACTGAATGCAATGAATTCTCACAATCATTGCTACCATTATTATCTATGATATAAAAGAGGATTTTAAGTTAGCTTAATTAAAAAGCACAAGTCAAGGCTTTGAGTATATCTCTAACATGACTAAACTCAGAGTAAGGCAAATCAAGACCAGCAAATTAAAAGGGAACCAAATACCAACCACTGGAGTCACATGCTGGCATTTTTAACATTACAGCCCCTAGCTCTTGCAAATCAGAGAAGCCTGAAAACATGAACTAGATGCAATTAGTGTTATTTTGCAATGGCTTACAGTACTGTGACAAAGCAAATAGTGCTGCTCATAGGAGACCCAGCCTCTCACCATCAGAGCTGCAGGGCTACCAGGCACCATCATGAAGATTTCCCTCTTCAAAGAGAGGGACTGGTAAGAACTGGGTCCACTTCTGCACTCACTTTGTTTTACATCAAATTGTGCCTCCAGGGAAGTGTAGGTCAAGTAAGTTTTATCAGCTGCAAAGATCCCATCAGGCTTATTCCACACAGGCACCAGCAAGCCCACAGCAGACGAGTGTGTCAGGAAAACAGACAGTGGCAAACAGAAACGGAGACTTCTAATGCCTAAAGTTTTATCAGTGAAGACTCAAGATGTTAGAGGAGAATTTTCAAGAACATTCAAAGCCACTCTAGCTTTGGAAAAAGGTCATGGAGACTAAACCAAGCAATGATTTCAACAGAACCGGTGCTTTTACATGTCCGTATTTCACTTTGCAAAGGGTATTTTTCCCGGTGACAATGATCAACAGAGTTTCAAGTTTGGTATTTCTTTCCCAGTAAGCATTTGGTCTTGCAACAAACACAAGGTATTGGCAAAAGATAGGTGTACTTATTTATTTATTAAAATCTTGTTTACCTGGAAGCAACAAATGTCCAGCTGGCTTCTGAAGATGCTGGACTGTACCTCTAAATTCTCAGCATATTAAATGCAGTGCCAGGTTCTCCAGGTTGACCATGCAAATCCCATCATTACTAGCAGCAGGCTTGCTTGTGCAAAGGGTAAGAGTACAGAACAAAACCAGAAGCCTTCACATAAGCCTCAAAGGTGAGACTGAGAATCTGAAATATATTACTCTACTGGGAAGAAGGGAGAAGAGAGATTGTAGTATATAAACACTAAATTATAATGACACATTTACTTAATTATTTGTGCACATACAATAGGAAAAGAAAGGAAGGGAAATAATAGTGTATATACTCAGAGCAGAAAGTCCTCCTATCCCCCAGGGCATCACAGCAAGGGTACCTCAGATAACGAGGCATCTGCTGATCAATGCGATGCTCTCAGCCTGCTCATTTATGCATTAATGAAACGTGTGCAGCAGTTCACTCAGCTGATAAAGGTTCCCACAGGGGACTATGTCCAAGGGAAAACAAATGATCAAAATGAACAAAAGTGATTAGAGGAAGAATAAAGACGATGAAGTGCAGCTAGGGGAGAAGTCAGGCCCAACAGTCAGACTGTCCCTTTCATCTCTGTGTGCCACCCTCTCCACCAACTCACAGGGGACAGCAAGGAAATACCCCGATGTGTAGACTTGAGCCTGTACACAGAAAAGCAGCCTGGACTTCACTCAGTGTAAACCCCTTTATTTTAAGCATCCTGCACGTGGATACTTTGGTTTAAGCCAAAAGAAAACACTCCTTCTAGCAGTTACTGAAACAATGTCAAAAGCCTGTCTCTGGCTTCAGAAACCACCAGTCCACTGAGTGCATCCTTAGTATTAAGGCCGCTTGGGAAGAAGTCAGACTAGACCCGGTGGCTAAAGTCACCATCCACGACCTCTGCTGACAGCATCAGGCCAAACCCCTGGAGCCAGACAGCTGCTGTGCAGAGCCCTCCCTACACGCAGTGCAGCAATAAGCACACCATCCCCTAGACCTCAGCAACTACAGCTCCCGCACCGGTCCATGTTCAGTGCTGCACGGCTTCAGTCTGTTTTCTATTCCCATCTCCTCAAAAAAACCCAAAACAAAACACCCCCCAAAAACATTTTACTGCCTTCTCCAGCTTCTGGAGAGAAAAACAGCCTTCTGCATGTTCAGAGAAGCAGATGATGTTTCAATTGGTAGCACGTATCCTGAATCCACTATGGCACAAATGTGCAGCATGTGATGGAATCATGTTGCTGCATATGTAGGGTGGTGCGTTTTTTTAAAAAATAATTTGGTGTTGAGTGAGGAAGATGCAATTTGCCATCAGAGATCTCATGGCTTCTCACAAATAAGGTCAAGTCCAGTAATTCTGATCGCTATCTACATTCCAGCTAGGTTTCTGCTTGTTTAATTTCATCCTTTAGCTCCCGCCTGTGACAATCCAGCAACTGTGCTGTGGAATAACATCATTTTACCACAAAAACAACTGCTCCAGCAGTGACTGGACTAATGATATAGTTTGTAAAAAGTACATGGCAATGAAAAGCTCTTTAGAAGCAGGTGACCTTATTATAATAGAACTTGATTCTGAATATCAAGGTGTCCTGAGGCTGTGGCCTAAACAGCAGTATAAGGTATCACTGATGTACCCTAGGCACACATAAAACACACGTAATGCAGAATAATTTTCAGCAGAGCACAGAGATAACAAATCTGCATGTGCAGGCTGTCAAAAGCAGTACAACTAATTTCACAATAAAAAGGAGAGAAGAGCGATGTTCCTCATCTCTTCCTGATGAAGCATTTTACAGCACTGTAGGTGTACACATTATGCATGGAATTGTGTGGCTTGTTTTCCCTTTTAGAGAGCTGTGCCTAGAAATAAATAAGGGTATCAGATGTAGAGAGATAGAAATCATTTCTAAGTTGTATCACGAATGAGTTTGTGTGGCTTCACAAATGAGAGAAATGAATCTGAGGACAGTGGAAACCAGAACGGCTGAGGTTACGAGGAAGGCACTACTGGGACCAGCAAAGGGAGAATTTGCCTGCAGCTTCCCATCACAGTCTTTCCCAATTGACTGAAAGCTAAAGCAGCAGCTCCATTAGTGTTTTATAGAGTTCACAAATCAATGTGAAATTCCATATGCTTTGCTGAAACACCAGCACAAATGTGTTTGGGAATATTTAAGCACATATATAGAGTGTATATAAGTATACAGAGATAATGGCCCCTCCTCTCTACCCAGATTTGCATGAAATCAAACCAAATTGATGTAGTATTTGGCAGGGAATGTAGGAGGATTCACAGAGCCACACCACTGAATTCGTCAGCTAAACTATTTAATTCTGTTATTGGAAATCATTATTCTCACTCTCTAGAAACCTCCTTGTCTTTTGAGTGGTTTGTAAAGCAAATGGAACTACACCAGTAAAGCCATTCAGAATATAAACTGTCATGGTAAAAATGTAAAATATCTTGAGAATTAAACGCTGGTATTGAGTTCTTTACTAGGCTAATCACTCTTCTGCCAGTAGCTGTATTTCCTCTTTCCAAAATCTCTTAACACACATTTTTGTTATCACCTTCCTTCAATAATCAACTGTGGAGAACACATTGTTTCAGTTGCAGGGAACTCAGGACTTCCAATACTGAGGAGTAGCTTTTGGTGACCCCAGAAAGGGAAAGTCCCTTTGCTTCACTCTCCCTGCACTTGTCCCAGTAGTGCCTTCCTTGTAACTTTAGCCATTCTGTTTTCCACTCTCTGATAAAAGTGTACGTATTTGTGTATATTTTTGTCTTTTTTTTTTAATAAATACTGCCTTAGTATCAGGGAGATACATAAAACCAGCAAGGACAGAGACTGAAATTTAGCCCAAACTCAGAAAACAGCTGCGTATCTTTACCTACTACAGGGAGACATAAGGTAAAAACACAAACTTTTTACTTTAGAGAGAGGTCATCAGTGTTTCAAACCTACTAGTTGTCCCAAGGATACCTACTCAGATGTTCCCCCAAAGCCAGCTCCCATACAACTTCAAAAGACGGATTCAGCTCCTTCTGAAGGTGGCCTTTCCATAAGCAAGACACCGATCTATAGGGCTGTGTTGCTTCTTGGACAGGGCTGGATACATACAGCAGAACATATCTCCTTCATCACAGGTAGCAAGCCAGATCAAGCTGATTTCTCATAGGTATTCATCATCTCGCTGTGATCATGACACAAGAAATCAGGACACCAGGCGAGGGATGTTCAGCATACCTGCTAAGCAGCTATTTGAACTGGGGTAGCTGGTGCTCAGTCTTTCTTAAATTCAAGCCCCCAGTTCAGAAGAATCACTGTGCAGCTGGAGCTGTGATCATTCCCATGCCCATCTGAAGTGAGCTGGTTTTCTGGATGAGATAAGAGTGCAGCAGGGTTTAGATCAGAACAAAGCATGGTAATGACTAGTGTTGCCACTTCAGACCACACAGCCTTCATTAATTTAATCATTACTGCAAGCACCATTAGTACGTCTAAAAATAAGTCACTTCAACAAGGAGAAAGTTTCCAAATTCTATGTTTCTATTTCTTTTTAATAAAGCTCAAACTTGCTAACAATATGCTGCAGCACAATGGAAAATTCTCATTTATAAAATAATGTAAAAACTCTCTGGTGTGTGGGAAGAAGATAAGGGCTGTTTATCAACAGGAATAAAATGATTGAAATTGGAAATAAGATGCTGGATATCCTTCATTTGCAGACTGCATAGCTGCAATTAGCAACACAAAGAAGGTATTCACCATTTCAAAAATCTTAGCGCACTGATGCATCTTGCTAAAACTATCTGCAATGAAAGGTTCTGCCTCAGAATATAATTAATTTTAAACACAGAAAATTTAACATTCATCTAAAGTATCTGTATTCTAAATACTATGCATCTATTTAAATGATGTATATATTCCGGATACTTGCACACAAGTATGTAAGCTTATACTTCCCTGTGACAGGACTTCAGTCATTTTTATTTTCTATTAAATATCTATATAATTGACACCAACATTTTTTTATCTCATTTCGTTCAGCATGCATGGTCATTTATAGATCTAGACACAAGTACCATTTGAAGTGAGAATACAAAATAAAGCTTTTTTCCTTAATGTGCAAATTTGAAAACTCTTTCTACAATTTATTTTATAATTCCTTTTCTACCACATTGTACTTGCATTTAATATCAGTTCAGCTGAAGTACAATGTAAATTTCTCACCAAAAGACTCCATCTTCAGGAGAAATGTCCGTGTTTCCAGTCTTTGTATCTCCTATTTAGCATTTTTCAAATTAAATCTCTCCTAGATGAATCCAGTATATTGCTCGGCAGTTATTGAAATTTATGAACATGTTTAAGCTCTTTCATACCGCTGTTAACCATTATGATTGCCTCCTTTAAATCTTTCATTTTATAGCTATCACTTCAGCAGACTGTATTGGTGACATTCATGAATTTCTCAGATCGCAACCGTGCCTCTACTTAACATCTGAGGGTAGAGTTATGCTTCCAAAGCCATTCCTTGGTTGTCTGATTTAACCTCCTGCTCCAGTGAATCCCCAAAAGTTCTCTCATCAAACTGGCAGAAGGCTTGTGTTTTGGGGGAATTACCATTATGGTCTGTGGGTCAGATTGTCACCTCTCCTTCCACTGTACAGAAATCCCAGTAGCAGCTGTTCTCAGCAACTCCAAATCCCATCGACCACCAACGGTACCACCTCAGAGTCAAGGGAGAGGCATTTTCTTGGCATGAGGAATGATACCGAGGGAGAGGTGCACAGGAGCAGCATGAGTGTACCTGTGAAGCTGAAAGCTTCAGGAAAGGGACACCATCTTTCCCTGGTGTAAATGTAGGTAGGCCTGGCTCAAACCAGCCAGCATCAGCGCTCCAACCTGGCTCACAAAGCTTTTCTATTCCTACCCCTGCTACAGTATCCGCTCTCTTTCCTTGACCATTGTCTAACGCACAGAGTGAAACAGCGAGATCGAGGGTGGTGAAGTGTAGGGGAAGCCTCTCTCCAAGTACACCTCACAGCACCGACCACAGCAATAAGCACTATAAAAGCTCTATCAGCAGTCTGAGTGACCAGGAGCACCAAAGCTCCCTCCCGGGGCCCTGCTCCCACCAGCCAGATGGCCTGTCCCCGGATGGCCCCGAGGCAGCTGCTTCCCCACCTCTGCTACAGCAGGGGCTGGTGTCCCACACAGGCAGGAGAGGAGCTGAGTGGCCGCGTGGCCACACCACTTGGTGCAAAATGCCCACCCTAATGGGCAGGAGCACAGCACCCCTCATGAGTAATGTATTTCATTAATAACAAACACTAATAACAACACACAGCTAGCCCAAAGCCATGCATTTAAGACTGGGGGTCAGGCTACTACAGCATATGACAACAGCACTGGATCCAAACTCTGTGGCTGTAGAGGCTGAGCCCCTTTTCGATAAAGACATGTCCACCCCTGATTTTCTTCTGCCTAAGATTTAGAGATTGGTATTTCCTGTTGAAAACAAGAAATTCTCATTAGTGGGGTTCACAGAACTTGTGTTTTTCAAACTATGGTCTAAAAATCCCAAAGGACTACAAAAAGTAGGTGAGGAAAGTCAGGTCTGCCATTGGGACACACATTCACTTCCCAGGCACCTGCATTACTTTCCTGGCAAACTTTCGATTTCCTGACACACAGCCCTCCCCAAACACAACACACACACGTGCACACACACAAAGGCAGACACCGTGGAAAAAAAATCAGAGGACTTGCCTGCTAGGTGAAAATGTCTCCATTTCTCTCACCATTAAGGTTTTTTTGCAGCTGGAACAAGTTTCCTCAAATACCAACAGAAAATAGAAACTGAGCTGAAAATAATTCTGTGATCAAGCATGCGAGCGAGCCTGCCCAAATATCAGGGCTGGAAGAGGAAAGCTGACCTTTCCAAAACACACAAAATCCTCATTCTATTCTCACTCATGCAACCAAATCCAGAGGTGATGAAGACACAAATTATACAACTAACACGAACGCTTCCTTTCCTCCCTCCCACTTCCCCCTATCTTTTAAACTATCTGTCCTGAGGGCAAGGACCACCTCAGCACACAAATGCATTCCTGTAGCTGTGCAAACCCCTAGTCCAGCATCTCTCCATCTTTAAAATACCGGCACTCATAGCTCTCAGCACGAAAAAACAGAAATTCTATGCAAAAGCTATAGAGTTTAATGATCACTACTATAGGTAGTGATTATTAATAAATTCTCTTTTTTCTAAATACTAAGAACGTTTTACACTAGGGATATACCATCTTAATTCATGCCCAGCTGAACCGGGTGGTGCTGCAGTCTGTGGCTGACAGTGCCGTATCTTTAGGAGCTGTACTTCAAAGCATTACAAACCCTTTTGTATTTGTACACACCTGTATGCAGATGCATACTATACTTTTCTACAGTTAAAGAATCATTTACATTCTGAGATGATGTGTCTAAACTGGTAATCACACATCTCGGCAGCAAGCAAGCAGGCAAAGAACTCATTACCGCGTCCGCTGTTTGCTTACAGCATAAACAACTGGAAGTCAAGCAGGTGGAGGTAAAGCAAAGCTTATGAGGGAGAGGAGAAGAGGGTTTTCAGTTGCAGCCCCTGCCTTCTGCTAACCCCTTTAGCCATTGACCCACTGTTGTGCTGGCGGTGATGCCCTCTGCATTAGCCTACCATCACACTGATGGTCTGCCAGACTTGCCCAGTACAAGTTCTCTGGCTCTCCAGAGCCCAGTGGTGGAGTTGAGTGGATCTGCTCTCACAGACGGCAAGATCAGTTACGCCTCATTGCAGCTTTAAGCAGACATGACTTACATACAGTTCGATTCATACAGAGAAAAGTCAGAACCTCAGAACTTGAATAAACAGTTCAGTGCCCAAGAGGGCTACTTATTTGTAGAGTAACAGAAAAGTCGCGCTAGAAATGCCAACAACTCTGAACACGCTGCTTTTAGGCATGACTCATACATCTCCCAGCTTCACCTCCTGGTATCTTACTAGCTCTTATTTTACTGCTTTATTTTTCCTGGTTATAAACAGTGGTAAATCAGAAAGCAAAGAAAAATTAACTTTCAAATTTGTTTTTAAAAGGTAAATTAAATACTACCATCACTGTCACATTAATTGTTAGCGATATTAAAACTGTACTATATTTCACAAAAACATTTATATTTTTTCATGTTATGCCACTAACACCTGGTAAAAATATTTGATAAGTCCTGATGTTTAATTAAAACAGTTTCTAATAAGCTAATTTTTTTCCAGATTTCTTGCTAGGGTGAGTATAATGCGCCCAAGCTCATTTAAGCACAGTTCAGTGGAAAGCAGGAGCAAAGACCCTGCAGGGAAAGGACTGAGTACAGCTGCTCTGTTTTGCCCAAACTGAATGGGATACTCATCCAGTTGCTCTTTAAAAGAATTAAGATTTAGGGGAAAATAAACTGGCATGAGCATTTGCTGAATTAGAAGGTACTAACATTTTTAACTGTTTATTATTTTTCTTGGTGTGGCCATTTTCTGAGTGGCCATTTCACGAAAGTAAATAATTTAGGGATTTAATATCAGAACCACTTTGGGTTTTACTGCACAGTCACCTCATGCTCTATGCCCAGAGCATCACACAGGTATGTGATTACAGGTTTGCAGGCACCAGGCACAACATTTGTTTTGTGTGAGCTAGGCTTAGGTTTCCTAACTCACCAACTCACACACTCAGGAAAATGTTCTTTACAGTTCTGTGCAACTTCGCCTCAGACATCACCTTCATTACAAGGTGGTGACTGACCATCAGCACCCAGAGTATCCCAGGAGATAAGGCGGCTCCCACAAATCTCCGTGTGCTGTGGCTATAGTTAGATACCTGCTAATTCCCATAGTGAAATTCTGTCACAAAGGTAATCAAGCTGACTGGAGAAAGTCTAGGAGGAAAACCAAGGCAACAACACAACAGCACCAAAACCAGTGAGCTAACGCTGAGATCAGGTCTTGTTTATCCATTAATCAGGAGCTATAATCAACATCTGTAATTCTACTTCAGAAAAACTTATGTTTTGCAAGACCCTGGCCACCTCCATTTCCTAGTCACCAAGTTCACGTACCCAGCACAAGATCACTGATTGCAAGGTACGATCTTCCATGATTTTGACAGAAAGTTTAGTTTTGTTGGTAACCCCATATCACAAGGTAGTTCTACTGTTCACGGGTTCTCCAGCACCATTATTGCAACCAGATTAACATCCTCCTGTACTGAACAACAGAGAGTATTTCATTGCCTTCAAATGCTTAAACAGAATTACAACCCTTACACGTGGGTAGAGCTAAGGTTCTGATTGAGTCAGGTGCTGCTGCGTGCTCCTAAACCTGACACGGGGATTTTAGCAGCTTCAGAGTGCTTCAGTTGGCACCAACAGATCTTCTGAATCAAAGCCTTTGACACTTGTGAGACAGAAGGAGGATAACGGTAGGAATGACAGACATGTGCAATCATAAGTGTTATTAGAAGCCAAGCATCTCTCAGGTACATAAATAACAGGGTAACACATCAGCAATCCCATGGCCATCTTCCTGACCATGTTCACTTGTCCAAGACAGCACCTTGTGAAGTAGATTCAAACTGACCAAACAGACTTGTCTTTCTTACTAAAGGACACTGTTGATTCATCAACCTTGTAACGAATTAAGTGACTGCAGAATTCACACATGGTAAACAATGAAAATGGATTTTTATTAATAATACTAATAGTAGCGCTAAAATCTCTTGAGTCTTTCCTGTTTAAAATAGCTTGCTTACTCAACATCAGGAAAGGAGAGAGATCTACTTTACAATGTCAATCACAAACCATAATTTATTACACGCCTGTTTGATTTTCCAAGTTAGTACAATTACATGCTGTTGCTTCTAAATACAATTTAAGTAAAGGCAGGTATCAAAAAATACCCACACATTCTGATTCATTGGTATGCCATGCAGCCAAAGACTTGTAGAAGCTGTTAATGATACATGAATTATGTATGCTACAGCTCAATATAACATTTGGTGTGATTTAAACAGCATGAACTTTTAGTGAAAGTCATTTTGATTCTGTGATGTATTACACTTCGAAAACCCTTAGCAGGAGGTGGGAATTGAGTGATGTTCTCTGAAAGCTTTTATTTGTTAAGCATACACAATGCAGCTGCAACTGGATCCTAAATAATGGCAAGGAGGGAAATGAAAGACCGGATATAAAATTAGGTCACTGCACAACTTGATTCTTAGTGTGTCAGTGAGGGAATGGGAAGCAGCAGAGGGGAAAAAGACAGACAGGAATCAACCGTTTCGCTTTTCCTCTGTAGCAGCCGAACTTCAAGCTACCATAGTAATATTTCTCATTCTCAACATCATTGTTCCACTGAACATTTCACTCTGCAACACCAAACTGTTGGCTCGCAGTCCTGTGATTAGGCTGCCATTTCAATAACGAAGCTATGAATCACTAGCAGAAAGAGCCATCCAGTTGCTTGCAAAGGGTGAAAACAGAATTTGCCTAAGAACGTAACTCATTTAAAAAAAGTTAACTGTAAGAAGGGGAGGAAAGATTACGATGCAGGTGGATAATGTGATTTATATTTTATCTTTAAGGTGCCCAAATTGTTTGGAAAGAATTTAAATACATCTGAATGTGACAGCACCAGTTTCTGTTGCCCAAGATCTTCAACCAATTACCCATTTCTTACTCTTATGTATCTATAGCAATCCTTCAGGCGGATTATTAAGTTTTACAAAATTTGTCCATGGACAAAGATGCTTCTTTACCAGTTCTGTTATTGCAAAATGTGGGTTTATTATTGTCGTATTATAAAGAAGCCTTTTCAGTGCACAACCGAAATCAGGGACCCATTTTATTAAACACTTAAGTATAGGGATTTCTCTCCTTACTGTAATATTTTGGGTTTTTTTCAAGAGCATTTAGCACTGACCTATCTCCTCCATCACTTCTTGAAGAGAAACAGGCCATTGACGTGGTAGTAGCTACAGGAAAATCACCCAACAAACCGCAATTCTGAAAACCTTGTCTTGAAACCAGCAGACAATGACAGAAAACAAGTATTGCCCCTGTTTCATGGAAATAGAGGTGGTCTCCCTCAACAGCATTTCAAAAACTTCCAATCTAGCAGAGAAAATAACCGAGATCTCCAGCACGCCAGCCCAACGGCTTTGACAAATAAGCTACTCCGCTGTACAAAAGCTTAAATTTACTCATAAAATAGGATCATCCTTTTACGGTTGAGTTTGACCATATGGAGTTCTTTTGATTGAATTAATCCCTTCTCCTGAAGTTTGAGACAGAAGCATAAATGTTGTGATATTCTTGCCAGGTATTTATAAACTGCCACAAAGCACGACGCCAAAGACCATCAGTTATCTTTTCACACCAGCCCCTAACAAGGGCAGCCTCTTTTAATCCTGAAGACAAGCTGGCCAGGGAACGCCTGGAGTTTTCGTGTGAGGGATACCACTGCTTCAGCATAACCTACTGGGAGCTGCCCACTGAACACAATCTGACATAAATAATACCTACCATTATCTGTCTACTAGAAATATGGTTATAGTCCCAAAAGACAGAAGGGCACAGAACCTTTACTCAATAAAATGAAATGAAAAAACAATTCAAGCCTAAGCTCCTCAGACCTAGAAACGTTTCCTCTCTGAAAAGGACAGTTCTCTAATGCTTGAGATACACACTTCAGAAAGTCTTCCAAGATTTTTGCCAGACACAGCATCCACTAAAGGATTAAAATGTGCATACAGTCTCTCTACACACAGAAAGAATTTCTAATTATAGGGAAAGCTTATAAAATCAAATCAATGTGAGTACAAGTAGATGTCAAAAAGAATCAGAGTAGTTGCTTGTACTGTTCAAAGAAAACAGAAATTCACTTAAGCGTGCTTATTTCTGCAACACTTGGTAAAGGTTTCCGGTTCTGTTTGGTACAAATGTTTGGGGAATATTTGCAAAGAGTGATATTTTCAGCAGAGGCATGATGACACTTGGTCTAGAGGCAGATCATCAACAAAGTTATTTCCTATAGTAGGGGTTCTGCTTTGCCACAGAATCATTATCACAAACCAGGGTTTATCAGATACAAAGCTCGTACGTCTCTCGCGTGCTTACAGAATGAAAGAAAAACAACTCCTTTCAGAACAATTTCCAAGATTTCAAAAACATTCTTGTTCTGTATCCCCTGTGACACTGTTTAGGGACTCTGAATTGAGGAAGCTCCTTCTGTTTCAATGATGAGTCACGTTTTAAACAGAACTCATTCAAAGAAAACCAAAATTGACATTGCTGATATTTTTGTCCTCTTTAGAAGAAAAATAATTGAACAGTAATCCTCAGTCGCAGTAGATCTACCTGCTACCCTGAAAGAACATGCTACGTGGGTGCTTTGCTTGTTAAATTAATACATTTTTATTCTGACCACGGAGAAATATGAACTAATAAAAAATTCAGAGAACACAAAGATGATAGTAATACAATTGATTAGCAATAGCATCACACCGTTTTCCAGAGTGATTCATGTAATAGATGCGATGTACACACTTATAACCTGCAGTTTTCTTGTACTGCAACTGGATCTTGTTCTCACTGGCCAAAATTTTTCAAAAATACACCCAAGTTTATATTCAAAAACCTGAACTTAGATATATGTCTCTAGATATATGTAATGACTTTCAGTTATTAAGAATAGCCCGCTAAAATTAGCACATTGAGTTAGAGTCTCATTACCCTGAAAAACATTCACCCTCTATTTAATTTGACAGATCCCGTTGTTTACCATTGTTCTCTTCTATCAAAACTGAAAGAAGATGGCAAACACCACTATAATAATTGTTCTTACGTTTTAGATACTGAATTAATATAATCTTTGATTTAAAAAATGCAGAATTCTGTGTTTGGGAACTCGAAGAAAAAAGAAAAGTGGGTGAAGGATCAGCCTGGGACCTAAGAAAAGAGATACAATAATACACACACAGAGACTGAGATCGGACTGTTAAAGGGAGAAATGTTGTAGAAATACAAGCAAAACACTAGTGAGTACTTGGGCCAAGGAGACCTCACTCAAACTGACAGAGAAAATGTGTCTACACCAAACAGCATCTATTTATGTGCATTATTTTACCCTCTCTTAAACATTTGATTTTTGAAAGGTGTCCTAATACACAAAGCGTTCTTGCAGTGTTTGCAGTTCTTCAGAAAAGACAGTGGAGCAGAGGGCAAATATAGCTCGAGAGGGCGAGAGAAGACAGTGGTAAGACATGGTGGTCCATCCAGTCTCTGCAAGATGCAAATTCCAAAACCTGTACTTGGGAAAGCAAAAGTCCAGCACCATTACCCCTAAAAACAGGGTGCAAATGTTCTTCACCATTGAACTGCATGGCTTGATGTACAAATTCCTGCGAATACAGTTGTCGATACCAGGGGCACACTTCAAACTAGTTGGTTGAATGTTACCACCACAGAATGCATCCAGACAGCTGCGGCGCCAGCATTACGATTCACTCAGGTGTTCCTGCCCAGGATGCCAGTTAGACTGAATTAGAAATTACTTTTGTTGAAGTGTTGATGCTGTTAGTTCCCTCCAGACTGAGACGGTGTTTGTCAAGGTATCCAACACACAGAAAAACTCCCAAGGGAGATGAGGAATATTGAACATGGCAGTATTCCCCACTGGGCCCACGTAAAAGGATGGATTTCTTCTTTGTTTTCCTAAGTCACTGTGTTCTAAAACCCAACATGCTCAGAAATATGACTTGAGATGGAGTAGAGGAAGGCGCCAAAATCGTTAAAAATACATACCTCTTACCTGCAGCAGCATACAAATGTAAGTGCTGCCATGTTATGTTGTCAACACGACAGCAGTCACAACTAGGTAAAAAAAGGTAAAATTATTTTATTGAATTTTTCTTCTAATACAGATTTTTTTTCAAAACCACTTTAGAAAAAGAGAAGAAATAAAAAGCAATGACACTTCCACTTGTTTTTTAAAAACTAAGAATTGGAGTTTTGACATGTTTCCTCCTGCATTTTCTCCTTCTTTGTCTCAGTGTAATAAAAATACTGCAGAAACTGTGTTTCTTTCACGTCCTCCTTCCCATTCTCCTCCTTCTGCCTCACCTTTTCCATTTTCAAAGCCTTGCCAACTTCAATAAGTTAGCAGCAGAAGGTGGCATTTCATTTTTCTTTTGTCCCTAACTTTTCCAAAGCTGGAGAAGTTTTGCAAAGTATGTAGGAGAACAGGGAGAAAGGAGAAAAGCTCGTCTAAATCCTTTTTTTTTTTTTTTTCTGCTTTGAAATTCTCTGTTTGTTTCTTATTATCTAAAACTGAAGTTGAAAAAAAACCCTGTTAACTCAGAAATGCATGTGTTCAGCTTTGGGTGGAGGAGAAACATGATGAAACCAGCAGCAGTACTTTTACTCGAATACAAAATCAGGAAGAAACCTCATGCGGAGAAGAGCAGGAAAAGGTACTTCTTTTTCCTGTCATCCTGTACCCGGAGGTGCAAATGAGTATCACCAGTGTTGTTTCAAAGGGATTCTTGATGCATTGACAACAACCTGGAACCGTTACTAAATAGGAGAAAAATATCTGAAATTAGGCAAGATATAAGTTTTTGGAAGACAGCCAAAGCTATTCCTTCTACTGTTTCCTCTGCAGTCAGTGGGGAAAGACAAGTTTTTTCTAAGGGTGATTTCAACCCATCCGAACATCAGTTTATCTGTTTTAGGAGAGGATAAATCAGCTTTTAAACATGCCCCTCTTCTTGCTGGGAACCAAGACTAAAAACCAAAGTTTAAATTGCTAAAGTTACACAGGGTAAATCCTATCCTGAGTGTGAATTGCGTTTGCCTACAGCCCTGTTCTGCATTTTACCACTGGCTGTTAGTGGAAGGACAGTAGTTTCAAATAGTAGCTCCACACTGGGAGACCATCTCAACAGAAAGGATGGAGGAAGTTTTTCTTCCCAGGCTTCTGAAAAAATGACCTCTAAAAAAAGAAATGTATTGGACTTATTGGAAATATAAAGACAGCTTTAAAAGACTACAAGGAGAAAAGGTTTGCTCTCCTTTTCCCTCTTAACGCTCTGTCCCTGTTCTCCTTCCCCGCTTTGTCCTTATAGCAGGACAGAAAATGAAATAAAGCCTGTAAGCCTTTAAATACATCTGCTTTTTTTGATTTTCGAACAAGAAGAGTTACCAGAATCAAACCCATGATTTTCAATACTGTGGAACAAATCTTACTCTTTTTGTCACTCTGTTCTCATCCAAAACTTGGGTGCAATATGCATCTCACACCCTGGGGGGGCTATAAGCTGGCAGCAGCTGCAGTGCACCAGCCTGGGAGCAACAAGAAAATACACTCAGAACAGGCATTCACTTACGAGCACTTGTACAGTCCAGGTGACTGGAACCACCTTTAAAAAGTTGACCCAAACCTGCTAAACAGAACAGCACGTCACAGGGAAAAAAGGTGAAGATTGAAAGCTGGAGAAGCAAAGCTAACAAGTCTACAGATGAAAACTGCTCACATGCTGTGCCTGGGGCTGAATTCTATGGAGAAAAAAGGCTGCAAAGTGCCTGGAAAGTAAGGAAAAAAAAAAAAAAGAATGAAAAAAACCCAAACAGCTCCTCATCCAATCCTAATATGATAAGTCTTCTGCAATGACTCCTCATCCAATCCTAATATGATGTCTTCTGCAATGACATCTCGAAGCTTATTACACAAACTGCTCTCATGATAAAAAAGAACAAGCCCCAAAACCCCACACGCTGTAATGTGCAGTTAATCTGATGAAACCTAAGAACACTGCACCAAATAAAGACAAGTATATGAGTAAATGAAGCAATGAGGGGGAGGGCAGGGGAACGCAACCAGGTGTCTCACTCGACACAGACTGGCCTCGACTGTTGGGGAGGGCTGAGCACCTGAGCTCAGAGTCACTGTGGCCCAGGCACACAGGCTGTGTCATCCCCATCACAGCTTGCCCGGGACCTTGGTGGGCTGGCCTGTGGGGAATTAGCCTCAATGGCAAAGCTTACACACAGTTGGGTCACACAGTTTTATGTTATTGAGTGCTATAGAGCTCATAGTGACCTCATGCTGAACCCTCCCTTGTGGCTTCAAAAGAATATCACTTCCTACAGCATTTTAAGCTCTCTTCTAATAACACATCTGGAAATTCCCAGCCTTTTCCCACCCCCTTTCTTGGTATTTACATGGAAGGGCAGGCAACATTATGGGAAAACTAAACACAAACCAGAGCATGATACTGTGGGAAAGCATTGGGATTTTTCAATATAATGTCAGGGAACTTAATATGCTCTAAGAAACAAAGTTATATATACTGAAATAGCACAAAGAACTCCCATCAGGTACCTACAGCCAGATACAGAATTGCACAGTCGCTGCAAGGAAATGTTTCTCTTCCCCCAAAGCCTCACATCTGAATAATATCAGCTCTGTGTTGTAACCAGGCTGGCTCCTACCCACCACCAGTGCCTCATGGGGGAGGGCAAGGTCTCAGTATGAAATATGTTTTGAAAAATTTTTAGGGGTCTGAGTAAAGGGTTTCACATCAGTTACATGGACAGCACTGACCAGCGCCCCATACAGGTGGGAAGAACTCGTATATTGCTCTAGAGACAAACACATTCGCTTCCCACTGAACTCTTTAGAAAAAAATCAAATAAGAAGCAGAATCTCCCCCTCAGCTGCCTTCAACTCATTCCATAAAGCGACACAGCCTCAGCCCCTGTGAGAAGCCTGGCAGTGCTGCACCCCCCCACCTCCTCCCATCCCTCAGGTCACACTGCCCAGGAGGGGAGAACAGACCTGTCCCAGGGACCCCACAGACCCCAGGGACGACTCCTGCCCTGCTGCACGTTGGAGCTGGCCAGAACTAACAGATTTCTCTTTCCAGAAGTACAAGTGTGCCACTTTGGCCCCTGGTCTGCTAGCAGATGGCCAATGTATAGTTCACCCAAATAAGCAGCAATGTATAGTTCACCCAAATAAGCAGATATCCTTGTCCCAAAAATATCAGAGAAGGGACAGCCTGCACAAAGAGCCTCTCAATAATTTTTTTTTTTTTTTTTTGCTTTATTATACACACCCTTCTGTCCACAATTGCTGCACAGTTGAAAAAAGCACAGGTAAGGAAGGAAAAGGAAAGGCGTTATGGTATGTCGTAGCAATTAAAAACTACCAGGAGAGTTGACCTCTTTCCTGCTGTGACACACATGCAGAGAGCATGGCCCGTTTTTTTAGAAAGCAAGAAAGCAGCTCCCATTGGTAAACAACTACCCATTTTTAATGTCAGAAATTCTGCAAACTGCAGTTGCTAAATAAAGGCTTCTTTATTTACCCTTTATTTGCATCAAAAGGTTGCAGATCTAGGGTTTGCTAGTTAGGAGGAAAGGGAAGCAACTCTAAAAATCCAATAATAGTTTTGTTTTGCTTTCATCTAGAGAGGCATAATAAATCTAAGTCTCAGATGATGCTTCTCAATCTTGGAGTAAATGCTCAAGAAACACAGAACAAACAGCCTTTAGCAAAAGCTAGTGATAACAAGCAAGGGAAGCAGCAAGCCTCTTCACGCTGCCCTCCTGCCACCAATGCACCTTCATCCTCCTCTGCAGCAACCCCTGCTATTTTCAGCACAGCTTGCCATTTGCAGCAAACTGCACAGCAGTTTCATGATGAGCACAAATGTTTAGGGGGATGAGACCGGCAAACCTGCTCCTTTGTCCAAGTAATACAGTTGGGGAGGGAGCGATGCTTTTAAACAAAGACATGCAGCACCTCTCCTTGCTGCTCAACAATATCCCTGAAACCACTACAAGGGGTGAACACAGCGACTGCCTGCAAAAGGAGCTGTTCTAAATAAAGATTGTTTGTTCTCAAGGGTTGCACTGGCTTCCTTCTTATAGAGAACACCTTATTTATCGCCTCATTTTTATTACCTGTTGAAAGTATGAACATAATAATAAAAAGGCTATGCAAATTCAGTTCATCAGAAGAAAAAGAGCACACTGATAACCACCACCTTGCTCCTGAAATTAGGTATTTCATATGCATTTGCAACATATTTCAGCAGTAGTTGATGCTGGATCAGTTTTGCATTGCGACAGTAAGTAGAAAACACTCAACTTGGATTCAGAAAACCAGATTGGTATTCCCATCCTTACCCAAGGGCCAGTAGATGACCTTACATTTTAGCCTTTAATATTGTTACCTCTTAAAGTACCGACAGAATGCATTGCTTTGTAGAACCTAGCAACAAGTTCTAATGATTAGGACAATTGCTCTGAGTTCAAGTTAAGTATGTTAATTAGGAAATTTGAGAAAGAAACACAGTTGCTATCGTGAGAGAAGGAAGGTTTTTAGGATCTATGGAACAGGTCCGTACCACGTGGCAGGAGACTTGACCGTGGGATGCCAGGAGTTAAACTGAGCTACAAATAGTGGGGAGTAATGAGAGAAAGGACTTTCTCATGGTCAAGGCAGACCCTCTTGTCCCAGAGAACACCAATTATCGCCACTCTGTATGAGACCCTACAGATGAAATGCATAGTTTTAACCACATTTCCCACAGGGCCCACTAATCACATTGCTCATTTTTGGGTATTCAGAGCCCCCAGGGTCTGAAAGGCAGGAGCCCTAAGTGCTCACAGCTGCAGCTGGGGTCACAGGACTGCAGGCTGTCAGCATCTGACTTGTTACACAATCTGGACTGCTGTGAGAAGCCAGGGCAGTGTCATGTCAAATTAGGCAAACAGAAATGAGCTGCCTTCTTTTGGCTTAATCGGAGTCTCAGCTCTTCATCTGGAGAATGAGAATACCCACCATCCTGTCACCTAATGGACAAGCTGAGAATCAATTAGCATTTGTGAAACACTCATCTCAAAATGATGAGTACCATAGAAAAACCCATAAGGAAATCAATACTTCTCTACTCAGAACACGGTGCGAATAGCAAGCAATAAATAAAGCATAGTACCAGATATCTCACGGTGAGACAGAAATGAAGCAAGGCAGGTAGTCCCCTGGATAGGAGTAACACTTACAAGTAGAAGAGACAACCAGATGAAGGTAGGAAGCCCACTCCAACTCTTGAAAGTGCTGTGCAAGTACTACCCTTGATAATGGTCATTTGTGGATGTGATATTTCCAACACAATCTGTAAAGCAGAGGGCTGAACTGACAGCAGTTGTGTCTCACCCTAGACAGGACCTGACTAAACGTCACCAGCACTGGTGTGTTTCTGTCAGGGCCTTCCTACTAAATATCAAAGGCTACGGAAAGCAATACATTCCAACTGCTTAAGAGCAGCTGGCAAAAGTCCTAGTTTAGAAGTAAAAAAAGGATGCAGTCAGTGAGAGAAGGGCCCACAGCTTCTGACCTAACATCAGCCGCCTCCACCGACACCAGCTCTCACATCAGGAGTCACTTTCCAGTCAGAGGAAACAGAATAATGACAAACTTGGAAGCCGCAAGACTGATGGCAAATAACATTTATAGGCTTCTAGCGCTAATGTCATTGGAGAGCATGGGCCAAAACACTCCAGGAATTACAGCGCGAAGGCCAGGCTCACAGAACCCTCTCGTTTTGTCAGGCTCAGAACACAATTCCAAGCCCACAACTATGAAGAGACACGGTTCAGACAGAGAGTATCATGGCACCAGTAACTTACTTTTGCAGATACCTGCAGTTCCCTGAGAGAGATGCTCAGATCCTGCAGGTAGTTTTTTTTTTTATTTATGGTAATCTTAGGAAAGAAGCAGAAGCGTAGGAATGGAGCAGCAGAGACGATCCCAGCTACCTCACTGCACGAGAATTCTCATGTTACCGTCACTGGTTTCCATTCAGACTCAAAAACTGCATTTCATGTTTGCTTAAAACCAGAATTGTTAGCTAAAGCCAGGTCACATGGTAATTCTGTTAAACAAGTCTTGATTTGTTGTACCTTTGGGCTTCGCCTTTCCTGCAACCCAAGCCTGAAAATTCACCCTCAAGTCCATGTGTCTTGTGTTAGTTTGAGTGTATGTAAAAATCCATATGGATTCCGCTAATTAAAAGCATATGCTACGTGGGCATGCACAAAGCTAATTGTGACACAGAACACATTTCAAAGCACGAAGCTCTAGAACAGCCATCATGGAGTGCTCCTTAAGAATTCTTTACCTACAAAAAATTAAAATAGGTTTTAAGTATTTCCAGTACGGAATATGATTAATGTGTGTGCTTCCTAGGCAAACTCATACACAGAGTTAAGCTCAGTTTTGATTGTCAATGACAACTCACTGAAGTCACCCTCACAACACCAGACAAACATACGAGGTTTAGACTCTTTGCTTCAGCCAGCAGATCAGGTTTTTGAAATCTGCACACTCCTAGGTGTCAATGACCAAAAGAACAGAGAAAATTTTATTCAATATATTGAGCTGCCTTAAAAACCCAAATTCATTACTTCCAGTATATGTCAACATCGTGTAACAAAGAAACACAACTAATCCCGACCAACACCAGGAGAACTGAACACAGTACGTTGAGCATGAAAATGGAACCCCTAAAGTATTTTACGGACTCCTTAGGCTCTCAGCGCAGTATCTGGGCATTTCACAGCCACGCTCTCACAGCATAAATAGAAAATGGCTTTTCATGTTTTACAGGTGACGGAGGAAGACAGTTACACCTGCAGAGAGGTGAAGTACTTCATCTTGTAGAATCAGCCCTTGTACACTTCAAAGGTCTGTCCAACTTTTGGGTATGTACTTTCACTCCATTAAAAGTCCACCGTTGCTCTGCACAGAACTAGTAGTCTCCAAGTCTGAAGAGCCACTAACTTCTCATACAACTGCCAACACCCTGGCTCTTCAGAAGATGAAGGGCTGCAGAGCCACTGGGTTCTTACACAACCTGGTATTATCTTCAGGGATGCTGATTTATGAGGAACAAAATAATTACATTTTGATTTAAACCCTGGAGTACTTCAGGTATGCAATTCAAGCAAAGCTTTTTGGGATGTCACAGAGCTTGCACCGTAGTGTAGATTTGTGTGTGTTTGAGAATCAATTATCATTAATATAACAACAAGTGCCAAGTGATGTTCAAGCGTATTTAACTCTAAAGTTCTGTTGGGGATGTTACAAAGCAATTCATTTATAAAGCAACTCATGTTCAGAAAAACACATCCTGTAACTCCTGCAATTACTTTATAGTAGTTCCGATTTAGTGGCTTTTTATTGTTGCAGGCTTTTGTGGGATTTTTGGGTTTTGTTTCTTTGTTTTGGTTTGTTTTTTTTTAAAGGGGAAAAAACACACAGCCTTGCCAAAAGAAAAAAAAAAGCCACCCAAAAACCAGAAATGAAAGGATGGCAATATAAAATATTAGAAAATCAAATCTAATAATCTGGCTAGTCTTTTCAAATGGACTTCAGCAAATCAGATGATGAATTTTCAGTGAAGTTCTGTAAAACAGTGTATCTCTTGTCCTTTAACATTTTAAAAAAATCTCTGGCCTTTGCCTGCGTGCTCTTCCCACAGAGACTCAGGCAAAGCAAAGCATTACTTATACTTCTGAAAGTGCATATTCTGGTGAAGGCTGTCTGCTGGTTATGACACCACGCCAAGGCTTGCAGGGCCTGGATTCACCTCCTGGATGACGAGCTTTAAAACTCCATTTCAGACTACAGACATAGAAGTCTGAGGAAAAGAAAGCAATATGCTTTTGGCTTAAGTGATCTAATTTGAACTACGGTGACTTCAGCAAAAATGTAATAAGAGCTCTAGTGGTTTCCTTCATCAGCCTGTCTCTACAGCTTCATATCAAGTTTGCTTATCTCACATGTAATAAGCTGTGTTTTCTAAAAGTAAACTCCACTTAACATTTGAAAGTCAAGCCAGATTCATTCTGGTGCCTGAATAAATGATTCTGACCAAGTCACAGCGATCAAAGCCAGATCAATCTCCTTAACGGTGGACTGCTCCAACACAAGCCCAGCTTATATCAAAACGGTATTTTTTCCTGATACAATTAAATTACCTCACACTGCTTTGATAATTCAAATTAGTCCAAAATAAAGTAGGTGTGGCCAAAATTAAAAGGACCACTTTGTAGATCCTAATCACAACTTGACTCTCTTAGTTAAACCTTGATTTATTTACAAATAACTCTGTGTGTCACAGGTAAGAGGTCTGCAAATTCAGCGATGGGATGCAAAAGCCAGCTTGCTTGCTTGCAGCTGGGTGGAATCTGCAGTGCCAACACACGCTACAAATGCAGTTGTCACTAAAGTGACAGTTCTTACTATACAACAGGGACCAAACTCTTCTTCTGTTCATGACTATAAATCTGAGGAGTGCTCTTTCTGGGATTTGTTTGTATTACATTGCTCAGAGAGCAGGGCAGAGGATCTGGAGCAATTCTATTCCCTGAATTTCTCTTGCCTACAATTAGCACGTGTTTACACATCTTAAGAATGATAGCATCCAAGGAGGGGTCCAGGTCCTGCTACTAGCTATTTAACCCAATTTCATTATGATTTTAGGAGATCTGAGCACCCTCAGGAAGCCAAAGTTCATCAATTAACTTCATCCTCCCGCCCTTAAACTAAAAATACTTCCTGACAAACCCTGCATCTTTGTTTTAATTAAAAATGTGTATTGCTCTGTTGGTTCTAACCTTTATTTCTTTTCATGTCAGCCCTGCAGGAGAGAGAAAGTAAATGAACATCTGTGAATATGCCACCTTGCTGCTGCTACAATTGATGCCAATTCTTCCCTTCTTACCACTCAACTAAGTGCCCAGCTGGCTCTCCTCCTCACAGAGCCTTTCACAAGCTGTTTGACAGAGAGGTCGTAACGTGCAAGCCTGAATTTATGCAGTCTCTGTCCTGAAAGAAATTAAGGATTCCAAACCAAGAGAAGTCCTGCTTATCTCAAGGTGCTGCTCTGGCAGCACAAAAACATGCCCTAGATGATATCTACTGCTTCAAATTGCCTCTAAAAGTTATAGGCATCTAAAAATAGCCAACTACCTAATCCCTGTGATGTTAACAATCCCCGTCAGAAAACAGTTTCTGAGCAATAGCTGTGCTTTAATGGTTTTTTCCTGCCTCCCACTTCTAGTATGCCTGACATATGAGTCAGAAAGCTCTCCTCTTCCATCTTTTCATGAATTCAAGTACTGAAATTAATGCTCAACTGTACTATGTGCTTACAGGTAATACTGGGTTACACACTAGGTTACCAGAGATCTAATTCCCTTTATCACTGCTGCCAAATGAGAAGGCAATCAGCCTCCGAGCTTCTTAAATACCATTTGTCTCCATGTAAAAACACGTGTCTTAAGGAGGAGGAGATCTGTGTAAATGTATCTAAGAACACCTTTAACATTCAGTAACAAGCCATGGTTCAACCTAGAACTTCACAAAGGCAGCTGTTAAGCATGTCATTGAACTCCTTTACTCTTCCAATGTCCTAGTGCAGAAGAACAATGCTCATATGAAACAATTTAGAAATTCAAAATGATTGCAACTTCAAGTCATACTTCCCCAGAAAGGACCTGCTGTAGGGCATGGGATTACAGAATGTGGGAGAGTAAGTCTCTGGCACCCAATAAGCTATTCTACCATTTAGAGCTCAGCTAGTGGTTTAACCGGAGCAACCATCGGATCTATTCGCTGCCTAGAATGACTGGCCATGCAGCAAGCCTCCATTACAAATGCCGGGAATATCTTCTGTTGGGTCACACCTGAAGCTATAAGATGAAGTATTCTATTCTGCTTGTATTGTAGCTTCTCTTTGCTGCATTATACCTCATTGCAAATTCCCTGAAAATCTATTCCAGTGTGATATACTTAGGGCCTTTTATGGCACTACAATGTTAGCTGCAAATGAAAGCCATTCTTTTCTTCTCCTCCCCATCCCCAGCCTCTCTGATCCCAAGAGGGCTAGTCTTCATGCCGCTTGTCTGTAAGTTTCAACAAAAAATAATTCCCTGTATGAACTATAATTCCTTGAAGCCTGGAGCGAACCCTAAGGGCAAAGCCTATTGCCAGTAAATGACACGTCAAGGTGTCCCAAAAGAATTAAAAACTATTCTACAGTTTTAATCACACCTATGTATAAAAGTTACTTTTTAATTTCCTTTTTCTGCATAACTGATCTTCGCATTTTTATATTCATTGCTAAAGCAGCTTCCAGTGTTTCATTTGCAAAGGTGACATCCACTGCATATCAAATTGATTGCCTGCTGCTTTTTAGAATACACATGATTATACTCGTATTCCAGGATTTTCTTACTCTTTTATTGGCCTCCTCTAATAATATTCTTTCCATACCTGTCCTTGCACTTACCATACCAACCACAGTTCTTGAATTATTGATGAATCGCTTTCTATTATGAACCCATATGAAATAGTTGTCTGGAAATTATCAGAATACTGTAAATAAGTATTTTTATACCCAATGGCCAAGATGTCTTGAGAGTAAAGTTATTACGTTAGTCAATTAATATGTGAGACATTAAAAAAAAATCTGTTATATTCAATCTAGCACAACAACATGCAGCACCTTTATAGCACATAAATTTGTACTTATTTTTTTTAATGTGATACCTATGCTTTGTTAAGAAGCTTTCAGTTAGGTTTGTAAGGCGGCTTGAGCATTGTCCCTCTCCCCACCACTAGAAAAATATGTTCAAAAGAAAGAGAGAAGCTTAATATTCCTGGCAAAATAGGGGTCATATTCAGTTTCTGCAAAATCTGCACTCCGATAGTGAGAATAAGACAGCACAAGAAGCCAAATAATCCATCACCAATGTAGATTAATGTTTTATATTATGCTTCCTTTGCTCTTCTGGGCACTGAGAAAAATGTGCATATTTCTCTGCTCTATAAAATTGCTGATAGACTAATTAAGCAAGTTTAATCAAAAAAACAAAAGGCTACCTATGATAAATTTGAAAGCAGCAGTCCACTCTCACATTATCTACTTTTATTTAAGAATAATAGTGCACAGGCATAATTGATCACTGACCAGCAGATCTCTCATAATATGAGCCATCAAAATGTGGACTATTTAAAAAAAATATATGTAGCCAAAATTGTCCCATACATGGAGAATTTATTTTCAGATTTCTTTCCACATATGAAATTCAGTTAAACAGACACCCATGTCTGAAAGGTAAAAAAAACCCAGACAAGCAGGACATGACCAACCCCTCCCCAGCAGAAAAAACCCTTGGCAACAATTAAACAAATATAACTGCCAAAGGCATATACAAAGAGGGACAACTGAGTACAAAGATAAAAGATGCTAAAACCAGATCATTTGTAATAGTACCGGGAGGAAATATTGCCTCTCAAGAGAGTGTCTTCACACATCAACCTAGTCTTTGCATTAACAGCCTCCCCAGAGTAAGCCAGAGGCTAAGAACAGGAACTAAGTACAAAGTATTGGTAGAACTATTTTGTTGGCAGTAACGTCCTTAAAATAAAATTCTCCAATTTATACAAAACAAGCAACAACAGCATAACAGTCGCGAGTACTTCTAACAGAAGAATAAAATGGTATTACCACCATAGGATCAAACGTGTAAAGCTGAGAGGCTTTGAAGCAGCAGATGGGGAGGAAATGCAGCCCCACCACGCAGCTGGGTGCCCCAGCCTCAGCTCGAAGAGCAAAGCTGCACCCATGACCCCCGGGAAACGATTCCCTTCAAAAAACAACCCTGGTTTATCTGCTTCTTGGCAATCTGTGAAGTCAGGAGACCTAGGTTGTGATTCCTGATTGGAGAGAAGAGGCTATTTTAGCCAAGTCACTGATCAAATCTGTTTCAGTAATTCCATTGTTTCCCACAAAGCAGCCGCAAGTCCATCACCTGCAGCAGCACTGAAGCAATGAACAGACAGGCAAGTGATTATTCTTTTTTCACTTGATTTTAAGAGAGGTTTGGCAAAATCAGCAGCATCTTGCAGAATTAAATTTGCGTAGCTTGCAACATTATTCAGATAAAAGCCACATCTTAAGTTACGCTAAGCCTCAAACTTTTAAAGGGTTGTTTCCAACCTTTGTATTACTTCAGTAGTCATTTACACTTCAAAACTCAAAACTGTTTTGAGAATACTAATCACTCCGGTTCTGCTGCTATTGGCCTTAATAAGACATTCTTTTTTCTGTGTATCATAAATCCTGTATTACTGTTGTATAAACTCAGCCTTATCACAGGCTTCCACTGGTGGATGAACAAACAAAAGCAGTGATTCCCGGAAAGCCATTTTACAATAACGTGCGCTTCTCTTGACTGAAACAACCGCAGAATATAAAAGCGGTGCATCTGGAACCATTACTGCATTAGGTACCCAGGTATCACTCACTAAAATGTTGACACTATCGCATTGTACAAAAAGACATGCCTGAAAATAAAATGTCCAAACTCCATTTTAAAACACATAAAACCACTCCTGAGGAACAAAAATGCAATCTGCAGCTCCTCAGGTGCGTTTCTTGTTCAGGGTTTCTTATCCCTTCAAACTATTTGAAATTCTGTGTCAGAAGAGCAAACAAAATAAAGCATAATTTTGTCTTTAATGTGATCAATTCTCACAGCATTTGAAGGAAATCTAAATTTAGCAGATGCAATAGCCCTTTTGTATGGTTTATGGTTTATCATCTGAATCAAATACTATCAGCTATGTATTCTTCCCACGTGCTCAGGTACCTTTCACTGCACGTAGAGAATGTTAGGAGAGAAAAAAAAAATCCTGTCTTTTAACTAACAATAACCTTAAGATACATAGCTTGATCCTTCTTCTAAAATAATTTTACACTTCTTTGTTAGGTAATTTTATATTTGGTCAGAATGGGCATCAAACATACCTACTGCATCCATCAAAACGGACTTACTCTCTGTTAGTGCCCAGCCGGGGTAACACTGACTGACAAGGCAGCCAGTACCCGGGCAGCAAGAGACCCATTTTGGCATGGTTCCTCTCAGTTCTGCCAATGAAATTCCCATTAATAACCTCTACAACTATCTGATGCTTAACTATCCCAGTACAGATTATTCTCCAAAACCGTTTTTTAACCTCACCTCAGTATTTTTCTTGAGAAAAACACACGACCGTTACTTTCTCTTCCTCTACTTACTACTGACACTGCCAGAGCAAATGCCAAGCAAAGCTTATCTTACCCCTTTGATACGCCGCTTCCTAAGTAAATGCCACGCTAGGCCTGGATTCTTCCGCCTTTGTGTTATATTGAGGTCCAAACCTGCCACTAGATGGGTCGAGGATGTAACCCTGAACACCACAAGAACTGCAGTAATCATAATTTCCATGTGAGAACAGCCATCCATACAAATAACAGCAACTGCAGGGTTTGGGTTTCTATGTGCAAATGTTCTCCTCACTGGTACCAGAGCAAGATTCGAGTCTACATATACTTCTACTCCACTACACTTGTTAAGAAATGAAATGGCCCATGCAGAAGCAAACAGTTACTTTTGATGCTACAATCTATAGAATTCCTGATACACATTCAGCACCCCTACGCTAAGGGAGACCGAGGTGGGTTTGTTCCAAGCATTCCACCTCATTTAATCCCAGCTGTGAAACACATACTCTGAGTAACTTTTCATAATCAAACCTGTGCCTAGCTCTGCTTACGCTGCTCTCCATACTGAGCTGTGACTAGAGGAGATAACTGAACTAAGGTGGGCTAAAAAGGAAACACATTTCAGCAGTTATCTCAACCCATTTGTTTCTGCAGACAGAATAGAAGAAATGTTCCTTAGGAGTCCTCCTGCAATAACTGCAGTATTTGTTTGTGTCTCTATTAAACTTAAAAAATAAAATAAAATGCAAAGAAGTGTAAAACTACAGGCAATCACAAATAAATCTAAAGGGAATCCAGTCTCCAGAGAGCGTACTCAATGTTGTAAGGAAGGGTGAGTTGGACTGGAAACATGCATACATTGGCAAAGAGTTTACAGAGCCTCGTGAGAGATAAGTGACAAAGAAGCTTTCAGATTCACAGCACCTTTACTCTGATTACAGCTCAAGCAGACCTGAGCTGAGCCAGGGCATATTTGGTGACACTTCCATTAAAAGCTGAAGCCACGTTCTCAGACAATTGCTTGGTTGTTCCTTCAGCTTTACAGAAAAACAGGTAGGTGAAGATGCATTTTCTTTTAAAATGCCAAAACTGAATTGACTTCACAATTCCAAATGCTAATCGATACTTGCATCAATTTTTATCTGACACATTTTTAAAAGTGTGAGGTGTAAAACAGTGGTTTTCCTACCAAGTCTCTACAGCCACTTAAAAAAAAAAAAAAAAAAAAGAAATTGAATTCTCTCATAAAGGTCCCAGCAGCAGTTCTAAGTCAGTCTCCATCAGCAGGGAAACCTGGCAGCACCCAGGGCAACTGCGTTACGTTCTGGCATGTCGTGAGTGTAAGGTCAGACTGATGCACAAGGAGCTTCAGAGATGCGAATCTGCAATTTGTACATTCACAGTAACACTTGTATGCAAATGATTTGTATGTATAAGAGCAAATTTGCCATACCCAGCTGAGTCTAAACATTTTGCTTTTAGTCTGAACGCTTTCCAGAAATAAGGATGAGTAATGCCTAAGATGAGATGCTGGTATTTCAACTAAATATTGATTACCTATCATAGTGTTATTTCCAACTAATGAGAAGGTCAATTCCCTCACAGGAAAGAGGATTTGGAAGCCTGTTTTGTGTCCAAATGATACATGACGCATGACGACAGAATAACACAGTTGTGGTATTAGTAAGCACAGAAGGGCAAATGTCAAAGTTAAAAATGAGTATATTTGGTCTGGATTTTAAATGTAGGAATATTAGAAAATCTAAACCCTACCCTCCTAGTGTCTTAAGAAAGGACCATTACTTCTAATATCTGCCTTATGGCATTCAAAATGAGTGCTTACTGCTCATCATCCTGGTTACATTAACTTCTCATGTTCTCACTTGTTTTTAGTATTGTCAAGGATATTAATTTTTACAAATAACATAAATCAGCAATATTTATTTCCTAAAATAAGTAAAGCGCTGTCCACACAGCATTCATTCAAGACACATATCCTCAACACACGTACATTCAAAAAATGTAGTTCATCCAAATCAATTAGCGTGCCCAGCAGCTACAGTTAATAGGCAGGGCTACCTGCAATCACCCTCCACACTGTGCCTGGACACATATGAATAAGATCCTCCCAGGCTCTTGGCCAGCTGGAAACCACCAATATTGAAGTCCAACTACAACAACCTTTTAATTAGCTAAGACTCGTTCTGGACTCACCAAAACACATAGACCTCAATTTGAGGTTCACTTCCTGATGATTCACAGGACAAGCAGTTTGTCGTCCAGCTGAAAAAAATATACATAGCATCTCTATCCTTAATAATTGCAATTCAAGTGGTTCTGACTGTTGGGATGAACAACAGGTATGGAACCTGTGCAGTTACGTTTCAAAGAAGCTCAGTCACTTAAAAAGTCAGAGGGTACCTCAAATCAGAAGTCAGATGGGTCATGTACCCATCTACACAGCTTCCACTCTCTGTTAGTTCTCACTGTAGGAGAGGAAATAAACTCACCGGACCAGCTTTACCACAGGGTTTAGCGCACACACCGTGAGCCAAACTGTGAGAAAGGGAGGAAAACTCTTGGTGAACTACCCCACATCTCCTAGGCAAGTAGCCAAAAGTACTAACTCTCAGACCAACAAATAAAGCAAAAGAACCATGTATACAACTAAACCTTCACACCAGCATCTTTTTCACATAGTCTTGGGCGAGGAAATAGTCCCTGAACCCCACACCCCAGGTCTGACTGATTTTTCTATTAGGAAAATGGACTAAACCGTCATTGTTCACCAGCTTCAATACCAGACCTGAAGGACGAGGGGAGGTCTGTGTCTAGTGTACCTACAACACGACATTATCCAATGGTGGTGCAATTCTAGCACGAGTTTAGGCAGCTACAGAGGCTGGTCAGACAATTTTTCTCTAGGGCTCCTGGAAAGGAGGTACAGGTCTATAAGTATACTCCATGATGCCCACTCAGGGCCCAGAGATGAAAATAAGAAATTAAGATAAATTTTATCTATGGCAAAGGCAAAATATCAGATTGTTTGCTGATATTGGGGCACCTCCAAAAGATAAAGACCAGCCTTCCACCAGCACTGTATGAGATAAAGAGGCAAGTCTTCCATTTCGGTTTGCTTTCCCAGACTGAAAAACCACAGGAACGATGCTGTTCCTTGGAGGGTAAGCCAATGGAGGAGAATTCTCAACTAAACAGTGCTAGAGATGGAGCAAATCCCCAAAGCCCCTAGATCCCCTCCCCCTTTGGGGGAAATACCACTGAGGTATTTCTTAAATAGGTATTTCTTAAACTGTTTTTCTAGAGGGAGATGTATTTTGCATTTTCCGAAGTGGAATGTCCTAAACAGCTCAGACACAGCTTGAAATTTCCTGAAAAATGTGGATTTTAGTCATAGGAACTAGGAAACTTTTTTACTTTTCCCTCCTCCTACCCAGGCCAACACAGTAACCCCCAGTTTTTGTCTGGGCACCATATTCATACAATATCTGTGTTCCAGTCAACCTGACAGTCAGCCCAAAATCTCATGCAGCCAAGCACAGGACCACTTCAAACAAAATGTCATGTTCATTTTTGCACAGATGACAGAATATGTGCAACAGCTCATCAATTTCTACACTACAGTATGTAGCTACACAGTGATTTCTATCAATTTCATATTGTTTTGTGACACTGGAATTCAGAGCAATCACTGGGATGGTGTGTACTAAGGGAACAAATGAACAGAAATACTAACAGTCCTCTGGAGAGCATCAGCCTTTAATGGAAAAGACCATAATGTGCTGAAGTCAAATGGAACAGCAGGCTTGGCTGCCACCACTAAATTCAGGGATGACTTGCAACTTGTTTTTATTATAATAGGAAAATTATATACATTTGTGAAGCATTTGTTAGCAGTTGAAGGCACTAAAACTGTGCTCCAAATGCCTCAGGTAAGTGCCATGACGACTGGGCAATGACAGAAAGGAAGTGTCCTGCTTGCAAAAACCACAGCCAGGTTAGATTTAGGACTATTATTAGAAAGACCCTCTGCCTAAGTGTTCTTTAGGGTAACAACAGTCTGTATCTCAGTAACTTTGGAAACATGGAAACACAATGCAAGCTCTTCTGGCAAGAAATGGAATAAGGAAAAATTGTATTGCATAAGCATGTATCCAACCTAATCATTTAATGCCTACACTGCATATAGCCCTCCCAGCTGCAGAAGCTGCCACCCGTATAATGTTACCTACACAAGGACTTCACAGTTGTATCTATACGTATCTATCTCTATATAAATCTCTCTCTCTAATCCACACTATTTTTGATTGAGAACATGCTCATGTACTTTGTAAAACAAACCTGAAAATTACCTATTTTTGTTCTTAATAAGAAGGGAGATTTGTAGAGGCAGATATACAGCTCAGGGGTTGCTCACCTCAAGAATTATCCTGTTCATCCCAGTTAGACAAGCTTTTAAAAACCAGAGATGGTGCTGTGCTTTAGTATGTAACTTCAAATTCAGAATTTTGAATGAAAGGTGTTTGGTTCAAAAAACAAACAAACAAACCAACCCCAACAATAACACACACCCCCCCCCCCCCAAAACAAGCCCATGATTACTTTATTGAACATTTTTTTTCCTGTCACTGATACATTCCCCTATTTTCCCTGACTAGAGCCAGTAGCATTTTGATAAGCAAGTCAGAGATCGGACAGCCTTGTCTAATCCATCTGCCCCAATTAAATCCCTCTCCAAGGAAGCCATTTACAATCATCTTAGATAATGACAAATTATGCTTAGCTTAGAACCAATTTAAATAGTTTGATTCAGATTCAACAGTGTCTCGTCTCTTTTTTCCTAATGACTAATCAAAAAAAGTTCTCAAAGAAAGAAAGATAATGTTTAGTAATCTTATGTTGTCAGTGATTTTTATGAAAGCAGTTTGGAGTAACTGGGGGTTTTGCCACTGATTTGAATGGATACAAAACCCACCATTTGAATCTTGAATTTAAGATCTAGTGTTTTTTCTGGAATTCTTATAGTGAAACATTAGCCCAATTAAATAAAACCAGCTTAACTAGGAGAAATTGAGTGAAGTTAGAAAAATAACTGAACCGAGAATCAACTTCCTGGCTTTCATAGAACAAACTTCCAAAGAAAAAGATATGAAAAGATTAAAATTAAAAAATATTTCAAAATCAGTATTGATCTAGTTATTTCTGGACATTAATATCAATGAGACAACAATATTCAGTGACTGCAGCACCACACTAATTCTTATTTTTTTTCCTCATTACTGGGTGATCTTGAAAGTTCTGCCTTACATGTCCCTGTTCCCATTAAGTATTTCATTTGCAAAAAAGGGTGATGGTAATAAACTTTTTTTGTAAACCACTTTGAGATAAAGCAAAGCACCATAATATATCAAGACTTTTTAATTCTGTATAAAGGGAAACAATGGCAGAAAATAATACAGTGAAGTATAAGTACATTGCTAAAAATGCAAGTAAAACAGACCCCAGAGCAACTCCAGACACGGTGAATATGAGAAGGACTGACCGGCAACTGCTGCATCTAACCTTACACAAAAAAAAAGGCCTATAAATAGAGACTGAAGAGCTGCAGGTAAGGTAACTGTCATGCTTGGGGGACAGACTTCCACATACTGTAACTAAGAACTTGGTTAGGAAACGTGTCAAAACTGAGTGCTTCAAATAAAGAGATAAATATGAAAGCATCATAGAACCAGGCTGATAGAAAGGTTGGAAAGGACCTTTAAGATCAAGTACAATGGGTATACTAGCACTGCTCAATCCACCACTAAAACGTGTCCCTAAGCGCCACATCTACACGTCTTTTAAATACCTCCAGGGACAGTGACTCAACCACTTCCCTGGGCAGCCTGTTCCAACACTTAATAACCCTTTCAGCAAAGAAATTTTTCCTAACATCCAAGCTAAACCAACCCTGACCTCACTACACCCTCCTTTCAGGCAGCTGTAGAGAGCGAGAAGGTCCCCCCCCTCAGCCTCCTTTTCTCCAGGCTGAACAACCCTCAGCCTCTTCTCCTAAAACTTATTCTCCAGACCCCTCACCAGCTTCGTTGCCCTTCTCTGGACCTGCTCCAGGACCTCAATGTCTTTTTTGTGGTAAGGGGCCCAAAACTGGACACAGTATTTGAGGTGGGGCCTCACCAGTGCCAACTACAGGGGGACGGTCACCTCCCGAGTCCTACTCACCACACTGTTCCTGATACAGGCCAGGATGCTGTTGGCATTCTTGGCCACCTGGGCACACTACTGGCTCACATTCAGCCAGCGGTCGACCAACACCCCCAGGTCCTTTTCTGCCAGGAAGCTCCAGCCACTCTGCCCCAAGCCTGTAGTGCTGCATGGCGTTGGTGTGACCCAAATGCAGGACCCGGCACTTGGCCTTGTTGAAACTCATCCCATTGGCCTCGGCCCATCCATCCAGCCTGTCCAGATCCTTCTGCAGAGCCTTCCTACCCTCCAGCAGATCAACACTCCTGCCTAACTTGGTGTCCTCTGCAAACTTATTGAGGGTGCATGCAATCACCTTGTCCAGGTCGTTGATAAAGACATTAAACAGAACTGGACCCAACACCGAGCCCTGGGGGATATCACTTGTCATCAGCCACCAACTGGATTAACTCCATTCACCACCACTCTTTGGGCCCAGCTCTCCAGCCAGTTTTTTACACAGCCAAGAGTGCACCCATCCAAGCCATGAGCAGCCAGCTTCTCCAGGAGAATGCTGTGGGAAATGGTGTCAAAGGCTTTACTGAAGTCCTCTAAGTGTGTCACCTTGCCATAGAAGGAGATCAGGTTAGACCTGCCTTGCATAAACCCATACCAACCAGGCCTGATCACCTAGTTCTGTACATGCCATGTGATGGCACTCATCCATACAGACTTCCATACAAGATCCAGTTAACTTGACAATCTGTATGGTGAATACAGCTTCAAAAAGAGCACTAAGCAACACAGACACTGCCAGCAGGCAGGTCAGTGCTTGGTTACACTCTGAATCTGAATAGCTTTTATCAAGACTCACTTCTGGTCCCAGTCTGTAAAATTATACGCAAACAGCACAATGTCCCTGCTGTGGATAGCACTGGAGGAGACCAGACATGCGAGACAGCACTTATGAACAGAACAAAGCAATACGAATTATTTTGATTTATAAGGGTGCTATCACTGTAGATTTTTGATAAATAGAGTATCTTTAAAATACTCTGTGGATATGTCTACTTACATGTACATGCATATGCATACATCCTTTCTGCACTCTAGAGACACTCATTCTGGCTTTTAGGTATTTATCGAGGATTTCAGCTAATTGCAGAACAGTTTCACAATATGAAATGCTGTCTCTAAATTTCTTCTCAGCTAAACATTTTTCATATCATACTATATTAGTATAGGAACACAGGTAACAATGCCATCCTAACTGTCAGTGTAGATCTAGTTACACATGTGTATTCTAACTACATAGAATCATAGAGTTGGAAGTGACCTTCAAGATCATCTAGTTCCAACCCCCCTGCCATGGGCAGGGACAACTCCACTAGAGCAGGTTGCTCAAAGCCCCATCCAGCCTGGTCTTCAACACCTCCAGGGATGGGGCAGCCACAGCTTCCCTGGGCAACCTGTTCCAGTGCCTCACCACCCTCACAGTAAAGAATTTCTTCCTAATATCTAATCTAAATCTCCCCTCTTTCAGTCTAAAAACCATTACCCCTTGTCCTATCACTACACTCCCTGATCAAGAGTCCCTCTCCATCTTTCCTTTAGCCCCTTTAGGTATTGGAAGGGGCTATAAGATCTCCCCGGAGCCTTCTCTTCTCCTGGCTGAACAACCCCAAATCTCTCAGTTTGTCTTCATAGCAGAGGTGCTCCAGCCCTCTGATCATCTGGCCTGTAGTTTCCCAGGTTTTCCTTTTTTCCCTTTTTACATCTACATGTGGGAGCTGTATTACTTTATCCATTTCTGTTTTCTCAACCAACACACTTACAGGCTTAAAAACTTCAGGAGGGGTTTCAGATGCTGAGAAGTTGAAGAAAAGCCACGAATCAAAGCCTTTCAAGAGACCACAGCTCTGAAAGACTGCACTATCTCAGGGGGCAAACAGGAACTGGATTGTAAGTCTGAGCCCTCGCTAGCACTTACAAATTGCACTTTTACAACTGAAGTATCTTGATGGACATTTACATAAATGCTACTTTGCGCTCAGGTTAACTGGCAGTCAATTAACAGGAGGAAAGGTTTTTGTCTGGCCAAACTCCAAGGCACAATATCATCCTAATGTGCAAGTAGCATAAAGTTATTCCAATGGGAAACAATTTTATTACTTGAATATTCCAAGAGTCTGTCTTGATCAGTCAGCTGAAAAGTTGACAATTACCAGAGGATGACTGAGTACACGAAACAGCTGAATTTGGGGGTGTTCCTTACCATTTCATCCTAGAAAGTCCAAACTGAAAAACTAATTCTTAAAAATCCCATTAAACCTGTGAGATCTTTATGCAAACTGGGATCACCATACCCACAGTATAAGTTAAATTCATATAAGCATTTGCAGGTAACTGAATACAGAAAACAGAGCTAAGCACAACCACAGAGATGACAACAGGAATCCCATCCGAGTCTGATGGATTTTCAAAAGCAATAGCAGACAGAGGTGTAAAGCAGGTGTTATCATCACCTGGACCTCAGTCTTGCAGATACCATCAGGGATACTCACCTCCCATCACAATCCTCCCTCTAGCTTAATGTCAATGTGAAATAACTCTGTACACACTATTATAATCAGATTACTATCTTTTTTACATAGTGTTTCCTCCACGTATTTTTTTATGCTAAAGTAGTTTTTTCTTTGTATTCTGCACTACTATTTAATTGATTTAATTTCCTGTTCTGTTGCTCTAATAAGTAACATCCTGATGATTTTTTCTGGTTGTTTTGTGGGTGTTTGTTTGTTTGGTTTTTTGGTTTGTTTTGTTGTTTTTGTTTTTTAAAGTTTCCAGACCACTAAAGCATCTTCAAGACACTGAACGAATTTATTCTGCTCAGGAAGCAGAGGTTAAGAGACTTCCTATTGATCAGAGAGCTCTTTATATTAACCACTAAAGAATCATCTGTTTCAGTGCAGCCCTGTTAGTGGCAATACTCTGAACAAAAACCTTTCCAAAGACTAGGCAGACAGACTTGGAAAATTATCCAAGGCTGATAAGCAGAGCTCTCTTAAAGAAAAGAAACCTTACTAATAGCTTCTACACAACCGTGGCACCTCTACTTAATTATGTGGGAAGCCACTACCTTTCTGCTAACTCCTCATGACGATTCAACATGTCAAACGATTTTGAGTCCACTTGAAAATACCTTACAGGGTTTGAAGTGGGTAAATGGCTCGACACAGGACATTATTATATTTTATAATAATAAAGTATCACTCATCCTTTTAGGATAATTTTGATTAATGATTTTCTTCAATGTACCTAAGGATATATGAAATAATTAGTATAGAATGCTGACTATGTGAAATAAATGTTTTGGTAACTCTTTGAAAGAAACTTTGATCAATAAGGGTTTTTTGTTGTATTTTTGATAAAAAAGGCTTCTTAAAAAAAATAAAAATCACCACCACGTCTTGGCAAATGATAAATGAACAGCTAAGAAGAGAGGAAAGACTGACAGCCAAAACAAGCTGCTCTGTAAGGAAACTATTTCACTGGATAATTGTTTTATTAGCCCTATCAAATAGGTCCCTTTGAATCCTGGGCATACTTAAAACAATCCCTGCAAATGAATCTAAACTCTAAATTTCTTAGAAAAGAAAGAGAGCCATGACATCAGTGCAACTGTGTGTAACTGACAGACATACAGACGTGTTCTCCCCCAGGAATCCCAGAGCACAGGGCTTTTGGGCGTGCAAAGAGAACACAGAATGTACACCTGTCCATCACATTTTTAAGTTGCCTTTATACACAAAGACTCACATAACCTGTGCTATGAAATTAGAAGGGAGCAATTTTCGATTTTCTGATAGAAAATTCCCTACTTTTGAAGGCATTCTGGGAAGTGACTGCGACTTGACAGGAAAGACCACCACGTGAAGCTATATGCTACTTTCCATGGATGTAAAAATTAACACTGCTTACACAATTTTATCTAGGGAAAAATTGTGTGATCTTTCCATGAAGTTGAATATTTGAAGTTATTTCACACAAGTTGCATTTAATGCTATACCTACAAAATGTCAAACATTTTTACTAGTCAAAATTTGGTCTAAACAACTTCAAAACCTGAGAGGTGTTGGCTCATTTTAATTTAGCTTCTAAGCTAATACTGAAGACAGAAGAAAAAATATCCCAGAAGGTATCAATCTTTGAAATGCCAAAGATTTAAAATTAATTTCTTCTAGAACCCCAATCTATAATTTAAACTACAATACTGTACTTCTAAATGCTAGTAAAATTTTAAAATAATTATTTTTAAACACTCTTTGCTATGCAAATGGACCTACAGACACTCTGCTAAGCTTGGCAACTTTGCTACAGAAGAACCAGCAGGTTTTTGGGTTATATTTTCCACCCTGCTTTCCTGACGTTTCAGTCTAGGTAGAACCATGGAATTCACTGCCCCCCTGCAGTCCAGGAGACAGGCTGGGAGGCACAGAAGTTGCTTACTTGAACTGAACTCCAAATTAAGAGTTCATGTGGCCTCCACCGCTGCCGTAACAGAGTTCTTCCTGACTAGCAGCACTGGGAGTTGCCCAAGCATTTGAAGGAAAGCCAAGCGGACCTTTTAAATATGTACTCTGCATGCCCCCGAGGCTTGTCAGGTAACCATCACCTGTACAAAGCGCCCCTGAAATGCTGCTGCTCACGTGCTGGAACCCCTACACACTGTTTGCAAACTCGCCACTCCTTCCACGGTGGCAAGACAGTGGAAGAGCAGATACTACATTACCACCAGTCTTACCTTAACATACAAAGCACCAGAATCCATCCATAGACCAACTTAATAATCTTAAATTCTTTTCTTCGTTAGCCCATTAATTGTCATTTCATTAATTATCAAGTTAATAAATACACAGAGAAATGAAAGTAGGTTGAGAGAAAAAAATGGACCAGCATTAATATTGTTCTGAATACGACCGCAAATATTAAAATGTAGATATATTTAACTGACTCAGTACGCAGTGGGCTAGTATTTTCAAAGCACCTGGTAGTCAACAAACTATACTCCCCACACAGAGGCTGAGAAGCTTTGGAAAAAAATCTATCCCCTTTTTAATACCACATTCACAAAGAGCTCCTTGAGAGTAGGTGTCTCAGCTCTGAGGTTTAGTACACTAACTGTGAGACCCTGGGATGAAAAACATATGAGGCAGGTTTATTGTAAGCGGCCTGTCATCTGTCTGAAGTATACTCAGACCACTGCTACTTTCACTTAAAAAAAAAATATAATTTTAAAAGATGTTAGTGCACTTACAATATCAAGTGCATTTTCAAATCAGTTAATGAATATTTAATTAACATGAATAATTGTCATTAGGCACAGAAAATGGAGAAACAGAGATAAATGTTGTTTACCAAAGCTGCTTTCCATGACATCATTTGTGTTGCTTGACAGTGAAGAAAAGCTATCGATTTATCCCTGTGACCAATCCTTTGCCATTGCTAAACAATTGTAAACAAAGCTTTGCCTTTCTTTTAGCTCCGAATCAAAGCACGTCATGGTTATTTTGAAGGGTGCATTTTGTCTCGTCTTACATTTGAGATAAAAAAAATAGGATCCCTGAGTATTTCACCCAGTTTCGACCACTTCTGATGAACCAAAGTGATCCACAGTGAAGAAGAACATTACGAACTGCTCGGTGCTGGCCTCCCTCTGTCCCATTCACACTCCATAACAACATTTGCTCCCTGCTGTGGTCCAGGTCATAGAGAACCTCTCCATAATGGCACCCACAAATCGCATTCCAAAGAATTACAATTCAGATTAGGGAACTGCAATCTACACCCACAGAGAGGGTTTTGTACAAAAGCCTGAAAGCAATGGACACAACTGAGCTTAGAGGCTTCAGTTATTTTAGCATAAAATTGCTATTCCCTGTATCTAGGCTAAGGGAAACAAGGAACAGCACGCACAGGGAAGACGTCTCTGCTACTGAGAGCTTCTGAAACCTAAATAAAAGCAGATGGAAGCTGTTCTTCCTTGTATTAGTAGCCTACACATTTTTGCCTGGATTTCTAATAGTTACTTTATGTGAAGTATGGCCAGAAATTTTAGCAGTCAATATTCCCCATTACCTGATAAAAACACAAACCACACCTTTGCAGGCACGAGGGGAGGCGGGGCACACAAAACCAATGGATATATATTTTAAGCAGCTTTTTAAGACAGATCACCAAGGCAGCTTGCCAAAAAGTGTGCATACCACACAGCGCTAGTATCTATTTAGTAAATTTAAAACACCATCTGTCTTCAAATAGACTGGATTTAAGTAAAGTTGTGCAGCATAGGACATCTGTTCCTGGAAAAACTTCATTTAAAGCCAGCAGTTAACATATCACATGAGATCAAAGGTCAGCTGTACTTCTACATGACAGAGCACAACTCTAGAATCAAAGGCAGTTTACAAAAGGCAGGGATTGGGGAGAAGTCAATGTAGCAATACAGTAGGAGATCAGGATGAATTTCTGGGATTATTTTATTTCTTTCTTTCCTCCTAGCAACTAAAGTAACAGTCCATGGTTTTAATTCAATAATACTTGAGATTCTCGAGTTTGAATACTCAGCTTATCTGAGAGGGTAGCTATAACTAGAGCTTTATCAATTTACATCAGGCAAAAATGCATCTTTCTCTAATGAACCCAGGAAAGCATAGCTTCAACCTTTTTAATTGCCAGAATAAAATCTTTGGGACTCTTTATTACTAGCAATGATTGCTTTTAAAACATAACTAACCGTTTCCATTCCAGCTTAACCTTTTCCAACACTGCACTTCAGCATCCTGACCTCAGGAAGATGCCTGGGAATGTCTGACCAGGCCATCGTGGCTGGAAAATTAAACTGCAAAGTCACAAGGACATAAACAGCTAAAGTGGGTGACTCAAAACTGTTTTGCTCTGCTCCCTCCTACAACAAGCCCTCCATAAACTTATGACTTGCTATCCCTTCTTAACTCATTCCCCTCATGCTTATTTAATCAGTTTTCTGTACGACAGGAACACATTTGTAAATGTTCCCCACCATTCCTTGCAAATGAAGAATACACACTTGCATATAATTAAGATCTAATCACTTAAAGACATAAACCAGGAATTAATTTCACTGGCATACGCATTTCAACAGCAACAAGAGGCTCAGAGTAACACTTGGGATCCCCTGTATTATTCTGTATGCAAACATGGTCACAAAAGCTTGCCACCTAGAAAAGCAGAACAGATGGGAAACATATCCAGATTAAGTGATTTCAAGGAATACTGGCGCTGAGCTAAGAACTAAGCACAGACCTTGCAAGTCCCAAGTGCACGTCTTTTCCACAAGATCATTTATTCTCTGTCAACAGAAACCTTTGTGTGAGCCAAAACCAAAAAACAGAAGATAAATTAGATTTCAGCCTGTAACTCGGGTCCTGGGCAACAAATACAGGGTGTGATTTTATTTCTTGCAATAAAATATTGATTACACTTAAGGATTTCCATCCTTCCTCTTTTCAATTTATTTAAAGCTAAACCAAGCTCTTAAACGGACTATTAGAGCCACTACTTGATTATAGAAATAGCTGATTGAGTAACTGTTAGTGTAATAAGTGTTGTTTAGTCACACCTGTACAATTTCTCTCTGGAACATTTTCTACCCTAAGAGGATATTTTACCAAAAATTCCTGAAGTTTTGGAGAGTTTAGTATCTCATCTTAAATTTAAGCTTCCCCAGTAACCCGCTTATAAAATCCACATCCCTTCTGTATTTGGATCCAGGTTAACTTTAGAGGTAACCTTATTCAGTAAGCTCAGACTACCTAGATATGCCATCTGCTTTTGTGGTAAAAACATCAGGGCATTACAAGTCAACCCATAGCTGGTCTCCTCTCCCAGTCACCTCCTGCATGAGGTGAGATGAGTAGAAACCTGACAGACAGAAACAAGGCACGTGCACAAGCAGAGTTCACAGATGGAAATACCTCAGCACCGAGGCTCCTCACCTACTCCAGCTGATAAACAATGTGGTTGATTAGCAAATCTGATCTGGAGACTACTTAACAGGTATTTTTCTAGTATCTTGTTCACCTATTTCAGAGTCTGCCAATCTGGTTCTGCCACCCTCACACCCATTTTGGTTTTTTTTCCATTTAACAGTCCCATTCATTTCAATGAGACTATTTGCAGAATAAAGTATTACTCAGTGAGAAGCAGGTCAAAACATATCTAAACACATAAGGGTTCTTCTACCTATCAATAAATTTTCAAACAATTTCTTCATGAGGAATGTAAGCTTTGGGGGTTATGCTCACCACAGGCACGTTGACCACCAGATAACAAATCATTACCTGCTATTCATTTCTAGACAAGTCTACTTCCAGCAACAGAAATACAGTCGCACAGAATACCAGGCCATTAGGGAGTAAGGCCAGCTCTTTAAAACATTTCAAATTCAACTAATCCTTCCACTGAAGTCTCTCCTAAGTGTGTCTTTTCCATTTCAAGAAACTAATCCAGGGAAGAATCTCTAGATCAATGTTAAGCCATTTTTTCCTGCTATTATTCTGCCTTTTTCTTCCATATTTTTGCAAGCAGTCTTGCATTTTTTTGCCCATGCAGTCCTATTACAGAGCTTCCTTAGTTCTCCTTGTGGCACTTACCAATGCACACACAGCGTGCACCCAGGGCAGTAACAGCACACGTAGGTGAAACAAACCATCTTCTTCCTCCAGATACTGATGTATGTATCAGTATGTATGACGTACTCTAGATACCGATGTATGTATGCATACATTTCATTTCTGTCATCAATGTTCTGTGCGCTTAATCACCATCTTGATTCTGTATGCAAAGGTGTAATAGGGAAGCAGCGGGATACATGCTGTTTGAGAGGTGAATTACACATCTGCACTAGCTTAAGTACTCCCCTAAAGATATTCACTTCCACTTGGACTGATAAGAATATGTTGAACAATTGGTGTCGTTTGATAGCAGAACCTGAATGATTTTATACTGTGCGTCTATGGCCCCATAAAGTCTTCCTGAAGTTTTTACAATGTTTATTTGAATATTTAACATTCAGCAGTGGAACACTGTTTTACAACTTTCCTACTTGACTTAGTGCTTGCTGTTTTATTTTGGGTACTATATTGCTGGTAGTTTTTATTTGCATAAAGTTGCTTCACTAAAGAAATAAAGATGTATTTCAACTGCAACAGCCTGAAGTAGGAATAATTTTTCTCTTTCCTTTACCTTGTTCCCTCTTGAAAAAAATAATCTCGAGTTGCTTGAAAACAGACGCAAATAAAAAGACAGACCACTGGTAAGAAACGAGCCTCGAAAGAAGCACTTCAGGTAAACATACCTAAGGCTTAACTTTTATATTGACGGTTAAACTAATTATCATGTTTAAATCTAATGTAATAAATTATTAAATATCCAAAATGTCTCTTAAACTTTGGCGACAATCATCTACAACTAGGATGCTAATAATCATCTCTGTAATACTATTATTACCTGTTGCATCTTTATACCTCTTTACTAGCCTCAAGAATAAGGCAGCCACTAGACTTGCATCTTCCTGAAAGAGCAGGACATGTACAATACTGATTTAGTAAGTTCCAGTAATTATGAGTTGGCCCTCTATTAGTAATATAAATTAAATCCTTCATAGGTTTAAGTACTCTAAGGGTTTGTAGGGCTATTTTATGCTTCTCCACATTTACCTATTTTATTGCACACAGCTTGACCTAATATTTCAAACACCAGGGAAAGCAAGCTTAAACACTGGCACTTACTACATAACCCCAATGTGGAAGATTTTAAACCTCCAGACAAAAAGAAACCACAAGTTTACTGGCTGTCATCCACCGGCAGTTCTGGTACCAACTACATGCAATGGCAAATGTGCTTTGGTAAGAGGGGGCTGAAACTATTATCCTTCTAGCATTATTGCAAGCAAAAATAACATTAAACGATCCTAAATCATCTCTACACAGCACCCGTGGCTCGGTCACGTCAGCAGGTATAGTTCAATGAAAAAGGAAGCCACCTCTATCTTCCTCTCCTCCTCCTCTGCTCTCAGTAAAACAATTATCTCTGAGGATTGGTAGCCTCTCTATATTCAGGTAAGTAACTGACTTAAAGATGCATATAATTTACATTACTCCTCTTGTAATGAATCTAAGAATGTTGATTCAAACACAGGCTGGAAAGAGACACCCTCCTTGATTAACTTGGTCCATAACTAAGCTATCTTTACATTTATATACTGCAACATTTACCTCAAACAAGACAGTCGCTTTCTGAGAGGAGCGATGCGGTGTTCCCAGAGTGCAGCTCTCCGGTTGCCTTTACCTTCTTTTTCCATGCTAACAGTTACAAAAACCCTGAGGAGGCTGAATCTGTACAGAAGATGGAAAAGGGGAGTTCAGTTTAGCTGCATTACTCTTTTGTACTTTGGAAATGATTAATGGATTTGCTGGAACTGTTTACAGAAATGCTTAACTGTAAGCAAGTATTAAAGTATCTTAAGAAAGTGCTAACTTTAAACTGAAGCAGAAATCCAAATATTAATCCTGTAGTAAAGACAGAAACAATGCTATGGAATTCAGTGGGCTAAATATTAAAAACCCAGTGATTTCTAAAGCATGGAAGACATCACCAGCCAAGAGGATCTAGCACATTGCTGTCTTAACAGGGTAGCAATTTTAATTAGCTATAGCTGGGATAGGGGGAGGAAGTCAACTTGAACAAAGTACTAGGCAAGGCAGAACACACCAAGAGTGGTCAGAGTACCACAAGGTGAACAGTCTCAAGTAGCAGCTAAAGATAGTCCAAAGCTTTTTGGAGGCAAACCACAAGCAAAACACAGGTTATTACACTTGTCACTGCTGTGCACTTCCGTGCGCTCTTCTCTTCCCTTCAAGGTATGCATTCAAGGAGTGGCACATTGCATTCTCTAGTCTTTTCACAGTAATTCCTAAGCTATTATTCTTTTGCACGCTACATAACCGTTAAGCTGATATTTTAAGAACTATCTGAAATTACTCAAACATCTCTTTCATAAGCAATAATAGCTAATTCAAAACCCAACAATACATACAGGACTGTTAGGACTGTTTTTTCACTCAACATTTTTCCTTGTATCTCTCAATGCTGAGTTTCATCTGGCATCGTATTGTTCATTCATGATATTTTCTGCTACTCTTTACACTCATAGTGTCAGTGTCATTTCAACATTCTGGAGTAACTCAGTTTCCTCCTTAATTCAGTACTTTTTCCAGGTCAGTTATGAACATAGGGAATGCTACAAGTCTTAGTTACACTACTAGTAATGAAACCTGATCAATAATATCTGTAACTATCTGGGGTTAACCTGTTTATTTACAATGGATATCTAGATTATTTTAATCTAAAAATGCTTATTCTGTAACAGCTTGGATCCTTTAGGAGCCTCCAGGGAAAGATTTTTTTCAAGCTTTTGGAAATACAAACATTAGATCAAGCCGATCATTGTTATCAATCTGCTCCTTCAAAGAGCTTTAACAGCACAACAATACTTCATCTTCCTCTACAAAGACATACTGAAATCACATTCATTCATAATGTTATCGTTTTCCCATTTCATAAAAATAGGTCTTGGCTTAATATAATCTGCCAAAGGTGGCACCTCTGAGGAAGGATGCAATCTCTTCCATCACTGGCATACCATGATGATACCATGTGCTCTATGGTAAGCACAAAATTACTCTCCTATTTGAATAATCTAATAAACAGAGATTGTTCCTTGAAATAAAGTGAAACCTCTTAGAAAACAGAAAGTGTAATGAAGAAGGTTCTTGATGCAGTACATCTGGATTTTGTAATGAACTGAATTAAGCACTTAGTTCTGCAACGCAGCCCATCCATGGGTTGCTAAACTAAGCAAACTAAGTGCAAACTTAGTGCTAAACTAAGTGATGAAGCATTGTCCAAGGTGTGGGTCATAGTCCCAGCTTTTACAGTATCACATTGAGCCTGCTTTGGGCTGTTCAGCAATACTTCCTCTAAAGCCCTTGAATCTGCTGTGATTCACACAGCTCCATCTCTGTCAAACCCAATGTACCCAAATCACATTCTCATTATACAGAAAAATTTTACTCGATTCCCAGTCACTCATCATAACATGATACTCTCTAGATCAAGCTGCCAGACAAACCTGGACAACAAACTATCACATGAGCTTCTCCTAGTTAGTCATCAATTTTCCTAGCATTTTGCCACAAGTAAAATTTGTCACTGCTGATATTGCCATTTATCACAGAAACAATTTAGTCTTCCCTCCTAAAAAAGCTACGGCACAGCTTCTCTGGTTACTACTTATACATAATAACACTATGTATTGCACTATCACCTTCAGGAACTGTATAGCTTAGTAGCCACACTAACGCATCATACCAGTTCGCTTCAATCAATGCCTAGTCCCTAAAGGAACAGAATTATGTTTTTTTATTGTGACAGACATTGTTTTAAAGGGCTTGAAATACTTTTATTTTTCAAATATATATCTATTTATATATCTATTTTTTTTTATATATATATATATATATATATATATATATATATAAAAATGCTCCAGCCACTTGCTCTGAATAATTGCCCAAGAGCAGGTCCTAAAATAGGATCTGAGTATGCTTAGTTCTGTTCAGGACACTGGTAGAAGGAATGACAATAGTATGAAGAAATCAACACACAGCTCAGATCAATCATTACTTAATTTACAGAGCTTGGTGTTCTCCGCATGCCATGTGCTGAGTAACAAGTGACTTAATTAGGCTAAAATGGATCTTCAGTAAAGGAACTATTTACAGAGCAGCTGCAGCCTTGTGTTCCTGACGTGCACGTGGATTGACTTTCAGATAACCCTTCTATTCTTCAACTTCTGTTCCTCCTCAAACTTATCCAAAAAATGGGAAAGTGCTAGAAGAAGATTCTCCAAGGCATCTCTTCCAACTTCTGCCACGAAAAATACATCCAAAGCCTTTTTTTATCAACTCTTCACTTCATAATAGTTAGTGCTGTCCTTAAAGAAAGGGTATTCAATACCCTCACTCCTCCAGTAATTAGAAACCCTATTTCCAGCTTTAATATTTCTTATCCTATTTGTAGTTGGTTGTTTTTAACCAGCTAAAATATAGAGCATCAGAACAAGGGTGATTTGTAATTGATGTTTTTCTTCCTTTTGAATCAAAGTTCAATTCAATACTTCTTGAAAAGCCTCAAAACCACAACAGCCTTTAGCTTCTGCTTTTGATCTCCCTGCAAGAGAGTGACCGCTACCAGATTCATTAAAAACAACTTGATGATTGCACCCTGCTCATGTTTTTTCAACACGCTGTACACACAGCGAGCTAACTTTAATTCTGCCTTTCCTCCCATTGTGCAAACAGCTCTCTCTGCTGGGAATGTGCTAATCAGGCTCTGTAGGTCCAACTCACACCATAAACACATGTCACAACAGCAGGCTGAATTTACCAATTTGCTTTCAATTCCTGCTGTTCTCTTCCTCCTCCAGCTTCCAACTCCTGTTTCCATTTGAAACAAAACAAACAGATTTTCCAGCAGAAACAGCAATGTCTTATGAAAAATAAAACAAACCACCCAACCTCAAAAAACAAAGAGAAAAACTAACTGAGCCAGTTCTTTGCTAAGCGTTCACGTCTTCCATCTTTGCAAAGCTTGTATGAACCAAACATTCCCACGTTTTAGAAACCCGTGTTTTAGAAACTACTCACAGTCCAAAAGCACTGATATCACCTTCCTCCTGCCTCCCACTGGGGAAGCATCAGTAGTTTATTGAAACACACCAACTTTTGCAATACTCTGTGGAGTTTCCAAACCTCAGTGGCAGTGTCTGGCCTCTAGGGCCTTTCATTTTCTAGCTCTGGTGATTTTTAGTTTGCACTGGCACACACAGCTCATTCAACATCCTCCAACCGCCCTGCTTCCTTGCCCATCTGCTAAGCACAGACTCAACCTCTGAAGTCACCACAAAACCCTCTGCCAACTCCAATCACTCAGTTTTTGTCAATCTTCATGCTGGATGCAGCACGCCTATTCTCTTGATTATCACTGTGGAAAAAAAAAAAAAAAAAAATCAGAGGTTTACCTCAAAACCAAGCTAAATCCTTAAAGCACAGGTTCCTATTACATTTGCCTCCTCTAAGAGAGGAAAAAAAGCTATAGGCTCCAAGTTATGTCATTAGTAACTTCCCCAGCCACATGAAACCTTACTGCCTCAAGCTCATTACAACCTACAAATGCTCAAGGAAATACAAGCATAATGGTATGAAATGGTATTCAGTCAGGCGTGCCCAAGGTTAACGACCACAAGTAATTCTCTTTTAAAAATCAATTCCATTAATGGGTGCACAGGGCAGTTGTTTTTAATTTGACAAACTACCACATATAATTTCACTGCTGCTCCATATCTATGGAACACTATTAAGTGCCTGGAGCAACCAAAACGTTTGGAGAATTTAGCTACAAAAGGACCAAACCCAAGGATACGGGACATCCAGACGGTCCAGGGATTCTGATTTAGCCATGTTTTTGGGGATAGCTACAGGCAGCCTTCCTGCCACACTCCTTCCCACAACAGCCATGTCCCCATGTTCCTCCATCCCCTGCTTCTCAGATGTGTGACGGAAGCACCATGCTCCACTGGGATGATAGCCTCCTTCTAGCCCAGTCTTCCCGTCAATCTGTCAGACGTTTAGCTGAGGGTGGCTTCTAGCCAGGAAAATATCAGCCTTTGATGGTTCATAATGGACAAACTTCTAAATATTGGATAATTACATAAACTTTGCCACTAGGCCTGTATGCATGTCAAGTAGACTGTAGAGCCTCTTACAGAGAGAGAAGAAAGGTGCTCCCCACCTGGAAAGCTCCTGTATTGGGTACAACCAGCAGCACTTGGAGAGCGGGAGGCTGCCAGGGCCACCAGAACTGTCCCATGCTGGTCATGACCACTTCCGGCCATCTCAGTAAGAGCCCAAAGCCTCAGCCAAGAAGAGGGGCAGTGGCACACCTATGGGAAGGAGGTATGTTTTCCATCCACTACAGAAAGAATAGCTGGAGTACAAAGGCTGAGACGGCACCACAGGTCACAATGGTGTGTCTCCTGAAAAGGCTCTACTATCAATTCAATACTGAATTCTGCTGGGGACAAAAACTAAACCCTAGAAAAGGAACTTTTTGCAGTGTCCTGCTCCTCTTAATAAAATAATAAAAGCAAGCAGCATAATTCAGAAAAATATCTTGCAAACAAATTAAACAATCTAGCCTTTCTCCACTGTGTTTTTTAAGCCAGTTTATTGTTGTCTTAAATTAGGCAAATGGTACCACATTTCACAGTAGCACCTTCTCTGGCATTCCTTATCATTAACAAGCATATGCACAGCTTACTAAGGATTCCTCTTTTCTAGCCCGCAGATCACAATATCCCCTGAAAAACAGGAGATGTTTATGTAAAAAAGAACATCACATGTTTTCCATCCTCTTTATGTCAACAAGAGTTTAGGTATCTTCTGCTTGCATGTCTGTATTGCAGACTTACATGAACGCTTTCCTCAGAGACAGAAGTGGAAAAAAACCAAGCCAAAAACCTAGCTCCTTAAAACAATGAATGGATTTGCATAACGGACTTTAAAATATTCTATATTCCTACCAAAGAACATAGGCAATGTATTGCCACCCATCTTTAAAGAAACTCACATAAGCACAAAGCATGATCAAATTTCTAAAGTTTACAAGCATACTCCTATTTCTGCATTTACAGCTCATTAGTTCTCCTCGAGTTTGCCAAAACGGCGCTGAGACTGACAGGGGAAGATTGACAGACATCTACAACAGTAGCATTCACTGCCAGCATTTCAAAGTCAACTGCAGTTTAGTAAGCACTTCAAAAGATACAACTTTGTTGCACAAATAAATGAGTGACACATTTTCACTGTAAAAGTTGAGGAAAGTAATGTCAGGATGTGAATATCTGACTTTTCAAAGACTGTGTTCATTTGTTAGCAAAACTAAACCAGGGGTGAATTACCCATATTGCAGAGAAATATACTGACAGGGGAAGCAAGTTGTTAGCAAAACATTTCAATTATTACACAAAAGTTGAAGTATGTTTAAGTTTCTTCTGGCCAGAAGACTGAAACCTCAATGAGCATTTTGTTATGAACTCTGTTGATTTTTCTGCCACTGTATACAAGGCTTAAACAAAAAAAGCAAATAAATCCAGACCTTTCTAACAACCATGCTCATAACTATCAGCATTTATAACTTCATACAGCCCTTCCCTATCAACTTCAAATGTACACAGCTAAGTGCTACATACAGAAAATGTAATAGATATAAATTTGTTGCAATAAATAGCATGATTCAGGGATTCAAGGTAAAGTTTCAGAGTTCTTCAAAAGCACCAAGTTGGAAACTTTCCCTTGCCTGGAAAAACCCCATAACTTGATAAATGGCACTGTCTTGCAGCCTTGCTGATACCTGTCTCCTTAAGCCAAGGTCTGAAGTAACTAGGTACTATGGAAAGTACAATCCTTCCCATTTGTTTTTCATTTCCAGCTGAATTTGATAGTATGAAATCCAATAACAATCCCCCTCTACTAGAAAATATAACTGGTCTGCCAGCTCACTTCACAGAATAGAGGAGCCTTCTGACAGGAATTTATTCAGGTCATTCCATCCCAGAGCAATTTGCCCTATTTAGGCAGAAAATTAATTTATTTAGAAGCAGAAATATGCCTTGATTTGACTACATTTACTTCTCCATTCATTACAAATCCAGAAGTGTAGAAAGCACAGATGTTCACAGATAACGTGGTGCTACAGAGCCCTCGGGACTGGAAATCAGTCTGCATGTGTTCAACTGCACATCCCACTGCTGAGCTGCTCCCTGCCTGTAGGACACTCACTTAACCTCCCTGCCCTTTAGTCTCACCCGCTTTGGAACTCACACCTCCAAAGAGCTCGCGCTTTCCTTCATGAGTGTACCAACGCTTGACAGGAAGGGAATCTGGTCTTGGCTGTAACCGGGTACTGATAGAAACTGAAAACAGAACTTGTCTGGAGTCCCTGAAGTATACAGTACTGTAAAATTAATGCTTTAATACCAACTGAAGTAATCCAATCAAGGAGTAAACCATATATAGGAATTGCACAATCAAACAATAGCGAGTAAATTGTAACTATTTGAAATCCAAGCTTATTTACTACACGTTGCAGTTTTAACATGAATAAGCTTCAGTTACAAAACCTCAAATGCATCTCAGATACATTTGGAAAGACTCATAATGCATTTAATTCTCTACCTGTCAGTTCTTGAAAATTGAAGATAATGGTGTATGCCAATCATTTATTTAAATAAATGTTTAGTCAATTCAGACAAAGCCCACTGATCTGACAAGCAAGTCATCTTCTCTCTAGGCTGTTCTGAAAGGGAACAGTTCCGTGAGCTGGGGTATGATTTTACAATCGCTCACCCGCTTTGGCTGTCCCTGCCTTCTGGACACTTCAGAATAGTAAGTCCAAGTGGGTTATGAACAACTTGGGCTGTAAAAGCCATCTTCATATAACAGAACCAGACACTGAAAGGGTGAATGATGGCTTTCTTACCGCAGTGGGCCTGTTTTAACAGCCACCAGACTCTGGCCTCTCAGACACAGCCTTGACCCAACAACAGAACTGTCACTCGGTTTCCTTAAATTCAGAACGCTGAGCAAGTATCACAGAGTAGTATATTAGTAGCAAAACAAAAACTCTGATGGCACAGCTGTGCCACAGTTAAGAGTCCAGAAACTTTTAAGCTTTAGCTTCCCTAAATACAGTGCTCGGTATGCTGTACTATAATTAATCGTCTCATCTGCTTACAAATGTCACATGACTATTTTTGCAACTACTCTCCCAAATCCAAGAAAAATAGATGCCCTGTATATACAGATACTCTGCTTAGTATCTTTGAATCCACAAGCATAACAGACATGCCATCTCTATCAGTAGAGCTTCAGGTACTACATCTGTATATTCAGCTGGACAATTTATCTGTTTTAAAGGTTTTACCACATGCTGTGAATATACTTACAAGTAGAAAATCCCAAATTAACAATAAGGGTGCTTAGTAAAAACACCAACTAAGTATCTCCCCCAGAGAGTCTGCTCTAGAGCTCAGGCCTGCCTTGCCCACTGCAGGGAAGCAAGAACCAAAAGGAAGCCGGGTTCTGTTGAGAACAGGCCCTGGTGACCGGGGTCTGTGCACGTGTGGTGGGGCCACGGCGTCGCAAACAGCCTACACAGAGAAAAATCAGGATTGACCAAGGGACAGCTTTGCATTATTTTGTTCTTATCCCCAGAGGAGAGAGCCTCAACACATGATGAGAGTAACAAGTAGTTCAGAGAATAAAGAATTGAGCTGTTTCTGGCACGTCCTTCCTTCAGCTCCTCTCTGGGGGCCGACAGTCAGACACGGAGAGCCCAAAGTACAGGGCAAAGCCGATCCCAGGGGACTGCACATCTCCAGCTACACACCTGTGGCGTGGCTCGAGCAGGTCACTTCTTCCCCTGAAGCAGACACCAACAGATGATTTTTATTTTTTTTTCTGGAGAGTAACATCTGTGCTCCTAATAGTGATTCACGCCTGATTCTGCTTTTGATAATCTCACCATGTTTTCTTGTCCTCCTCTTTCTTCCAAGGCACGTTATCCTGTATCCAGGATGCCTTGTGTGTGCTTTCCTTCGAGGAGGTGTTACGGGTATAAATGCACCTTAGCAAAGCAAATCCTTGAAACACATACCTTAAGACAGTATCAGAGTAACACTAAGCACAACACACTTATAATATTCCTAATTCAATCTCACCAATCCCTCTTTAGCTTTCCAAAAAGTCTGAGCTACAACCTACTTCAAGCTAGGCCGAGAAGCCTAAAATCCTTACTGGATTACTGGATATTCCATCAAGCAAGAGACATAGGAAATGAACAGGAATCTTTCTCCCGATAATACCATGCATTTGTTCCAAAGGATTAACTTCATTTCTCTAGCTCCCCCGTTAAACTGCCTCAGGGGAATCCTTATTTCCTGCACTTTGAATTGAGGACATTTATCTGGCATTCTCTGTTATTGAACAGAAGCAAGTTGAAAAAACAGTGAACACCTCAAACTTTGCTCATCTGAGTTGCAGCTTTAGCAAAAAAAATGACAGAAACGGGTCAGCTTACCTCCTACAAAATTACCATAGATAAACTTGAATTCCTGGCCATGCTGCGAGCTACACATGTGCTACAGACATGGGCTTTTAGAAGGATAAGGTAGGAAGTGGTGGATCTGTTACAGACAAGCGTCCTATCACCTACAGCAGCTCTCTAAACTTCAGCCTTGCTATAGTGTTAAAATATGTTGATGGTAGGATAATGCGAAAACCCCTACTTTTGAACATTCTTACTGTGTGTTAAAGATGCTTTCTCCTCTGATCTTAACTTGGGTATGTTTCACATACGGCAGACCTTGCTTCATAATGACCAACTAGAAAATTTTTTCCTATACTCAGTCAAGTAGCTTGAACAAAAAAAGGTACCATTTGGTACTATTACGTGTTCACATAAGTACGCAGAGTCAGGCTAAGCTTGCCAGAGAAACTAGATGAGCAGTTCAGGGGAAAAACATAAAATCTTTAGGAACGGAGAAATTATCTGCAAAAACATCTCTTGATGCTGTTACACCTTGCTTGCTCCTTGGAGAGTCAGGAGTTAAAATTCCATATGTTATTTTCAGAAAACATACAGCTAAATCAACAGTTGCTTTTCTTCTAGATCCCATCTCTTTGTGTTACTATGTCTTTACAGAGCCTTTGGGAAATTAAGAATCACCTTTTAAAGGGAGCTCAAGGATAGATTTTCAAGCATAGGGACTAGACTTCAGGCTAGACCTACTACAGCCATGAATATGAGATCTACCTTAACTTTCCCTCCTAATACAGTATTCTTGTGTTACTTCTACCACTATTAAGTTCAGATGCACATTTTATATTTGTATAAAATACAGTATGCAGTTATATACACACAAGTTTAGAGCAATGCCTCCTACAAAAAACCCACTCATGCCAAGACCACAGTTACATCTCCCTCCTTTAGTATGGGTACAGTCACATAAATATAATCATACGAGGGATCAATATAATTACAAATGGCATTACTTGTATTCATATCATAGCTGCAATTCTTACTGGTAACTACATCAGAATTTGGGTTTGATCATTATTAAAGTCAAAAAAACCCTAGACTAAAATACTAAAAAACCCCAAACCTGAACAAATTGTGCTAAAACTGCTAAATGGAAGTATTATCAGTGGAGTACCTAATGCTTTAATTTAGCACTTTGTATAGCATTCTGGAAGAGGTCTATGCAGTGTGATAAAACAAACTAAACCAGCATTTACAGTAATATTATTTCTGCTGAAAATGGAAGTTAAGTCAAACAGATTACAGGAATACAAGCAAGAATTACAGAAACATACTGTTAAAGAAAAAAAAAAGGCTACTCAAAATATCATCAGGGAAACAAGACAAAACTTAAGATGCAGTTACATTTACAGCAAAAGGTAAAGCAAAACTAGGGAGTGCATTTGACCTTCAAATTATGTTTGAAATGTAATGGAAATAGTCTCCAGGGTGTCCTAGTTGGATACATGAAAGTCTCAAACTCACAGCAGGGGATAGATCTAAGTAGATAGGTATTTAGATGATAGCTGGAGAGATTCGGATGCTTAAGAACTAGGTCTGCAACACCACACGTTGCATTCTTGGTGCAATCATACAGCCCTGCAATACGGTAACAGAGCATAAGCTTCCCAGTGAATTTGCAAGGCCTGCTCTGTCTACATCTCTCTCAACCTGCCTGTAGCTTTACTTGGTTTAGCCATGACAATAATATCTCTAATTGACACGGTTACCTATGGCTAATCAGTTTTACTTCTGATTTGTGTGGTGCCAGCAGAGCGTAGAGAGAGAAAGGCCTGGTGTGGTAGTAGAGGCCTAGTGGAGATGGAGGGTGTGGTGTACAGGCTTGGGATGAGAGGTGGGGCACAGGCTTGGCACCAGAGACCCCTCAGCTAGAAACAACACACCAGTGAACAGTTTTAAAATAAAAATAAATACAGACTGGTAGATGGAAAAAAAACTAGTTTTAGGGGTAAGAAAGCGAAGAAAGAAATAGTGCCTAACACATGCAAAAGGTACACAGAACCACAGAACGATATGGGGTTGGAAGGGACCTCTGGAGATCATCTAGTCCAAACCCCTGCCAAAGCAGGTCCACCCAGAGCGGGTCGCACAGGAACGTGTCCAGGTGGGTTTGGAATGTCTCCAGAGACGGAGACTCCACCACCTCTCTGGGCAGCCTGTTCCAGGGCTCTGCCACCCTCAAAGTGACAAGTTCCTCCTCATGTTTAGACGGAACTTCTTATGTTCAAGTTTGTGCCTATCTCCTCTTGTCCTGTCACTGGGTACCACTGAAAAAGAATCCAACAAGGAGCTGTGAACCAGTGAAGAAAGAGGAAGGTTTAAAAAATATGTTAGCAAACATATAAAACCAATCCTGAGTAGATCCTAGAGGGAAGAAGGAAAGGAAAACAAAGCAACACAACAACATGAGCATCCTACTCCTCCTAGCAAAGGATTCTACCACTCCCAACACCAGTACGAACGCACCAACGTTGGGACCCTGAGGAGCCGTGGAAAGGGGAGCACAGCACCCGGGGAAAGGGGCAGAGACAGAAAAGTTATGTGTAAGAGTTTTAACAGCATTTTAATTTTTTTCTTTAACAGTTAGATCTGCACTAACAGTGAGTTAACTCCCAAGATTTCAATTATACTAACAAAAAAATCTTGCCTTTACTCATAAGGTGGTGCTTCCTCTGTACCCATAAACAAGATTTTGAGCATTAGACAGAAATTGCAACATTAGAAAGAAGCAGCTGAAGTTTTAGAAACTGACAAAGTGAAAAACCAAACTAAAACAAAACCCCTTTGCAACTTTTGTGCAACTTTCACTATTAAGCCAGAGTTGGTCACAGTATTTTCAGAAGGGTGCAATTGAAAGAGACTGTGATATCCTCCCTCTCTTCATGTCTTCCAACCATCCCTAAATAAATGTTGACAAAACCTTTTCTAAATTCCTTTCAATTTGCTAGGAGGCTGGAGAAATTTTGCTAGAAAGGAAGATGAATATGTACAGCTTTGTCAAATGTTGAGATGGGAAAATATCAACAAAGCGTATAAACAACAATAAAGAGACTTAAGCTGGCCCAAAGGTGCAACTAGAAGGGAGAAATGAGGATGGATAGGCAAGCAAAGCTCTTGACAAATGAAAAGCACTTGGCTCTCTCTCAAGGAAGCTACTGTGATCTCTGTTCCTCAAGAGTTTTGAAATGAGACTCAATAAAATGAGAGAGAACCATCTTGCATTGGCAGGAAAACAAATTATATGGTCTATCCTCTTCTGTTCCTGATTTCTATTTCTCTGAAGCACTGCATCAAGACATTGAACTAATATCATGTGTGTTCACTTGAGGCTGGAAATTTTCTGCTTTGCTGCTGCACTAAGAGCTTTCAACATAAATTCTAACTTGGCTGTACCCATGGGTGGGAGAACTGGGACCTGCTCCACATTAGTGTTAGAAAATACTGAAACGTTCTGTCTCCTACTGGAAGCGCTGTACCATCACCACTTGACTGGTCACAACTCAAGTCACGAGGTGTAAGTTTACAACTCAAGAAGTTTAGGCTTCGAAACATTTGCTGTATTTTACCTGTGTAAAATCCAAGCCTGTTGCTACAGAGTCGAAGTGCCAGACGGACTCCTCTGCTCAGAAAAGACAACAGTGGATGTTCCATTGACTGAAGGTCCCAGCAAAGATTTTGCTGTTCAGTTTCTACAAGTGGTATGTACTAATAAACTTCTATTTTTAAAGTAGTAAAAAGCCTCACCAACACGATGAAGTGGTTTGTGGCACATAAGCATATCCAGTACCTCTTGCCAGGGGTGAGATATGAAACAATACTTATCTCAGAGAGCAAGCTTTATGCCCATCTACCCAGCACAACACGGGAACAGGCGAGGGGAATGGGCGAGTGCACAGCAGGCATACCCATTCCAGCACCAACCTACCTAAGAGTTAACTGTCGAACACAGTAGTACAAATTCCACAGCTGGCAACTGATGTTACCTATGCTAGTCCTGTATACATGTACGACAAGCCCATACCAAGGCTTTACAGCCATATGCACGCTACTATTGTTAATTGCGCTACCAGATTGAGCATACTGCTAGCAAACCTACTTGAACTACACAGCTGGGCTTCGCTTTGATGCGCTGACATATTTTAGCATCCTTTCTTGTGTGTTTCTCAACCTTGCTGCCTGAGCCTGCACGATAACAGATTTTCAGGAAAGTGTAATAGTCAACGCCAGCTGAAATTAACCCTATTGTTTAATCAAGAGGACTATAGCAGCTCCTTGGACAAGAAACTGTAATTTAAGATTTCTCTGTAGAAATCTTATCTTTGGAACCATACGTTGGCATGGAAGATATGCCATTAAAGTAACCAAAAATTAAGGTCCAAATTAAAATTCAATCATGAGCTACATTCTCTGCTTACATGATCATTAACCAAGTTATAATCTGCTAATTCACACAGCTAATTCTGAATTCCCTCCTAAACACAGAAAACGCCCTCTTTAGTGGAGGAGGATAAAGAAACACTGGCATGGCAAAGAATTTCAGAATTGGAAACAATTCAAAACTGTTGAGAGCCTCTCAATTCTAGTTTTTTCCTTTAATAGTTACAGGATCAAATTTTGTTTGAGGACTAAATCAAATATTTCTTGATGAAATTTGAGGTAGTGGCTGAGATACATTAGGCGTCACATTTAATAACCTAAAGCAATTAAAGAATTTTCCTAATTTGTGTTTAGTAAAATCTGAATTCTTTCTAATGAGCCTAATTTAAATCTTTATACTTGATGTGCTTGAAAAAATAAATCAATAAATATTGCAAAAATTGTGGCAGATGTATCCACCCAAAAGGCTATCACTAATGAATCTATTGAAAAAGCAGTTTAACATCATTTACTGCCACCATGACAAATATGACAGGTTTACAAATTAACACATCGGATACTTAACGTTAACATCCATGTTCTGTCAGGTCCTCCTGTGACTAATCGAAATGTAGCTGTTATTGCTGTGACTAATAAATAGTCCCAGTTAATAAAATTGCTTTATCTTGTAATTATGGCAGTGTGAACAGTATCTTAATTATAGCTGTTTCAGAGCCTCATCTGTCAATCAGTGATAAGCAACACTTCTAAAGGTTCACCAGCAGAAGAAAAAAGGCCCAGTGCCCACCCAATGGACTAAAATGGTTCATTGCCTCACCTCTCCCAGAAAGATGCATTGAGCCTAGACCCAAATTCAGACTTGCAAAGATGATCAGCAAAGCTTAGGAACGCTCACTTCACTTCCTAGAATGTATAACCATAGTAATAAAAGAGTACCACGTTTTGAAGTGTAACACGCACCCAGACCTGGCTTCCGGTTGTCCATGGCGGGAGCACAACCGTACTGCATTTGTTGGGAAGCCACACAGCAATCTTCCAAAGCATTTGGAAAGAAAGAAAACAGCTACTGGGATACATAACTGGTAATCCAATTTGAGAATTTTAGCATCAGGGGTGCGACTGCAAGGCCGTGTGTTATCCCAACTGCAGAGATACTGCCCCCTGTCCAAAGATATAACTGATCCAGACACAGGCTCGACACCTGAGTAACAGGCAACTTACCCATAACTGCGTATTTCCACGTGTGAAAAGGGTCAGTTAGTAAATTTAGTGAAAACTACGGCATTCAGGCTTTGAAAGACTTATCTGAACACAGGATGAATGGTACCAACAATCACTTCCTTCATTTGCCATCCAAAATAAGCGTATTAGTGACATTGTGGAAGAATTTCTCAGTTTGAACTAATACTGGAAAAATCACAGAATCTATTAAGAAGTTACTTGTGAGGGGAGGGAGAGATTACAATTACATGCAATTGTTCTGAAAATTCAAACTCATTAGCATTGTTTTTCACAAATTCTAACACTCTTGGAATTCAGTGAAACCTTTATGTTCATAAAAAGGTGGTTACAGGCAAATAAACTGGCCCTTTTCCATGTGGGATATAACAACTAGCCAGAATCCCTTCTCTTTTATTACTGTGGCAAGCATGTTTCTTAAATCACACTGCTTGGTATTGCAATGCAATAGCCAGCATGGACTTGAGGCACCATTTCCTTCTACTACCTTCAAGAGTTGGAAAAGAGGAAAGAAGACCTCTCTCCCCAGTTTCCCAGCCATACATAGGAGACTGAGTTTTGATCAGGCCAGTACCAGCATTGTACTTTACTGTTAGTTTTAAAACTGCTGCTGTTCCAGTGCTAATACTAAGTATTCTTCTTCCACGGGACTGAACAGAGTTTCTAATAATAAAGATGATTAAAAGGGAGTCTTCTATTTCTGCAGGAAGTACAGACTGCAGGAACCGTCAACCTTTTAAGTTGTAAAAACCAGGATAGAATTACTATGCAAACCAATACACAGCACAAGCTCCTAAGCGTGAGGGCAATACAGAAGGCAAAACTACTTCATTACTTGCTTGTCAAAACTAGAAGCCGAGACAAAGAGACTGGAGATTTGAAGACACAGACACAGGGACGCTGACCTCAGCAGGAGCCTGAATGGCAGGAAAGCATCAAGACTGCGGAGAACTAACGCTGGACATGCAAACTGCTTCACTTTTATTATCAACCAAGGAGGAAAAGCAGAATGAAAGCAGCTAAAAATTGTAGTGCTCTCCAGTAGGGTAGTGAAGGTCATAGTCAGTAAAAGACAATGCATTCTAATGAATATTTCCTCGACTCCTGGAAGATTAGATTCAGCACATCTTTAAATCCCACCAATATATTACACTGCTCCAAAAAAGAATCTGTCAGACATGCAAACTGCAGAAATATCTTATTTTGTTCTGGCAGAGTTTCTCAAGTGCAAGTCTCAAAAAAAGTCCTAGGACAGGTATCTATAATCAGAAAAGATAGTTATCCTATGTAACAGGAATCACTATTGCAAGGAAACGGAGTTAACAGTCAATACTATTCCTACAAGAAATAAAAAAAACATCTTTAAATTTGGGTTGACAAACAAGTAAAAAGTCTTCTGCTAATGGTCAGACCTGCTCATTTAAAAGGTAACATAGCTTCTAATTCAGCAGGATTAGAACGCCCACTGAATTTGAAATGGCGAAGGTTTACATGGATTTATTCAATACACATACTTAGGTTTACACCAGTACAAAATTCCCACTGTATGTCAAGAAGGACAAAAGAGGGAACCTCAAGCTCAAATGCAACCATGTCTACCTTATAACTAACATTTTTTTCATGACACACACTACACACCATTAATGGCAAGTTAATGAACTAAAGAACTTAGTTAATGAACTAAGATAGCCAATTATCTGACACTCTTCTGGAGATAAAAAAAACCAAAACCACAACAGGTTAAAGGAGGATACATTAAAGGGAATTACAACCGACACCACCTTACAGACACGCCTTCGAACAACAAATGGCTCAAAAGCAGCAAATGCTTCAGTGTCTGAGTCGCACCTGCAGCCACAGCTGGTCAACTGCTTACATTGCTTTTCCAAGACCAGCGCTCAGCACCCTGCAAGACCAGACCCAGGGCAACTCCAGAGAGGTGGATTTACATAAAATGAACATTTAAGAGCTTAATACAGTGTCAAACAAGCATGCAATAAAAAAAAAAAAAAAAAAAGCCAAACCAAAACAACAAAAATGCCCCTGTAACCCCAGAGGCATGAAAATGAATCCCAGTGTGCTGTCTGCACTGGTATTGCCGTTGCTCCATTTCAGGTGGGGCAGGGTGACGTGGTAGGGAGCAGAGGGCGAGGAGCAGGACAGATGATGTTAAACCAGCAGTTCTTTTCATATTGAACTGTTTTAATCTCGTTTCTTCTAATTTTTCCTTCTTTACTACAACACAGGTCTTCAACTGTTAGTTCTTGGTTTAAAAGCAGGCACCATGTCAGATAATTAACAGAAGGTCTACCTAAGGGCTTTTCTGGGTAATTTGAAACTTGACTGACCTATAAAAAAATTATAGGGAAATAAGTCTGTGGTACCTAAAAGTAATGGGTGTTTGTTCAGTTCAGCACTACTTAATTACTTTTCCTTTAGTTCAAAGTAAAAAGGAAATCATTTATTCTTCAAAACATTTCATGAGCTAATTTAAAATAATTGACTTCAAAAGAAAATATGAAGAACAAAAACGTGAAATTCTTAGTATGTTAAAATGTGATAGGAGCAAAAAAAATCCCACCCTTCTTCTGTTTTATAGACATAGGATAGTTTCCCCTTTAAATAGGGTACAGGAGTATAGTGAGTACACACAGCTCAGTTTGGGAAGCATGCTACAAGAAAGTAAATGGCATTACATCTTAAAAAATTGATAGGTTTGCACTTAACGTGTAGCTGTTTGGGACAGCCATCGTCATGGATTCCATTACATACTTACTAACAGTCACAAAGCAGGCCTCAAACTGGTTCAGAAAAATGACATAGTTCTACGAGCATGTATTTGTAGAAAAGTTTCTTAGCGTACAGCCAGCGTAAGCACAAATCCAATGATACTAGTAGTTTCTGCATACAGCATACTAGTATGATACTAGTAGTTTCTGCATACAGCTGTGTCCTCATTTTAATCTGCATGGCTCTGAAATGATCAAATATAAGAAATTCATTGTTCACATATAATGTGCAAATTTCAGATTTTGAAGAGAGCTCAAACAGAACAAGAAACAAGCACAGATATTTAAGTAGATGACTTGATTTAGACACCTCTGTAGGTTACTTCTGAAACCAGAGCTCAAGACTCTCCCATAGTTTCCCTCTGTTCCGAGCTAGAAGAAAGTGAGAGCCGTTTCCTGGTATGTCCGTGCTCCCGTCCGAAACCACATCTACCTTTGCTACCGTCATTGGCAATCTCATTAGAAAAGCAAAGACTAAGCAGGATGGAGGCCTAGAATTCCTTTAAATCTAAAAAACATCTTCTCCCATTTCTACCACTTAAGCAGCAAATAAAACAGATACATACTGACATTTGGCCTGCGCGCATTAAAAATTCATCTTTTTGCTTTCTGGTTTCTGAAACTTAAGAGAGCGTATAGAGGAGAGGGCTTACAGTGAGCCATTGAACACTACTCAGTTTGTTTGGTTTTTTTCCTCTCTTATTGTTGGTTAGGAGATACTGAGTTTGGACCACGGAATAAAACTGCAACAGCACTGGAAACAGGCATATATATGTATACATATATGCACATCAGTCCAGTGACAAGTGCTCAAAATGTAAATTTTAAAATGTGAATTCACATGCTATGAAATTGGAAGACAGGATTCTTTAGCCCATGTAGTGATAAATTTTATTGCAAAGAAATATTTATATAAAAGGCCTTTGAGATAATTTCAGAGTATTGTGAATGCTGCATCTAACCCCATAAGGAACATGCTACATAGCAACTATGAGTGGCTCTCACTGACCAGAGCAAGAGGTAGAGTATGCAACCAAAAGCTAATATTAAGTAAATCCAGAAGAAATAAATGCTTGCCAGGGATAAGATCTAGCCTTTCATCTGCAAGCTATACTAACTTAACAACTGCTCTAGTTTTGAAACATAATTAAAAAAAAATTTAAAAAAAAGCAAAGGATCTGTGGTGCATACCAGGAAAACTAAAATACCATTTGTTATTCAAGCTGAATGACTGAGCTGAGATGCCATCTGGACACAGAGATGCCTCTGTCCAGGCTCACTTTCCTAACAAATTCATTTTGCCCATTTGGTCAACATTCTTCTCTTGTTTTCTGCAATTCAAATGACCTAGTTTACCCCAGAAACATTTTCTCAAAATGAATTTCCAAGTGAAACTAATCTGTGCAGAAAATTTGTGTGCTCTTCCTATAGAGGCAGAAAAAACCCACCATATCACAACTTCTAGATTGCCCACTACCGAATTCAGAGTTTGCCAGCAGTGTACAGAAAGGTATTTACTGAATACATTTGAAGAGAAGGTGAAGGGAACCAAATAGCTCAGATATTCCTCAGGCAGAAGGAAGATTAATTCATTAATTAATAAATTGCTGAGCTACCAGCTTACACCTGATGCATAAGTGCTTCCTCTTTCCTTCATCAACTACAAACCTACGTGTCTTCTGTAGAAGTTAATTCTCTGTATGGAGAATTAACAGGCTGGGGAAGGACACTGGGAAAGAGAACAGCCAATGTCAGACCATGGATAAAATCTTTACACCTGTTATTTAGGTTTGGTTTTCTTTTTAAAGAAATTTACACAAAAAACTGTGCCCCCTCTCCCTCTTGAGCCTACCCACAGTTTTTCAAGAATTACTTGAATAGCGTCCTAGGCATCTCAATGATAACTTGGTTCCTGTGAGTTTTATCAAGGCTGATAGTCAGGTAGAGAAAGAAAGCATGTAGGTGTTCGGGCTGGAAAAACCTTCCAATGCAGAATATCATGAAATACTCAGAAAGAAAACTTTAACTTTGGAGGAAGCATCGTAAAAGGGATCAGAACCAGTGTCAGCCCCAAACGTATCTTTAAGGAAAATGGTCTTCAGGTATTTCTGCAAGCACAAGAACATATTTTTTACTTCCTTACAGTTCCTCCCAATCGCACATCACTTCAAAAGGATCTGTAACGTTTGCTTATCTTAGCTCTTTCCATGGCAGTCGCATCTAAGAGATGCTGAACTGATGATTTCACAAACAGAAGTATTGAACACAGAAGCAGTATGCAAGCACAGCAGCACCACAAGCACACTGCAGGCATTCCTTAACCATCTGCTCGAAAGAAGCACAATTAGTAGAGATTTGTGAAAATGAGGGTACATAACTTGATAAGGTTAAAGCCAGTAACCCCCTCTGCACTGGTAAAGACCAAAGCTATCAGTGTATGTGGAAAATAAAACTGTTGAAATACTAGGAAGTGGGATCAAAATAAAACCAAAACCAAACAAATAACGACCACCAACAAAAAAACCCCACCAAACAATAAAAAACAAAACCCCAAGAAATCCTAGGTCAAATCTACGTGATTATTTCAGGTTTCACCTCAAGACAAGTCTGAGGAACAGCAGCAGACTGTGATGGTAGATCATATCTGTTTTGGAACACATACAGCAACCTTCCTCCTCCTGCCTCTTGCCCCAAGGAGAAGGCGGCTGTAAGTGACAGGTTAACGCTAGGAAGCTCGGTCTGACCCTAGCCCTGAACTCCCACTACTCCATAAGCCACCAAAGCAATCACAACCTTTGGGAAGTCAAACTGCTACTATGCAGTACTCGACACACTGGAAACCTGACCAGTAAGGAACTCATGGAAGCAAACTGATCTTACTCTCCCATTCAGCAAACACATTAATGGTGATCAGAAAGGCAGTACATAAGTGGCTACATATAGCATTAGTTCCTTAAATGCTTTGAAGCATTTTTAAGTATTATCAAGTTCCTGGATGTAAAACTATGGGTACACTTAGTCTGGTATTTGAGCAATCAAGAATTCCATTCATTACTGCTCTGATTCAATGACCTTACACACATAATCAATGGCTAAACTGATAAATGGGAAGACTTCTTAAAAATCTATTTCTTGAGTGCTGGAACTAAATGTTTTATTCTTGACAGCTATGATTTATAATTTAGTGACAAGAACATTTGTTCCAGCTGTTCAGACCTATTTCACACAGCAGAGAGGCAGCACGCTGTATTTCCAAAGCCAGACGCTACATTTGGATTGGGAACGGCTTGATTTATTTAGTATATCAAGTTATTAGCTAACTCAAAACAATCAGAAGACATTCTTAATGTTCATAATTAGAACACTCATCGTGGGAGCTCTGAGGCTGGAGTTCTTTAAAGCTTCAGGAATAATAAAGTGCTAGAAAAAAGTAAAACAAACTAGTAGCTTTTAATGTTAGGGCATAATTTTTTCATGTGGCTAAGTAATTTCCTCCATTTAATTGGGATGATTCATGCCACGTATGCTCTACGCCAGTGTTTTAGCATTCAGTTCACATTACTGAATCTAATCATTCTAGGACCAATAATCAACATTTCTAGTGTTTATCTTACTTTCATTTCCACATACAGCTAGAAAAAACTGGCTACATCTTTTCCTCAGAAAGCTTGGACCAAAAAACCGACAACTTATTCTGAAGCACTGGAAGGAGAAAGGCAATTTCTTATTTCCACTAAGGGCAGCTTTTGAGCACTCAAGAAACAATGGCTATGCTTAATTTATTCAGAATTTCTTGCAAATCTTCTAGTTTCACCAACAGAAAACGGTACCTTGGACCAAAGTACCAAAAATTTACCTTGTATTATCAAGTACCTGATCCATTTAATTTTATACATAAAAATGTTAACATTTCACTAATATAATCTAGTTCATGATTAACTAAAATGTTCTTTCAAACATTTCAAGGTGTATGAATACTGTACTTGCTCACCCTTGTTCCTATAACTCCTGAACAGCTTCTACATTATCTAGGGAAACTCAACATTCTCAATGAGAAAAATAATTAGAAAAGGATAATTTGCACTGATTTACCTTTTAATATCTGTATTTCCATATTTGTTTCCTGCTTGCAAATTCAGCTAATGAAATTGGTACGTACCAAAATTGAACCCACTTTTGTCCACTGCTTTTGGAAATTACTGTCAAGAGATTACTTTGCATATTTAAGAAATATACTGTGCAGTGATATGAATAAGCATTTTCAAGGCTATTAAAGATTTTTTAAGTTCTATGATGTAGGAAATAAGTTACAAGAAAAAAAAAAATCACTCTACGTTGAAAGGAGCCTAATTTTAATCAACTGGAACTTAGAAAAAGCATACAACCATTCTTGGCAGGCAATTTATTATATTTTTAACATTTCTTCATCCGAAATAGACAGCATAGTAACAGGAGAATTGGAGTAAATAGACCTCAGCTCAGATCTTACCTCCAGTGCAGCAAGAGAAGTCACGACCTTTGGTAGGAATCTGCACTCTTCATCTACATTTCTAGGTTCATAGCAGAAAAGTACATCCAAACCACCATTACGGTAAAATACCAATTTTCTTTTTACATAAGGAAGAACCCTTGTGGGGTTTTTTTAATACTAATCTTAAAGCTCGAAGCTTAACAATTCTCAGCTTGTGTTCATAAGAGTTCAGCCAGGACTAATCAACCCTCTGCATCTTAGGCCTCAAAGCCTAAATGATTGATACAGGACCAACAGGCTCCTGAATGACGCTGAGCATAGTGATAACTGAACAGGGGCTTTTGATGCTAAATCCCACATTTGTTCATGTTGAATCTCAACATAAAGACAGTACCTTCAGTTGAAAGTATTTGCAGAATCCCTCCTACTCTGGCTGAATTTGCGACACAGAGAGAGTCCCAGGAGGCTTTAACTCTGAAGGAAAGGGGTTTAAAAATAAGTTTGAGTATGCTAAGGTGCTCCAGGGTGACTAGATGCCTCCTGCCAAGAACAATAAAAGAAGTTTTTAGTACCAGCAGTAAGAAGCCACCTCTTCTCACAATATAACTGCAGGTTTCCTTACCTCTCTCAGATTAGGAACTCTCGCTTACTTGAACTAACATAAAATGAGAACTCAAGGATATGCAGAATTACCTTTCTAGATGTCCCAGCAGATAAACACACCATTCCTGGCAACTTTCATACGCAGACACGTACTCTCAACTATTCCCTTAATCTGTTTGGTCTGTACCTGTACCACATTCTTACCTTTCAAGTCTGAAAGTAACATGAAAAAACTCTTCAAAGAAAAATTTCAATACTTTCTGAGATTTTTCTTCCCCTCTACAGTTGTATACAAAGGGTCGGTATGTTCTTTTTCGTTTAGTCCTTTGTTGCTTGGAATGCAAAAGCGTAGCCTTTTGATAAAGGCTGGCAGTGACCCAGCTCTAGTTGCAGTTGTTTTAATATTGTAAAAACATATGGGACTCTCTCACTTTTATCTTTTGGCTTCTGTAGTCTTTTAGAATTATGCACATTTTGATTTTCAAAATACTGCTGAAACCAAAACACAAGTCGCTGCAAAACCAAACACAACATTCCCGTTTCATTGCCTAGGGCTCCTATTTCCTGCCTCTGTATCAGTGTGCCCCAGTGAGACTGCAAAGCAGTCTGCATCCCTGCCTTGGGGGCTGGGCTCCAGCTGTTCACACCTGGCCATGGAGATGCTGTTCAGATCTTCCCCACTGTTCCACGCCCATGGAACATCTCTGAATTCATGACAAAACAAATTTACTGCTTAGTCAGGATAAGCAGCTGTAAACTGCTAGATTTCATAGAATGGTTTGCGTTGGAAGGGACCTTGGAAGATCATCGGGTTGCAACCCCCCTGCCATGGGCAGGGACACCTCCCACTAGACCAGGTTGCTCAAAGCTCCATCCAACCTGGTCTTGAACACTTCCACAACTTCCCTGGGCAACCTGTTCCAGTGTCTCACCACCCTCACAGTAAAGAATTTCTTCCTAATACCTAGTCTAAATATCCCCTCTTTCAGTTTAAAATCATTACCCTTCATCCTATCACTCCATTCCCTGATAAAGTGTCCCTCCCCATCTCTCCTGTAGGCCACCCTATAGGTGTTGGAAGGCTGCTATAAGGTCTCCCTGGAGCCTTCTCTTCTTCAGACTGTTCTGTAGGAGAGGTGCTCCAGCCCTCTGATCATCTTCATGACCCTCCGCTGGACCCATCCAACAGGTCCACATCCTTCCTGTGCTGAAGACTCCAGAGCAATTCTGCCCCTGATTTAGCACTAAAGGTGAGGAGCTGACATACTGAGGGAAGGCCAGTTCTGCTGGCAACAGTTCCAGCAGTGGTTTCCCAAACCACCTCCAGTCAAACATAAGACAACTATAGTAGGAGATACAAAGGTCCACACAGCCCACTATGCTGCCTCTAACAGTGGCCAAAACCAGGTAACTAGGAAGGAACATAAGAATGGGTCACACAAATAGCGACACCCTGAACCAGTCTCCTCCCAACTTAATTTAATATTCCCCTCTCTCTGCTGAATCAGAGAGATCAATCTCTACCCGCGCCCTCCACAACACATGACTTTATAGCCCTCTATCACCATTTCCCTTGGTAGTCTCCTTTCCATGCTGGAAAGCCCTAGCCTCATTACCCATTTCTTTTACAGAACCCATTCCAAGCTTTTAATCAGCCTTGCTGCCTTCTCATCACTTCATTCAGTTTTAGCACATTTGGAGCAGGGTGGGGAGTAAAGGAACCATAACTGCCTACTGTAGTCAGGATGCAGAAGTTCTGTGCATTAATATTAGCATATAAAGCATTTAATGCTGCTTCAGTTTTCCTCTCTATTATTGTCCTAACAACTCCAACATTTGAGTTACCTGTTGGACCACTCCTGAACACTGAGATGGCTTTTCTATCATAATCCAAGATCTTGCTCAAGAGCCAGCTCAGAGCCCACCCAATTTTCTCTCATTCAGATTCCCTCCTCGCCATATACATCACTTCGTTTATCTACGCCACGTTTCTTTTCTATTTCACTTCCAGTCACTCAGTTTCACTAGGTTCTTATAAAATTATTCAGTCATCATTAATAATTCAAAATTATTCAGGACAGTAACGAATGACATCAAGTATTCAACTCTTACTGCATCATTTAGGCATATGCTGACCACCACAGATCCCAGAACAGATTATGTTCACTGACTCGTTAGAAAAGCTCCAACATTTTGCACAGCTTGACTTCTCCTTACAAAAGCCAGGCTGACTCTTGACTCTGCAAGAAGTTCATCCCTGTATCCAGTAATTCCATTCTCCATATACCATCAACTAGCAATTTTTTCTTGTACGTATCTCAAGCTCATCGACCTGTTGTTTCCTGTGTCACCTTTTTAGAAAGTCCTATCGCATCTGCCATCTTTCAGTCCTCAGGTACCACAGGGCTTTTATGCAACACCACAGTTAGTCTTGTTATCTCATTCTTGAACTCCTGCAGAAAGCTTGGGTTAATAACAAATTACTTGGCAACTTCTATTTAATTCATAAATTCCCCTACCAACTCTTCCATTTGAAAGAGATCTTCTGATGAATTCTTCTTTAAGAAGTATTCCAGCACAGGGATCTACCATTCCTTCACAATGAGCAACAGATGCAAAGAATTCATTTGTCATTTCTGAGCATCTACTAGCCCTAGAGACTTTTCTGGCAGGCTCCCTGATGCTGAAGTTTTTGAAGATGTATTTCTTACTAGTTTTGATGCCTTTTGTAAGTTGTCCTCTAACTCTTTTGTCAGTCTGCCTTTTTGCATTTCTACATTTAACACGTCAGTTCTTATAATCCTTAGTATTTTCCTCATTTAGATAAAGCTTTAAGCTTTTAGAGGACTCTCTCTTGCTTTCAACTGCAACCATCATGCTGCTATTAAGTGATGATGCTTTCTTTCTGCCCTTTCTGAAGTGTTTCTCAACAGGTGGGAAACATTTTTTCTCTGCGTCCGGTATCACATCCGTGCCATCTGCAACTTTCAGTTTCCTTTTTAAAAAGCTGGCATGACCATTTCCACATACCTCTTGAAGTCGAACATGGTTGCAGTAGATTATTTGGCTTTTCTTCCTCTTGCATGGATACTGGAATTAATTACACTATTTCTGCTCTTGGACTGACATTCTGAACCAGGTTTGTGCACCATTCAGCACTAAGTCAAAGGCATCTTTTTTTGCTCAGAAAAGTAGAACTTATGCCACTATGATAAAGATAAAAGCGAGAAGAGTTTTCACATAGCGATAGGGCAGCTCTGAATGCTCACACCACAGAGAGTGTCTACCTTAAACTCTGCAGGACAAACATCGCTTCCTGACTCCTATGATCAAAGCAGGCTCAGCTCTGCGCACGTGTCCTACCCATCACCACTTAGCGAGGATGGTTATATCAAGGGCACCTGGAGTAAGCGTTTGCCAGTTTCTTTGACAAGACATAAAGAATCAAAGAAAGTTTTAACCACAGTTTCTGTAAATTTTGTATGATGTTAATTTTACTGAAGTTAACAGTTATACCAATTTTGAACATGCAAAAGTGAATTTTTAAACCCAGTATGTGCTGCTAAGCTTACTTCTGGGTGTGCCTTCCTCTTTCTTCATAGCCTGTGGCCTTGCTGCATCACACAGCACAAAAGTGTTTGCAAGAAACAGTGTCTGTACCAATGGCAACCCGTGAATATGATACTGTACTGACTCTTAAGATGCAATTTCTATTTCTGTCTCTGCCACAAACTTGCTATGTGACCTTGAGCAAGTCATCAGATCTCACTGACTCATACGAATATCTCTGAAAAAGGGTACTGTAAAGCTTTAATATCTGCAGATGATTATTATACACATAAATCCTCATCATAATTTTCATCACTATTTTCATCACTTGCTATTTTACTTTCATTCCAGAAAGCTCAGTGGAAATATACAAAATAGATACCGTTCCTGTGGAAAAAATAATACGGACTACATCTGCTACGCCTCCAAGTTCTGCCAGACAAGGGTACCTTCCAAGTAGCTGTAAATAGACAACACTCCACTGCAGTGATTAGAGATGGAGGGGGTGTGCATCTGCTGAGGATGCAGTTCATTATGCTCACTACAATATTAGGCTACACAAAACAACAAAGAGACTGAAAAAGCCCTCTATCATCAGGAGCTTACAACTCAGACAATATGGGCAGGGCAGGAATAGGCATGGAGGAAATAACAGTGACTTGGCCAATCATGCCTATTAGCCCCAGTTAGCTACAGAGCACACTTGCTACCTGCTATGTGAAACTGCTTCCTGCAATCTTTTAATTCAGTCTTTCCGAATACAAATTCCAAATAGAAATGTATTTCTTTCATTATCTACATTCCTTAGAAATTAGAACCAGCCATTGCAAACACCTGAGCTTCCTATTTTCTAGGTCATCTTTATTTCATGTTACCAACCGGAGAACAAAGCAAATGGAAGGCATAGAAAGCTCTTCTCTGGAAAGGGTTCTGTCCTGGAAGATCTGAGCAAACTGCTTCACAAATGGTCAAGCAAAAGTTCTGCTTCTAATCAGCGAAGCCAGCGCTAAGCTGTTGATGCCAAGGCTTGTTGTACACAATTGTAATTGCTGACAACATACTTAGCCAGAGGGATCACCTAACACTGAGGGAATTGGATTTTCTAGATAGCAAGAGATCACAACATAAGCAAGGGCTTCGTGCTGAATCATCAAGCCGTTATTACAATGAGAATAAAGCTCTTAATCTGTATGCCCTTACACTTAATGCCACTCATATATCAATAATGAAAAGCAGCACACCAATATGTTGAATACCAGCTGGGGGGGGCAGGGACAGGGACAAGCAGGATACTTTCCTACTCAGAAATTCCTGTGCAGGAATTCTAATGGCATTTCTATAGCCATCACCCATCAACTCCAGAAACTGTTCATCACTACTGTTTTCCACACAAAGGCTCATACAGAAAGGCACTCTGTCTTTGGTTGTGTTTCGAAGCTTCCCTGGCTGAACATGGATTGTCTTTCCACCCACTCATTCACTGCTGTGATATCAACCTTCTCTGTTTGCTGAGACTGAATAAATCAAAATGAAAGTTCACACTCCTAAGCCCTCAATATATTTTTAAATTCCCCATGCAGTTCAGAAGGCTGTTCTTCCAATCAGTGACTTCACTGATCTCTCCTGACTCTACATACATGTAAGGAGATTAGAAGCAAGCACAAAATAATCTTTAATAGAAGATTTGGTATGGTAAGCAGGAGTCTTTAAACATATTACAGGAATGAGAAAATATCCCTCTTCTCGTACTCAAATATTTACACAGGTTAAATATTTATGCACATACAACCCTGGAGTTCTGCAATGGTTTACCCCACAAACTCAGAATGTGTGGGAGTTCAGCAACGCGCTTTTGTCAAGGTCTATGTTTTTATGCCATATTTACCCATACAGAATCCACACGCCTCCTCTGGCATTCATAATAAAACAACCCAAACATTTCATATCCTGTAATATCGCAAGAAACAGTTCTAGCCATGGTTAATGTTACCATTACCCGAGAGCCACCAGATGGTGCTGTTAAAGATGGTATGTAAAGTTATTTCAGACTGATCATGTAATGAAATCAGATAAAAAAACCCTGGTCTTAAAACGCTGTTCTTTTAATTCTATGTTTATTAAACCAGCAAAGCTGCTACTGTGACTTTCTTTTTTAAAAGGAGAAAAGTTAGTGCTGAGGGCAATATAGCCCATTAAAGCAGAAAAATTTTCAGTTGAAGTCTCTAGGAGTTATTTTGTGCATCAGCTGGCTTTTAGGCACCTGACCATAGAAAAGAAAGCATCGTGATCCTGAGAGACATACCTACACTCCCAATGTGCTGCCTGGGCAAAGACAGCATGCAGGCTGCTTCCACGCGGCTCAAGACGTTGAAGTAAAGGGCTACCTGGTGTCAGCATATTTGCTATTCAATGTCTTCAGCTCGTTGAAGAGGAAAATGCCAAGAGCCAGTTTGAAACACAAAGTTTATTCTTCCAACACCCGCATTCAAGGATGAAACTAAACTTCTTTGCACCGGGAACCCATAGCCCAACCCTCTCTGGAAGGCAGGATAAGGAGGCCTTTTCCTCACTCCTTTCAAAACAGCAACTCTCAAGGAGGTTCCTCTCCTTCTGTGCAACACTGCACACCTCCGGGATGGAAGGTCGAGGTTCAAAACTCCCTGGATCTGTGAGCTTGGGGAGGGGGCAAGAATTTTAACCAAAAGTAATTTCAGAGAGTATATAAATTACTCTGATGACTGGAACCCACGTTTCTAAACTTTCAGGGGGTTGCCCTCATTCCTTTCGTTTATTTTGATGACTAATCCCCAAGCCCTTCAATAAGGGCGTGCAGGGGCATGCCTCCAGCCCAAATTTCCAGTAGTCCAATGGCTTCAGCACTGCACAGGACAGGGAATACGAACTCACACTCTTAGGTAGAAAAGGCAGTTGAATTCAGGTCCCTCCAATTCCCTCAGCCAAATGTAAAAAAAAGAAAAAAATATATGCATCAGCAAATTGTAGAAGCAAGAGCCACAGCAAGACTGTGAGTGGCCCCCCTCTGCAAGCACAGCTACCCTCCCAACTAAGCTTCTCAGGGCGCTAACGGGGACAAGCACCCAGCTCCACACCCCAGGCAGACTGGGGGACAGCCCTTCAGGCCTGCTGAGGCTGGGCACCAGCACAGTTCCAGGTGGCTAAGATTTTTATTTTTTTAAATCTCTTCCATAGATTTGACAGCAGCTTCATAGACTTCTTCAGGACAGCAATTTCAGGCACTTAAATTCTAGCCAGATCTCATGACAGCGCTTATTTTGGGTTGTGTTTTCATCACTTCAGAATAGAAAGCTTTGTATTAAAATAGAGCATTTTCCAAAGCCTGGAATTCATTGGCCCTCACACAGTGATTTCAAACTGACTTCATTTCTACCTTTTTGCCCCCTTGACTAACAAAATAACAGATGTGAATATTTCATGAAAAACAACTAGGTCATCCCCTTTCGCACCAGCGTTATCAGATGACTACAAGCTGCCTCTGATGACTACATGCTGTGTGTGTGAACAGAAACAACCCTGCTATTAGCAACCCCTATGCCAAGGAAATCTAAAGTGCATGGATACAAAATAAACACAAGATTGGGAAACTGCCTTTGCTAGCATGATAAGTTTTAAAATTATGTATGAGATGTAATCATCTCAGCTTCCAAACAGATTACATGAGATACAAAGTTATGCAGTAGTTTAGCCACAGATCCACACATTTATTGCTGTTATGAGAACCAGAGAAGCCAGGCTAGCTAATATTCCAAGAAATATTTGACAGTTTACTCTGAGCCTTCTCTAAGTTGTGATGGGAAGCCTGCAAACAGCTCATGACTGTATGTTCAAAAGCATGTATGTGGACTATAACACATGTTGCTCACCAACTGAAATGCTTTACTGATTGCGCGAGATGTTATGTACTTGAATGAATTGCAGCCCTGGCTATTAGCAGTTTAATAATGGTTTTGTGAATTAGCATTAAATTACAGTGAATGCTACAGAAGAGGTTCTAATATTTACATTAGTGCCTAATGAGTTCCCCATAATTAATATAATTGCACTGAGACACAGAAATTAATATTCAACCAATTATTTTAAAGAGCTATCCAATCTATGAAGAGATTTTTCAAAGACACCTTCCCAATAACGACAAAGAGGATTTTATAAAAGCACAGGTCCTGATGCTGCCGTGAGCTCTGCAGGGGTGAATTTCATTGCAGGATCAACGCTTGGGTCCCTACTGAAATTTTAGAATAAACTAGTTTACCCAATTTCCTAAGCATTCACTTTTACTGTAGAAATATTGCAACACAAAGAAGAAAGCATATTAAGTTCTACGCTCCACCTTAAGCACAACTTCTAAGGTTGTAACACATGACTGAGCTAAAACAGCCAGGGACAGGCGACACAAGTATAAAAACAGCTTCCAGTGACAAGTACAAAGATCCCAGCAGAAGCAGCGAAATACACTGCTTCTAGTTCCAGACAGTGTGCTTCATAAGGCAAGAGGATTTTAAAAAATCCATACTTTTCACCTGCAAGGAATCTGCAACACTTCTTTGTCCTAATTTCTGAAAGGCCGAGCTAAGGGAGATATATAGGTGTCTTCAGAATCCTGCTGGTGACACTGCAAGGATCATACCTTGACTAGCCATATTCAAACATGAGCCTAATGCCTTTCTTCACATTTTCCCAAAAATTTTGTATTTGGAGATGGCTGATCCAGTTTTCAATTTGTTTGTTTAGAAGCTGTTTCGTCTTCAATCAAAAGAGATAACTCTTTCTTCTCTTCCTATGCCATGTTTAAATATGCACTGCATTGCCGTTTCATTTTCCAATAGAAAAGTCTATACAAGAACTTGAGAGATACTATTTTTCCAGGTAATTGATAGCACTAAGGGCAAAAGGTTAAGTATGTACGTCTTGTGTATTAAAGGATAATTACTCTTCTTGCATCCTCAACCATCTCTGCTATGTCTTCAGATACTAGATCCAGTTCTCCTTATACCGGAGAGCAATTTAATGTTTTAAATAGTGCTGGAGAAGACCAGCAGAGAACCATATCTCTTCCTCCCTGTCCCTTCCCCCCAAAATCTACTGAGTTATTTTCAGAGTAAGCAAAAAGCAAATAAAATTTCTCAGCCAGCCCACCCAGAATCACATTAGAGTATGAGAAAGCCTGCCTTATGGTGAAGGAGCAGACATGAAGACTTCGAGCTAACACTCCAAGAGAAGGTGGTCTCAACTTGAAAAATAATTATACCATATCCGTAAAATACTGCCCGTATTGCACCAAAGCTAAATATTATCTTTTTGAAAGGTACCCACCTACTAAAGAATTGCTGGAATAGACTGTTCTCCCCTTTCCACATGGCTCCAGCACAGCTCTGCAGCATTGCTTACAAGCACAAACAGTAAAACCCAGGGAAAGGAGCACAGCAACTAATGATTTTCAAAGCCAAAGGGCCCTTTGCTACCCACCTCCTTTAAACTTGCTATCAGGTATGTCTCTGATTGAGACAGACAGTCCATCAGGAACTTGGGAAGCATTTGTCAGAGAAAGAGGTAATAAAAATGCTGACTGTCAGTTGATTGTACTTTCTTTCCATTATGCCCCCCTTCCCCACCCCCAATTGTCTCATTCCTTCTAGTTCTTGTCCATCAGACTCTTGGGATGGCAGAGTCTAGTGCAGCAAGTAGCCTGGAGCTGGAAGTGGGAAAAGGAGGAAAAAAATTCCTGGAACAAGTGGGGAACATGGATATTTTCAGCTTCTCATGGCAAACAAATCATTTTCACCTTTTATTTCTTGCCAATTATCAGTTGCAAGTACAAAACCTAAATTAACCATCCTGAACTACTCAAGGATGTCCTTCAAAAGTTTTGCCAGTTCTGCTATTGCTATTCTTTGCGCAGTAACATTCGATTTGCCTGCTGCAGCTACAAATGTTACGTTATTCTGCTGCTGTTGGTATCTAAGACATTGAGTCCTGCCGCACTGTTTGCCTTAGTGATTTCCCATGACAGCGAACACTCCACGCCGTTTATCTGTCATGATAAGTGTTTCCCAAACTCCTTCTGAGCATGTTTCTTCTTGTCAGAGAGTATTCCTTTATTCTTGTGCTGTTAGACAAGGTGAACAGGAGCACTGGACTGCTTTATGTGCCTCTCCTTACGTGCTCTCTTACTCAGGTGCGTACGAAAGATAGGCAAACCATTAAGAGAAAAAAATGAATCCAGGAGATGATTGTAAAAACAGCCAATTTAAGAGACTATCTTTGTTGCAACCCTAGTGCTGCACAGTATTTTAAAAACAGGATTAATAGCATTAATATTAGCCTTAAACTTAGACATTCTTAAAGTCATCCAACAGTCTACATTTGGACGTAGAGACAGTCTGAAGGAGAAACTAGGCAAGAAATCTGTTCTCTTGGGCCACTGAATAAGGTCAGAGGGGGGGGGCGGAATATGACACGGGACACACTGACTGTAAAAAGCACCAATTTATCAGTTCATCCTACCTCAGACAAGGTCTGAAACAAAGCAGTGGGCATTAGATGCATTAGGGAATACAAATGGATACGAGCATAGGTGTACGCCACACAATCCAGCACTGCAGAGGTACACAAGTTCACACCCCTAAGTAGAGGAACAGAAGAAACAAAGTTGTCCGAACAGCCCCACACACACGCATCAGCAGCCCTAACCAGCCTGGGTGGGCTGTCACACAGAGAGCTTGTCCTAAGGAGCACCAGTAGCAGAGGTATGGCTGCTTCCATCAGAAACGATCACTTAAACCCCAAACTCAATCAACACCTATTACCATCTGCAAAGAGCAAAGTCACAGTGCTCTTTCTGCCCGGGTCCAAGTTTCTCCAGCGTAAGCGTACAGCTCGGGAAGTGTCGGAAATGATGGAAACAGGTTCAACTTGCTCCAGCTCCAGTCTTACCCATGTTTATAGAGTATAAAAGATAAATTCGCCTCATTGTAAATTCATTATATCTAATAAAGGTTAAACACACACTGCAGACTAAGTTTATAAAGGCATAAAGTAGGATCTCCTCTCTCTATCCAGATAGCAACTTCCACAAAAACTTGCAGGAAGCTAATTATCTTTTAAGACCTTTACCTCTGTCACATTTGATTGTTATCATCCAACAGTTAAAAATTGCTAGGAAGATGGACAGACACATATAGAAGAGAAACATAAAGCTGTTTCCATAGTGAAGTGCATTAAAAATAGAAAGAACATGACACTGATGTTTCTTTTCAGATATTGCCACAGGGATCCTTGAAGACACGGTATCCTGAAGCCCTAATCTCTAGTGAAATCTGACTACTTAAAAAGCGGTAGTAGGATCCTTCATAATTCTTGTGCTGGAAAAATTAATCGGACCAAAACTTCTCTGCATATTCAGAACAGATGAGACGGGAGAAATCTCCCATTGGATGCTTGAAGATTCAGTGCAGCTTAATTTACAGCAACAATACCATATGTGAATGATCCACATACATGTATTGTTACAGCATAGCTTAACTGTCAGACTGAAGTATGAGACTAGCTGTATTTTACCTCTTACATATTTGATATCCTGCTGAAAGGTAATACCTTCATATTCAGCTTTACTGCTACTGCACAAGACTTTATTAAAAATTGGAAAATAAAATACTGCTTAGAGAAAGTCTATTCATGAAGAGAAGTGTTAGAAGCATTAGGTTTTGGGTTGCCAAGAGACTTCTGTATACATGCATACTAATTTAATACATCAACGTCCATCAATGAGAACAGCAGGCTGAATTAAGAGCCACCTCTTGTGCAAATAAGCAGAACCCAACTCGGAAGCACCATGCAGTTCACTGCATCAGCTATTTGTCCCCGGGGGTAAAAGTCTAAAGACAGCCTCATGATTCAAGAACCCCCTTACATATTTGGAACAAACACTGACACTTCAATGAGAATATTGAATATCCACAGTGATGGCAGAGACAGCCGAGCTCCACAGAGGAGCCATTGTCTATCAAGAAAGGGACTGTCAGATTGTAAGGAGCAGTAAGGAGCACCCAGAAAAGTGCAAAGACCACAGTCTTGAGAGTCTGCACAGGTAATTTCTGAATACTTTGGTCCAGACGTAGCAATGAAGGTGGGGTTGCCCTTTCCAACACGCTTCATAGAAGTGGTAGCAAAGGCTTCTCAATGCTGGAGTCAGTGGAGCAGTATGGAAAACATTAAAAATTTAAAGTCTTTTCCTTTCCCTGATAAAGGCAGTAATTTTTGCCTGTAAAAGCCAGCCTGTTGTTTTGGATGATGTCTGTTACTTAAAAGTATGAATTCTACTCCTTTATTTGTGTGTAGGAGTCAAGAAAAAAAGACTAAATACCTTCAATTGAAGGGTCCAGGCAGAACAGCAAAGCAGAAGAGCCTCAGAAGACCCATTTCAGAGTGGCTATAGCAATCAACAGAAAAGCTAAAGGACTGACAAGCTCAGTGGGAGCAATAAGCAGAAACACTTCTGTAAAAGGTCACCCTCTGCTTAAGTTTTAATCTTCTAATGTGAAGCTTTTTGGTAAAGCGTGGGAGACATGCTGGCCAATGCTAAAGCAGAAACAATCTCTTTAAGTTGCACTTTATCTGAAGTGGGCTTTTGCCTACTTTCAATAAAGTAGTGATTTGTCTGGCCACTAGTTGATGAAGCATTGAATATATGGGTATTAGAACCGAAAGCAACTACACACGGGTTTAGCTGAGTGAACATAGGTAATGGGAGAAAGACGGCAGTCTTCCTGCATCACCTCAATGGTGATGATTTTTTTCTTTCAATCTCCTCTTCTTGCAACAAATAGCCTGCACACATCCTCTGACAAAGCGTCACAGACAAGCCGCTGACTTCATTCAAATCCTGGAACACCACCTGAACCAGCCAGACATCGTAAGCTGAAATTGTTTCAGAAATAAAGGCAAGGTTTCTGTGAAGGGCTTTTTCTAAGAAATAATAGCGCAGAGAACCTACAAAGTCTTTTTTAAGCTGTAGTCTAGACTTTGTGCTTAACAATGACTTAGTTACCTAGGTAGTTTTGAAGGCTTTGTGTCTTTTTCAGATGTACAGGCAGATGTAGCTATAACAGCACCTGCAGCATCAGGCTTCTGTCTCTTGCAGCTTCCTGTCTCCACGACTAGTGCCCACGCTACTACTTGCTTGCAAATAATCACTGCCAGAAAGCTGTACCAACAAATGTGGGCTTTGGTTTTGGAAAACTTGATGCTTACCACTTTTCACAATTACTAACGTCTTTCACTAACATTATAAGATTTTATTCCAGCTCATTGAAGAACAGTCAATAAAGCAGAGATACTAGCAGCACCCCAATGGAAGCATCCCACTTATGCTGAATGGATGCTATTGCATAGACACAGACACGAGTGCTTGCTAAAAAGACCTGATTTATTGGTGGCATTCGCACTGGGTAATGGTTATTTATAGAATCAAGTCACTTGAACAGGATGGCCAGTTGCCATCCAGCCAGCTATGGGATGCTTGATGCATCCCACTGCAAGCATCCTTGCAAAGGTGCCTTCAGCTGGATGAGAGAAGACTCCCCAAACTATTCTGGAGAATTCTTACATCCCACTGGCACACCTACAAGACTACTCCAGCACAGGCATGATCCGTAACTATTCATCATCTTAAATTATGTACAAACCATCTCTTAACTATCTTAACCGTGAACAAAGACTGCTCTACAAGACCACTCCTACTGAGCAGTTTTGTCCGAATATTTAAAGGTATGTCCGTACAGTTTGGTTAACACTTTTGTCTACAGTAGATGCCAACAGGGAGAACCCCCAGGAGCTCCTGGCTCCTCTGCCCAGGAAGTTAACCAGCACATCCCAGCATACAAGCAGCGTCTATCAGCTAGTCTGTGCACAGCAGGAGCCACCTGGGAGAGTCTCTGGGATCATCCAAGAGCCCAGTCTGCAGGGCTCCTGTCTGTTACTTAGCTGTGAGGCTGGCTAGGAGTTCAGTCAACCACCCCATCTTCAGGCAGTCAGACATGTCCTCTCTGCAGAGATGAGCTCCAGAGTTCCTGGACCACCCAGGGGACAACTGCTCATTAAATGTGCTGGGTATCTATACGGGCACAACCCCAATACTCGGCTACATCGAAACTGCAGCAGGATAAACTTCAGTTTCATCCTTACACCACAATTATAACCTACATATAACACTCCAAGGGTTTATACCATGGTACCCACTAAGTTATTTTAACAGCAGCCACTTGGTAATCCTTTTGATGAAAGCTGTATACCATTCCTAAGACAGACACGCTGACCTCGCACAGCTTCCTCCTGATCCCTGCTGTATGTGCACCTGGAAACAGGAGCACACGGGAAAAGAGCAGCTATAAATGGTTTTGAGTTTTGTAGGCATTAAGCTGAGCAGCTGGAGCATTGTTGGGCACCCATCTCCCCCTCCTCACTCTGACTCCAGCTGCCCAAGAATCTTCACAAATCCCTCTGTTGCTTCCCAAACCATCTAAGTGTTGAGCCAGAAAGCTAACAGGTTTTCTGACAAAATCGTTTTTTTCTGAACCTCCTATGGGAGTAATGAGCCTCTCCTATTAAGAAGGGACAAGTCAGCTGAAAGAAGCAATAAAAGAACTAATGCCATTTGCTAAGATGGATTGCTATTATTTGAGCTGTCCATCCACACATATTTGTCCAGAGTGTATTTTTAGTACTAGAAGCAATGTAGTTACAGATCACAGAACAGCCAAACTGCCAGAAAACATGGACTGACTTACCTTCATCAAAATAAATCACAACAGGTTTTGGGACTCCCATAACTCAGAAGCCAAGGGTGACCTTGAGGGAGAAGTTGATTAAAACTGTCACACAAAGCCCAGCGTTATACTTTATAGCTAATGATGCCAACTTGCCAACTGAACCATGCCTGCTTGTGTCTGCACTGTACAGTTCAGAGCTGAGATGTTGCTCCTAAATAATAACTGATACAGGGAAACTCAGCACTTTGACCTGCTCCCTAAATTATAACCCCTTCACATGAGGCTGCAAAATTAGTATTGTTTCAAATAGGAAAAATTTCAAAATAGGAAAAAACCCAAAAGCAACGGGTAGATAAAAAAAAAAAACACAACCAACAACAAAAAACCCAACCCAAACCAAAAAAAAGTCACCAAGAAAACAATCACACCCCAATCCAGTTTGCTTTCTCCTCCCACCAGTTTAATTGCCTATGTACACCAGAAAACGTATCCAACTATTAGGTACAAAAGACTAAATCCTCACCTTATAACTCACTCATACAAAAGAAAAGGACTCGAAAGAGTTTCTATTGGTGTGTTCTAAACCTTGGGGATCCTAGTGAGACACTGAAAACTTGGTAAAAGGTAGAAGAAACCCCTCATGTGAAGGGTTTATAATTTCGGGAGCAGGTCAGAGCACTGAGTTTCCCTGTATCAGTTATTATTTAGGAGCAACATCTCAGCTCTGTGTTGTGAGAAGACCCAGGAGCAGGCAGGCCCCACCATGTGCCAGCCTTCCCACCTTCCCAAGCAGCTACAGAGGAGGTGCCCCAAGGTCCTTCCCTTCGAGGCAGTCGGTGCAGAAGGGACTCAGAAGCTTCAAGCCCGGGTTCTTGTCACCTAGGAGGAGGCAGAGATTTTCAGGAGAAATATGCCTGTATTCCTCCAGAAGTCATGTACTTTTAAGTAAAAGACTTCAACTTTGTGACAGTTCCACATTTTTCAAACAAAAACCTGGTAAAGTAGCATATCCTCACGTAGGCTGAGTTACTCCTTCATGAGTGTTTTCCCTGTGAACACAGAGTTCCATTAATGCATATTCCCAGACTTTATACTGTACAAAAAGTTTCTGAGGTTGGCCTTCCCAAAGGCAAGTACTTTTGCTGAAAGTTTTGATCTAAAACAGCTCAGTCATGTTTATGAAAGTCCAGCCTTCACAGAAGAAGGAACTTTATTTTCATCACAGAGGAGGCATTTTTTTTAACAACCTGGGATAAAGATTTTAAAAGCAAAATAAAATATCATGAGGTTCGCACTGAGAAGACATGCTGAAAACTTCACAAGTAAAAACTAGGTATGATCCAGAAATAGGAGACAGAAAAAGTATATTCAATGTTTTGTATGGTTTTGTTCCTAATGGTTTAGTGCCCATAAGAGCATCATCTTCCTTATTTTCAGTGAGATTGTACGAAGTTCAGGATCTTTTGAGGCAAGTAAAAAACATGTCCCTTGCCCTCAAAAAGGCAAGGATGGCTAGATTCATCCCACCCTGGTAAGACATCCAATTTCAGCCATAGTTGCCTGAAATTCCTAAGCAGCCAAAGCCAGGCTTCTCCAAGCAGCAATTCAAATTTTTGGTGATTGTCATCCTCTTCCTCAAACCTCCCCCCACCCCAAAGGCAACTGTCCTTCTTATTTAGGCATTTCAGCTTGTTATGGGGGAGAATGAATTGAGATCACAGCTTCTAGTTACCCTGCTGTGGCATTACCCCACTTCTGAAGTGTCCAAAACATCTGAAGAAAGACCAAAAAAAAACTAACAAAAACCAACCATGAAAGGAAATAAAGAGACACTTGATAGAGGCCAGAAGTGACAGACAAAACCCCAGGACCGTTCTTTCGTTCAATGAAAACAGCAACAAGATCAAAACACTGTAATTAACACTTCCTTGCATTTTGCCTAAAAATATCTAAGAAATATTCTTACGTCACTACGTTAAGAAAGCACATAGGCCAACTTCTGACAAGAGAGCACAGAAGTTGCCAAATTGTCCATTTGTTTTAACTTTCTTTTTCATAATTCATATATGCACAGACCCAAGAGCAGAGATTACCTACAGATAATTCAGCCACTGCAGCCAATTTCAACCTTCTGTTAGGATAATGCCTGACACCTACACGGTGTTTGAGTAAGACGCCAGTGACTGCCACCAGTGAACAACATTCTCTCACTTCATTGGTGGCAGTTATTTACCTGACCTTGGCTCAGTAGAAATGAAGAAGAAGAAAAAAAAAATAATAATGAAAAAACCAGGCTTCTTTACTTTGCCACTTGCTCTGGGGTAACAGCCTGACCTGTTAAAAAGGCACGCCGCAGGAGGTATGCGAAGTGTATTTAACCCCAGGGATGTTTCCTGAATTGTTCACAGCAAACAGTCGAGCTGGCATAGTACCTTTACAGAAATACAGAAGGTATTCAAAACTACCTTGCTGCTGCCTTGTTTCTGGAGTCAAGCAAAGACCAAGCACAAACTTATTCAAATATATACTTACCATGCAATTTATCTGTATTATGCCTAGTTAAAATGGTCATATCTTCCAACTATTACTGGCCCTGTTTGACATCCCTAATGCTAATGGTGTCAGTAAGTTACTACTCCCCTATGCTAGGCAGGGTTCATTATCGCACTGTTCAGGCTGTTTATATGTTCAAACACTACAAAACAGCCAGACAAGATCATGGAGTATTAGCACCTGCCTCCTAATTTGAGAAAAGTCCTTCCCTTAACAAGCTTTTCTCTGTTGTCAACAAGCTTCTCCTCAGGAAATAATGTTGGAATATTGTAGCAAAGCTCAATGCATGAGCTTATTTTATTTTAAAATAATTTACTTATAACTGATCTATAATTTAAAACTGATTTTGTTTTAAAACAAATCCTAGTTCAGTCACTTTCTCACAAGCACTTAGATTCATGTGTCCAAGTGAGGCGACCAGCACCCAGGCACCCAGACACGTTTATCCACGTGGTCTGGATACAAAGCAGAGGACCAGGCCATGGAGTCCTTGTGGTGCCTCCTGTGTCCTCCAAAGCCTGCTGAGTATGTGCTGGGTTTGCATGCGCCTTTCGTTACCCTTTAGGAACTGACAGCAATTGTGATCTTTCTTCTCTCCATCCTGTCTCATCTTTCTGCACCACTAGGACATGCTATCCTCTATCTCCTTATCTGGGTGTCTTAAAGAGTCTGTCTTCTGTTCTTGTCTGTGTGTTGTCTACTCCTTGTTTAGGTTGCCCCTTGTTTCTCTGCTCAGGGTGTCCTGAAATGCTGTAAGAGGATATGTCAGGATCTTGATAACCTGCTAACATAGAGATCCTCCTTTTTCTCTGGCACTTCCATATCTCAAGCCACCCATTCATAACTTTTTTCTCTCTTTTAAATTAGCGTTCTATAGTGCAACTGCAGGAAACACGAGGAATTCAATTACACTCATTAACATGACTGCATCCCAGTGGAATGAAAAAAAAAAGTATATTAAATAAACAGAGTACCAGATTTTCTGTCTTTCCACAAGTATGGAAGTTTCACTCAGAGCTGTACTTCCACGCAAATCTTTGCTGAGTTTAACTCGGATGGCAGAGCGTAGGTAACTGCTTTAACAATTGTACTCAGCCCCGTCACTGTTTGTTCTAGTATCAAACCGTAACAGCAGCAGTCACCGTTCAGTTGCACAATGCACAGCATTCCTGTCTTGCTGTTGGCACAGCCTGACAAAGCACATTCAAAGTTTCATTTAAAGACTTAACCTACGTTTTCTTGACTAAAGCCATCAGTTCTCATTCTGTACATAAATAATACAGCTCTGCCTTCCTCACAGAAACCCTAGTACCTGAACTACCGTGGATGTAAGTTATATTTATTTTCCTTCCCTGATTGAAGATATCCCGCTGTTTCATCTAGGTTTTTTGCAGGCCTCTTCAGATTTTGGAAAACACAAACATGCTCTATTTGGCATAGCTCTAAACAAGAAGGGACCAGTACCTGCACCCCTGCCTGCGTGCCTGGGGAAAAGGCATGTGGCCCTTGCCAACTCCAGAGCGAGACTGCCAAAATGATTTTTCTTTCAGTTAGCACATACAGAAATTGCTGCATCTCCTCTCCTCCTCCCTAGCCCTATGGGAGCACACTCGTGCCCAATACAGATTTGTAAAGAGAACATTCTCACATGAAATGTCAGGTGACTAACCCAGGAGATGAATCTGCCAGTTTACCTCTCTGCCACTCAGGCATATTGCCAAGAAATACCATTGACTCCCTCCATTTCAATACCAAGCCCGGGACATTGAGACTGTATCCAGATCCTACCGAGTCCCTAATAATTAGATCCCTAATAATTAGCCTCTCAATCCAGGTCCACGCAACTTCATGATTTTGTTGTTTTGAATTAGCCATCATAAGCTTCCAAAAAATCCCGTCACTTCACATTTCTGATATACTCTGGGATCCCCTTGGGCCTGATTTACACAGCTCTTCAACACTCACACCTGGAAGCTGAACTAGGAATGGTAACTGAGTAACTCAGTAAAGAAGGGCTAAGAAAAATCAAACCGTGAATCCAAAATGGAAGGGGGTTTTTTTGCTCTAACTCAGCACCTACATTACAGAAATGGTGAAACATCAACTCAAGGGGTATTAGGAAAATGTTCACATTTACAACGCAGTCACATGTTGCAGTTTCAAGTATTACAGAGCCCGTAAGAAAAGCTGCAGTCTTATCTTCAAAGCAGTAGCTGACAGTAGGTTTGGGGAAAAGAAGATCATAAAAAGTGTAACAAAATTATGAATAACTGCTCCTTAATTATTCATTGTGTACATACTTGATATAGCGTAAGATTACATAAGTTTTTACTATTACCACATTTCCTCCCAAATCTCTGTCTCTGCTTTATTGAGCTTTCTGCTACATTTCATTCAAAGCAGGGCAGTATTGCTGGGGAAGATGCGTTTTTATTCTACGATAGGTAGTAAGTGTCCCAATACATAGTAAACGTCCCCTGATTTTCAACAGGCGCAGGGACATGTATAAGGTATCACAAAGCAAGTAAGAGAGTGAGCTTGCAGTGCATAAGCTCTGAATACCTCGGGTTATGTGTTTCAGTGTGTGACACAAAGAAACCGAGGCTTTCATGCCGGCTACAGAGGCTTCAGCCTCCTTCCATCCAGCCGTGGCCCACCAAGGGTCACTCAGGACTACTATTTATGGAGGGTCTGTCCACCGTAAAAGGTTCATAAGAAAAGACATACAATCCCTTAACAGACAACTATCTGAGGGTCTGCTCTTTGTAATAAAGATTGTGCATTTGGATTTTAGCCTCCTCCACAGCTTTAACATGACAAATCACCTTACTCTTCTGATCAAAGTTTAAAAAAAAATAAAAAAATCAGTATCTCACAGGTGAAAAAAAACCCACAACCCATAGTCACAAGGACCCAAACTCCAGTCTGAGTGGCTCCAACCAACACTGCAGTAGTCTGACCATTTTGGTAGCTTCTTCAAATGGGAAGTGTTGTATTTCACATTAATTTAACTCCCTGCTGGGGTTTGTCCTCATGCCCTTGATTTCCCCACCAGAATCTGGGGCTGCAGCTCCTCCGCAGCTGGAAGTAACTCTGGCCAGAATTAGCCATCCCAGGAAGCAGATGGTTTGGAGCACATCAGACTGACACTCAGTTTGTCAAAGCTATTGGATGCCAGCAGTCTCCAGCCTCATTGTTCTAAGAGCTGGCAAAAACAGCCCACAAGAAAACAATCTAAAAATAAGAGAATTGCAAAGGATGACAGTTAAAGGTAAATTATTTCCTGTACAGGGTAATTTCCATACAGAATAAGTTCCTGAAGAGGGACATTAAGCAAAGAATGCAACTATCTTTGGGAGCTAAGTAGGCAATTTTCTAAAGATGAAGATGGTAGACGCAGGGAGAAAAGAAAATAAAGCAAAGGAAAAGGACACACTCATCACTCAATAGCCTCTTTCCTTTTCATGGGTGTTTCATGCTTCTGTGAAACACAGATAGTAACAATAAACGCAGCAGGGTTTCACCAAGAAGAAACAGCCTCTCCTAATTAACAAGGGCAAACCTGCTAAAGATTATCAAATACACAGCTTCTGAAAAAACCCCAACACTCCGTACTGAAATATGGGAGGAGGCATAAAAGGCAAGAAGAACACAAGGCCCAGCACGCCCTGCCGGGTCTCAGCGTGGCCCATCTTGTCCTGAAGCGGCTCTGCCAGCCCTCTTGGTCGGGCACTGAGGAGCAAACCCAGGGCAGACCCTTCCTGAGGACACCTGCACCACAGCACCCCTGGGCCCTGCTGCCTTCAGGCAGCCCAGTCCTGGAGGAGAAGAGCTACACGTACTCTACCAATGAAGCAGTCCACTTACCAGCTACCCAAGCCTTGCTCCCAGTCAAGAAGAATGAGGCCTCCTCCTCTTCTGGTTTAGCAGACCGCGCAGTCGGGACAGGGAAACACTGCGTTACTGTCCAAGAGCAGCGAGGGCCGGCTGCTCCCTCCAGGAAGGCGTTTTGGGAGCCAGGAGTGACCCCAGCACAGGCAGAGCCCTCACCAACAGGGCAGTGTCCCTCAGAGTCTGAGCCCAACATTCATCAATGGTCCTGGTCGTGGTGAGCAATGAACCAGGTCTAGGGCCCATCCAGAGAGCCCAGTCAGGAGCAAAAGGAGCCAGAGCCGGCTATAGCACAGCCCCAACATCCACCCAGGAGCCAGGGGCAGAGGGGACTGGAAATGAGCACACCTACACCACAGCTGGGGCAGGAGGGACGCCCACAGCTGAGGCGGGAGGAGGCCCCAGGTGAGGCTGCTCGGGGCAATCAAGGCCTGTTAGTGCCCCCAGGACAGGAGAGCTGCCTCTCCTCTCAGCCAGGTGTCCCCTCACACCCAGGCCTCCTGGAGGCCCCCCCGGTGAGGCTGGTCGGGGCAGTCAAGGCCTAGTAGCAGAGTTGTAGCCCTGACAGTTAATGTCTGTACCCAATCTATGAGAAAAAGGGAAAAAAACAAGCCAGCAAGGAAGCTGATGGAGGGAGTAGAGGCTGGCGGATCAGAGCATTTCCAGGACCCACCAGTCTAACATGCTGAATGGAAAGGTGATCCCAGAGGAGGAGGTGCCGCACAGGGTCTCCAGTCTGGGTTGTGCTCCAGGGGTAAACAGTCAGAAGAGCTTAATCCTAGCAGCTGAGCTCCCACCAGTGTCAGATCCAGATACAATGCCATTCGCTTACAGAGAAAACTCGGGCAAAATGCAGAATCCGGATTATGCAAGTCAGTATTCTTTCAAGAACGAACCCTCTGCTTCAACGCGTTTAAGCATCCTTCCTGTCACTGCTTGAGAAAACAGGGACTTGTCTGCAGCAGGACCCCCACCACGGCGCAGCGATGGGGAAGCACGGGTGTAAACAACAGGCAGGATCTTCGGGGCACCAGTCCCATCTCCCCACTGGCATGGTGGTCTACAAATGCTGCAGCATCCTCTCTACCTGTGAAGCAAGAATGAAGGTACATCACACTTTCCTGCAGTTTGAAAGTCCCTTTTGTCTATTTGAAAGATTTCTTCAAACCTTACTGGTTGGCTGGCCATAACTCCAGCACCTTAAGCTTCCCTGTTGGGACTGAAAATAAAATTTGGATTTCAGACTGCTCTACTCAACTCATGAGAATCACCTGTCGTTAGCTACAGCTAATTTAACACTCAGAGGTATTTCTGTAGCGAGAACATTTAGTGCTGAAGGAGCACCAACAGTTAATAGGAGTCTTTATCTTGCGGCAGGTGAACAATGTTCAGGAGCTATGGAAGAGAAAGCTTCTCTCTCTTGCACAGACGGACAAATGGTCACATTTCTGTGCAACTCCAAGGGTGAGAGTCACACAATACACTTGTGGTTCTCAGTCTCATACAACATATTTTGCAATGGGATTGCTACCCAGGCAAGAAATTCACTAGCTCGTATGATTACTGCTCTTCCCAAAGTTACCTAGTTCATAAAAAAAGAGTCTTGTTAATGTATCTAAACTGAGATAAAAGAAAGTCAGAGGTATTTGGCAGGGAGGAATTTAACTACAGAGATTTACGTCAGTTAAATATGCAATCGATCCTGTTTCCAGCCCGCTATGTATCTGGCATTATTAATAAATCATATTCTGTTTCTTCCCCTTAATTGCACTGACTGTGTTAACACAATTAGGAGAAGAGCCTAACAAAACAGAAATAGCAGATTATTTTGAAAACAAATTTAGCAGCCTGGAGGTACTGTGGCATATTGCTGAGAGAAAGCAGGTGGTCACAGGTGGCTCTGAGCCTCAAAAGGTAATGACTATCTATATGCTGTGCTATAGGGCTTGGTTGCACTTTGATGAAATACTCTGTCTACGTGCTGGCACAACACATTTGTTTTCAGAGCAATTAAAATCTACAGTAGATCGGAAAACACCATTTTTATGAAAACCCACAGCAAGACAATAATTTACAGACCTATTGTATGAGCATAAGGATTTTGTCCTTTGGGCTAAAACCTCATTATTTTTCATCTTATCCCATTTGGACTTCTTTTTTTCCTTAACAAACAGAGGTGTAAAAATTTAAGTACCACTATTCAGTTACATCTAACAAACTGCATATTGCATAGACAGGTGCTGCAAAGCTGTTATCATCTATTATCGAAGGTGTTATTATCTGACTTTCAAGGTAACAGATAGTCCTATGAGCCTGTGCTTGTGCAGCTACCAATTTTTAGTGAGCCACTGCAGTACAGTGAATGATTCATTAATTGGTATCACGGATAAGATGAAGTTAAGCCTCACGTAAGGGCACAAAGATACACTGAGATACCCACGTTCCACAGAGAGATTTTCTGAAAATTAAAACATCACATCTATAAAGCTTAGTGATCATCAATGAAATTCTTCAGTTAGGAAAGTATTCCACTTGAAAATTTACCTGCATTTGTCAAATACTCTATGACTCAATTTCCATGATATTTAGACATCTTTCTAGAATCCAGGGAAATGGTGCTTTAGTCTCCCCATAGATCTTGTTGTCATTTTTGTGCAGCAGAACAATTTTTTGTAGTACTGCGGTACCTCATCCATACTTACCGTTACAGTGTTACAAAAAGCCTTCATGTTTGCAGGTTTAGAGTTTACATCTTTTCAACACACCGTTCCCTCTAAGATGCCCTTGTCGCAGGAAATGAAAGGGCCTTCCTTGTGCCCTTTGAAAGCTTCAGCCATAACACCCCAAAAAAAGAGCCAAGAGTTCAGCATCCACCGGGCACTCTATTTTACGAGATCCCCAAAAGATACTTCTTTACAGAACCTCCGGGGTGATATACACTGGTGTTAAACAACTCATCTCATTCGTTTTCCAAAGAAACGCACTTGTATAAGTTTAAGGTTGGGCTACAGCTCTTAAGAGCCTTGGCAGCTTCTTGCCTTCCTCCCTGCACAGCCACCCTTCTCTCACTTTTTCTACATCTGCTGCCCTTGTATTTTTGTCATGCTCACTAATGCACTTAGGAAAAATTATCATTTTAGCTACCTGTTCTAAATTGCTCTGACAAGAGACAGGTGCAAATAGGAGCATGTTTCCCACTGTAACAGGAAGAAATAGTCAAGCTCTTCCTAGATCAACAGAAATAGCTATGAGGGCAAAAATTCCATGAATTTATTTCAGCTCAGTCTCCACCTGCCCAAAGCAGAAATATTTAAACATAACCATTTAGAGAAAGAGCATGTAAGTATTATGCAAAATCCAAAATGAAATTTGTCCGTAATTGGGAAATGCAACTCAGGCATAGTTGGAGGAGCCTAAAGAGGAGAACTGAGGCAGGTCATTCGCTGTATCTTTATCCAGTCCCCTTGGCAAAGAGGTAAAAAATAAAAAATAATCTCTCACTCTAACTATAGTACCCAATAGAGTATTATGCATTTTCCTATTATGTGTCTCTAACAAAAAGTGCTCTGCTGAGCTAATTAATTTTTTGATAAGTCCCTTTGCTCTCGCATCTTAGGGACATATGGTGTTACAATACACCAGGCCTCTGGAGCTGTGGCATCTCCTTTCACACTGCTGGTCCTTTTCCCTTTTCCTCATAGCACACGTAGCAGAGCTAAGTTGCTGCTCGTCAGCAGGTCTCCCCCTCCTCCCTGTCCTCCACCCCTTTTTCCCCGCAGAGCCCTGAATTATGCTTCCCTCTGCATACAAATTCCTGCCCTTATTTTGCTTCAGCCCTGGGCTGTCTCCCACTGTGCAAAAGGTTGCTGCTTTTAATCTTAATTTCTCAGCAATCCTTGCAGTTAAAGCTCACACACCACAGCGTTTCACTGGCAATAAAAACTAGCCTCTCCTTCTCAGCTACATTTCTAGTGTACCTCTGGTCCCCCCAGTCTGTCCCAAGGGACACACACGTTGCTTATTTTACAATTCTCAACAGCCCGGTTTTACTGCAGTCACATAATGACCCAGTACAGAGAACGTCACCTGCACCCTGCACAGCTTTGAAGCTGTACCCCCAGAACCTGGAAGTCTGGAATATTCCTCTTGCTCAATAAAATACTGGTATCAATGCCATGGTCCCTGCAGAGCACACAACAGAGTATTTTATCACCTCACACAGACCAGGAGGCAGGTAGGCATCGCCTCTCCTAAACCTTTTAGTGTACTGGACACATCAAAGAGCACTGAGCATTTTTGCCTAAAAAGGTATCGCTTCCCACTGCCTCTGAAAACAGTTTGGGCTATGGCAGAAAGCAGGGGGCAAGTGTATTATTATTTTACTAGGAATCTTTGAGGAATAGTAGGAGCATTCACAGAAGCAGCAGAGAAAATCAGAGTGTTAGAGCCCTGCACTTGCTGGTTGCTGTTGTGCAAAGTCCTTGAGTACCGTGTGCAGGCAGAAAGAGGACAAAGCTTTTCTCCACAAATTTCTTGCCTTGCAGAAGGACATGAAACTTATGAACAGACTGTTTGGCCCCAGTCTGAAGCTTCTACATTCCTTATTCTACTTTAAGAGTACCATTCATTCTGGAGCTTCAGTAGGACCACTTACAGGAGACAGTGCTCCTCGGTTCTGTGCACAGAGGAATAGCAAGACTGGACTTTCCCTCTTGGGTAAAGGAGGGCAAAATAAAAGCACCTGAAAGGAATATCCAATGCTCAAAGGATACATTTGGCAAAGCCAAGAATTAGCAAGATTACTAGTATTTTCTTTTACTCTGTATTTATTCCAATTCTATGGATAAGGATGAAAGAGGTATTTATTATTTATTATTTACCTGCTCCAGAGATGGAACTGCAACTCCCTTTAAAAATGGCTTGAAAAGTCACCTAATTCTACTAAAAAATCTATTGAATCTCTGCTTAAATTTAATCTGTAGCTTCTTACAGAAGTTTCTTCCAAAAAGTTTCAGAGGCAACACTCTACCCTAACTGTACACTCATTTTTTAAACAGTGGTAACTAAATTTGCTTCTCTCTTCAATGCTGACAAAGGCCACCTGAACAAAAAGCCATATTTCCAGCAGCACTGGAAACTTTATGTACCCACTGTACTGAAAAAAGATTCATCGCTTCTCCAATGCATGTTGTTCAATGCCATCAACCTCTCTGTAAAGAAGTCTATATCATTTAAGAAGCAGTATCATTTATTTTTCAAAACTGCCCAAAATACACTTGTTTCAATGAAGAAAATTCAAAAAGATGGGTCCATCTTCTCCAGTCCTCTAGTTCCTTTAGCACCTTACCTTTTGTGAAACTGAGACTGGAGACCCTCATGCAGCAAAGCATTTTGTCATACATTCAAGTTCCACTAGAATCAAAATCCTTAATTAAATCAGGGCCTTCGTGGTTAATGATTTCTGCCCCACTCACAGGAAAGCTGGGCAAAACAGTTATTCTTCAGATTCATAGGAAAATATTTGAACATACTTCAACAAAAAAAAAAAAAGAAAAGCAGCCGTGCAGAGCAAGATCTTACATTAAAAGCATTACCTCTAGCCTGAAATCAAACTGACAACCTTCAAATCAGTCTTCAGCTGATCTTCAGACCATAAAGAAATTCTTCTTCCTTCTTTCCTGTACAGCAATAAAAGACTAGTAGCCCAGAGATTTTCCTTAGCCTGGTGGACCACACAACTGAGGTCAAGCAGTGACACAAGCATGTCTTCATTGCATTTGACTGAAGTTCAATAAACTTGTGTAGATACAACTCTCAAAGGCAGGGATGCTGCTAAAAAATTCAGGAAGGCAGAACACTCAGTGAGATGAAAGGCAGCTGCCAGCTTGCAGCCACAGGACTATATCGTTACAAACAATGAATGGAGACAAAATTTATCGATTAGCGCTTGTCATCCAACTGGTTTGTCTGAACTTGGGAGATCTTAAGAATTACACTTATCAGAAAGAGGTAACCTTCTCCTCTCCTTCCCCAGCTCCCATCCAGATTATAATATATGAAATTAACTGAATACTCAGAGGAAGCTTAGGAATTTTTGTGGGCCTCAGAAGCAATTTAACCATATGAAACGTGTGTGATTTGATCCAGCCCATTTAAATGAGCTCAACAGGAGAGTAAGCTGGTATAAAATAATTTTACCTTGGGAATGAAATCTGCCAGTCCCTGTCCTTCAGCAGTCCTGTCCCTCTCCATACCCACGTACACTTTCTTACAGAGTTGCTTTAAATAACAGAATATCATCTATAAGAAAATCCATTCTAGCCATAATACATTAAGATGAATTTGCATATGCCGGACCCTCTGCAATATCTCCTCTCCAGATATTCACTAGTTTCCATGCAAAGGCAGGTAAACAACAAATTCTTACTGGTTTGAATATTCCAAAGCCCTTCTTAAGCACTTGTACAGATGCTGTAAATGAGAAGTGGTTTTGCTTTATTTTAAGAGGAAGATATTTGTGTTACGATTCCAAGGCAGGGGGACTGTTGAAATCTATGTAAATAAGTAGCCCATTTGGGCTACTAATATTTAATCCATCTACTAACTAAGTACTTAGTAAGTATTCATCAAACTCATTCAAGATTTCAAGTAGCAGTATCAAAGATATTTCAGAACACTTTGCTTCCTGTCTTCCCATAGAGCCTCAGCCTTGCCCCCACAGACATCAAAAAGAAAAGAGGACTAACAGAAAGGTATAAAAGCTATTGTGCAAAAAAAACCCCAAAAAAACCAACCCCAAACCAACCAAAACCCAACAAGCTGCAGAGCATCCAGCATCCTGTCCCACTGCAGCAAGGCCAGCCATCAGCAATTTCACCATTAGCCAGCTCCATATCTCCTGTATGAAAGACACAGTGCTGTGAGCAATTAAAGGCCACTGTAAATGGATTTATCCCAGGAAGGATGAAGAATGAGAATTCAATGGGATAATACAAACATGCCCAGACATGTAATAATAATCAGTTAGTGGGCCAAAAATAACTGTATGCTATAGAGAATGTTGTATCTGGGATTCATTTTCACTCTGCTAAAAGTAATGCTGGAGCAATGAATTTAATTTTATATCCAGTAGTAAATACCACTATGATTTATTATAATTTCAAACAGAAGTAAGCAACTGACGCAGTGGTACGTACCATCATCTGAGCATGGATTCATAATAACATTTAATCAGCCATTTGCTATAGAATGATATTTGCCTGTTGGATTGCCTTTAATCAGTACTAACAGAATTAAAAAGAAACATATTTTGAAACGGAGAGATAATTAGATGTGCCATTAAAGTGGTTCTCTCTCATGCCTGAGATTCTGTGACTGCACTTGCATGTGATATGCCTAAGGGTCCATCCCAATTTTCTTTCCTGTCAGTGGGAGACTTCAATTCAAGGATACTGGATCAGACTGGAACTGGCGTAGGCTTTGATTATTATTTCTTTTTTCCTTTGAAAGCTCAGCACCTGGTCACACTGGGCCCCATTGTAGATGGCACTGCACACTTTCCCATCATTAACTCTGTGTGCTCCTTTTATCTTCCACTTTTGGGGCCTTGCGATTCAAGAGCAATAAAAAAAAGTAAAGGGATGTTTTCTCTCATCGGCATAACATTTATCTGCTTTTCATTAAAAAAACAGATTGAAATTAGACAAAAGGTAAAATACCTTAAAAGATTTTCAAGTGTTGTCTCAGAATATTTTCAGACTCTGTGTTCAACAAAGTACACAAGATATTAAAGAACACTATTCCCAGCCCTTGAGAGAAGCACCGAACAAGACACAGACATAGGTAGATCCCCCTTTATTTGTTCTGATAGTTCATGGTCTGCCTTTCCAAACAACCCAAACTTATGCATGGTTAAAATTAAAACTCTAAAACATATATAGACACACAAGCCGCCTAATGCCAGTAAAAAAAAAAAAGTCTAAAATCTTTCATTCATTGTGCCCCCATGAATAAATCTCAGTGATAAAACCTGAACCAAAACAGTAAGTGGTTAATAGCCAGACAACTCCAGTGTTGGGTGTTTTTTTTATATAATGATAACCTACTAAATTATTCACAAAATCTTTGTTGCTGCTTTATTGTTAAAAAAACCCTTTAAACCCACCTGAATCCATGTGGAGTAGACAGTACAAGGGCTCTAGAGACCCTGGCCATGATCCTGCTCTGCAGCTGGTCTCCCACACTGGCCTGGGTGAGCTCCTTTGCCTCCACTCCCTCTGCATTTCTCCCAGAGTAAAAAGGAGGACTTGCTTCCTTTGAAAAGTGCTATCTAGAACTGTGCACTGAACAAAGACACATCACCTATTAGTGGTTGGTATGACAAACTTATGTCAGTCCCAAAAACACAATGAAAACTGGACTTCCTTGCCTATATGATTCACCCTGTTACACGTCACATTCCCCAAATTACATGTTTTACCCATAAAACAAATCACATGGGATTCATGGAGAATTCTTGCAAAAGGATTTCTTAAAACAACACAGCATTACATGTTCAGATCCTCTGTGTGAAGTCCCTATGTATGTCTACAAATATTTAATCTAACTAACTGAAAAGCTGTCAAATGTTACCTATGCTTGTAAGAGTCTCTACACTGTATTTTTGTTTCACAAGCCACATTTTACTACAAAACAAGAATTCTTGAGAAAACTTCATCTGGGTCAATATTCACATATATCAAATTCTAGGAGGGGAAACAGCATTTCTTCCATCTATTTCGAAAAGATACTTCCTATATGGTAGATTTTATATTGTGTGTGCGCGTTTATGTACTTGACATATGCAATACCACATCTTTGTTACACTTATCCTTACATTACTCCAACTTGTATATAAGGAAAGATCCAAGTAATACCAGAGTTCAAAGCATAAAATAATTTCTTCATTTATAGTAACATATAGCTTAACTGACTTTATATAGCCTTTTGGCAGCAGTACCTCCACTGTATTCATATTTTAGTTCACATGCCACTTTCAAGGCTCCAATATTTCAGCACAATTACAAATTAATGAGATAGGTAGTCTCCGTTACAGAGATAGCAGCAATCTGTAAAAGGGTATTAAGAAAAGGAGTAATTTATTGGCTCATGAAGGTTCCAAGTGAGCAGTTGCATTAGCATGACAGCAGGAGGTCAAGAGACTCATTAGCCAGCAGTTATAAGATATGCTGCTCAGTATTTTTATAGTAGCAGGATGTACACGCAACATACACTTTAGGAAACACAATTATTGGGGCGCTCACTTTGGCATTAACTTTATTTCCCAACCCACCTGAAGCCCGTGGGCTTCCATTGTGGGGGTGGCTCATTGCTGTGTGCCTGCAATAGGAAATCTGCTCCAAATATCCAGCTTTGTTTCATGCCCTGCTATATTACAACAACAACAACAAAAATTCTTGTCCAGTAACATTGTGGGACAGAAACAGTGAAAACAGCAGAGAGATGAATATCTGCTGTCCCCCTTACCTGGGTAAATGCTCCTAACAACAACAGAAACTACATCCCTTGCACCAGCTGAACACTAACCTTAACTTGGCTGATGCAACCGTCAGAGACGTATCTTGTTAATACCTGACCTCATGTTTTCAGTTTAAACTACAAAGGAAGCATGGCTCAGGTTTGAAATTTGGAGGTGGGGACAAAGGGAAGGGAAGGCAGATGATGGAAGAGGAGAGGAAAAAATAATGTACGTGTGTGGGGCTGGAGAGATACAGCAGCAAGGCAGCATTTACAAAATGTTCTCAGACTGAGGAGAAAGTGTTTTGAAAGCCTTCAACTTGGATAAAAATATAAGTGTATGACATGGTGCAAAACCGAATAAATTAACAAAAACGAAGGTGTTAGATCCTGATTGGGGAGGGACTCTTTATGAGGGAGTGGAGAGAAAGGACGAGGGGTAATGGTTTTAAACTGAAAGAGGAGAGATTTACATTAGATCTCAGGAAGAAATTCTTTACTGTGAGGGTGATGAGACACTAGCCCAGGTGGCCCAGGTTGCCCAGAGAAGCTGTGGCTGCCCCATCCCTGGAGGGGTTCAAGGCCAGGCTGGATGGGGCTTTGAGCAACCTGCTCTAGTGGGAGGTGTCCCTGCCCAGGGCAGGGAGGTTGGAACTTGATGATCTTTAAGGTCCCTTCCAACTCTAACCATTCTGTGATTCTATGATAAAACAAAGTGGCACGGCTCCACTGATTCCAGAGGTACTCTGCCCTTTTAGACTCACTGAGGAAGGCTCTAGGTCATTTTAAAAACCTTCACTTTCAAAGGAATGAAATCTACAGTCAGTCTAAAGCTTCTTACTGCAATTCATTCACACAGAAGGGGAAAAAGACACTCAAATAACCTGGCAGAAATACACAGACCTTGTATAAACCAGCAATGCCAAGAGGGTGACCAAGTACCTTGTTTAAATTGGCTTAAGGTTTGGCTGGCATTTCCCGTCTTTCCCCTCCCTCTCTGGTCAGACACCCGTCATTCTTTGTCCACAGAACAAGGGATTGAAGCAGAGTCGTACAAGTGTTTTTGTCTAAATCAGATATGTAGAATGCAATAATTGCCTCTGAATGTGCTTCATGACTGATATCAGCAAACACCTTAATTATTAATTGAATTTCTTCAAACTAACTGTATCAAAGCCTAATACATCAACTCTTATCACAACTGCAGCACTCCAAGACTTCAATGTTATTTCTAATTAAACACACGGGTACCTATATGAAAGGGAAAGAACGCGAGCTTGGTTATTTTCATAGATTTCAGATGTTCCTTAAATTTTGCAAGAAGCCATCCCTCTTAAGCATTGGGTTATTTCTCATTAAAAGCCTTTTTTTTTCTTTTTTTTATCAAAAACATCAGGTATTACCTTCCCTTAAAAGTATTTTGGCCTAATTTTCATCTCACCTAAAAATGGAAATGCCAGACTAGCATAAAAATCAGAGTGCAAGCCAAATCATGATCAAATCTGGAGTCCAATATTAAGGAGACATACAAAGGTTTCATTCTGTTGATGCCTGTATTATTCAGGCTTTTTATCAATCTCAACTTCTGATGGTCCTTCCCCTCAATCATGGGTTTTCACGTAACACATCATTACATCAGGGAGTTGATGGCCACAGGATGTTTGGAGGCCGAGAGCATATATGGGTCAACAAAGAGATTTCCAAAACAGATTAACAGAAAACAGATTCATCGTGGAATACTGTCAAGAGTTCAATGCTATCTCTAAGTCAAGGTCCTAAAACTGAAGGTCGTTGGAAAGACTTATGTTTCCTCGTAGCCTGGCTCCTTATGAAGACAAACCCTGGCTCCTTCCTCCTGTGGGAAGGCACTACTAGAGGAGGTACTGTGCTACACAGCCCTGTGGTGTGACCCCACACAGCTGTCCCATGTTCTCCATCTCTAGGAAGACTCATATTGCTACTTCCTTTCATGAATGTATAGGACAGTAGACTGAGAAAACTTGCACAGATGTTCAGCAACTGCAATTTATAGGGATGATATGTAAACAATCCAGTAGGAAAACATTAACTAGAGGAAGTTACATTAAGAAAAAGAAAAAGAAAAAGAAAAAGAAAAAGAAAAAGAAAAAGAAAAAGAAAAAGAAAAAGAAAAAGAAAAAGAAAAAGAAAAAGAAAAAGAAAAAGAAAAAGAAAAAGAAAAAGAGCTGCACAGCAACAGCACAAATAAGTTTAGTTCTTTACTGAAATCCAAGTGAAAAACAGTGAAATAAGATGGAATATAGGTCAGTCTAAAAGAGCTGTTCACACCTCAGTGGAACGGACCATCCGGGTCCAGGGCTACTATCTCCTCTGAGCAAAACCCCTAAGTGTTCACACAGAGTTTGCAATTTGAATGCGGACTTTCCAGGAGCAGAGTTGCTTCACCACAGTTGCAATTTTTAAAAAACTTACTCCAGTGCTTCCAAAACCTCTATGTCTTGGGAAGAGAATGAGCCTGTTGTCCATTTGTCTGAAGGGCAGAGGCAGCTGAGAGTGGCTGCAGTGGGTTCTGCTCCACATCTCCCAGCATCATGGCACAGAGGACACTGCCCTAAGAGTAGGAAGTTTCCACAACAAGCAGAAAATGCCATGAACGTGGCTTCTCATCCATAGTGACCAATGGATCTGAAATAGTTGCTTCATCTGCTCCTGAAAATTTTATTCACATTGGCAGCTCTGCACGACCAGTGGTGTTTGAAAAGCAGGGGGAAAAAAATAAAATAAAAAAATCTCTCTTTTATCGGGACAGATGCCGGCCAAAAGCTCGAGAGCCTCAACCAGAACAACAGCTGGCTTCACATCCTGAGTTAGAAAACAGTCTTTGTTTAAAGAATATTTAATGACCTGGTTAGGCTCCAAAAATGTACATGGCAAATTCTCCTCCCTTCTAATTCCCTTATAAAAGAGAAATGTTCATTCAAATGTATAAACGTAGCCTAGAAATGTAACAAACTTTAATAAATTAAACCTATGAGGATAAGGAGCACTTTACTCTCATTTTGCAACACGAACTGAGAGATTT